>NC_141686.1:354561828-355217858 GCF_964263255.1 Lissotriton vulgaris | reverse complement strand
AGAAACAATAAACGAAAAACAAGGCAGTACATTACATTACATTGTTGCATCGTATGGGGGGGCGGGAAGTATACTTCAAAGCAAAAGTCAGAGATATATCTTAAGAATGGGGGGGGTAGAGGGACCAGGAGCAGTCAAGATGTCTAAATACTCGTGGAGGAAACATTGGGTTGGGGGGATAACAGTTCTGTGTCCATTTCTGGGAGGGGGGAGTGCATATCTCACCACAATATACGTTCCATTGAGTCCATATCTTCTCCCACTTGCAGGGCGTACCTCGAGAAACATATACTGTTTTTTCCCTGAACATGCACCAATCCAAGTTCTGTTTCCATAACAGAACTGTCGGCGGTCTCTGGGCACCCCATAGTTGGGCAATGTCTCTCTTGGCAATCATATTTCCTAAGGTCACCCATCGAAGCTGCGTCACGCTATAATCATTCGGCTCCCAAACGTTCAGCAGACATCTTCTCGCCTCAGGCATCGACTGCACACCCGTGACCTCACTCATAACTTCATGCACGCGAGACCAAGTCCAGTCACATATATCCTATGAAGAATTTTAAGCTGGACAAACCGGAGGCGCGCCGGGATCGCCACTTCCTTGGGGGAGGAGATCGCAGCCTGCCAGTCCTCGTCATCAAGTTCCAGCCCATCACCAATCCACACCTCTTGAAGGTGACACAATAGGTCATTCCTGGTATTGATCAACTTTTTGTATATAAGCGAGATCGTGCTGTCTGGGACGTACCCATCTAATATCCTATCTTCAAGCGGGGACGCCTCCGGTATATCCGTACCCAAGGGGAAAACAGATAATACCGCATGTCGAATTTGCGCATACCGAAATAATTCTCTATCATTCAATTCATATTCAGTTCTCAGTTCATCGAACATCTTGACTCTACCCTTGATCCACACATCATTCACCTTGCTGATACCGATCACATCCCACCTATCAAAACCCTTCGACCGCCAAAGGGATCCAAGTCTGTCCGATGCGTATAGCGGAGTCGCACGGGTCAACTTATCAGCCCAGCCCAGAGCCACCGTAGCACAATGCCAAACCTGGACTGCTGTCCCAGTGGGGCCCGTGAGAGTCTTACTAGCAGATCTAGCATAGAGAGCCCTATTATAGTCCCCACCGGGCAGTATCCACTTATCCATCTCAAAGGCCGGATTCGGCGAAGGACCATAAGTGCAGTGATTAATAGCCCCTAGCTGAGATGCCCAGTAGTAGCGACGGATATCAGGGAGTGCGATACCACCGTCGTACCACGGGAGCGTCATCTTCGCAATAGCAATACGAGAGCGGCCCCCCCACACCAATTGTCTCTGTAAACTCTCAATCTCACGGAAATAGCTAGCAGGTACAACGTCAAGTGTGTTTTGCAGCGCGTAGAGGAACCGGGGTAGCGACATCATCTTAAACAACGCCGCCCGTCCCAGGGGAGAGAGAGGGAGCCTACCCCAAGCAAGGACATCAGCTCGGAGGCTGAACCAAGTCGCCTATGACAGTGACCAACCGATTGGCAAGCAATTTGGCCAGGATCTTCGGTTCAGCGTTGTTGGACAGGCCACATGAAGGGCCACTCTCCCCCGGCTCAACCAGGCCCGAGCCCGGTCACGCAAGTACCACACACCACCATTGCACGTCCTCCGTCCCCTCAGGGACCCCTGCCCTCGAGCATGTTAACCTCGTGGGTCCGATCCACTGCCGGCCCACGCGCCCAGCCTGGGCCGCCATCTTGGACACTTCACCACGAGGCCGCCTGGCCCCCGATCGACCTCAACCCTGGGCCTAGCCCGGCCTCAGACATTCCGGCACCACCCTCCACCCAGGAGGTGAGCGGGCTACTTGGCAAGTCAATGGGAGAAAGAGGTGCCGATGGCTCTCCCCCGCCAAGTGCCGCTCGCCCATCGCCTCCCCGGGCGCTGGCTCCACCCCCCTGCTGGGTGTCTGGACTCCCTCATCCCGGACCTCCCGACCTCCAAGTGCGAGGGTCCGGACATCAAAGCACGCCAGCCCTATAACTGGGGCAGCTCCAGAGCAGGAAGGCAGTTGTATCTTGGAGTCGAGAGACGTAAAGAGGAACTCATCCTGGACAGACTACTGGCGCTGCCGTAGCTCTATCCTGTGCACCATCGTCCTGCCTGTCGGCGCTGCCACAGCCGTCGTAACCTTCATCCTTCATCGTCGTCCGGATCTGCTGGCGTGGCCGCGGACCGTTGTAACCTTAACCTTCACCGGGACCTGCAGGCTCTGCCGCGGACCGTCGTCTTTCATCCGTCCATCTCGGGACCTGCTTGGCTCCTCCACGGCCCGACCATCTAAGAACACCGAGCTCGAGGATTGAGAGCTATTTTGTACTCATTGGTAACTAAAGACTGTCCCGCTACCCCTTTCCTCAACCAAAGACTAAACTCGAGGGGACCCCTGAGTCCAGACCTCCTTGTATCATACCATCGTAATCTAAGAATTGCATATAAAGTCTCGTTAATCTTCCGTCCTGTGTGGTGTCCGTCTGTGGGGGGGAAGTTACCTGTCTGTACAGTCGTTGGAGACGGCTCTCCCTGGAGACCTCTCCCAGTAATCTCGGCCGACCCTCCCGGTCCGTCTAACATTGGTGGCCAGCGGCGCGATCCGAATCACCGCATAACGTACAGAGAGTAGCTCACCCCACAACGAACCACAATGACAACTAAAGAAAGCGGATCAACTGAGAAGTTCCAAATGGAAAAACTAGAGGAGTACAGCCATCGTGAACTAAAGCAGTTCTGCATCGAACTAGGTATCGCTACCACCGGACTAAGCACCAAGGACGATTTTAAGCATGCCCTAGAATCTTGGGCAGAAACCGGGGATACCGAAGCCCCTGAGCAAAGCACCGCGAAAAAAACCAACACGGTCCCTGAAGGGCAAAGAACCGGTCTCTCGCAAGACGAGATCCAAGAAAGAGAAAAAACCCGACTACACGAGCTAGAAATGGCCCGACTCAAGATGGACGTAGAACTCAAGTTGGCCGAACAAAAAATCAACTTAGAGCACCTACGTCTCCGAGAAGAAAGAGAGGAGAAACAGAGACAAAGGGAGCTCGAGGAAAAGAAACTGGCGTACGAGCACGAACGGAACCTAGCCGAGATCAACCTGCGCAAACAGAATAAAGAGTTAGGGGTGCCCGAGAGACCACACACCCCAGGAACCACGGAGAAAAAAGTACACATCCCCAAGGATGTGGTCCGAGAATATTTCCGAGAGGACGACATCCAGCAATGGTTTAAAGCCTATGAAATCGCTATGACTGCGCACCGGATCGATAGAAACGACTGGGGTGCCGGCCTATGGGGCAGATTCCTCAATGAAGGCCGCGATACCCTGTTACAGCTCCCAGACCACCAGATGACCTCCTACGACCATATGAAAGCGGCCCTCCTCACCCGCTATGGCCTCACGCCCGAGATGTACCGTCAGAGGTTCCGAGACTGCACACGCATCCCGGGTACAACTTGGGTGGACTATGTAACGTACTTTAGCCGAGCTTTCGAAGGCTGGATCAGAGGAAACAACGTCACGACCTACGAGCAGCTGTTCAATCTGATGGTATGGGAGCATCTGTCCAACAATTGCTTCATTGAACTACGCCAACACCTCCTCGACAGCAAGTTAACCGATCCCCGGCAGCTCGCAGCCGAAGCTGACCGGTGGGAGATCACCAGAGTGGGCCGGAATGGGTCCTACGAGCAGAACAGGAACAACAATGGTCACTACCGACCCAGAGGAGGAGGAGGGGGCCAAGGACGAGGAAGAGACAACACTCCGGCCGTCCCCGCTACCAGCACCACCCCCCCGGCCAACCGGGGCAGCACCCCGGCGCGACCGGGGTACAGAGCCAATGTCACATGTCACCGATGCCAACGAGTCGGCCACTATGCAAATGACCCAAGCTGCCCGCAGTATCAGAGTCCAAAACCCCGCCAAGTGGCCGCCGCGGCACTAGGGGAAGAACAGATCTCCGAGGAGCAAGAAACAAACGAGCAAGAGTATCAAGAGTGGGAGCCAGCCGCCATGACTCTCGCGTGCTTAGGGGGAAGAGACATGGTCCCGCGGGTCCCCCTACCCGCTAACACCCAGAAGTACAGCCAATGGGTGAGCATCAATGGACGACGGGCCGAAGCCCTTCGGGACACCGGGGCCAGTGTGACAGCCGTCCGCTGTCACCTGGTGACCCCAGAACAATATCTACCGAACATTCTCTGCCCTGTGCGATCAGCCGACAACTCGGAAAGTCTGTGTCGGATGGCCTGCGTCCCCTTTGAGTGGGGAGGGGTCTCCGGCATGTTGAAGGTGACGGTCCGGGACGACTCCCCCGTGGACTGCCTCCTCGGAAATGACCTAGAGAGCTCCCCGTGGGCAGCCGTGGAGCGAAAAGAACACTTGGGGATGTTAGGCGTCCCGGACTGGGCGTGCGTCACCACCCGGTCCATGGCCGCCCGTGCCAACCATCACCCGGAAGAACCAGAATGGCCGGCGCCACCGCCTCCGGTCGCCCCAGCCGAGACCACTGACCATGACACCCCCCTCGAACCTGCTCAACCTTCCGACCTCGCTAACCTTGACCAGTGGGCCCAAGAGGGGGGGCCCACACAAGAACAATTTCGCCAGGAACAAAAGACCTGTCCCTCCCTAGAGGGACTCCGCCAACAAGCGCTCGCCCAAAGCGCAGGGGATACGTCCGGAACTCATTGGGTCTACTGGGACAATGATCTGTTGTACAGCGAGCAAAGAATCGCCGAGCTGGGGGCCAACCGAGTACTAGTAGTGCCCCTCCGCTTTAGAACCTTCCTGCTAAACCTGGCCCACGATGTCCCCCTGGCAGGGCACCTGGGACAAGATAAAACCTACAGTCGCCTAGTGACCCACTTCTTCTGGCCCAAAATGAGAAACGATGTGCACCAGCATTGCCGGTCTTGCCCCACATGCCAAGCCAGTGGGAAGAGCGGCCGCAAACTAAAGGCCCCCTTGCAACCTTTTCCAGTAGTCACGACCCCATTTGAGAGGGTCGGAATAGACATTGTGGGACCCCTGGACCCGCGTACAAAACAAGGCCATCGCTTTATTCTGGTGCTAGTGGACCACGCCACCCGCTACCCTGAGGCTGTTCCTCTCCGGACCGTGACAGCCCCAGTGGTCGGCCGGGCCCTGATGGGGATCTTCTCCCGTGTGGGGTTCCCCCGAGAAGTCGTCAGCGACAGAGGCACGAACTTTATCTCTAAATACATGAAGTCCCTCTGGCAACAGTGTGGGGTCACCTACCGATTCACGACTCCCTATCACCCCCAAGGGAACGGACTTGTTGAGCGGTTCAACCGCACGCTAAAAGGGATGATCGGGGGATTGGAAGAGCCCCTCCGTCGCCAGTGGGATGTGCTGCTGCCGTGCCTCCTCTTCGCCTACCGAGAGGTCCCACAAAAATCCCTAGGCTTCAGCCCATGTGAACTGCTATACGGGCACCCAGTGCGGGGGCCGCTCAGCCTGATCAAAGAAGGCTGGGAGATGCCTCCGGCCAAGAACCCTCCAGATGTCTTCCGGTACCTCCTCACCCTCCGCAACCAGTCCCAGCGGTTCAGAGACCTAGCAAAAGCCAACCTAGAGGCCAGTCAAGAGGATATGAAAAAATGGTATGACCAGAACGCCTCATCCATTGAATTCGAACCGGGGCAACAGGTATGGGTAATGTCCCCCACAGAGCCATGCGCTCTCCAAGACAAATGGACAGGGCCCTTCAAGGTAATCGAGCGCAAGGGTCCTGCCACCTATCTGATCGATATGGAGTCCTCCCGGAACCCACTCCGAGTCCTCCACACCAACAGGCTGAAACCCCACTTTGCACGAACAGAACTCAGCCTACTGATGGCCACAGACAATGGGGTTGAAGACGACTCCGAGCCTCTCCCTGACCTCCTACGGACCCAGGAGCAAGACGGCTCCGTAGATGGGGTCCGACTCTCGGAGACCCTCACCAGAGAACAACGCCAAGAGTGCCAAGCCCTCCTGTCCCAGTTCGCCAGCCTATTCTCCCTCACCCCAGGTGTCACTTCCTGGTGTGTACACGATGTGGACACCGGAGATAGCCCTCCTATCCGCCACCGGGCCTACCGCGTACCTGATCGGGTACGGGCCTGCATCCAGGCGGAAGTGGCCAAGATGCTCACGCTCGGGGTCATCGAGCCCTCAGACAGTCCATGGGCCAGCCCGGTCGTACTGGTCCCCAAAGCAGCCGCCCCCGGAACCACACCAGAACTCCGGTTCTGCGTCGACTACCGGGGCCTGAATGAAGTCACCAGAACAGACGCACATCCCATCCCCCGGGCAGATGAACTGGTCGACCGAATGGGAGCTGCCCGCTACCTCAGCATCTTCGACCTGACAGCAGGTTATTGGCAGATCGGCCTCACACCCCGAGCACAAGAACGTTCTGCCTTCTCCACCCCCGATGGCCACTACCATTTTACGGTCATGCCCTTCGGCATGAAGAATGCCCCAGCAACTTTCCAACGGCTCGTCAATCAGGTCCTGGCGGGGCTCGAAGGGTTCAGCGCCGCCTACCTGGACGACATCGCTGTGTACAGCCACCATTGGACCGAGCACCTCCACCACCTCCGAGCAGTGCTACAAGCCCTCCAGCGAGCTGGCCTCACGATCAAGGCCAGCAAGTGTCAAATTGGACAAGGGTCTGTGACCTACCTCGGGCACCAGGTGGGAAGCGGCCTAGTGGCCCCTCTACAGCTGAAAATTGCCGCCATCCAGGACTGGCAGCCCCCTATCACCCAAACTGAGGTACGAGCCTTCCTGGGCCTCACGGGCTATTACCGAAGGTTCGTGAAAGACTATGGTACCATAGTGGGGCCCCTCACAGAACTCACATCAAAAAAGCAGCCCAAGAAAGTGAACTGGACCCCAGAGTGTCAAACGGCATTCGAACAGTTGAAGGCCGCCATGTGTTCCGCTCCTGTGCTCCAGGCCCCAGACTACAGCCGGGAGTTCGTCGTCCAGACGGACGCCTCCGACCAGGGCATTGGGGCGGTCCTGTCTCAAGTGAACACCGAAGGCCTTGATCAACCGGTGGCCTTCATCAGCCGGAGACTCCTACCCCGGGAGCAACGCTGGAGCACCATAGAGAGGGAAGCCTTCGCTGTGGTATGGGCCCTCAAGAAGCTCCGGCCCTACCTTTTTGGCACCCACTTTCGGGTGCAGACCGACCACCGACCCTTGCAGTGGCTGATGCATATGCGGGGGGAAAACCCAAAGTTGCTACGCTGGTCCATCTCCTTGCAAGGTATGGACTTCACAGTCGAACACCGGCCTGGGCCCGATCACGCCAACGCGGATGGCCTGTCCCGGTTTTTCCGCCTCGACGAAGAGAGTCCCCAAGGGAATGGGTAACTCTCCCCGCCTTCAGCTGGGGGGGACGCATGTTGGACAGGCCACATGAAGGGCCACTCTCCCCCGGCTCAACCAGGCCCGAGCCCGGTCACGCAAGTACCACACACCACCATTGCACGTCCTCCGTCCCCTCAGGGACCCCTGCCCTCGAGCATGTTAACCTCGTGGGTCCGATCCACTGCCGGCCCACGCGCCCAGCCTGGGCCGCCATCTTGGACACTTCACCACGAGGCCGCCTGGCCCCCGATCGACCTCAACCCTGGGCCTAGCCCGGCCTCAGACATTCCGGCACCACCCTCCACCCAGGAGGTGAGCGGGCTACTTGGCAAGTCAATGGGAGAAAGAGGTGCCGATGGCTCTCCCCCGCCAAGTGCCGCTCGCCCATCGCCTCCCCGGGCGCTGGCTCCACCCCCCTGCTGGGTGTCTGGACTCCCTCATCCCGGACCTCCCGACCTCCAAGTGCGAGGGTCCGGACATCAAAGCACGCCAGCTCTATAACTGGGGCAGCTCCAGAGCAGGAAGGCAGTTGTATCTTGGAGTCGAGAGACGTAAAGAGGAACTCATCCTGGACAGACTACTGGCGCTGCCGTAGCTCTATCCTGTGCACCATCGTCCTGCCTGTCGGCGCTGCCACAGCCGTCGTAACCTTCATCCTTCATCGTCGTCCGGATCTGCTGGCGTGGCCGCGGACCGTTGTAACCTTAACCTTCACCGGGACCTGCAGGCTCTGCCGCGGACCGTCGTCTTTCATCCGTCCATCTCGGGACCTGCTTGGCTCCTCCACGGCCCGACCATCTAAGAACACCGAGCTCGAGGATTGAGAGCTATTTTGTACTCATTGGTAACTAAAGACTGTCCCGCTACCCCTTTCCTCAACCAAAGACTAAACTCGAGGGGACCCCTGAGTCCAGACCTCCTTGTATCATACCATCGTAATCTAAGAATTGCATATAAAGTCTCGTTAATCTTCCGTCCTGTGTGGTGTCCGTCTGTGGGGGGGAAGTTACCTGTCTGTACAGTCGTTGGAGACGGCTCTCCCTGGAGACCTCTCCCAGTAATCTCGGCCGACCCTCCCGGTCCGTCTAACAAGCGTTAATCAGTGATATAGGCCTAAAGGAGGCGCAGCGATCTCGTGGCTTACCCTCCTTAAGGAGGAATCGCTATCGTCCATAAGAAATCCATCCACATCTCAACCAGCACCGACGTCAATCTCGCCAACTTCCTGCTTCCTGCTTCCTCTTCCTGCTTTAACATTCTTCGCATGCTCAGAAAAACATTTCGCTGGATCCCCTCCGAAACAAGGAAAACAGTCACCCACGCGCTAGTCACGAGCCGACTGGACTACGGAAACACCCTCTACGCAGGTACCACCGCTAAACTCCAGAAGAAATTACAACGAATCCAAAACGCCTCAGCCAGGCTCATATTAGACATCCCACGCAACGAACACATCTCTGGTCACCTTAAAGACCTCCACTGGCTACCCGTCAATAAGAGGATTACTTTCCGACTGCTTACCCACGCACACAAATCACTCTACGACATCGGACCAGATTGCCTCAACTCTCGACTGTCCTTCTACACCCCCTCCCGCCAACTGCGCTCTTCCAGCCAAGCCTTCGCCACTGTACCTCGCATCAACAAGACCACCATGGGAGGCAGATCCTTCTCATACCTGGCTGCCAAAACATGGAACTCACTCCCCGCTTACCTTCGCCTCACCCAGAATTTCCTAGCGTTCAGAAAGCAGCTTAAAACGTGGATATTTGACAAATAATCCACCTCCCCTTCCTAAGCGCCTTGAAACCCTCTGGGTATGTAGTGCGCTATATAAGTGTTATGACTTGACTTGACTTGACTTCCAGATCCACATCGACCCCAAGACCACACTCAGAGGCACCCTCCTTTACAGACCTCCAGGACCCCGCGCACAATTTAGTGAGGACATCACGGACTTCATCACTCCACACGCGCTCCCCTCCAAAGATTACATCCTCCTGGGAGACCTCAATTTTCACCTTGAAAAGAACAACGACCATAACTCCACCACCCTTTTGGACAACCTCGCCAACCTCGGACTTAAACAACTGGTCACTTCCCCCACCCACATCGCTGGTCACACACTCGACCCTATCTTCACCTCCAGCAATCATGTCTCCTTCAGCCACACTACGGCTCTCCTCTGGACTGACCACAGCTGCGTCCACTTTACCTACAACAAGCCCAAACCCAACAACCACCCCCAACCAACTCTGCAAAGAAACTGGAACAAAATCACCATCGACCAGATCTCCTCATCGCTTCTTCTTAACGCCCCTACCCACTCCTCAAACCCCGACCAACCTCACCCTATGGTTATCCAACAGCGCCGACATCCTAGCACCACTGAAAAAACGACAAATCAAACTTGGCAGCAAGAAAGCCTCCTGGTTCAACGATGATCTTAAGAAATCCAAGAAACTCTGCCGCTCCCTTGAGAAGGCCTGGAAAAAAGACCCAACCACCAGCACCAAGGAAGCCTTCAAAAACGCCACTCGCACACACCACCAACTGATCCGAAAAGCCAAGAAAACCGCCTTCAAGGACCGACTAGATAGCAACGCCCACAACAGCAAGGAACTTTTCAACATCGTCAAGGAATTCACCAATCCCTCGGCCAACTCCAACGACATCACCCCCTCTCAAGCCCTCTGCGACTCCCTAACCTCATTCTTCCACAACAAAATTGCAGACATCCACAACAGCTTCGACAACCAACCCGGAGACCAACCCACCCAACCATCTGCTGGACCTTCACCCCCCTCGAACATCCTTAATGACTGGAACCCAATCTCCACTGAGGACACTATCCGCCTGATGAACTCCATCCACTCAGGATCCCCCACAGACCCATGCCCTCACCACATCTTCAACAAAGCAGACTCCATCATAGCACCGCACCTCCGAGACGTCATCAACTGCTCCCTCAACTCCGCCACCTTCCCGGAGAGCTGGAAACACTCTGAACTCAGCGCCCTTCTGAAAAAACCCACAGCGGACCCCACCGAACTCAAAAACTACCGTCCCATTTTGCTCCTTCCATTCCCAGCCAAAGTCATCGAGAAAGCTGTCAACAACCAGCTCGCCGCCTTCCTCGAAGCCAACAACTCCCTCGACTCCTCACAGTCCGGCTTCCGAGAAAAACACAGCACTGAAACCGCTCTTATCCCAGCAACAGACGACATTCGAACTCTACTGGACAATGGAGACACAGTCGCCCTCATCCTCCTTGACCTCTCCGCAGCCTTCGACACAGTCTGCCATAGCACCCTTCTACAGCGCCTCAGAAACCTTGGAATAAAAGGAAAAGCACTAGAATGGATCACCTCGTTCCTCACCGGAAGAACCCAGAGAGTCCGCCTTCCACCATTCAAATCAGAGGCCATTGAAGTCATCTGCGGCGTGCCACAAGGATCTTCACTCAGCCCCACCCTTTTCAACGTATACATGAGCCCCCTCGCGACCATCGCACGCCAACACAACCTCAACATCATCTCCTACGCGGATGACACTCAACTGATCCTATCACTCACCAATGACCCTAGCACCACCAAAACTAACCTACACAAAGGAATGAAAGAAGTAGCCGAATGGATGAAGCATAGCCGTCTGAAACTGAACTCAGATAAAACAGAAGTCCTTATCTTAGGTACCTCCCCCTCTGCATGGGACGATTCTTGGTGGCCAGAAGCCCTTGGAAAAGCACCCATCCCGACTGACCATGCACGGAACCTGGGCGTCATCCTGGATTCCTCACTTTCGATGAACAAACAAGTCAACGCCATCTCTTCATCCTGCTTCAACATTCTTCGCATGCTCAAAAAAACATTCCGTTGGATCCCCACCGAAACTAGGAAAACGGTCACCCACGCCCTGGTCACGAGCCGACTGGACTATGGAAACACCCTCTACGCCGGTACTACCGCTAAACTCCAGAAAAAACTCCAACGAATCCAAAACGCCTCAGCCAGGCTCATCTTAGATATCCCGCGTAAAGAACATATCTCTGGTCACCTGAAAAACCTCCACTGGCTTCCCGTCAACAAGAGGATCACTTTCCGGCTCCTAACCCACGCACACAAAGCACTCTACGAAATCGGACCAGAATGCCTCAACACACGATTGTCCTTCTACTCCCCCCCCGCCAGCTACGATCTTCCAACCAAGCCCTTGCCACTGTACCTCGCATCAACAAATCCACCATGGGAGGTAGATCCTTCTCCTACCTGGCAGCTAAAACCTGGAACTCCCTTCTCACTTACCTTCGCCTTACTCAGAATCACCTAGCATTCAGAAAGCAACTTAAAACGTGGATATTTGACAAGTAATTCCCCACCCACCTCAAGCGCCTTGAGACCCTCTGGGTATGTAGTGCGCTATATAAATTCTTTGACTTGACTTGACTTGACTCCTTATGAATCACTACTATAGAGGCCGATCTTTGGTCAGGAGGGAGGGAACCTACCTCGAGCGATTCTAGGAACATCGATCGTAAATACGGGGCTATCGTATCCGGACGGAGTTTGTAGAGCTCAATAGGAAGCCCGTTGGGACCCGTGGCCTTCCCGGAACGAACCGAGCGAATGGCAGTCGCAACTTCCTCCACCGTAGGCGGCGCATCGAGGAGTTCCCTCTCGGGATCAGACAAACAAGGCAGCGTGATATCGCGCAAAAGCAAGTGGGAGTCCTGCTCGGGTCTATCAGACACAGGGGAGTACACTTCCCGGAAGTAGTCAGCGAAACATTCAACTATTTCAACAGGATCAGTATGACTCACTTCATTCACATCCACAATTACAGGAACCACCCGACTCGCACACTCCCTTTTATCTAGCCAGGCAAGCAGTTTCCCTGCTTGGTCACCCACATTATATAGGCGTCCCTGCTGTTCCCTGCTCATCACTTTCGCAGCATCCGTAACCAACGCTCTATACTCAAATTGCTTTAGACCCAGCAGGTGTAACCCATCTGGGGTGACCTCGGACTCCAGTTCCCCCTCCAGGACAGTGATTTCACCCTCAATACGGACAATTTCCTCTCGGTTATTCCTCTTAATATTACTAATCAGGGAAAGGGCCTGGCCTCAGATAACAGTTTTATATGCTTCCCACAACGAGACAGAGGAGGATACGGAGCCTACATTCTCAGCAAAATAGTGGTCAAGCGTCTTGATCAGTTCCACTCTAACTTTAGGATCACGGAGGTACCAGCGGTTCTTCGGGGCCACTCGACCCTCCGTCCCCAGCTGCGCATCCACAACCAACCATAACGGGGAGTGATCCGATATACCCCTAGCAAGATGCTTTACCTCCCGTATAGAGGAGGCCTGGGAAGAGGGCATCAGAACATAGTCCAGTCTCGAGAGACTACCGTGGGCCCCAGAGTGAAAGGTATATTGCAATTGACCAGGGTGAAGCAAGCGCCAACAATCAGTGAGCCCCAGAGTCTCCAAGAAATCACCCAACCAGGACTGAGCCTTCGCAAGTTCCCGGGGAGGGTAACGATCACACATCCCCGAAACTACGGAGTTGAAATCCCCGCCCACCACAAGCAGACCCTCCGGGACTTCCAGGATTACCCGTCCCAGGTCAGCATAGGTAGTAGTCTGGAGGCCAGGTGGTATATAGACGGGGAGCAGGGTTATTACCTTCCCCTCCCAGGGCCCCACAAGGGCAGCGTATCATCCCCTATCATCAAGGATAATATCATCAATAGCGAGAGGGAGGGAATTCCGGACCATTATGCCCACCCCCCTGGAGCCAGAAGTGAAACCCGAGTGCGCCAGGAGACGATAGCCACGCCTATTCAATGCATGGCACGTATTGCCAAGCAAATGCGTCTCCTGAAGCAGAACAACATCAGGGGATAAACGTCGCAACAGCTGCAACACCACACCCCGTTTAATCCTGTCCCCCAACCCGTTGACGTTCCAACACAACAGTCTAAGTCCCCTACCCCCATCCCAGAGATCAACCCCGCCCCCACTCCACACCAAGGGCAACGTTGTACAACAGAAGCTCGTCATTACTGTGCCTTGTAAATAACCGTGAAACCTAAACTTCAACCCCCCTTCCCCCCAGAAAACCCCATACACCTCGCCCCCCACCCCGCACCCCTGCGTGAGACTAAAAAGCCACCACAACTTGCAGTGTGCCTGTCGTCCTAACACACAACTAATCTACGAAAAGAACCCTGGAGGAGGAAGACTCACCCACCCCCCGCCCACCCCCCAAAAAGACCGAATATCTACAAGCAATAGTGTCATAGCATCAAACCACAGTTGAAAGTCAATTCGATGGACCAGGAGCCGATCACGATCCCTATTCTTGCTCCACCGGGCCACCTTCCGCTCCTCCGGAATGTCCAAAGTTCTCAGATTGTTCCTGTCCCGTAGGCAGCGAGTCCAGCCAGTCACTTACGGCCCCAGGTTGGTCGAAGAAAAATGTCCGTTCGTTGTGTACCACACATAGACGGGCCGGGAAAAGCATAGCATATTTCATGTCTCTGTCTCTCAGCCTCTTTTTCACCCCTTGGAATCCCAGTCGCTGTTTCTGGACCTGTTGGGTGAAGTCCGGGTAGAAACTAACTGTAGTATTCTCGAAAGCAGTCGGACCAGACTGGCGTGACGCCTGCAGAATCGCATCCCTGTCCCGAAAATTGAAAATCCGAGCAATGATGGGACGCGGAGTGGCACCCGGTTTAGGCGTGCCCCCAGGGATCCTATGTGCTCGTTCCACAGCAAAGAACTTACTAAGGCCCTTGGGTGCTAGATGATTCAATACAAGATCCTCCACCAATAAATCCACCGAAGAGGCTCCCGATGTTTCCGGGACACCAACCAGACGGACGTTATTCCGCCGAGCACGGCTCTCGAAATCTTCCAGGCGTCGAGAGAAATAATCCTGGGAGGTTCGTAGGTTACCGACCTCTGCCTGTAAGTCGGAGACGTCGGTCGTGAGGCTAGATGTCTTAAGATCAAGGGACTTGACCTTTTCATTGGTCTTCGCAAGATCTGCCCTGATCAGGGTAACATCAATAGCGACAGTGTCTAGCTTATGAGACAGGGCCTCATATTGTTGTCCCAATGTGACCTTCATTCCAGAAATGGCGCCCATGACGTCCCGTAGCGACAGGTCCTCACCAGTCGAGGAGTCTTCTGCAGCATTAGTCGGGGATTTAGTCGGTCCCCCCGGAGAGCCCTTAGTGAGGGTATATTTGTCCATGACATTCGATTGCACAGAACTCCCTCGGACACCCGGCTTGGTCTTGCGTTTTTCACCCTCAGGCTTGGTGGCCATTTTAGATCTTGAGCCCCGGAGGGAAGCCTGGTACCGGGTAAAAATGGCTATAACTGAGTCATCCGCATCAGTTAGAAGGATAAAATGGGGGCCTCTCGCCAGACAATGAGTCAAAGTAGTCCAAAGTCACTTTTTCGAGAAGTAGTAAGGTGGAAGGCAATCGGGACAGGCCACTCAAGGCAGAGTCAATAAGGTCCCTGGGCGAGAAACGAAACTGAAAGTAGACGACCGAGCCGAGTTGACTCGGGTGATCCGTTGTTGTTCAATTACTGTCCGGCTGGCAGGGAAACAAAGCCCGGGGCAGAACCATGGAGCAGGCCAGAAAAGTTCAAAGATCCGTATCTTCGGCTTCCAATGTCTAAATCAGAGTCTGAAAACGGATAATTGATCAGCAGGGCTGTGCCAGTTACAACCCGTCGTCCAAATCAGGATAGAAGACAGGATAGTCGGTGGAGGTGGCGAGGGCCCGGGAGCCCTGTGCTCACGCGACCATCTTGGTTGCGCGCGAAGCTCCTCTCCCCAATAAAGTTTTTTTGAATCCATACGGACAGGTATTTTTTAACATCACTTTGCCATTCACCCCTGACCCTACTTTACTCACTACAAATACACCTCACATAGCACTTACAAACTTAGAGTGCTCCAGCGTAGTCACCAGTCGCAGCACGCCCCGTCCCGCAGCGGGGCCGGAAGACCCCGATGAGGAAGCATGACACAAGGGCCCTTTTGGTGTGTGAGGGGTATTTTAACAAATACTGTGTATGCCTTACATCTCTAGACATACAGTAAACCTCTTAGAGATTACTCAAGTGTAGCAATGGTTTTGAATCAACAGGGCACAATATTTACGTCCGACAATATTACGACCCCAGTTTTGTGGCACCATACCCACTCTGGAAGGATAAAGGAATTCACAAATAGGGTTCTTTGTTAATTTAATTTTTTGAGAGTTTGTTAGCCTTCATGCACCTTGCATTGCTGCTGGATTTTGTTTTCTGTTCCCTCAAAATGTTCATTCTATTTTAAGAATAACAGTCTTTATCAAAATGCTTATCAAACACCCATGGCTTGCCTTGTGGAATAGGCTGATTTCATTTCCTGTTGATATGTAAGTGGACCCTGCATTGAATGACTGTATACGTTTGGAGTTTGAATCTGCTTTTTGCTTCAGAAAAATGTTGAAAACAAGTAAGCAATTCAAAAACAACAGTTATGTGTGGATGAAGACAATGAAAAATGAGTAAAGTGCTAAGCAAGTGTCAGTGTATCTACTTTTGCTTATTGCTGGCGATATGCCGACATCTTTATTAATGCCTTTACTTTGTTTAATGGTTTAATAACGCTTTAACTCACTGTATATTTTCAGGAGAAAGGGACTAAAAATCACTACTTTTTTGAGAAAATAATCAGTTTAAAAAAATGATGATTACATTTGCATTCAGTTGGGAAATTTAGTAACTTTCAACGTGATTGGTTTGGATCTAAACTGAGTACTGGGCCTGGACATGCATTGAGCCCATATATAAGCATAGACTACTAATCTCCTGCATTTGGTTCAACTTTAGGATAGAAATGTGCTATTGACGACAAATAATGTGGAGTTGGCAGTGCCTTTCCCAGTAAGTAGAAGAGCATTTCCATTAATGTAACAATATACTTTTTCTGTTTCTTAACCTTGAAAAAATGCCCCACCCTCCATATTGAGTGCGGGAAGCTGACTAAAGCACATCTGTGTTACATGTCATCTGTATTAAAGCCTCCTGACCAATTGTTTTCAAAAGTCTGTTTCATTAACAACACCACCAGTAGCAATAATACCACCACCAATAATACCACCACCACCACCACCATCAGTACCAATACCACCACTTCAGCGCCTCTCGCTTGCTAGTAATAGCGGGGGCACTGTAGAAGGTTGGAGATGCAGCTGAGACCATCCCTCTCTCCCTCCATGCCTGCCATAAAGCACAGCCTGCCCTTCACCAGGAGGTGAAGCCAGGGCCCTACGGCAGATGAAGTGTTTTATATTCGGCCAAAGATAGCAATGACATTACGCAATACCACACTGCACACTCAAATCATGGAGAGGGCAGGAAATAGCCCCCCCGCTCTTCCTCCTGTGCCACGGAAGTGTAATCACAGAGCGAAAGGTGTTGGAGCGCCTTGTTAGTGTTTATAGCTCGGATCATATGTAACTCTCAGACTTTCTGTCTGTGTAATTTACAACACTTACACATCTTTTTCCCTGCACTATTTATCACTACTTTGAAGACGTCGCAGACCGGTCTCATCCTCAGATATTTACAATTTAACAAGCGGTTGAAAAGGCCCTTTATTGCAATGCAATAGGTCTCATATTTTCTAGAGATTTAGCTATTAGTATTGTAAATGACAATACCTTTTCATTTAGGTTTTAAAACCCAAAATATAAATAAAAAGCATTGTCATTTATAGTGCCAATAGCTCAAACTTGTGTGAATGCAAAACCTTTTGCATTACAAATGCTTGTCTATCTAGCCCTCTTCTTCGATTCCAAACTTAACTGGTCTGCTATGGTAGAAAACAGAATTAATTTGTTGCAAAGAAGCATAGTTGTTCTGTGGAAATTTGCCTCTAAACTGGTTAAAAAATCTATTAGAGAAATGGTAGAAATGTATTTGGTAAAATCCATAGCTTCTTACAGAGCAGAAATATGGGGCACAGCTGAAGTGGGTGCTCTGCAGAAAGTTGAGGATACGTTTGTTAAAAAGCTGTTTTCAGTTACTCTGGCTTGCTCAAATCTGATTGCCCACAAAGAACTCAAACTCCCTTTTATTACTGACTCAAACTGGCCCGCTCCTCTTATGGTTTCGTATTTGGAAAAGGGACTCGGTTATGTTGAATCAAGCTGTAATAAGAGTTATAATCAACCTTGACCGAGCCATTAGTGTTCCTTGGCTAACATATGTTAAGAAGTCTTTCACAGATTTGGGCCTAGCTTTTCTGCACACATCACCCTCTAAATGCTTATCTTTCTCCAAAACTGAGTTAAGAGAAGCTTTTGTTAATAAATGTGAGTTAGAAAGATGGCAATATAATCAAAGTAAAGTCATGGTTATATTCTACCAGGCACTGCCCAGGGTGCCCACAGGGCATGATTCATATCTCTCCTTTGTCTCTAACAACATGCATCGATATCTTTGAACAAGGATGAGATTGAATTTTAAGAACATGAACTCAATAATCTATTGCTTTGTCCTTGTGATGGCTTGTCCACTCAAACAATGTCTCATAGTTTATTCTTCTGTTGTTTTTATACAAATGGAAAGAATAAAATGAATTCTCTGAATGTTAACAAAATTGAGTCTATTTTCTTGCTCTTCAGCCCTTACAGTAATTAATTCCCTGGAAAGCCCTTTCATCTGTTTTATGACTGCAAATTTGTTATACTCAGTCATTCGGACTAGGTAAAGTTCATTAGAGAGGGGGGTTGTTTTATTTGATCCTTTTCATTAGCCTGTCGTCAATTGCCCAATTACTGATACTGAATTGTTGCATGGCTTTAAACATGTTAACGAGAATTCAACACAGGATTAGGAAGAGTTTACGTACACGTGGCATCCTTTTAAATTGCTTGTCGTAATAATTTGTTCTTATTACTTTTATACATCCATAATGAATTGTTGTTAGTTTTAGTGGCGAGGATTCTTGTAAATATTTTTATTTATAAAATAATTAATGAACTACTGATTGTAAATGCTTTTCAAACAATTTGCATTTTGATATTTCTTTCTACTTATATGCGTTCACCAAATGCAAATACAGTTATTTGATTGATTGATTGCAATGTTACGCGCTCCATTAGAGATTCCCTGTACTATTTAGAGGTGCCTGGTGGTCTATAAATCAGGAAGCCTAAAAATGTTAAAGGTTTGCTAAAATGCAGTTTAATTGCATGCTTTCACAGGCCTAAATATGGCCAGGGGACAGAATGCACTTAATATAGGTTCTGTGAATGATTGTGATACCAACCCCTCTGCCACAGGGTCCTTCGCATCTTTGAATGAGATATCTTAGAGGGGGAGCCCAAACAGGTTCAACATCTGTAGATTGAGTGAGCCATGTTTCGGTGAGGAATAAGACGCTGAGCTTGTGATCCAGGAGACAGTCGTGGATATCAGAATAGTGGCCGGTCGGTGGCTGCAGATCATCAGGTGGGAACTGCTGAAAATGATGAACACCACTGAAACTGGCCAAAAGCAAAGAAGACATGTGTACCCTCTGCCTCATTGTGATGAAGCACCGATATGTGTTGGACTTAATACCACAATGGAAGGGTGCGTATGCGCCAAGATAGGTACAGTGTGCTGAACCTTCATCCCCATGAAAGACCAGGACAATGACACACTGTCAATCGCCTTCCAAATACTGTAAAACCTACAGCAGATCATGATAAAAGAAGGAGGTGCCCCAAACATAGAATGGTTTACAGGTTTGTTTATCTGGGTACCAAAGTGGGTCGCAGGCCTATGCAAGGCCTCGTTAAACAGTGTTTGCAATCTTCCTCTTGCTGTGCAGCACCCTGAAACTAATATAGCCCTGCGTGAAGAAAGCTACCCTGAAAATAGGGGAATACACATGATTAGGACACACAATTCCAAGGGAAACACTTACACCACAAGCCAGAAACAGGAACCATCCATGCTCAAGACACGGACACAAACAGCCAGGGTAGTAGATAACTCAGTTAGGGAGGGGGAATGTTAGATTCAGATTAATTTATAGAAAGGGCCCGCTCCTAGGAGTCCAGCACACCAGAGAACAACTGTTGCCTGCACTACCTAAATCTAGGCCTGGGAGGTTAATTACGTTCCGCTCGCGGAATTTGGGGAATTTGGGTAATTTCACATTCCGCGGAGAATGCGAAATTGCCCGAAATTCTGCGTTCCGCGACTTCGCGAAATATTTTGCTTGTTCGCGTTCTCAAATGCGTGTTCGCGAGATATTTCCCCCTGAGCACGCAAACAGTGATTGCAAACAGTAAAAAAGCATCACGAACAAGCAATTCTGCTTGTTCGCGGAATTTCTGCATGTTCACAGAGATTTTTTACAGTTCCGCGGAGATTTGCGTAACGCAATTACGCAAATTCCACCCACCCCTACCTATATCATCATAAAAGACTTGTTACGGTTACAGAGTGACACTTTATCTGATCAACAGAGTTGTCATCTGTATTCCTAACACTTACCGTGATGGAAACACCAGACATGGAACAAGCTTCAAACACACCAGGAAGATTGCAACAGAAAAATCATCATGAGGTCCCAGGATCTAATACCTAAAGAAACAAGTCAGATGCACACACTCAAACACAAATAAATGTCGGGTTAAGCCTGGTATAAGCGAGATTCCACAAGAGCGAAGAGGAATTTCCCCCAACTTCCAGAAAACAGCACCCGGAATGCAAATATTAAACACACTCACAAAAGGCTGTTCCCTAAAAGTATGGAAATAAACCATAGAGTGTCCACCACTCTTTCCCAGAAGATGATGATAGAGAATTCTGTAATGGGATGACTGGAGAGACTGGCACTGTAAACAAAAGAATATCTTTTATAGAAAAGAATCCATGAATTATAACAAAACCTTTTAAACATTAATGTATGTTCAAATCAGTGCTCCACTAACCCCAGTGTGTCCCCGAAGGTCTTGGAAAACAGCAGAGAAGAGCCTCCACAATGAATGAGTGAAAGTTGAGGGCGTCTTCAAATGTTTAATACATTCTGTTGTTGGGACTTGGTGGAATAAGATACTCTCATACAGCCATTCATACAAAATAGAATAATGGAATCGAATGGTGGGTAAAACACTATTGAGGGAGTAGCCCCAAAATACTGAAAATGTGGAAGTGGAATGAATGCCAAAGCCAAGGAGTTGTAGGTGTGTGAGATACTGCTCAAGAGAGAAATAGAGCATCAATCACATTAAAGGACTCCTTAAGTGTTACATATAAAAAAGAGCTGCAGGCCTCAAAATAGTGAAGGTATAAATAATAGCTATTATGTTTGTCTGGCTCTGTAGGGAATATGGAGCAGAACAATCAAGAATAGTAAAAGGGTGAGGCGGGTAGAGGTGAGTCGTCCGGCTCCGTGGACCTGGAAGAGCTCGGAAGGCAGGGGTGATGTACACCGTCCAGCTCCAGGGTCACTGAGAGCGGAACAGCTACACACTCGGAAGGAGGCATGAGGTGTGCCATCTGGCTCCAGGGGGCAGCGAGAGCAGACCACCCACACACTCGGGAGGAAGGGGAGGTGTGCCGTCCGGCTCCTGAAGGGCAACAGGAGCGGAACGCACGACTGACTCACCGGGAAAAAGAAAATCTTCAGAGGCGAGAACGATCCGGTAATCAAAACGAGACTCCTGGAAACTCCTAATACAGGGTGCTAGGCAGGACTCGAAGAGGAACTCGGAAGCAAAGAAAGGGGGCGTGGTCACGTCCAAAGAACAGTAAGCCAAGGAGCGGCTTATGTTGGAGACAGCTTTTTACGTCGTCTGGGGACTGTCTGTAAATTACCAAAAGCGAAGGGAGGCACAATTCCGAACATACATTAAGGTTAGTTTCAACATCCTATCCCCTAACTATCGTCTATTCCTAACAATAAATGCACAGCTGAGAGCATGCACTCCAGCGAAGGACGATGCCAGAGCAGCCGGTGCCTTGCACTCATCAGATAAACAATGCGTAGCAGTAAGCGCTATCCTATAAAACACACACAACACACCTGGAACCCCTCGGAATGTGACATCCAGTTGGTATTTATGGTCCCTTCTATAAGAGTAGGATAAAGTCTCTAAAAACAATGGGCCAGATTCACAGAATTAACATAAGACAAAATCCTAAACTTACTACCATTTTGGTATTCACAGAAGGCACTTACTCATTTTGGTTTTCACAGAAGGCACTTACTCATTTCGGTATTCACAGAAGTCATTTAGGAGTCTTAAAGTTAGGACTCTTAACTTTACTACTCCTAAACTGAGAAAAATCCTAACTTTAAGACTTTCTGTATTCACAGAAGGCATTTAGCAGTCCTAAAGTTAGGACTCCTAACTTTATTACTCCTAAACTGAGAAAAATCCTAACTTTAACACTTTTGGTATTCACAGAAGGCATTTAGGAGTCCTAAAGTTACGACTCCTAACTTTAGGACCGTAATGACTGAAATTTAAATACCCTCCTCAAAAGCGTTACGAACCCCAACTTTACTCAGCACATCACTAGACCCACCCACACCGCCAAACACTTCCTGGCCCCTCTCTTTTCCACACTAAACAACATCAGAGTCTACAAACCAACGCCTATCACCTGAACTGACAGCACCCTTTTGAGTTTCAGGCTCACCATCCTAGATCACAGGAGATCCACCACCTCTGGACAGGCGGTCGCTGCTGCAAGCCAATGTGGATAAAAAAAACTAGGACATCAGCAAAATTGAATGACCAATTAACTTAAATCAGTAAGTGTGAAGAATGGACAAAAAAAGAAGTTAAAATTGTATACAACTATATATTTAATAAGTATTGATTAAAAATCATATAGAAAGCAAACTATATGATCTCAGTAAAAATATATCATTCATAAAAAACAACATATACGTGTCAAAAAATAATACATTTCCTAAAAA
Source organism: Lissotriton vulgaris (assembly GCF_964263255.1). Classification (NCBI taxonomy): domain Eukaryota; kingdom Metazoa; phylum Chordata; class Amphibia; order Caudata; family Salamandridae; genus Lissotriton; species Lissotriton vulgaris. The sequence continues at coordinate 355,195,412 of NC_141686.1, read as the reverse complement.
TTATGCACATAGTGGAAAACAATACATTCATATAATTAAATAACATAAGAATACAGTTATGAATCAACTCGACGCGCGTTTCGGCAGAAAACCGCCTTCTTCAGGAGTCTCTGCTGATAATCTAGAGAAGCAATTGCAAAGAAAAAATATATATAAATGACATATATAGCTTCATGTTTTTCATATATCTAACATTCTCCTTTTCTTAAAATAGAAAACAAACAACAGAAGATAACATAACTAAAGGCTTGTAACACCTAAGTTCATAATATGCATAATGCCTATGTCCTGCTTCACAACATACTAGATTTACACATAACAAAATATTGGTCATCTAATGTCATTTGATTGACAGATATTCGCAGACTCATTGAACATTGCTGCAAGAACATCTCAGAGAAGGTCTGGGCATCGGCCCTCTCCATACTCCTCCCCAAGCACACCAGCAACCTAGCGGAAGACATCAAGAACTTCAATGAATAGATCACCACCTGCACCAACAACCTAGCCCCCCTCAAGCACATAAAAATCAAGATCACAAAAGCAAGCCAGCTGGTCCACAGAAGAACTGTAGATCGTGATGCAGCACTGTAAGCACCTGGAAAGCAAGTTGAGAATGATCCAAGACACCGCAGACAATGACGTCTTCTAATCTGCCCTGACATGCTTCCACCAGCATGTCTGAAATGCCAAGTGAACAGCTCACACCAACTGCATCGAAGCCAGCAACAACAGCACCAAATAAATCTTCTTCATAGTCAGCCACCACCAGCAACATCTCCCCTTACAAGACCCAATGCAACAAACTCTGTAACTTCTTTTGGAAGGTGATCACATCCACCTACGCCAACTTCAACCGGCAAACTGACTCCAGCAACCTCGCAGCCAGTCTTCCAATGTCAGCTAAAGAATGGACCTTGACCATGTAAAACGGCATCACCACAAAAGAGACTGCCGCAACCATGAAGACCATCCACTGTGGGGCTCCCTAGACCCTTGCCCCCACCACACTTTCAACAAAGGTCTAACCACCATCAGTGAAGTCCTCACTCCCATCCTGAAAGACTCCATCAATGCGGTCTTCTTCCCAGAATCCCGGAAGCAGGTAAATGTCACAGCCCTGCAGAGGAAACCCTCTGTGGATCTCCCCAAACTCTCCAACTACTGACTAATCACCCTCCAATCATACATGGCCAAAGTCCTAGAGAAAACCATCAAGATGTGTTTGACCAGCTACTTTGTGAACCACCAGCTCCCCAAGGCCACCCAGAGTATGGAAACAGAGCTCATTGAACCTACCTACACCATTGGCATGATCCTAGACAGAGGAGAGGGTAAGGCCGTCATACTAATGAACCTCTTGGCGGTGTGTCACATGGTACCACATCCCATCCTCATCAGGTGCCTTCACAAGGACGAGATTCAAGAACCTGCAGGCAATTGATCTGCTCCTTCAGGATAAAAAGAACTTCGACAGTTAACCTGGCATCATACTCCTTGGAAACCGGAAATCTCATCTGCAGAGCACCTCAAGGTTCACTCCTCAGCAGAACACTATCCATCACTTAAATACCCCACCGGCCAACGCCATCCATACCCACTACATCAATATCCTCTCCTTCACTGACAACACACAACTAATACGGTCCCTCTAGGACAAAATCCACAACAAAAGGAAAGCGTTCACTGCCTGCATGATGGAAGTTGCCACTAGGATGAAGTTTACCCGTCTCAAACTCAACACTGACAAACAACACTCAACACTCACCATCCAACCTACGACCTACTCCCACCTCCAGCTTGCGCACCAGCAACCTAAGACTCATCATCAACAAAAAGATGGACATGTTCGCCCAGGTCAATGCCGTCACTGCTTCCATACCCTAAAGAACATTTTCAAATGGCTCCCGAGAATCACCATGAGACTGTCATCCACATACTCATCAACAGTAGATTGGACTACAGGAACTCTCTCTATGCAGGAATCATCCAACAGCTCACCAGAAGGCTGAAAACCACCCAAATCGCAGCAGCTAGACGTATCCTCAACCTCCCACTCAGAACACATATCACAGCTCCCTGACTCCAGATACATAAGCGTCCACAGTTCAAACTACTCACCCACACATTCAAGACACTGCCCAACAAATCCCTGCCTACACAACTCCATATCCATCCATCAACCCCCTATGCACCTCCGTTCAGCCAGACTCATACTCAGACACATCTCATGCATACACAGAAACAGATCCAGAGGTCAACTCTTCTCATACATCACTCCTAAAGTGTGGAACGACTTCCCTTAACACATCCGAGCCTCCTCCTCACTTCTTGAGCTAAGCAAGAAGCTGAAGACATGGCTCTTCAAAAACATGTCTAGAGTTGGGACAGATTGAGGTGGTCTTGGGTGCAAAATTGGCAAAGCTTAATTTTTTTTTCAATGTATTTATTATTAGGAATGTGTTAGACCCAGTGGTTTCTGGCTGGTATGCATCTAAGCCAGGCAGAATCCACTGTCGTAGATAGGATGAGTATGATACACTTGTCTGATAACCTAAGCTCACTCTTGGATAGCTTGGCACAGAGCAGTCAGGCTTATCCTCAGGGTCAAAGTGTAAAGTGTTGGCACAACCCTCAACCTCGCAACACTCTGTGGACGCTACAAAAAGACTCCATACAGTATGTACACAACACTGGTCTTTGTATTGCACACACATTGAATTCACAGCAACATACACATTGCATATATATTTTACAGTTATATCAAATGTTCAAACTCTTCCATTAGCAGCAGAACGGCATTAACATATATATAATTGTCCAAAGCGTTCGCTTGCACCATTATCCCTTCAGCCTTGTAAGCAACATACACACAATACAAGCAATCCGTTCCACATTAAAAGCAACAGAAACATATATCCAGGCTGTTCAGAGGTATTCTACTTTTCCGCTAACACATTTGCATAAACAACAACATTCCCATTATTGCATACTCCGTATACTTGTAATGGTCAAGAAATCACAGCTTCTCTCTACACCTTGCGACTTAGCCCCTCAGCCACTCAAACTACACCAGCCAACAATACAGATTGCCCCTGCTGTCGACACTTTGATTAGATCAAGGGACCACCTTAAGAGGAAGGAAACAGTTACACGTTTTCGTCCATCCAGATTAGGTACTCAGGCACCTAGTGGCACCTTCACGAGTGCAGGATCACTATCCTCCCCACAGGAAAAATACTGCAACACCAGAAGCTGGCGGGCTCCCAATTTGGAGAATGATTTCACCTCCGGCAGAGGTGGGAGCTACAGTTGCTCCAGAGAGCAAGTTGTGGATGCACACAAGGCACAACAAGACCGTTCAGTCACGCTATCCTTAACAACGTAGTACCTTGTGGCATCGGCCTGGGGAGAAGGAGCGAGTGACCTCAGACTGAGGCTGCGATGTCAGGCACTGTTGTCCCCCCAATCTGGAGGTCGGACACAGTCTATGCTGCCAGATTGGCTATCGGTTGGCTATCGCAGACTCCGCAAACTTCTCACAACACTGCTTAGAAACCTAACGCTTAGGAATACTAACTAGCAGAGGTGTCCGGCTGAAAGCTTGAGCCTCTCAGACTCAATAAACGTCCCCTGCACTCATTGAACTTGTCACTCTATAGCCACCCCAGGTGAGCCACTGATCTTTACCAGCTCGCTCTACGGCACAGTCTGATGACTGCACACGTCGGAAGGGTCCTTGTCCCAACCAATGATCATTTCCACATGTTTACCCCTCACCCTGCACGGTCCTTACGATCTTGTGGAAACAGGGAGACCTTTTCTGTCCCTGGGAACTCGAGCCCTAGGAGAGTGGTTGGGGACCTGGGTCACAACAGTTGCCAATTAGCTGCAGGCCAGCAGCATCCAGGCAAAGTCCCATTCCTAGAGCACAACAAGCCCCATGCCACCTCTGGTCTGCAGATAATCCAGTTGCCCCCCTTCTTGTTGATGTCCCAGCATCAAACCAGCGTAGTATGTTTCCAATCCCCAAAGCGTCTCTTACTCCTAAAGGCAGAGCCCCAGTGGTTATACTCACAATGACCTATGAAGATGAGATCAGCTCAAAAGGCCACCTTTGAAATGCACGGGCCTTCTCTAAATGTTGTCATGTCTGACATCCTACCCTGGGAGGCTTGATCAGTATCTTTAGTGGGGCCACAACCCTGCCACTTGAAATGCAGGTGCCAATTCCACCCCCTCTTAACCAACACAGGATGGCCCCTCAGAGTGAAAGTCTACAGTATACCGTAAGCCCTTAGTTTATGACTGTCTTATCAGAAATGCACAGATGTAGCCATCCCCCAGCAGCCAGCTGTGAATTGGAGACAGGTGGATAGGCATACAGAGCCATGAGTACAGACATTCCCACTTTCCCAAAGTGGTATTTCCACCGTCAAAATGTCGAATTCACTCACACCACCGGAGCAGGTTCGCCATTACGAACTCATCGATATCAAACACTGTACTGACACTCTTCTGCATGCAGGAAATCCAGCTCAATAGCCTTTCCACAGATCCCTCAAGCCAATCCAATACGAGGAGCAGGCCCTACTGTGCCAAACACACTTCTGTGTGCCATTCACTACCAGTGTATGTAGCGCACACACATGCCCTACCCTTTACCGGCACTGCACACTGTCCCCAGAGAGTACTCAGTTACAGCAAGAGACATGCAGAACCTTGGCAAGCGTCTTCTTAAATGCCAAGCCTAGTAACAGTAACCTACACACACAGGCCCTGTCATGGCAAATCTGTGGCACATTTGAAGAACTACCTCCGTGTGTGGCACAACCAGTTCTGCAGGCCCACGGAGAAGGTGTTAAGTTACATGCCCTAGGTATATGTCTTACCTCTAGACAATGGACTGACAGCAAACTCAATTTAGCCAATCATGGATACACTAATCACCAGTTTGTATATGACAAACACATCACTTTGGCAGTGAATGGCAGTGTAAAAAGCGATCAAAGTCCTTAGGCCATTACATAGATCAGCGGAAAAACCAGGAGGGACAAAAGCAAAAAAATTAAAAGTTGAGAGAAAGCACCCTAGAAAGGGCCACCTCCAACAGAATTTATTAAGATTGGTATGTTTCATACAAAGGTAACACAGATCTGTGCAGTATGTGCATAAACACATTTATAAAGGAGGACGGTTGGAACCTGGGACCTCTTAACTATCTCACTTAAGCTGAGATTGGTAACCCGAAAATACATTGATCCCTCCCTTTGGATCATTTACACCCTTTGGTGATTGGGATTAAATCCCAGATCTAAAGCTATAAACTTGGTTCAAGTATTGGTACCACTAAACAGCACATTACACCTATAACACTTGAAAACTCACATTCACGTCGCACTTAAATCACATTTTTAGCTCCTAAAATATAATTACACTTTTGGCAATTTATAAATAATGTTCATTAGATTTTTTTTCCTGCCCATCTTTTAGAACTTTCGTTCCCTCCCGTACAAATTTCTTTCTTTCACATTTTGGCCGATATCTAGGAATTACTTTTCTCCACCCTTAGTGTGTTTTCTCTCTGTATCCCTCTTATTTCTCTTCTCTGGCCCCTTCTTGCTTTTTATGCTCGCTCATCTTGTTCTCCCCTTCCTGCTGAAGTGACAACTAGTGACTACTGACAAGTGACTTTGCGCCTGGTCTTGAAACGCGTCGGCAGTGTTGTTTGGGAAAAATAATTTGCCATTTTTAGGGTACTAGGACCGGCTGGTCCAGTATTTAAGTGTCTATAAGTCATTGAGTCACTTATTTTCTCCCCCAAACTTTATTTTTTCTCATTAATTGGTTGTAATAACTGTTGTTTGTGATATAATTATCATTATTTTTTTGTAATGCTTGATGTTGAAATGTTTTCTAATGTGTAAATAATTTTGGTCTTTAATGTTTGTAAAGAGTCTATTTAGCCTTGTAAATATTTGAATTTATTGTCCTTTTTTCTGTTATGAGCTTTTGCTAATATGAAAAAGATATCAAATAATGGACACAAAGTAATGTTGTCTAGGGAAGCGACAATAAATTGGTTTCTTACCCTTTAAAAAAAACACGTATTGAGTAATTGTGGTGTGGGCACTGTGGAAGGGACTGTGGAAGTGACAACTGGAAGTGACAACTGGAGCAGAATGACTTCAAGCATCTCTGGGAATCCATCATGTAGGCTTCATATAATAGCACAATCCTCATCAACACACTGTTGATGAGAGAGTGAAGCATTCCCTTGCAGCATTGTCATACAAGTAACCCTGTGTGCTTGTGGGCACTCACATATTTGAAAGTTGTGCTGAATTCTCACTCAAAGCTGCCTAATTCTTCCAAACTATGGGGAAGAACTAGAACTTCACATGTGACTTTGCTCAGGCGACTACAGTGTGCCGAGTAGTACCTGACTATTCTGCACAGAGCAGACCCTGTAACAGCAAGTGATCATAAAGATTTTGGTACAGAGAGGAGAGGCCAATAAGAGTGACTGACAGTCCCGCCAACATCTGCTAAGACAGACACCCTTTAAAAAGACACACTGTAGACGTGTCTCATACACACACACAAACACGCACAGTCTGCAAAGACAACGTTACCCTGTTCACATAAAACACACATCCAACCTGCAGAGACAAATCAAAAACACAGACATGTACATTCCACTACTTGGAAGGTCTCCTACCTGGGAGACTCAAGGTCAATGCACACACACACAATCACTGCAGCAGACACACAACCTCTGCAGCAGATAATGCTATAAGCCAACCTAAGCCGCTGGAAACTATTGCAATGACTGAGGTTTTACCTAGACTGGGATAGGAAAACGGGGGCAAAGGGGCATGGGGCAGTAGGGAAGCCTTGACATTCAACTGCCCGGGGGACATGCTTCTGACACAGGGGTACCGGTGGGCAAGTCAACAAACTAACAGCGAGAGCCGAACAAAGAGTGTGCACAGATTTCTCAAGGAGTGCTAAGATGTAGTGCAATGTGAACAGATTTTTCACAGTGCAGTAAGATGCAGTGAAGCAGCACAAATTCCTCAGTACAGTAGGATGCACTGTAGTGACAGAGATTCCTCATAGTGCAGTAAAGTGCAGTGTACATAGATCTGTCACCGTGCATTAAGAAGCAGCGCAGCGTGCACAGATTCCCCATAGTGCAGTAAGATGCAGGGCACAGATTCCTCAGAGTGCAGTCAGATACAGTGCAGTGTGCACAGATTTTTTCACAGTGAAATGCATAGATTCCTCATAGTGCAGTAAGGTGCACTGCAGTGTGTACAGATTCCTCACAATATAGTAAGATTAAGTGTAGTGACACAGATTTGCCATAGTGCAGTAAGATGCAGTGCAGTGCACTGATTCCTCACAGTGCTGGGAGATGCAGTGCAGTGACACAGATCCCTCATAGTTCAGTACGATGTGTGCAACGTGCATAGATTTCTCAAAGTGCACTAAGATGCAAAGCACCGTGCAGGGATCTTAACACAAATGATGACCACAAACACCCACAGGGCCAGAAGGAAAGCCCTCCCCCCACACCCCCCTCCAAATAGAAGAGCCCGGCTCCTGGCAGAGATTTACCCAGGATGATTCAGTCTATTTCTACAAACACAGCACAAGGTGCTGACAATCTCCTACCTGAGCAGAAACCTGTGCAGACATTTCCAGGCTCTCTCCTCCTCCTATGGCGGGGGCGGGGCAGGTGCAGATTTGGAGTCTGGGGTAGGAGGGGGTCTATGAGGGTCTGAAGATGTAGATAACTGCACAGACAGACAGACAGAGCGCTCTTCCTCCTCTGCAGCGGGCTGGACACTGAGGGAGAGGCCAGAAGTGATGTCACCATCAGGTGCTGAAGCTGTCTCTGCAACCGCTGACCTGGAAGAGGAAACTCTTTCCTTTCATACAATGGGCTCAGTCGTTTCATCAGCAGGCGAGGAGCGCCCTCTGCTGGCCATTGACAGAACCTCCATTCCCAGTCTCCAGGAGTGAACACATTTCACACAAACAAAAGTCTCGAAAGAATATTGTTGGACCGCCTTGGTAAATATCCACCGGGGGAGACAGGTGCCGGGTCATGCGTTGGTGGCGATCCCCTGGGACAAGTAGGCTGCGGTTGGGTGGTATAGAGTGGGACTCATAGGATGCTCTTTCTGTCACTTTTTTGGAAGTATGTGTCACTTTCTGTCCCTGCGACCCTTAGCAGGGGCTCGTGCTCACAGGCTGCCTTGCCCTCCTTCCCACTGAAATGGAGGTAGTACTATGAGTCTTTATTTATACAATGCCTCCTGCGGTCTACATGAGTACTCATATAGGGAGCAAATACAAATGCGCCGCCACAAAGGAGTAGAGCATATTTCCTCCTCTTTGAGACCCTACATGTTCTGGTGAAACCCGTTCTTTCCGAAGAGGACCCCCTCCTTTGCGTGTTTATGGGCCTAGGAGTAGAGAGGTCACAAGTGCATTCAGAACTGTCAGAGGGGGTGGATGTGCTGGTGAAGCGTTGAGACATGAGTAAAGAAGTTCAGTGACGAAGCATACTTGACACTAACAACTATATACGTGAGGCAATGAATACTTCAGCTTGCCGGCGCAGTCACTGATCTGACCTGGACTAGCAGATCTCAGCAGTGGCAGGCAGCCATTACTTGAGCTGTGAAGCCCCTCCCCCCACCCCCCCCCCCTGTCCCCCCCCCCCCCCCGAGAGCAGCAGGGCTTACACCACGTCTGTGCCGGACAGATGGGGCTACCCCTGGGGGCGATGTTTGAACATGAGTGTTAGGGGGGATAGGAGTCGGATACTCAGAGAAGAGAAGGGGAAAACATATACACAAAAGAAAGAAAGAAGAACAGGGGAAAGGACATTGCCCAACTGGTGTTGTATACCTTTCTTTACCCTCCAACACTCCGCACCACATCTCGGCGCACCCGTCAATCCTGACGGCCCAGCCGCAAGCCCCTGCAGGACCAGTATTATCCTTCTACCTGTCTTCTGTACTCTTTTCTAACATGTACACGTCCCTTTTGTCTGGTAACACACTGTTTGTTACGTCTTACATTTTATTTCCTTTCGATATTTGCACACGTGCCACCATAGCCTACGTAACTTTTGTTGTTGTGTTGGAGTGTCTGCCATTTATTGCAGTATTATACCTTTACTAGTACTTTATAACCTCCACATATCACTTTTCCTCCTGTAATGTACCCATTCGTACCTTTTGTATTTTTAGTTGGACTAGGGGGCGGGGCTTTGGCCCGTGAGGGGGATCCGGCCAGGGGCACACATTTAATGTCATTGAAATTGAATTGGTGTTCAAATGTGCATACTGATACTAAAGCATTTAGAAGTGCCGGTACTCTGCACCTGCGAGTACCGGCCCACTCAAAGCACTGTTTATTCCATATATAACTTAACCTTTTTCTTTTGTAATTTGTTCAGTTGCAATGCTCTCATGTATCCGTTCTTGTCCTTATTGTGAAGCGCTCTGACGCCTTCAGGTAAAGTCCGCTCGAGAGAAAAACGCATAGACCAAGATATAGCCCGCTTCATGGCAGCCAAACCGAGCGCCCCCCCCCCCTCCTGCGAATAGGCTGTCAGATATCTGGGAATGTGAGACCCTTGCACGTACTTGACTTAAGCACTAAGAAAAGACTGATGGCAGAGAACAAACGTTTACGGTCAGCTGCTGTAAATGTGCGTTTTTTTTTTTTGAGTAACAAATTTACTGTTGTTACATTTGACTGGCACTTCATTTGACCAGTCCTTGTAGTATCCTTCTCACCTTCAATGGAAGGCATCCGAGAACTGGGTGCTAATTAATTGCTAGGTGTCGTTAGTTGCATTTTTAGGTCTCGCCTGTCGATGCGCATGCGCATCGAGCAAGCGAGACTATGGGGGCTTATCCACTCTTTATCCAACTTGCAAGGAATCGTGGCGATTCCTTGCAGTGCCCGTGACTTTTAAGCTCAATGCGCATGCGCATTGAGCTAAAAAGCGCGTGCACATGCCCCCAGCCGCCTGCCTTGCCTACTCTCCCGCCCCCTCACTTCTTGATTGCACGGCCGCTAGGCCGTGCCTCCCCTACTCTCCTCCTCCTACTCTCCTCCCCTCGCCGTCAGTTCCCGCACTCCTCCCACACCCCCGCTCCGCCCCCTCCCCTGCCTGCCATGTCGCGTCGCATTTCTCCTCCCCCCTCCCCCCAGCCGCCTGCCTTGCCTACTCTCCCGCCCCCTCACTTCTTGATTGCACGGCCGCTAGGCCGTGCCTCCCCTACTCTCCTCCTCCTACTCTCCTCCCCTCGCCGTCTGTTCCCGCACTCCTCCCACACCCCCGCTCCGCCCCCTCCCCTGCCTGCCATGTCGCGTCGCATTTCGAAGCCTCAGCTCCACAAGATGGACGCTGCCACCACAGACACAAGTCTGACCTCCTGCTGCTGGGAGTCCTTCCAGCGAGGAGAGCTCGGACAAAGGGTTTCCTGTCAAGGGCGGTGTTCGCACCGTCCCAGACAGGGTTTGTGTATTTTGGGTAGGTAGGGCTTTGCGAGAAGGTGACTGCGGAGTGGCACCCCGGTGCTCACTACGCATCTGCCGGCTAGAACAAGTTCCAGGGGTGCGCAGCCCCTGACCTGGGGAAAGTCCAGCAGGGGGAGAGGGGTGTAACTACCCCCCTTCCTGGTCCCACCCTTAGGGCAGGACCTAGTCATGTACCCGCCCCTTTCTTTAGGATAAAGGCCGGAGCGGGGACCCTTCCAAATCAGATCATCTTTGAATCAAGAATACTTTCTACGAAAGGACTTCGAGACTCTTCTCAAGATTTCTCCCTTGTGGCTAAGGAGTAGTCACCCTGCAACAGCAGGCACCATCTAAGAACTCTGCGGTTTGCTGCAAGTCCTTCCTCAAGGATCCGACAGCCCAGCTCGACGAGAACCGGCTTCCCTGGCACCTCTGACCTCTACCCACGTCGTCAGCTCAGCTGAGATCTGTGGGTGCGACGAGACCTCGAGGGACCGGCCATCATCAAAACCTGCACGCTTTCTTAAACAGCACGACCATCGAAGCAATTCTCTGGTGAGTGCTCTGGGGTCCGAGAAGCCCCGACCCTGAGCAGCTCCAGCATCAAAGTGCAGCCTCCCAGCATCTCCACGATCTGCGTGGGGCCCTTCTGCTCGCTGCTAAGCACGTGGTCTGGTCACTAGCCGCTGGCTTGTGCCCTTCTTTGACGACACCCGACAACCAACGCTGCTGGTCTGGTTGCTCCAGACTGGCCTTTGCTTCCTTCTTTGAGAGAAGCACCCCGGACCCTCCTGGTCCACCCAAGACGCCATTTTAGGCCCACCTCGTGGCCCTGAAATCTGCCAAGGCTTGTTGCCCCAATCCTGGGCCCAGCGACGCCGACAGCATCAATCTTCGTGGGACAGCTCGCACCTCCATCCTGGTCGCCGACAACGCCTCCTGGTCCGTGAGACTGCAGAGCCTAGCGTCGCCCACTCACCTTGTTGAGGTGACGGCCATCCAGTGCCTTCCTGGTACCCTCTGACTACTGGCTAGTAGTACGAACTTGGTCCCCTCTGCTTTCAGGTATCAACGATCTCTGATCCAGGCTTGGATCTCTACGAACTATTCAGCACTGGTCGCCGGCCAGCAACTCCTTTCCTTCCGGCTCCTGGCTCGTCAGCGAAGACCCCGACGCCTGTAAGACTTGTGCAGCCGCAGCCCTCGTGGCTAGGTAACTTCGGCACTCCGGTGTCCGCATAACCTCCTTACTTAAGGGTCCTGAGTCCCTCGCTTCCGACTTGCCTTATCGGGTCCGCCCGAGACCACTAGAACCTTTCCGTGCCCTCGGGCATTTGTTCTAATTGTGCACTTGAAGTATTTTCTAAGAGCTTTCGTTCTGTGCTTAGTACCCTGTCCTCATAAAGAGTCCAGGGCTGTTGTGATTCTTAATAAATATACTGTTTATTTTCATAACACTTGTGTGGTGTCCTTTCACTTGGTGTTCAAGGGGTATGTGATGGTATAACAGCTGGCTTAACACGCCTTCTAGAGTTTAGCCCGAAGACTGCTCGTATCCACGCTACTAGGATAGCTGGTCTAAGGTTGACTTACAACCAATCACCATAAGGGTTGTTTGGACCGATGCATAGTGGTCGCTAGAATAGCGAACGCTGCATATCGGGCCAACTTCTCACAGTACTCTCCTGGGTGCCTACTATTTCTCCCATGTCGATGGATTGCTGTGCTTCCTTTATTTTAGTTAAAAAGTCTTCCTCAGTACACACAGCTCCTATTATCTTTTCCCTGGCTATGATGGGGGTGATTCTTCCAAGACTTCCACTGGACCATATCCTAAACGAGAAAAGGCGTCAGTCTTTCCGTTCTTTCACCCTGCTTGAAACTGAATTTTGAAATCCTATTCACAAAAAAACTGAATCCATCTTAATTGTCTCATAGACAGTGCTCTTGCAGATTTTAAGAGCTGCAGGTTCTGATGGTCCGTTAACACTGTGATCGTATGATTGGCACCTAATAGATACTGCCTCCACTCCGCAAAAATCCTTTTTATTGCCAAATATTCTTTGTCCCCTATGGTGTAATTATTCTCGGCTGGGGTTAGCTTTTGTGGAAAAAATGCCACTGGATGTAAAACACCTGTGCTAGGGTCTGTCTGAGAAAGGATCCCCCCCACGCCCCCCACTGCCACTTGAGAAGCGTCAGCCTCTACCACAAAAGGATAAGCGGGGTTTGGATGTCTTAATATGGGGGCTTGTGCGAATGCTTCTTTGAGTTTACAAAAGGCTTCTTCTGTCTCAGGTGTCCAGAGAAAAGTTTTTCCCTTTTGCAACAATTTAGTGATGGGAGATGCTAACTCAGAGAAATTGTAGATAAAACTCCTGTAGAAATTGGTAAAGCCAAGAAAGCTCTGTGTTTCCTTTACATTCTGTGGAGCCTGCCAACAATTGATGGCTGCTACCTTTTGGGGGGAAATTATGAATCCTAGAACGGCGACTTGTTGTGTGTGAAACGGACATGTCTCTAGTTTGCAGTAAAGTTTATTATCTTTTAGGCATGTAAGCACGTTTCTTACATGTACCACATGTTCTTGCATGGACGAGGAGTAGATCAATAAATCATTGATGTAAGCTATGACATATTCATCCAACATGTCCTTCAGAACCTCGTTTATAAAAAACTGAAAGGCTTAAGGGGCATTACATAGCCCAAAGGGCATTACTAGATATTTGTATAACCCATATTTGGTGCAAAAGGCTGTTTTCAATTCATCTCCCTTCTTGATGCGCACACGGTGATATGCCTCACGAAGATCTTATTTGGTGAAAACCTGTGTATTCTTTACTCTATCAAAGAGGGAAAATCAATAGCAAAGGGTACCTATTCTTAATGGTGATGGAATTAAGCACCTTATAATCAATACAACATCGAAGGCCTCCCGCTCTCTTCTGTATAAAAAAAAGAGAAGAGGAAGCAGGGGACCTAGAAGGGCGAATAAACCCTATCTTTAACATGTTACCCAAATATTCTCGTAGGTAGACGTTCTCTTTCTCGGTCAGAGAACACACCCTGCTGCAAGGAATATGTGTCCCTTCCTGTACGTCTATTCTACAGTCGTAGTTTCTATGTGGGGGAAGGCTAGTGGCTTCTTCCGCATCAAATATGGACCAAAGATCTTGATAAACAAGGGGCAAAGATCCTTCATCAGAGGTAGCAAGAATAACTTGATCCATAATCCCATCTGATGAACAAAAAACATGCTTACTACAACAATTAGGCTTCAATTCAAGTGTAATTGTTTCCAATCAATAAGCGGGTTGTGTAACCGTAACCAGGGTAATGCTAGTATGACTAGGAATTGAGCTTATTGTATAAGATCAAATTCCAAGGTTTCTAGATGCTTCTGCTCTATAGTTAATTGCAGAGGACTGGTAGCATCAGTGATGGGACCTGACTTTAAGGCGCTACCATCTATTGTAGTGACTTCTTCCCAAACTGTTTGGGGCACTCGGTTGATATTATATTTTTGGGCCCATTGATTATCCATAAAATTGCCTTAGGCACCCGAATCTATCATGACTCTAACTTTACGTGCCTGCTGTTCCCAGGACAATTGAGAGGAAACAAAGAAGTGACATGTCTGACTCGCTAGTAGATCTGAAGATGAGACAATCAACCCAGAGTTACCCGAAGCCCTCGTCTCATAGGACTTTCTAGTTTTCCGACTTCCTGGTTTGTCAGGGTTTTACAGGACATTCTCTAAGGAAATGGCCTTGTTTTCCACAATACGGCACAACTTCTTTTTCTTCTCTGTCTTTCTTCATTACTCAAGGGTCCCCTTAGGATTCCTGTTGTGAATCTATCTAGGACCCTATTTAAAGATTCCTAATTCATGCCCTTATGTGGTTATTGTGAGAAGTTGGCCCGATATGCAACGTTCGCTATTCTAGCGACCGCTATGTATCGTTCCAACGACCCTTATGGTGTTTGGTTGTAAGTCAACCTATAGACCAGCTATCCTAGTAGCATGGATACGAGCAGTCTAAGGCTAAAGACTCGAGAGGGCGCGTTAAGCCAGCTGTTTACCACACATGTACCCCTTGAACACCCAGTGAAAGGACACCACACAAGTGTTATGAAAATAAACAGTATATTTATTAAGAATCACAACAGCCCTGTACTCTTTATGAGGACAGGGTACTAAGCACAAACCAAATCTCTTTAGCAAATACTTCAAGTGCACAGTTTAAAACAAGTGTCCGGGGACACGGAAAGGTTAAGGCAAGTCGGAAGCGAGGGACTCGGGACCCTAGAGTAAGGAGGCTATGCAGGCACCGAAATGCCGAGTTACCTAGCCACGAGGGCTGCGGCTGCACAAGTCTTACAGGCGTCGGGGTCTTCGCTGACGAGCCAGGAGCCGGAAGAAAAGGAGTTGCTGGCCGGCGACCAGTGTTGAATAGTTCGTAGAGATTGATGAAACCTGAAAGCAGAGGGGACCAAGTTCGTACTACTAGCCAGTAGTCAGAGGGTACCAGGAAGGCACCGGTTGGCCGTCACCTCGACCAGGTGAGTGGGCGACGCTAGGCTCTGCAGTCTCTCGGACCAGGAGGCGTTGTCGGCGACCACGGTGGAGGTGCGAGCTGTCCCACGACGGATGTCGCTGTCGGCGTCTTGGGTGGACCAGGAGGGTCCGGGGTGCCTCTCAAAAGATGGAAGCAGGGGCCAGTCTGGAGCAACCAGACCGGCAATGTTGATTCTTGGTCGTCGTCACAGAAGGGCACGAGCCAGCGGCAAGTGACCAGACAACGTGCTGAGCAGCGAGCAGAAGGGCCCCACGCAGATCGTGGAGATGCTGGGAGACTGCACTTCGGTGCTGGAGCGGCTCAGGGTCGGGGCTTCTCGGACCCCAGAGCACTCACCAGAGAGTTACCTCGATGGTCGTGCTGGTTTTTAAGAGCGTGCAGGTTCTGATGATGGCCGGTCCCTCGAGGTCTCGTCGCACCCACAGATCACAGCTGAGCTGATGACGTGGGTAGAGGTCAGAGGTGCCAGGGAAGCCGGTTCTCGTCGAGCTGGGCCGTCGGATTCCTTGAGGAAGGACTTACAGCAAACCGCAGAGTTCTTAGATGGTGCCCGCTGATGCAGGGTGACTACTCCTTAGCCACAAGGGAGAAATCTTGAGAAGAGTCTTGAAGTCCTTTCGTAGAAAGTATTCTTGATTCAAAGATGATCTAATTTGGAAGGGTCCCCGCTCCGGCCTTTCCCCTAAAGAAAGGGGTGGGTACATGACTAGGTCCTGCCCTAAGGGTGGGACCAGAAAGGGGGGTAGTTACACCCCTCTCCCCTGCCGGACTTTCCCCAGGCCAGGGCTGTCGCCCCTGGAACTGGTTCTAACCGGCAGATGCGTAGTGAGCACCGGGGTGCCACTCCGCAGTCACCTTCTCGCAAAAGCCCTACCTACCCAGAATACACAAACCCTGTCTGGGACGGTGCGAACACTGCCCTCGACAGGAAACCCTTTGTCCAAGTGCTCCTCGCTGGAAGGACTCCCAGCAGCAGGAGGTCAGACTTGTGTCTGTGGTGGCAGCATCCATTTTGTGGAGCTGAGGCTTTCGTTAACTTTAACCGGGGTTCACAGTCACGTACATGTCGTGTCCCTCTAGAAGGGCGGAATGCTAACCTCGTCGCCAGAGTTGATGAGAGGGCAGCATCCCGATTTGTATGACACCTTACTCGACATGTCTTGATAACGCGACACCGAAGTTACCTATATGGTACGCGTTATCATGGAACAGCCATTGGGTCTTGATTCCGCAAGCTGCAACCGGGCTCGGCTCGGGCCAGAGCTTAGTTCACACGAGCCCATGCACTCTGCCTTCAGGATTGTCAAGGCCTGCCATAGGAGTGACTGATAGGGACTCGGGTGTCCATTGTATGGTTAGATATAGAGCTACTATATCTAAAGCAAAGGGTGATTACACGTCTTCGCCCCAGCTGTCGTGCAGCCAGTTGTGTCAAATTTAGGAGGCCAGCCAGGGGTGGCATAATACATGCTGCAACCCCTGGCGGCCCTGGGTACACCTACGCCCTGAGTTACAGGGTCTGATAAGGTGGCCCAGTACCAATTGGTATATGCACCTAGGGTACATCTCGTAATTTAGAAAGAGAACAGCCAGGCTGTGGGTCTGACTGGCAGGCCCACAGCCAGAGAAAGTCGTAAACCAGTGAAACAAAAGCAAAAAAATCTGGGTGATCATAGGATTGCAGACCCTACTCTCCTACATGACCCCCCCCCAAACGTCGGAACAACTAACTAACCTTGACCAGGTAAGTCTTCTTGTTCTAAGTGGAAATATCTGGAGAGCCCATCGGCATTGCCATGATCAGTACCAGGTCTATGTTCCACTGTGAAGTCCATCCCCTGTAGGGAAATGGACCACCTAAGCAGTTTGGGGTTTTCACCCTTCATCTGATTTAGCCACAAGAGGGGCTTATGGTCGGTCTGAATCTTGAAGTGAGTGCCAAACAAGTATGGCCTCAGCTTCTTCAGGGCCCAAACCACAGCAAAGGCCTCCCTCTCAATAGCTGACCAATTCTTCTCTCTAGGGGTCAGCCGTCTACTTATAAAAGCAATGGGCTGGTCTTGACCATCAAAATTCAGTTGAGAAAGAACAGCTCCCACACCCAACTCAGAAGCATCTGTTTGGACAATGAATGGTTTGGAGTAGTCCGGACTCTTGAGGATAGGCGCCGTGCACATGGCCTGCTTTAGGTCATCGAATGCTTTTTGACAGCTCGCTGTCCACTGAACCTTTTTTGGCATTTTCTTACTTGTCAGTTCATTTAACGGTGTCACGATGGACCCATAGTTCCTGACAAACTTCCTGTAGTATCCAGTCAGGCCCAAGAAAGCTCGAACCTGAGTCTGGGTGGTTGGAGGAGCCCAGTCCCTGATTGACTGTGTCTTGCTCTCCAGTGGCTGAACCTGACCTCCACCGACAAGGTGGCCCAGGTATACAACCTGTGTCTGCCCTATCTGGCACTTGGTGGCCTTGATAGTGAGACCTGCTGCTTGCAGTGCCTCCAACGTCTTCCGCAGGTGGACCAGGTGATCCTCCCAGGTGGAGCTAAAGACAGCAATATCGTCAAGATATGCCGCACAGAAGTCATCCAGCCCAGTAAGGACATGATTCACCAACCGTTGGAAGGTGGCAGGTGCATTTTTCAGACCAAAGGGCATCACCACGAACTGATAATGCCCACCAGGGGTTGAAAATGCTGTCTTAGGCTTGGCGTCCTCAGCTAACCTGATTTGCCAATACCCAGCTGTCAGGTCAAACGTACTTAAGTAGTTGGCCGAAGCCAGCCTATCAATAAGCTCGTCTGCCCTTGGTATTGGGTGGGCGTCAGTCTTAGTGACTGCATTGAGACCCCTGTAGTCTACGCAGAACCTCATCTCTCTCTTACCACCCTGGGTGTGAGGTTTCGGCACTAGAACTACGGGACTAGCCCAAGGGCTATCCGAGGGTTCAATGACTCCCAGCTCCAACATTTTCTGCACTTCACTTTTGATGCAGTCTCTGACGTGATCAGGCTGCCTGTAGATTTTACTCTTTACGGGCAGGCTGTCACCAGTGTCGACCTCATGGGTGCACCAATCGGTCTGACTGGGTGTCAGAGAAAACAGATGTCGGAACGACTGAAGAACCTGTTTACAGTCGCTCTGTTGATGGTCGGAGAGGCTGCCGCAAAAGACAACACCATCTACCGAGCCATCGTCAGGATTCTGAGAGAGCAGGTCGGGGAGAGGATCACTCTCCTCCTCCTGTCCCTCATCTATGGCCATGAGCAAACTCATGTCCTTCCTGTCGACATATGCTTTTAGCCTGTTGACATGAAGCACCCTGTGGGGGCTCCGGGGAGTTCCCAGGTCGACCAGGTAGGTGACCTCTCCCTTTTTCTCCAGGATGGTGTGGGGCCCGGACCATTTGTCCTTGAGTGCTGCTGGGGCCACTGGCTCCAACACCCACACCTTCTGTCCGGGCTGATAAACAGTCAAGACAGCCTTTTGGTCATGCCAAGCTTTCTGGAGTTCTTGGCTGGCCTTAAGGTTTTCGGATGCCTTTTCCATGTATTCAGCCATCCGCGAGCGGAGGCCGAGCACATAGTCCACTATGTTGGCTGCAGGCTTTTTGAGAGGTTTCTCCCATCCTTCCTTCACCAAACACAGGGGTCCTCTTACAGGATGCCCGTACAAAAGTTCAAAAGGGCTGTAGCCAACCCCCTTCTGTGGGACTTCTCTGTAGGCGAACAAGAGGCAGGGGATCAGGACGTCCCATCTACGCCGAAGCTTTTCCGGTAGTCCATGAATCATCCCTTTTAGGGTCCTGTTGAATCTCTCAACAAGCCCATTGCATTGTGGATGATAGGGGGTAGTGAACTTGTAGTTAACACCACATTCCTTCCACATAGCAGTTAAGTAGCTCGACATAAAGTTTGCACCTCTGTCGGAGACGACCTCCTTAGGGAAGCCCACTCTGGAGAATACTCCAACTAGGGCTCTGGCCACAACAGGTGCTGTAGTGGTCCTAAGGGGAATAGCTTCAGGATACCTGGTGGCATGATCCACTACCACCAGTATAAACTTGTGCCCTGATGCTGTCGGTGGTTCCATGGGACCGACGATGTCGATCCCCACCCGTTCAAAGGGCACCCCCACCACCGGCATTGGTATAAGGGGGGCCTTTGTCGTGCCACCTGACTTACCACTGGCTTGGCAAGTGACACAGGAGCGGCAAAACTCCTTGGTATCCTCGTTCATGTGAGGCCAGTGAAAGTGCGAGACAAGCCTGTCCCACGTTTTCGTCTGGCCTAAGTGACCTGCTAAGGGAATCTCATGGGCCAAGGTAAGTAGGAAACCACGCTGAGACAAGGGGACGACCAGCCTCCTGGTCATGCCAGGCTTGGGGTCTCTTGCCTCAGTGTACAGGAGTCCATCTTCCCAGTATACCTTGTGGGTACCTGTGGCGTTCCCAGCAGCCTCAGCAGCAGCCTGCTGTCTGAGGGGTTCAAGAGAAGGGCAGTCTAATTGGTCCTTCCCCAGATCTTCCCTTGAGGGTCCCCCTGAGCCCAAGAATTCAACTTGGTCAAGTTCGAACTCTCTCGGCTCAGTTTCCCTCAATTCCTGTAGGTCAGCCTCCTCTGAGACTTGATCCTCGACCTGGGGCAAGGGGGAAGGCGCAGCCTTAACCCTACTGCTCTTTTTCTTGGGAGGTGTCTGGTCCGTTGTTCCAGGATCCAGCACCTGTTCAGTGGGGCATTTCCTGACCTGCGACCTAGTCACAGCGAACACATGTGCTGGCAAACCTAACATTTCCATGTGAGTCCGGTGCTCCACTTCTGACCATTGTGACGACTCCAAATCATTGCCCAACAAACAATCCACTGGGAGGTCTGGACTAACTACAACCTTCTTTTGGCCAGTTACCCCTCCCCAGGAGAAAGCTACAACTGCCATACTGTGATTGGTAGTGACATTGCTTGCATTGGTCACCAGGAATTCTGTACCTGGCATGATCTGTCCAGGGTCCACAAAGTTAGGCGTCACCATGGTGACGCTGGCACAAGTGTCCCTATAGGCCTGAGCCATCTTTCCATTTATGAAAGGCGTCTGTCGGTATTTGCCCAGCGTATTGGGGCTTACGTCAGGGGATACGTCCGCGTCCCCTGTACTGACAAGGACAGCCTGAGTGAGTGTGCCAACTAAGTTGTCACGCCCCTCAGAACCCAGGGTTAACCCTACTAAACCCTTGGGAGGCGCACTACCACTGCTGACTGTACTAGGGGGCACAGGTGCCTTAGGGGCTGCAGTGGCAGGAGTCTGCCCTCCTCCTTTCTTGGTGCACTCACTAAACCAGTGAGACTTACTTTTACAGTACTGGCACCAACGTTTGGATTGGCCTTCTTTCTTCTTTTGGGGAGCCTGACCCCCACCCTCTTTGGGTTGTTGGGGACCTGTCGAAGACTTCTGGTCATTTTGTTCCCCCTTAGAATCTTTACCCTTCTGGTCTGCTTTCTTCTGACCACCTTGATTCTGGCCCTGGTTCTGTTTAACTCTCGTACGAACCCATTTGTCCGCCTTCTGCCCCAATTCTTGAGGAGAGGTCAGATCCGAGTCGACAAGATGCTGATGCAACAACTGGTTCTGACAATTGTTTAAAATTTGTTCTCTCATCATCAAATTATACAATCCTTTGTAATCAGTAACCTTACTGCCCAGCAACCAGCCCTCAAAAGCCTTAGTGGCACAATCGACAAAATCAGACCAGTCTTGAGACTGCGTTTTCTGGGTATCCCTGAACAGCACCCTGTACTGCTCAGTGGTTAGGCCGAACCCTTCAACGAGTGTATTCTTCAAGACTTGGTAATTGTTAGCGTCCTCTACCCTTGTGGTGAGGAGCTTGTCTCTTCCTTTACCTTCAAAGGAGAGCCACAAGATAGCTGCCCACTGACTCTGGGGAACGCCTTGCACAGTGCAGGCCCTCTCCAAAGCAGTAATCCATTTGTGGATGTCGTCCCCTTGCTTAAAGGGGGGCACTATCTTCCCAAGGTGTTTCGTATCGAAACTCTTTTCCCTATTACTAGGTACATTGCTGCCACCAGTGGGGACTGCCCCACCTAACTGTTGCTCTCTAGCGAAAGCAAGCTTTTCTTTGGCCAGGGCAAGTTCTTCCCTTTCGATCCGCAGATTAGCTGCCCTTTCCTTTGCTTCGTACACTCTCCTCTGAGGGGACGTCATCCCTCTTTGAGAAGAGTTGTGAGAGCCTTTGGTATGAAGGGATCTGCCAGAGCCTCTTGATAGAGATCTGGCTCGTCCATTCCCCATGTTAAGCTGACCTGATAGTGGCCCCAGGGGTCCCCCAGTACCGCTATCATGTTTGCTTAAGTTGGACCTGCTTAGTCTGACGACTTCTACCTGTCCCTTATCTGCCTCGTCCCCAGAGAGATCCTCATCCTCATCCTCCACATCCTCGTTCTCGGTTGCGAGATGAATGAGGTCAGGATCGTCTCGGGTTCCCTCGAGGGGAGGCATGTCTCCTTCTGGATTAGAAGAGCTACGAAGTTTCTCAGCTCTCCTGGCATCATAAGTCTCCAAGAGACCAATCAGAAAGGACGTTGTGGGGTTAGACCCCTGCTGAATCTTCCGGGAGTGACACAATCGTCTTAACTCCTTGAAGCTCAGCACAGTATATCCTGAAGGGATGACCTGTGGAGGGTCAACTGACACAAGGGGAGACTCAGAGTTTCCTCCTTGGCCCGACATACTGTTTCTAGTGTGGTGTAAGTGATGCACCTACCTACACTATGTGTTTTCCTACTTTTCCCTTGCTAGGAGCTGTAGCCAAGGTGTGCTAAGCCTTGAGGAGCTACAACAGCTGGTTCAGTAGAACTCAGAGTATTCTAAGCTTTAGTTATATGTACTAACAGTACTTGTGCGATCTTTCAACAAGATATTCTTAGGATACGTGTGGTAAAACAACAGCAAGCTCAAATCCCACCGCTGCCACCAATGTGAGAAGTTGGCCCGATATGCAACGTTCGCTATTCTAGCGACCGCTATGTATCGTTCCAACGACCCTTATGGTGTTTGGTTGTAAGTCAACCTATAGACCAGCTATCCTAGTAGCATGGATACGAGCAGTCTAAGGCTAAAGACTCGAGAGGGCGCGTTAAGCCAGCTGTTTACCACACATGTACCCCTTGAACACCCAGTGAAAGGACACCACACAAGTGTTATGAAAATAAACAGTATATTTATTAAGAATCACAACAGCCCTGTACTCTTTATGAGGACAGGGTACTAAGCACAAACCAAATCTCTTTAGCAAATACTTCAAGTGCACAGTTTAAAACAAGTGTCCGGGGACACGGAAAGGTTAAGGCAAGTCGGAAGCGAGGGACTCGGGACCCTAGAGTAAGGAGGCTATGCAGGCACCGAAATGCCGAGTTACCTAGCCACGAGGGCTGCGGCTGCACAAGTCTTACAGGCGTCGGGGTCTTCGCTGACGAGCCAGGAGCCGGAAGAAAAGGAGTTGCTGGCCGGCGACCAGTGTTGAATAGTTCGTAGAGATTGATGAAACCTGAAAGCAGAGGGGACCAAGTTCGTACTACTAGCCAGTAGTCAGAGGGTACCAGGAAGGCACCGGTTGGCCGTCACCTCGACCAGGTGAGTGGGCGACGCTAGGCTCTGCAGTCTCTCGGACCAGGAGGCGTTGTCGGCGACCACGGTGGAGGTGCGAGCTGTCCCACGACGGATGTCGCTGTCGGCGTCTTGGGTGGACCAGGAGGGTCCGGGGTGCCTCTCAAAAGATGGAAGCAGGGGCCAGTCTGGAGCAACCAGACCGGCAATGTTGATTCTTGGTCGTCGTCACAGAAGGGCACGAGCCAGCGGCAAGTGACCAGACAACGTGCTGAGCAGCGAGCAGAAGGGCCCCACGCAGATCGTGGAGATGCTGGGAGACTGCACTTCGGTGCTGGAGCGGCTCAGGGTCGGGGCTTCTCGGACCCCAGAGCACTCACCAGAGAGTTACCTCGATGGTCGTGCTGGTTTTTAAGAGCGTGCAGGTTCTGATGATGGCCGGTCCCTCGAGGTCTCGTCGCACCCACAGATCACAGCTGAGCTGATGACGTGGGTAGAGGTCAGAGGTGCCAGGGAAGCCGGTTCTCGTCGAGCTGGGCCGTCGGATTCCTTGAGGAAGGACTTACAGCAAACCGCAGAGTTCTTAGATGGTGCCCGCTGATGCAGGGTGACTACTCCTTAGCCACAAGGGAGAAATCTTGAGAAGAGTCTTGAAGTCCTTTCGTAGAAAGTATTCTTGATTCAAAGATGATCTAATTTGGAAGGGTCCCCGCTCCGGCCTTTCCCCTAAAGAAAGGGGTGGGTACATGACTAGGTCCTGCCCTAAGGGTGGGACCAGAAAGGGGGGTAGTTACACCCCTCTCCCCTGCCGGACTTTCCCCAGGCCAGGGCTGTCGCCCCTGGAACTGGTTCTAACCGGCAGATGCGTAGTGAGCACCGGGGTGCCACTCCGCAGTCACCTTCTCGCAAAAGCCCTACCTACCCAGAATACACAAACCCTGTCTGGGACGGTGCGAACACTGCCCTCGACAGGAAACCCTTTGTCCAAGTGCTCCTCGCTGGAAGGACTCCCAGCAGCAGGAGGTCAGACTTGTGTCTGTGGTGGCAGCATCCATTTTGTGGAGCTGAGGCTTTCGTTAACTTTAACCGGGGTTCACAGTCACGTACATGTCGTGTCCCTCTAGAAGGGCGGAATGCTAACCTCGTCGCCAGAGTTGATGAGAGGGCAGCATCCCGATTTGTATGACACCTTACTCGACATGTCTTGATAACGCGACACCGAAGTTACCTATATGGTACGCGTTATCATGGAACAGCCATTGGGTCTTGATTCCGCAAGCTGCAACCGGGCTCGGCTCGGGCCAGAGCTTAGTTCACACGAGCCCATGCACTCTGCCTTCAGGATTGTCAAGGCCTGCCATAGGAGTGACTGATAGGGACTCGGGTGTCCATTGTATGGTTAGATATAGAGCTACTATATCTAAAGCAAAGGGTGATTACACGTCTTCGCCCCAGCTGTCGTGCAGCCAGTTGTGTCAAATTTAGGAGGCCAGCCAGGGGTGGCATAATACATGCTGCAGCCCCTGGCGGCCCTGGGTACACCTACGCCCTGAGTTACAGGGTCTGATAAGGTGGCCCAGTACCAATTGGTATATGCACCTAGGGTACATCTCGTAATTTAGAAAGAGAACAGCCAGGCTGTGGGTCTGATTGGCAGGCCCACAGCCAGAGAAAGTCGTAAACCAGTGAAACAAAAGCAAAAAAATCTGGGTGATCATAGGATTGCAGACCCTACTCTCCTACAGTTATAACAAAACATATCCTTATAGAGGCATAAGAATCATGTCCATATTTAGTCATAGCCAATGCAGTCCAAATACGGCAAGGCTACTCCCATAGACTCCTAAAAAGTACAACGCGTTCTTTATACAAACCAAGCCTCCAGCAGCCCGGGAATTCTCCCTGCTTTTGTTTTGATTTGCACAAGAACTCCTGGAGTCCAGAAAGAACTATTAGTTCTTAGTGACGTCTTATGTCCAACCTTACGTCAAACCCGGCACCTTTCAGGTATAAATATACCAACGTTGCCTTAAGCAAACACACAGTGCTTTGGAGCAGAGCGGCTATCTACTTGCCCGATGTAGGACGGCAAGAAAATTACAACGTGATGAAAGGGATTATAAATCTGGCCGTGTCTTCATGTTTGCCAAGCGTTTTGATTATTTGATTCAACAATTCCGAGGTTCTAAACAGAAGTCAACTGCTACACCAAGTATTAGTGCGAGTGAAACTGAAGCGTCCTCGCTAGCAAGCAGTGAGAATGAGGAGGTGGATGGCATACCACAAGCCGAGGCAAATGCAGAAGATAGTAGTAATTTTTTAGAGGAAGTGAAACGAGTCAGGATAGGGAATCGGGACAGTACCTTCAAGGGCAGAGGTGGAGGACTGTCAAGACAAGGAGAGGATCCAGGGGCAAGGGGTCAGCAGGCACCAAGAAGGGGAATGAGACTCAGATCCTGGAAAGAGTAACTGATAGTTCTATCAGATCAGATTGGGAATTGGAGATTATCAACTTATCGCATATGGTTCTCCCTGAAGATATGATTTCTCTGTTAAAGAAGGGTCTTGGTTTTTGTCCTAATGTATTGCCAGATTGGTATCACATTAAGATTGATGTATACAGATTTGTAAGACTTCTGAAAATTAAGAAGCATTTTGTACATGTACCAATTAAAGACAAGAGTGAAGATTATTTACGGACTATTAGTGACTTGAGTATAGAGGGGGCGAATGCAACCAAGCTGCTACTCTCACTCACTGAAAATGAACAGGATCCTATTACAATGGCTAAATTATTAGATGACCTTGAAATTAACAGATATCTGAGTGTGAGCAGTGGCTTAAAGCTTAAATCTAAGTGGACACCGCAACTGGGAACTGGTAACACTATTGACACATTTCACAAAATGGTGGAATTGGATATTGATAAAGTTATAGACAAGGGCTCTAGAAGGGGACATCATAGAAAGCCAGATAATTTGATTGCTTCAGAAAGAATAGCACTTAAGACTTTGAGAAACAATGATAATATTACCATCCGCATGGCGGATAAAGGGGGTAATATTGTTGTCATGAACACGACTAAGTATAATGCAGAGATTTATTCTCAATTGAATGATTCTAGATACTATGAGAGGTTAAGCAGCAATCCACTTGATACTTTGAAAACCAATATTAACAAGAAACTCAAGGATTGGTATGACTTAACACTATTAGACATTGATGAATACAACTACCTCACTATTTCAAAACCCAGGGCACCTTGTCTATATACACTACCGAAAGTACATAAGAATAGAGACAATCCACCGGGGAGACCAATTATTTCCGGTATAGGTGGTCCCACAGAGAGGATATCACAGTATATAGATATATTTTTAAGACCTTATGTACAGTCATTGCCCTCATATATCCAAGACACTAAACATGTACTGAACATTATGTCGGATGTTATCTGGGAGGAAGGAATGTATTTGGTGACATTAGATGTTGTTTCTCTTTATTCTAATATTGAACACTCCCTCGGAATAACATCAGTAGAGACCTTTCTAAATAAGAGATCAGTGGAGTTTTTTGAACATACAAGGATGTTGTTAGATATGACTGAAATGGTATTGAAGAATAATGTGTTTATTTTTGACCAGAAATGGTATAGACAACGCCTTGGTACCGCGATGGGTTCCAGATTCGCTCCGTCTTTTGCTAACCTCTTTATGGGGTGGTTTGAGGCGGAGTGGATCTGGGGCCACCGTGGACAGAGATGGATTGACAATATTCAATATTGGGGCAGATTTATTGACGATTGTCTGATGATCTGGACTGGTTCGCTTGATGACCTACATAGCTTCTTTGATTACTGGAATGACAACGAAGTTAATTTACGCTTTACTACGAAATATGACACAAAGAAAATTGAGTTCTTAGATGTAGAATTGTATGTAAAGGATATGAAACTCTGTTCTAAAATGTTTAGGAAAGATACTAGCTGTAATGCAGTTTTGAATGCAATGAGTTGTCATCCTAATTGTCAAAAGAGGTCTATTCCCTACTCTGAAATGGTTAGAGCAAGGAAAAATTGCTCTGGAGATGTAGAATTTGAGACCAACCTATCAGATATGTCAAATAGATTTTTAGCCAGAGGCTACAATAGTGATGTGATTATGAAGGCTAGAAGGAGAGCAAAAAATCTACAGAGGCAGCATACCTTAGCAGAGAAAAAGAAAACTGATGGACGCATTGATAAAGTACGATTAATTACTCAATACAACACAGAGTCTAAGGTATTGTACTCCATTGTCAGGAAGCATTGGCATCTATTAAAGGCAGATAATGATCTGCTACCATATATTACAGAAAGACCATCTATTACGTACAGGAAAGGCAGAACACTAGCCAATGATTAGAGCCCAAGTTATCCTATTAGAACTAGGAAGGAAATTTGGTTAACTGATGTAAGGAAGGGCTTCCATAAATGTGGACGCTGTAACTCATGTAGATGGGCAAAGAAGAAGGTGCTGCAATTTAGTTATAATGGTTCGGATACATTTGACATTGATACATTTATCAATTGTGACACGACCTATGTTATTTATGTTATATCTTGCTCATGTGGCCAGATATATGTGGGTAGCACCATTAGGAGACTGAGAGACAGGATGATGGAGCACTTCCGAGCCTGGAAGAATGGTGACACAAGATACCCTATTGCTGCCCTCAGTGTCCAAAACTATGGCAATCAGGAACAACATAAGTTCAGCTATCATGGTATTGACCATATTACACCTGACCCTAGGGGGGGCAACAGACAGTTGAAGTTAAGAAGAAGAGAAGTGATCTGGATCATGAAGCTGAGGGCAGTAGAAAGAGGACTGAATATTGATAATGAGTACCAATATTATTTGGGGCAAGATTAACTCTGTCGATATGACATGCTTAATGCCATGTAACGTATAGATACTGAAAATTTTATTATTTTTTGTGAAAAGTGTTGGTTTTTCTTATGCTTGATTATGATACTGTTGTGGTGTACGATTGTTACCATATAAATGTATTCAGATGTTATGAACTGATCCCAACAGGTGGAAATTAGCTACTGATGAGATTGGATGCTTTCTCCTAAGTATAGCCTTTTACATGAATAGGTACAGATATATGCCTGAATAGCCTATTGTTGTTCAATGTTATTGTATGTATTATGAGGATTATGTATTTGTTTTGGTGAGTGATCTGCTAATTCACCTTTCTTTTTCTCTATTACACTTTTGTTAATTTCTAACACCACAATACACTGGAAAAGTTATTAATTTGTTTCGTGTCTGAGGTTGGACCTAGAGCCACGTATGTGCATCTCTGTATGTACAGAGACGACTACTTTGTATTTTTGTATTGGCTCTTATATATACGCTTTAAATGCATATATTTGGAGGAGGTTGGTGCCTTTCCTTACTACCATCGCGTTTAGCAAGGATTTGAATGTGGTGAGATTAGAGCCATTGAGTGATAGTCGTTTATGGATATTAATGTGGGTCAATTTACAAAAACGATACGAATATTGTTTTATTCTTAACAAATATGCGAATACGTTTTGAATTACCATTCAAACGTTTAGGATATTCAACAGCGCCGTAACGTTATCTCGTAGACACTTGCACACTACAATATGGCGACTGTGAATCTAACAGATAAATAGATCTTTCAAGATGGCGCTTACGCATAACGCCGACGGACAGCGAGGACACTTGCCGCTGTTACACGGGTACGTGAGTCGCTGCTATTTAGAATACTAACTCGACCGAAATTATATATCCAATATACCTATCTATAATAGATTTCTCCATTTTAGGAGGAACATTACGTGGTTGGACATATTTGAATTCAAGTAACCCGAAGGTATGATTGACCGGGGAGTGTTTAGTTAATTATGTAGAGTACGACTTTCGCTTTTTTGGTCTCAATTATCCACATCTTGTTTTGTTATATAGGTATTCAGATATTATATCGACTACAGTTCGAAATAAAGGAGTTTAGTAGTCGGAACAGAACATAAGGGGACATTGAAATATTGACTTGAGACATGGGTAAGGCAACAATATTATCCTCACTGAAACTGATGTATTGAAGATTTACAATCTGAAATTTGAAAATTACAAGGAACTTTGAATAAACCTTTGAAGAGGACCAAGAGATATTCACTTTGTCAAATTTTGATTTGCAAATTACTGTATCTTGTGGACTGCTGAGTAATTTGAAGCAAATGAACATTTTTTCGATATACTGGATTTAATATGTAGTTGTGTGCTCAGAGGTATATTAAACAAGCCATGGAACTTGTGCCTCTTGAAACCCAAATTGAAACAGTTCGTCAAGGTACACCAGTCTACAATGATGTAACATCAGACTATGCTAATGAAACAAAGAAAGATCCAAAGACTAATAAAAATATGGAAGGAATTCCAACAATTGACAGAACTGCATCTGGCTACTTCATCAATTTCGATGACTTTTCCGATGATCCAAGTGAACATGGAGACAAGCCAGCAACAAAAACGTTCAAAGAAAAAATGACTGAACTCGTTCATCAACTAAAAGAAACATATATGATTTCACCATGGATTGAATTTTGGATTGTGTTAGGAGTACTTTTCCTCCTACTTTGGCTCATCATGGTTCTATGTTTGGGAAAATGTATTGATGGAAAATATAGTACAATGGACACAGCAAGTCAGAACATCAACTTGGTCCTAAAGCCTCACAGATCCTCTCACATCGAGAAAAGAGAACTGTCATCAGTGAACATCACAGCCAATCCAATACCCGGTGGGGTAGCATGGGACAAAACTGATTATGAAATCTATGGCCCGATTGAGCCCTTGAAATATCCACATCAGTTCAAGGTTTCATTAAGTGACTTTGTGACACCAAGTACTTTCTCTGATGATTGGGACTTTGAAAATATTAATAATATGATGTCAGATTTAGTAATGTCAGCTAAATTCACAGAACATGATTATTTGCAGGGTTCATCAAATTATGAAGAGTTATATTGCTATAAACTCTTTGGTCATCACTATTTGCATAAATCTGCTCATCCTAGAAATGTTTTAACTTATAATCAATGGGAACATTGTCCAACTCCGCCAAAAGGCAGCTCGAAAACATTTTATGAGAAATTCCAATACTTCCCAGGGTTTAACAACAGTGATCCAGAAACGTTTTATTTTAAAATGTTAAATAAGGCAGGAATGAAAACAATGTTGACAAATACTAAATTGATTTATTCTGAAAAAAATTATGATAAAATGTCTACATTTGGTTTTGAATTTTGGAAAAACAACATTGAAACAAAAATTATCTGGGGTACAAAAGACTGGCAGGTACAAGGTCTAGAAGCATTATTTAGAGCCTGCATGATCCCAGAACAGATAATATTCCTGAATGACACCATTCAACAAACAACCTGTCTTGGTTTAGCCAAGATAAAAGACTTAAATAAACCGTCTATTCTAAAGCCCATACCTGATAGTAATAGCACTACAGACGTGGAGATAGATGTATCCCATATTTTATGCCAAAACAGAACAAATCCTGATTGGAAAAAATGGTTGATCTGGCCCACAGACACAAATAACTGTTAAGATAGATTCCTGATCAAAATACAGGGGTTCAAACAGACCAGGCCAGACCCAAGATATTCCCAGAGACAACATCCAGGGATAGTTACAACATACAGTGTAGGGAAACTATACCTTGAGTGGGTACAAAAATCCACACTGGCTGAAATTAAGCAACACTTGACTTTACTTAAAGATGGTGCTGACCAGTGAGGTATTATGGTCGGACCATTTTCTGGTGGAGTTTACCATCCGTGGGGAGTCTAAACGACTGTCTAGTACTACATTGATAGCATGTAAACGTAGGCAATGGGGGAAAATTAAGCAGGACGAGTTAGAACTGGCTCTTAAAAGAGGCAGCCCTCCACTTAAAGATAATGTAGACGAAGCCTGGTCAGACTATGAAAAATGGCTGTCAGGAGCTTTAGATGAAACTGCCCCGTGGACTGCCAGACCCCAGAGAGGTGCTCAAAAACAGCTCAGTGGTTTAATGCTGACTTAAAAAAATGTAAAACGGAATGCAAAAAGTTGGAACGCATGTGGCGCAGTAAATATGATGACTCGGCTAGACTCAATTATAAAAAGAGTATAAAGAGTTATCATAACCTGATTAGATCTACCAAACGTAATTTTTTAAAGAACAGAATTGAATTGGCGGAGAACTCTACTAAAGAACTCTTTGTTATTTACAAAGTGCTCACCTCATTGGAGAGAACTATAACTCCTGATCTGCACTCGACAGATATGTGTGAAGCTATTGCCGATTTTTTTGTGCTGAAAGTGGGCAATATCTATAAAACCTTTCCAGAGACACTGGAAGAACCCACCAGAAATATCTCCACCAGTAGTGAGATGACTAACAACGGGGGTCTTAACCAGTTTACGGTGCCCAATACCACGGAGTTGCTGAATATCATTCCTAGTATAAAATCAGGCTCTCCTAGGGATGTGGCTCGCTCCAACGTCCTTAGGAATAAAGTCGAGCTTCTGGCGACTCATATAGGCCACATGGCGAAACTGTCCTTTTCAACAAGCCACATACCTCAAGATTGGAAAATAGCGCAAGTCATCCCTTTAAAGAAAAAACCTCATTTGAGTGCCACGCAGTTGGATAACTATCGACCTATATCGCTGCTGCCCTTCTGCGCTAAGGTGGTTGAAAAGATAGTTAATAAGCAGCTCTCTGAATATTTGGATAGGGGATTACATCTGCATCCCTTGCAATCAGGATTTAGAGCGCTCCACTCGACTGAATCGGCCCTCCTTTTTTCCACAGAGCTATTAAGGAGTAGAGTTGACGAGGGGAAGACAGCCGCGCTCCTTTTATTAGATCTGAGCGTGGCATTTGACACCGTCTCCCATCCCCTGTTACTTTCTCGTCTTAGCGAGGTTGTTATTGAGGGTCTGGCACACGAGTGGATGCGTACATTCCTGGCGAATAGGCAATTCCAAGGTTCCTGTCCACCTTTTAAATCTAAGGTGCGTTCGCTCAAACATGGGGTGCCTCAGGGCTCCATTTTGAGCCCGACTTTGTTTAATCTATATATGGCGCCCCTGGCCAAGTTGGTTGCTACGTACGGGGTTGAGATAGTGTCATATGCTGATGACACCCAGCTGGTAGTGACACTGTCTCAGCCCCCGGAAGAGGCTTCAGCCAACTTTACAGCCTGTCTGAGCGGACTAGCGGGATGGATGAATACAAATTGTTTACGCCTCAACGCCAATAAAACTGAACTTCTGGTGTTGGGGAAATCCCCATCCATTTGGTCGTCGGCATGGTGGCCCAAAGAACTTGGCACTGTTCCCAAACCATTAGAACAGGTTAAGAATTAAGGAGTCAAACTGGACGAGACTCTCTCCTTTGAACATCATACTAGAGGGATAGCAGGAAAATTCTATGGGATCCTTAAGATCTTACGCAAGACCCTGGACTCGCTTCCTGCAGTTAGCAGGAAAACGCTAATTCATACCCTGGTGACGCCCATCTCCACTATAGTAACGCTTTGTATCTAGGTCTGAGTAGGAAGGGTCTTCATAGGCTTCAATGCGTTCAAAACGCAGCAGCTAGACTGGCTCTTAACCTCCCTAGAAGATCTTCAGGGAAACAAGCCTTAACGCGCCTCCACTGGCTCCCCATACGAGAGCGCATTATATTTAAAAGCATGTGTATAACCCATCGCATTGCTTATGATAGAGGTCCCGTATATCTTCAAAAATTGCTTACCAAGTACTACCCTAATCGTTATCAACGTTCTCAGGGCCGTATGCTCTTTCAGGTGCCCAGAATCCAGCTGGCACGGATGGGTGGTCGGTCATTCAGATACTTGGCCAGCAAACAGTGGAATGACCTCCCCATTGAGCTCCGGATGGAGCCATCTGAAGGAAACTTTAGACGCAAACTGAAAACTCACCTTTTTCCAAAACTCTGAGGTCCTGCGCCCTTTCCTTTAGCGGCCTTTTCTCTGGGGCTCTGTGCTAGCAATTAGTTTTAAAGCGCGGGGACACACTGTTGCCTAGTGTAACCAGGCGCTATATAAATGGTGTTATTATTATTACTTGTGAGATTTCATACTGGGACCTCGC
This sequence comes from Lissotriton vulgaris, assembly GCF_964263255.1. Lineage (NCBI taxonomy): Eukaryota > Metazoa > Chordata > Amphibia > Caudata > Salamandridae > Lissotriton > Lissotriton vulgaris. The sequence continues at coordinate 355,162,472 of NC_141686.1, read as the reverse complement.
AAACAGCATCAAACGTTTCATAGGGGGGCGTGGCCGAACGGGCAGCGAGATGGCCGCTTAGTCAGCGAGCTCCGCTTGCCACAACATAAATCCTGACTAAACCCTGCCTTCCCCTGCTCGCACAAGCTCGGAGCCGACTTGATACGGCGTCGGAAGATCTGGGGTATAACAGACGGCAACTCTGAAGTCCGGACGTGACCGGCAACCCATCTTCGAATCCTTCCTGCCTGGGCCGTGGCGGAGTCGGGCTGCTAGCTGAGGTGCCGGAGGTCGACGCCGGCTGCTGGTGATAATTGAGGACGCGGCTGTGCGGGCCAAGACGTCCACTAAGCGGTAGTGTGAGAGATGGGTTCAGTGCGACCGATCGCGTGAGTGCGGCATGGGGGCCTGGAACTACATTGCAGGCGGACTACTTCCACGGAACAGTACCTTTGCCCACCCGAGCTGTGTTGCCCTGGCTGTGTCGCGATTTGGGAGGATGGCTTGGAACCTTGCTGTTGCACCTGGATGTCCGTATGGGTTGCTTTCTCAGTTCCCTGATGCTGGTGTCTCCCATGGAGTTGGCTTTGCCCCTGATCGTGTGAGATTGTACTGTATGGCTGACATTCAGTTGACACGTACCGATGGACGGGTCAAAGTGGGTCAGGGTTGAAATTTTTTTCTAGATGACAAGGGGCGGATACCCGGCCAGCTACTGAGAGAGGGATGCTTTATTGTTATGTTATTACAATGCCACTGTGGATTGTCGATTCGTGGGCTTATTTGTGATCGAGCCTGAGCTACTTGATGCGAGTGGGGGGGAGGGCAGGGGTCTGGTTTTAATGACTCTCCCCCGTTTTTTCCCTTTCTTTGGGGTTCATTTCTGGGGCGACAGGCACGTTGGTCGGGGGTGGGCCGTAGCCTCTTCAGACGTGCAGGGTGGGGGGTTGAGGGGTGGGGTTCTTGGTTTCGCATAATCTTTATTTTTATGGCCCCTTTTCTTGGTCAAGTCTTTCCTCTCTATATTTCGGGTTTTTGTTTTAAGGGCGACAGGCACGCTGTCGGGGAGGTAGGCCGTAGCCTCTGCAGGGGTGCAGGGTGGGGGGTTGGGGGATGGGTTTATTGTTTTATTCTCCCTTAGTTACTATGGGCCTTTTCTTTTTCTTCTTCTTTTTCCCTTTTGTTTCCTTTCTCTATCCCCTCTCCTTTAGATCAATATGCTGGGTCAGTGTGGTGCCTCTTGCCGTTTTCCGCTTATTGTAGTACTGCGGGAGGTACTAGGGTTTTCCTATGTTCTTGGGATGGGCGATGACTGGTGCGATACGCGTATAGATACCTTTTATCCTGTTGAGTGATCCATCACCGGTATTCTGAATATTCGCTATGCTGCCGCCCTGTTGTACGTATTGCCCACTCAGGGTTTTCTGATCGACTGTGTAGCATTTGATCCTTTATATTCTAAAATTTTAAAAATGAACCTTATTTACTCCTGTATCTCAGTGGTCACGTTTGTTTCCAGTGCAACGTGGAATGCTTGCTGTTTATATCGGTGTACTGCTGAGTTCTCATATAATTTGCGTATGTGCTGCAAACTGAAGTCGAGGCCGGCCAGGTGGCTGTAGGCCTGTAACTGTCTGCTGATACTGCACAATAAAGGTTTACAAAAAAAAAAACGTTTCATATACGCCGGTATATACGCTGCTTACAACCAAGCTTGGAAAGTAATGCAAATTGAAACTGCTGAAAAAATACGAGAAATTGATTGTATAAATTTGGAGAAATCACTTTCTGTAGTGGACAATGGGTTAACGACTCTGTCCTCCAGAATATATTCACTGGACAGCATTGTATCATCTGCTATTGATATAATAGAGCTGGACTTGCTAATGTTACAACATGGTCAGTCCCAATTACGTTCTATTGTACAGCTAGGCTGGATGTTACAAAACTTGCGTTCAGGCTACGTGCCATGGTGTCTAATCAACACATCGTAATTATTTTCTATCTTTAACCTTACTGATAAACAAATCAGTTTGGCACAAAAAGGAGCAGACTATACGATTCTGAGCATTGAAAAACTTGAGAGATTACCATTGACAATGTCAGAGAGACCTGTCATTGAATGGATAATACATGGAACAATTACAATTCCGATAACAACTTTTCAGTTTCAGTATTGCCAAAAATATATACCAGCAGGCCTGTATGAAAGGATACTTAAAATCGACCTGGAATTTACCTTATACACACAAATGTTATAGTGAAAGGAAAAAAGAGGTATTTCTTAGTGGTAACAATTGTAAAAAATCACTAAGCGGTACACTTCTGTGTCAAGGTATTAACTTGCATGGAGCCTGCGAGGGTTCATCACATAACCCTTCATGTCACCTGCACGGCACTCCTGCAAAACAGATAGAGCCATTTTTCAGACAGATTTCCAACGGCAGTTATGTTCTAATAAGTGACCACAGCAGTTGTGGCATGGTGCCAGGAAAAGCCTATCTCGTAGCTGTTACTTCCAGGGTCATTTGCTGTATGCAAGTATTGTATCCCAACAGCAATCCAGACATGGAGGCGGCAATCTGGCCTTCTTTGAATATATCTTCTATTCGAATTGATACTTTAAGCAGAATGAAGTCTATTCTTTTACAGACAACTGTACCTTTAACCTCGTCCAAAGAGACGTATGATCAGCAAGTTGCAAGGACAGCGGCAGAGATACATTCCCTATTATCGACAAATTGCCCCGTGCATTTCGTAGAAATGTTAAGTCAAATCTTAAACATGTCTCATACCAGTGGCATCGCACATGTATTTAGGACAATTTTTTCGGGACTGCTAACACCCTTCGAAGCAGTTCTTGGCATCTTCCGAATTTTGTGCATTCTGTATTCGGCGGCCTACCTCTTCTTTTGGGACTCGTAGCAGAAATTTTATTTTTGGTCCTTCTGCTCCGATATGGCAAGCCAAGCAACAGACAAAACTCAGGCTACAATGGAAGAAATGATCCAAGCTATACATTACCAAGAACGGATCACTAATGTCCTCGGCTTTGCACGGCTAAGAGATCTGAGTACTACCTGGTTTCTTTCATTCAGACCAATCTGACAAGATTGCATCTTACCTGTGCTTCGATGTCTGCTATGCGGAGAAGAATGCGTGTTGGACGTCTGTCTTACACTACCATCAGCAGTACCTATGGATATCGATACTTTGCTTGGTTCGGTAACGGCTCATGCAACGTGTTGTCCCCAGCGGCTACCTATTCTGATGACGGGATTCGTTGAGACTTCACCATTACGATTAGGTGGCGGTGAAGTACGAGATGAAAGCAGCACCACACAGGTACAACCTTCTGTGAGCATTGCTGATGTAGAAATCGATGATGGCAATGATTCTCACATTTGCACTATTTCAGCTTTTTCAACCTTGGTGGAACTTTCACCTACTGTTGTAGATGAATTTTTCGCAAGCCTGTCTGATATGATGTTCTCTCCCAACAACGAGAATAACTTTAAAACAGTGAGCACACAGCGTTCCCTGAACTCTGAATTCGGCCTTCAGTTTTTGAGAAACAAAACTACTGAAAACATTTGGAACTATTTTTTCCCCTGAAAGCGAAAATATTTTTTCCACTTCCATAATATTTACCCTTTTTTTGGCACATGGTACTCTGCTTAAAGTAGAACTATTCTTAGAGAACAGAGCTTCTATTTTTAGAGACACTAGAGATAATATTTTACCTCAGCCTCTAGCACATGTACAGTATTGTATAAATATGTGATGAAATGGTCTCGACCTTTTTTTCTGTATTCAGAGCCATTTCATAAATGTAATTTTCGCAATTCATTCAGCCAATATTTATACATGCATTTCCTGAATGATACCACTGCTTAAAAGCGTACAGTATAATACTCATTTTCGTGTATCTATACCATTTCAAATGCATTTTTGTATTTTGGGGTGGGCTGGAAAATACATGCATACTTATATGTTTATATATTGCTTAGTATTTAGTAATGGTGGACATTATACGTGGAGTGGGTGTTGTGAATCTATCTAGGACCCTATTTAAATATTCCCAATTCATGCCCTTATGTGGTTATAACAAAACATATCCTTATAAAGGCATAAGAATCATGTCCATATTTAGTCATAGCCAATGCAGTCCAAATACGGCAAGGCTACTCCCATAAACTCCTAGAAAGTCAACGCGTTCTTTAAACAAACCAAGCCTCCAGCAGCCTGGGAATTCCCCCTGCTTTTGTTTTGATTTGCACAAGAACTCCTGGGGCCCGATTCACAGAATGAACTTAAGACTCAATCCTAAACTTACTATTGTTTTGGAATTCACAGATTGCACTTACTACTTTTGGTATTCACAGAATGAACTTACTACTTTTGGCATTCACTGAATGCACTTACTACTTTTGGTATTCACAGAATGAACTTACTCATTTCGGTATTCACAGAAGTTAAGACTCCTAACTTTAGGACTCCTAAATGCCTTCTGTGAATACCGAAAGTCTTAAAATTAGGATTTTTCTCAATTTAGTAGTAGTAAAGTTAGGAATACTAACTTTAGGACTCCTAAATGCCTTCTCTGAATACCGAAAGTCCTAAAATTATGATTTTTCTCAATTTAGTAGTAGTAAAGTTAGGACTACTAACTTTACTACTACTAAATTGAGAAAAATCCTAATTTTAAGACTTTCGGTATTCACAGAAGGCATTTAGGCGTCCTAAAGGTAGTAGTCCTAACTTTACTACTACTAAATTGAGAAAAATTGTAATTTTAAGACTTTTGGTAATCACAGAAGGCATTTAGGTGTCCTAAAGTTAGTAGTCCTAACTGTACTACTACTAAATTGAGAAAAATCCTAATTTTAAGACTTTCGGTATTCACAGAAGGCATTTAGGCGTCCTAAAGTTAGTAGTCCTAACTTTACTACTACTAAATTGAGAAAAATCGTAATTTTAGGACTTTCGGTATTCAAAGAAGGCATTTAGGAGTCCTAAAGTTAGGAGTCCTAACTTCCGTGAATACCGAAATGATTAAGTTCATTCTGTGAATACCAAAAGTAGTACGCGCATTCTGTGAATGCCAAAAGTAGTAAGTTCATTCTGTGAATACCAAAAGTAGTAAGTGCAATCTGTGAATACCAAAACAGTAGTAAGTTTGGATTTAGTCTTCAGTTCATTCTGTGAATCGGGCCCCTGGAGTCCAGAAAGAACTGTTAGTTCTTAATTACGTCTTATGTCCAACCTTACGTCAAACCCGGCACCTTTCAGGTATAAATATACCAGCGTTGCCTTAAGCAAACACACAGTGGTTTGGAGCAGAGCGGCTATCTACTTGCCCGATGCCCAGCTGATGCGATAGCCGAAGGAAGCCTACCCTCCCATTTGACGCACTGAGAGAGATGCTGTCTTTTCTCCTGCCGAGAAATTCCAGCTCCGGTGTTTCCAGTCACCCTTGCGGGTTGCTGGGAGATCGAGTCCTGAGAGAGAGATACAAGACCTCCTTCATTCTAGAACCAAGGTACGGATCTGACTAAAACCTTAAGAGAATTCTTTATTCAGATTCTTGGCAAAAAAACAACTTAACTTAAACTGCAACTTACTTACTCCTTCCCACATATTAGGCTTAGGTCAGGTACACCAGGATAGGCGTATCTTAGAAGCACCAGTTGAGTACGTTAGTCAATGTTTTATGTATGTACATATTTTATCCATTTTACAGTATCATATGGCTAAGAAACCATATCAATGCTTTTACAGTATTATTTTATAATACTCCTTTTACTGTACGCACTTTACTTAATGATAAGTATTGAAATTGTGGCAACTCATTTCTCTTGCATGAGAAAGAAGACTGCTCAATAAATAACACCTTTTATTGAAAACGCCCGTCTCTCTATTTCTCTGCACTCTGGTGAAACTAAGCATGCCTGATTGACTGAGTGAAATAGCTGTCTATTGTTTTCACATGACTCTAGACATATACTCTTTATTCTAAGGGAGCAAAGTTGTCATGCTTATGCGGTTGTCAGAAACTGATCCCTTCTTGTCTATTCAGGAAAGTTAACTCATTCTTGTTCACTCGAGAAAGTTTCTAGTGACCTCTGAGCTAGCTGGCAAACCTAATTAAGTCTAACATTGTCAGTAGAGACCTAGATGACCTCAGTCCTACGTCTACACTGCTGTTTATGTTATTCCAATGCACAGAGCCTATTGGGAGTATAGGAACTACACTACATTCCTATCTGCATAGATTCCTTCTCATCTGCTACCTTTTCTGACTCAGGTTTCTTTTCACAACGCTCTGCATCCGCCGAAGCAACAATAGAGGACGCTCCTTCTCCTACCTCGCAGCGAAGTCCTGGAACAACCTCCCCCTCCCCCTCCAGCCTTAACCTCCATTCAGGGAGGGGTCAAGACCTGGTTGTTCAACTGATTCACCCGAGCAGCATGGCTACCAGTGCCTGTATCCCCAAGTGGGTAATTAGCTGGGCTTTATAGATCTGCTTTATTAAAACACTCACAATACTCTGGAGAACAAAGTTTGGAAATGAAAGAGTTCAATGTATAGAACTGTAAGCAAAAGAGCTAAGGAAGAGAAGCACCCGGGGGAACCGAAAGAGAAGCACCTGGGGGAACTGAAGGAGAAGCAACTGGGGCAACCGAAAGAGAAGCACCCTGGAGAACCTAAAGAGAAGCACCCAGGGGAACCAAAGGAAAAGCACCCGGGAAACTGAAAGAGAAGCACCCAGGGGAACCAAAAAAGAAGCGCCCGGGGGAACCTAAAGAAAAGCACCCTGGGGAAACGAAAGAAAAGCACCCTGGGGAACCTAAAGAGAAGCACCCTGAGGAACCGTAAGAGAGGCACCCTGGGGAACCTATGGAGAAGCGCCCAGGAGAACCAAAAGAGAAGCAGTGTGGGGAACTGAAAGAGAAGCACCCGGGGGAACCGAAAGAGAGGCACCCGGGGGAACCGAAAGAGAGGCACCCAGGGGAACCGAAAGAGAAGCACCCATGGGAACTGAAAGAGAAGTACCCGGGGGAACCGAAAGAGAAGCACCCTGGGGAACCAAATGAGAAGCATCCGAGGGAACCAAAAAAGAAGCACCCAGATGAACCGAAACAGAAGCACCCAGGGGAACCGAAAGAAAAGCTCCCGGGGAAACCGAAAGAGAAGCACCCATGGGACTCGAAAGAGATGTACCCTGAGATACCAAAAATAAAGCACCTGGGGGAACCGAAAGAGAAGCACCCAGGGGAACCGAAAGAGAAGCACCCAGAGGAACCGAAAGAGAAGAATGCCAGCTCCCAACCTGTCATGGTAGTGCAGGCCTTCCGCTGACAGAGGTGGGTGAATCTACTGGTACCATGATGGATCCTCCAAGCCACATCCTGGAGCAGCGGAGATAGAGGCGAGTGGAGGAGATGAGCTATGTCCAGAGCAGATAAAACTTTGAAGGCGGGAGGGAAGGGCCTGGAGTAATGAGCTGACCAGCTCTCATCTGGTGTGGTAAAACTGTAGAGTGCTGGTCGACCGAACGGTTCACAGGGCTGGTCTGGATAAGACCTGTGGCTCCCCTGATGCATGTTCTGCCTCGCCAGTGAGCCTTGGGTGGGACACCCCTAAATGAACGGAGGGAGGGGCAGCAGGAGGGGGACAGAGAGCCTTTGACCCCCATGATACTCGAAGGGCCGATAACCCCTCAGTAAATAACCTTTCAGAGAGGGATGCTATGAGGGCTGGCACTACATGAACTGCATTCACACTTCCTAGATTGCACGATGAGTGTGAGAGGCCCATGCATGCACACTACATCCAACGCCTAACTTACCCCACTGTGGGGTCGTACGACATTATGTGCTGCCCCCTGCATCTGACCCCAAGTCATATGCACTTCACATCTGTATGAGCTCATGTGCTGCACCATGCAGTGTTACCACTGCTGCAAACAAGGACTGCAGGAGACCTAGTGCTGCCCCCTGCTTTGCTGCTAAACTCTCTGCACCCACTGGTTTTTGTTTTTTAGTTTTATATCGTGCCAACTAGACCCTCCCCCTCTGCCTTCCTCTGCCTCTGGCCCCACCTCCCCCCACCTCTGCCCCGGCCCCTCCTCATCCCTCTGCCCCAGCCCCCCTCATACCTACTTTGCCCTGGCCCTCCCCCTCTACCCGGGCCTCTCCCTCATACTCTGCCCCGGGGCCTCTTCCCCTTTGCATGGGTCCTCCTCCCCCCTCTTCCCAGGGCCCTCCTCCCCGGCCCCTCCTCCCTCATCTGCCCCAGGGGACCCTCTCCCCCTACTATTCCCGGGCACTCCTCCTTCCTCTGCTCCAGCCCCTCCTCCCTCCTCCCTCCTCTGCCCTGGCCCCTCCTCCCCCTCTGCCCCGGGCCCCTCCTCCCCACTCTGCCCTTGGCCCTTCCTGCCCCCTCTACCCTGGCCCCTCCTCCCCCCTCTGCCCCTCCTCCCCCTCCTCTGCCCTCTTCCTCCCCCTCCTCTGCCCTCCTCCTCCACCCTCATCTACCCCCCTCCTCTGCCCTCCTCCTCCCCTCTCCTCTGCCCTCCTTCTCCCCTCCTCACCCCTCATCTGCCCCCCTCCTCTGTTCCTCCTCCCTCGGGCCCTCCTCACCTTCCTCTGCCACCCTCTGCCCGCCTTCCTCCCTACACCTCTGCCCCTCCCCCTCCGCCTCCCTCTGCCCCCACCTCCCCCTTCCTCTGTCCCCCTCCCTCTCCTCGCCCCCTCCTCTCTCTCCTCCTCCTCTGCCCCTCCACCCCTGCCCCCTCTGCCCCCTTCCTCCTCCCTCTGCCCCCTCCTCCCGCCTCTGCCCCCTCCTCCTCCCTCTGCCCCGTCATCCCTCCTCTACCCCCTCCTCCCTCCACCTCTGCTTCTCCCCCCTCTGTCCCCCCTCCTCTTTTTCCCCCTCCCTCGGGCCCTCCTCTCCTCACCTTCCTCTGCTGTAAGAAACTGAACAGTTTCACTTCCGGGTCAGCATGTGCTGCTTCTCCCTGCCCTGTGAGAGTGTAGTAATCACTCCAAGCTTGTTGAGATGTTTCAAGAGTATTTATTGTTGATCAAGAGTACATAAGTAATACGGCCCCACCAGGAGTAAGCAAGGCGCTCAGCTCTTCTCCAACTGTGGTTTTCATCCAACAACATTCCATTTTACATCATGCTTACAGGGTTCCACTGGTGGAGAGATGAACGATACAAACTACAACATAGCTTAAATATAATCCATGTTACATCATCCTCACAGGGTTCCACTGGTGGAGAGATGGACGATACAAACTACAACATAGCTAAAATAGAATCCATGTTACATCATCCTCACAGGGTTCCACTGGTGGAGAGATGGATGATACAAACTACAACATAGCTAAAATAGAATCCATGTTACATCATCCTCACAGGGTTCCACTGGTGGAGAGATGGATGATACAAACTACAACATAGCTAAAATGTAATCCATGTTACATCATCCTCCCAGGGTTCTACTGGTGGAGAGATGGACGATACAAACTACAACATAGCTAAAATATAATCCATGTTACATCATCATTACAGGGTTCCGTTGGTGGAGAGATGGATGATACAAACTACAACATAGCTAAGACGTAACAGAGAGTAATAAAGACAGAACCCGCACATCAAGAGTTTCACTTCCGGGTCAGCAGCGGCAGCGACAGATGAGCTCTCGTCATGTCTGTGGGTGTGATAGTGTGGGGTCATTTGTGGCAGGGACAGCACCAGCAGCTGAGGCCCAGCTGAGAGCACCTCTCTTCCTGTCAGTGAGATTGTGTCCGGGTCAGCGGGGGCAGAGTAAGCACCAGCAGTCATTCCTGTCCAGTCCCCGCCTCCTGCAGGGGGGAGGGGCCCCTGAGAGACTGGGCCTCCTGCAGGTGGGAGAGTGACCCTGAGGGTCTGTGCCTCCTGCAGGGGGAGGAGCCCCAGTGGGTCTGTGCCTCCTGCAGGGTTAGAGGGGCCCCTGAGGGTCTGTGCCTCCTGCAGGGGGGAGAGGGCCCCTGAGGGTCTGTGTTTCCTGCAGGGGGAGGGGCCCCTGACGGTATGTGCCTCTTGTAGGGGGAGGGGCCCCTGTGGGTCTGTGCCTCCTGCTGGGGGGAGGGACCCCTGTGGGTCTGTGCCTTATGCAGGGGGGAGGGATCCCTGTGGGCCTGTGCCTCCTGCAGGGGGAGGGCCCCTGATTGTCTGTGCCTCCTGCAGGGGGGAGAGGGGCCCCTGAGGGTCTATGCCTCCTGCATGGGAAGGGGCCACTGAGGGTCTGTGCCTCCTGCAGTGGGAGGAGGTCCCTGAGGGTCTGTGCCTCCTGCAGGGGAGGGGCCCCTGAGGGTCTGTACCTCCTGCAGGGGGAGGGGCCCCCCAGGGTCTGTGCCTCCTGCAGTGAGGGAGAGGGGCCACTGAGGCTTTGTGCCTCCTGCAGGGGGGAGAGAAGCCCCTGAGAGTCTGTGCCTCCTGCAGGGGTGAGGGGCCCCTGAGGGTCTGTGCCTCCTGCAAGGGGGAGGGGCCCCTTAGGGTGTGTGCCTTCTACAGGTGGAGAGGGGCCCCTGAGGGTCAGTGCCTCTTGCAGGAGGGAGAGGGGCCCCCGAGGGTCTGTGCCTCCTGCAGGGGGGAGAGGGGCCCTTGAGGGTCTGTCTATCCAGCCCAGGCTCCTGCAGCGGAGAGTGACCCTGAGGGTCTGTGCCTCCTGCAGGGGGAGGAGCCCCAGTGGGTCTGTGCCTCCTGCAGGGTTAGAGGGGCCCCTGAGGGTCTGTGCCTCCTGCAGGGGGGAGAGGGCCCCTGAGGGTCTGTGTTTCCTGCAGGGGGAGGGGCCCCTGACGGTATGTGCCTCTTGTAGGGGGAGGGGCCCCTGTGGGTCTGTGCCTCCTGCTGGGGGGAGGGACCCCTGTGGGTCTGTGCCTTATGCAGGGGGGAGGGATCCCTGTGGGCCTGTGCCTCCTGCAGGGGGAGGGCCCCTGATTGTCTGTGCCTCCTGCAGGGGGGAGAGGGGCCCCTGAGGGTCTATGCCTCCTGCATGGGAAGGGGCCACTGAGGGTCTGTGCCTCCTGCAGTGGGAGGAGGTCCCTGAGGGTCTGTGCCTCCTGCAGGGGAGGGGCCCCTGAGGGTCTGTACCTCCTGCAGGGGGAGGGGCCCCCCAGGGTCTGTGCCTCCTGCAGTGAGGGAGAGGGGCCACTGAGGCTTTGTGCCTCCTGCAGGGGGGAGAGAAGCCCCTGAGAGTCTGTGCCTCCTGCAGGGGTGAGGGGCCCCTGAGGGTCTGTGCCTCCTGCAGGGGGGTGGGTCCCTGAGGGTCTGTGCCTCCTGCAGGGGGGAGGGGCCCTTGACAGTCTGTGCCTCCTGTAGGGGAGAGGGGCCCCTGAGGGTCTGTGCCTCTTGCAGGGGAAGGGGTCCCTTGAGGGTCTGTGCCTCCTACAGGGGGGAGGGGCCCCTGAGGGTCTGTGTCTCCTGCAAGGGGGAGGGGCCCCTTAGGGTGTGTGCCTTCTACAGGTGGAGAGGGGCCCCTGAGGGTCAGTGCCTCTTGCAGGAGGGAGAGGGGCCCCCGAGGGTCTGTGCCTCCTGCAGGGGGGAGAGGGGCCCTTGAGGGTCTGTCTATCCAGCCCAGGCTCCTGCAGCGGAGAGGGGCCCTGAGGGTCTGTGCCTCCTGCAGGGGGAGGGGCCACTGGGGGTCTGTGCACATATCCTAATTTTCAGACCCTCACAGACCTCAGACCCCAGGGGGAGGAGAGGGTCTGTAAATGTCTGCTCAAGGAGGAGACTGTCAGCCCCTCCTTCTGAGTTTAAAGAAAAGACTGATTAATCCTGTAGCAAATCTGAGTGCTGACCCCTGACCTCATGCCTTTGACCCCAGACCTCATTTCTTTGACCCCACTCTCTGTTGAACTGTGCTTAAAATGGCAGCTGAGACTCCATTTTGTGTTGCCATGCTCTCGGCAACCTGGTGAAGGATTGTTTTCTGTGTCTCTGTTAGAACTTGCTTAGCCCTCCCCGCTCCTTCTGGTTGAGCCGATTCCGAGAAGCTGCTTGTTTACCTTGCCCCCAGTTGTGCCAGAGACTTAGCCACATCCTGTGAAATGTCTGTAATTCAGCCTCCCACGACCAGCTGCTGTGCTCCCTGACCACGCCATCTGGGCGCGGAAGCCAGAGGCTTTGTACATTGTGCAGTCAGAGACAGATGCTCCCTGGCCACGATTACGCCACCTGAGACTAATAAGGAACTTGTATTCTGATTGGATATGTAAAGGATGTGGCCAGTGCTATAATTGTGTGTGCGCTGCGGAGTGAAGCAGCAGTCTCCGTAGAATTGTCTTTATACCATTCTGGGACCCTGTCCTTAGCTCGAGCTAATAAAGTAACATACTTTCCTCCACAGCTAAGTTGTCCTGGTCTCTTTGGTAATGTATGAGTAAGGAAGGTGAACCCGTAGATTCTAGGTGTCCCCTGCACCACTGGCTTTGACCCTCCAGTGGGTAGGGGGTCTCCAAAAGCTGGTTCTACATCTCCACAGCTAGCCTCTCTTTCACTTCACTGACTCAAAAGCATACGTTTTAAAATATATCTTTTTATAAAAATTTTAAACATTTCTCCATATACAAGAAAGGTAAAAGAGAAACTAAATAGTGGCAGTTCCATTTATAAATGTAAATATAAGGAGTGACAGCCAAAGTTGTAAGAAAGGTATCCAACTTTTCATCCCACTTAATACATCTGAAAATTCCCAAGTCAGCCTGCAGTATCAGGTTGGTAGTTTTCTTCTTTAGGGACTGGTGTGGGGTAGCGGCCAGACCAGCTGACTCCGCCGCACAGGGTTCACTGCTCGAGCCCCAGCATTGGCCGCAGCTCAGCATCATGGGACTCTGGGCAGCAGCTCACTTCATCTCCCCGACGGCTCCAGCGCCTGAGTACTCTTCGGGGTGATAAGTCACACTTTACAAATCTGCAATTTATGGACATGCTTGAGTAAAGGAGGAGTTTACTGAATTCTTTCATTTTTAGACGCTTTTATTTAATCTTGAGCGAAATTGCTTCTGTATTTAATGTTACTGGTGTTTCTTTCTCCTAGGCTGTTGATCTTTATAGGGAGTGGGTGCTGATGGCTTCTTCCACTTATCTTCTAGGGATCAGAGAGTTTGCTTTCTGTATTTAAAGTAGGTGAAAGATATTGTTTGTTGATTCTGTTTTTCACTTTCGTTTTGAATTTAGGTGCAAGACTTTTCATGATGTTGCACTAGGGAGGAGGCATTTTCAAGTATCAGCCGTGCCAAGTGCCACGCACCAGGGGTTAGTACCTATTGACGGTCTTCCGACGGATAGAGTGGTGCCTCCTATCCCCTGAGCCGCTGCCAGGTGGGGTGAAGTATTCTCCTCATGCATGTCGGATACCATCAGCTGTACGGGTTTTGCTGAGGAAGGATTGTACATTCTTGATTACAGGTGATCCGGTTGTATCGTTTCCAACCGTTTCAAGTGTACTTGTATCTATTACTTTTTTACTTTTTCACTGCTGTCACATTTGCAGTAGCAATATTATAGTGGTCCTGAAGAAGGCATAGGATAGAAAGTTGTCCGGATGTGCTGAAACATGTTGACCTTTTTTACTAACACCAGACAGTTATTTGGTACACACTGTCATTTGCACTGTTTTTCGTTTGGACTGTGTGAGACATTAATAAAAGTAGGGTTTCTCATGGTTCAATTTTAGATTCACATATCACCTTGTTCTTTTGCACTGCATCTACTTCCCACATAATTCATTTGCTCTCTTCTGGTGCGGTAGACTGGAGTATAGTTGCTTCTTCTGTCTATTAATAAAACATCCTCGGGCTCCCGATCCTTCTGATGGGGTTGTAGCCCTTAGTGTCACTAGAGTGACGTCAAGAGGAGACCCAGATGAGGAAGCATGTCAATAATAGGTAATAATAATATGCAAATATGCGTTATAGAATTCCAATAGAAGCCCAGGTTAGATGTGTAGGACATCTAACCTAGGCTTCTTTTGGAATTCTATAGCGCATATTATCAAGCCCATTATCGCTGTTTTAGCAGCAGTTTCCTGCCGCTAAAACGGCGATAATTTTAACGAGGATCTTGCTAATATGCCCCATAGTTCTCTCAAAAATATCACCAAGTCCGAGAACACTTTTACCAGGCACTTATTTGGTCCACCCCTCAGCTCTCCCTTTACACCGCTTCGTTTGGACTTGGGGCTTAAGCCAATTGCAGACGAAATTGCCCTTAGACCCCTGATATATTGGCGCCACATATGGGTAAACCCGAAACTGGCTGTGTATAGGGACGAGTTAAAGGAGATACTGGGCCTGCAGGGCGGAGGGAAACTACAGTGGCTAGCGTATGTCAGGAACTCATTTTTGGAGCTGGGCTAAGCGAGGTTAAGGCATATCTCTGAGGAAGCTTGTACTACAATCGCTAGAAAGGAACTGGTTTGGAGCTACAGGAAGGGCAAACTTACCTGTTTACAGGGGCTTGGCTTAGCAAGCCATCATGGTGGACGTGTGCTGAGCGAGCTCAATCTAGCCCGCTTTTCATCCTACAATTATCCTGGTTCCTCTGACCCCCAAGTGATCCTGGAGGAGTCTCCACAGTGCTGACTCACCCCTGAAGGATGCCCGGTGTGATTTTGAGGTGCCCACGCAGGTTACTGACGGAGAGATCGCGCCAAGTGAGGGACATGACCTGGTTGCCGGCGGAGGAGCCGGGGCGTTGCGTGGTGATCTCCGTGTGCCTATCTGGGTACCACCTGCAGGCGGAGTCGACTATCTTGCGGGCCTAAAGACATCGGGGGACAGCGGCAGTGGCGGGAAGATTGCCTGCCGTCCTGTGGCCTTGAAGTGAGGCCGGCGGCCAGACTACGGGGAAACGGACGGCGGCCGGATCAGGCCGCGCTGGTGTGGAGAGCCGTAGCGAGGCCGGACCAGCAACTGTGGCCTGGACCCCTGATTATCGGAGCACTTTTCAGCGGTTGGCACCTTGGTGGGGAGAGGCCAGCGACACAGGTGCTGGGGGCAGCCTGCAAGGATTTCCCCCCTCCCTGGGGCCGCAGTGCGGGATCGGCGGCACGGTCAGGCCGTGTGGGTTAGGACTGAGTATTTTACTTTTGGGACCCCCCTCCTCTTGAGCGCTCCCAGGCCGGGAGCGCTCCCAGGCCGGGAGCGCACACGGCAATGGCCGGTAGGATCTTGGCCCCACAAGCGCATGTGGCAGATCACCCGGGAGGCCCTGGAGACCTCGCGGCCTCTAGGATTGACTGCCACATTTCGGCTCAGTAGTGCGGCCTGGAGAGAGAGGCACGGAGGTTAAGCCGGGCCACGCAGGTGAGGAGAGCGGGGAAGAAACGAGCGCTGTGGCCTGTGGTGGAGTCTTCTGGTGTGGGCAAAGAGACGGCTCGTCGCAGCAGTGCCCCCATACGTAGGGCTGCAGGAGGGGATCAGCAGCGTAGCCTCACAGCGGGGGATTGGCGGCACAGCCGCGCCGCATGGGGTGAGACTGGGTGCTCCGCAATCACGCCCGCAAAAAACAAGCGCCCCCGGCACACCAACATCAGCGGTTAATCAGAGCACAGGGCCCTGGAAATTGGTGGTTGCTGTGATCAGTGGGGGCACACGGCCTGGGATGTGCTTGGGCCCCCTCCATCACCTCATAAGCATACTAATATTGGTGATTGGTCGGACCGTGCACACATTGCGGGCGGCCTCTAGCGGACTCGAGCCCCAGGGGTGACTCAGCAGCCCTTGTCCGCAGCGACCCTCATAGGCACCAAACGGGGATTCAGATCGGACTGTGTGGCCTGCCCTGAAGAAGATCTTCGTGTTTGTGCCTGGCCCAGCTCTTCCCAGTTCTGCGAGAGGACCCATGGGCAGCTATGACAAAGGACAAGGGTGGCAGCGGCTCGACCAAGCATGGGCCCATTGACAAATTCACCGGTCTGGGAGCGGCGGCTGGTGCTGCCGGGGGGGTCAACCTGAGGCTGTTCCGGACAACGCAGCCCTCATGGCGGCTATCACAAAATCCAGGGAAATGCTGGATGCTAAAATCGGGGCATTAGGGTCGGATGTTATGCTGCTGTGACAGGACTTACGTAATGCAGTGTCCCATATCACCGAAACTGAGACTCGCATCTCGGAAGGGGAAGACGAAGTCACAATTCTAAAGCAGAAAATGGCGAATATGGAGACGGCTCAGAAGGGTCTAGCACTCCGCGTCGAGGATGCACAGGGGTGGGGCTGGCGTAATAACCTGAGATTTGTGGGATTTCTGGAGGGCTGTGAAGACGGCAATATGGAACGCTTACTCACGCAGCGGTTGGAAAGTTGGCTCCCTCCAGAAGTTATGTCATTGTGTTGGATGTATGACGGTACAACGCGTACCGTCACAACGCATCCCTTTACACCGCGTCCCTTAAAACACAAGTCGTTACCACGACTTGCGTTGGGGGCGCGGATTTCGAATAGTATAATTTACTATTCTAACACCAGTCCCCGTGGACCCTAGGGAAGGTGTTGGGATAGTAAATTTACTATATTTAATCCTTTAGCGCCCTCGAGCGCAAGTCGTGGTAACGACTTGCGTTGTAAGGGACGCGTTTTAAAGGCCACGTGGAGTAACATCCGCGTGCTAAAGGATGTTTCCCTATTGTGTTTTGTCGCGGAGCGGGCCCACAGAGCACTCATGGGTTCCGTTGTTTGAGGTTACGCGTCACACTTCCGCTATGGGTCCGTTATTCTACATACACACGTCGCCACGGTCTTCTATCGGTGCTGCAGGAAGATTCCCCCCACTATGGCTAACGTGCTTCATAGAGATTGGCTAACCCTGGGTACTCTCCACATTATAAGCTGGAACGTGCGAGGAGCTCTGGACAAAATCAAATGTGGGGCTATACTTCATTAGCCAAAGAGGGCTAGGGCCGACATCCTTATGTTGCAGGAAATGCACCTCATGGACACGAAGGCGCTCTGCTTGTAGCGTTATGGGTTTCAGAAAGTCTTTCGTGCTGGGTTCACGAGGGGCTAAAGGGGAGTCGCGATTCTGGTACACCGCAGGGTCCCATACATACACGCGCAACAGTGGATCGACACACAGGAAGGGTACCTGTTTATCTGGGGCAAGATTGGGGAGAACCCCCTGGTTTTAGGCTGTGTACATGCCGCCCCCCTTACAGTGGACTCGTCATGAACAGATGTGGGGTTGGCCCAGGGAGTGGACATCACACGAAATTACACTCGCTGGTGACAGGCCTTGACTGGGTTGATATTTGGCGGCATGTCCACGGTGGCAGGCGGGAGTACACATACCTCTTGGCGGTTCTTATGTCTTTCTCCAGGCTTGACTAACTCTTTATTCCCAGGGCGCTGGTTAGTAGAGTCGCGTTGGCTGAGATTCTACCCCGCTGCCTCTCGGATCACTCCCTGGTGTCTCTTGAGCTCCATATGGGCAAGGGGCGACAACCCTTTAAGTGACACCTCTCGGTGTGGCACCTAAAGAATGACGAGTATGAGACGCATATGAGGGAGGCTATTGCTCAATACCTAACCTCAAATGAGGGTCGGTGTCCAGCACTGAGATTTTATGGAAGGTTCTGAAACCAACTCTGCGGGGTGTAGACATTTCATGGTGCACGGCGGCCCGCAGGAATCATAAGGAAGAGTGGACTCAGGTGGAGGCCGACATAGAGGCACTTGAGCCCCGGACTAAGGAGGAAGGGAGAGGACGGTATGTGAGACAACTGCTCCTAGCTCAACAGTCCTGTGCCGCTCTCCTGATGGATGAGGCCCGCCAAGTTTGGCTAGCGACGCGCAGCAGGATATATCAATGGGGGGCAAGTCTGGCAAGATGCTTCATCGACTTTGTCAGGGCAACTTTCACTCCCAGGCGCTTCCGGGTGTTCTAGATGAAGTGGGAACACTGATTACTGACCCTACCGCTGTAGCAGAGAGCTTTGCTTTGTATATGCCCCCCGAGAATGTTTACCAGCGTCCACCGTTGATACATTCTTAGCTGATCTACCGCCCTAAGCGGTGTCGGATGAGGTGCGTAACCAATTAGAGCTACCCCTGACTGACGAGGATCTGGGCATGGTCCTGGGGGAGCTCAATTCTGGCAAGGCGCCTGGACCCAATGGGTTCCCGAGTGAATTCTTCAGTTGCTATAATACACAGCTGGCCCCCTATTATCGAGCGGTGGTAGAGGAGGCCCGGGAAAAGGGCCTGCTCCCCCTGGATTGGAGGCACGCAAAGGTGGTGGTGTTCCTTAAGACCAGCCGGCCTCCAGAACAACAGGCCTCATATCACCTTTTCTCCCTCCAAACGTAGAGGCTAAAATCTTGGCCAAGGTGTTGGCCAATCGCCTCCTGCCTCACATCTTGACGCTTATACACCCTGATCAGGCTGGGTTAATGCCCTAGAGGACGACCAGGGATAATATAAGGTGGGCACATGTGGTGTTAGCGGCTGTTCGACAGACAGGGGAATCAGCGGTACTTCTTTTGGCCGACATGGACAGGGCATTTAATTCCCTAAGTTGGGTATATTCATTTGCATTACTGTGCAAAATTAACCTTGGCCCACATTTTCTTTCTTACCTAATGCTTCTATATACAGATCTGACGGCGACGGTATGGGTGGCAGGTGTGGTCTCTTCCACCTTCTCTATTCAGAGGGGCACACGGTAGGGATGCCCCCAGTCTCCATATTTATTCGCCCTAGCCATGGAGCCGTTGGCGGCATGGGTGCGCATTGATGCTCAGGTCTGGGGTTTCGAGTTGGCTCTGGGTCTGTTCGACAGGATCGCACTATATGCAGATGATGTCCTGTTTTTCCTTACTGCTTTGGAAAAGACGGGGCAGCGACTCCTGCAGGTCATGTTGATCTTCGGAGAGACGTCGGGATTATATATGAACCCCCACAAATCTACACTCTGGGTTCTGGGAGCTCGAACGAGGGTGGGCGACTGGGTGAGCACAATCCAGTTGGCTGTTTGGGGTCTGAAATACTTAGGGGTGTTCCTCTCGGTTGTGCCAGCCATTTCCTGGGAGCGGAACCTGGCCCCGGCATGGGAGTTAGTCCGTGCTGATCTTAAGTCCTGGGCGCGTATACCCTTGACAGCAGATCAGCAATTTTCAAGATGGTGGCGCTTCCTCGGCTGCTTTACCAGCTACAGAATCACCCATACCCAATCCCGCCCAGATGTTTCCGTGTGATTTCTGTGCTTGGGCAGTTTCTGTGGGAGGGTGGCAAAGTGCGTGTGGCTCTACGAACATGCTTTCTATCCACCTATTGTGGAGGACTTGCGTCCTCAGACATTATCTTGTATTACCAAGCCTCACACCTCCTTGTCCTCAATAAATGGTGGTATGGCGACAGGAGAGACCCGGCATATGCGCTGGAACGACAACTCATGGGGTCCAATACACTGCATACTATCTTGTACCGTCAGCCATGCGTGTGGTATTCCTGATCTGGAGGCAGGCCTTGCGCCGCATGGGTTGGTGGTATACCCTGACTAGGGAGACCCCCCTTTGGAACAATGGGTGCCTGCCCGAGCTGGCGGCCTTGCATGGGACGATATTGGTATTTCAACTCTGGGGGATATTATGAGGGGCATGACACTCAAGTCTTTCCGGGACCTACAGAGGGAATTTCTTATGCCCCAGTCACAGTTCTACTGATACCTCCAGTTTCGCCATGCTCTATCCCCTAGTCTGGAAGGTTTGGAATCTCTCCCTGAATTCAGTCCACTGGAGGCTAGAGTCTTTATGGGGGATCTGGAAACCAAAAAGATTTACTGGATCTATCAATCTCTAGTTACGCATTGCTCCACCACACTTCAGAAGCTGCGGGGGGACTGGGAGAAAGATGTGGGCACACTGGAGGAGGAGGATTGGAGGGAGGCCCTGGCGGACCCAATGGGGAGCGGCCATAGCGATGCGCCTTCACCTCATCCAGTTTAAATATTTGCACAGAGTCTATTTGACCCATGCTCGACTGTGCCAAGCGGGTCTGATTGCCTCCCCGGAGTGTCTTATATGTGGTAGGGAGGAGGGCACGTTGATACATATTATCTGGCAGTGCCTTTCCCTGGATCGTTTCTGGAGGGGGGTGTTCTCCTGCCTGCCGGAGGTCCTGGGGTGAGAACTCCCATGTTCGCCGCTGGAGTGCCGGGTTTTTATGGACCCGGCGGTGCCAGGGAGAACACCTGAAAACTCGGGGTCCTTCCTGTTTCGAACCACAGAAACACTGAGTCTTCTAGGTGAAGTCAAAGATCGTATTTATTGGCTGCAGCCAGTAACAGATATCCTAGAAGTACAACTGCATGTATATTCTTAGGAGACTGCTCAAAATTACAAAGCCAGCCTTCGTCTTTTATACAAAATAATGAGCTTCGGGCATAAATTCCTTATTTTACAGTAAGACCATACAAATATTTTACTACAAAGGAAAAACAGAGTCATGATGACAAGCACATATTTTAGTTTGTCCAGCCCGTAATTGATTACCCGGCAAGACCCAGTATTTTCATTAGATATCGACGGACCCCCAATAAAATCGGGCGCCTCCTCTTTGTAAAGCAAGTCATAAAGAAAGAAACAGGGACAGGTGTGTGTAAGACATGGTTTGTGTGCGATGAAAGGTTTATGATATCTTGTGCCTTGATACTAATCTTGCTCGGCCACTGGGGAAGGACCTGGCCAAACAGGTTTGGCTTTGGGCAGTAGAGTCGGCTTGCCCAGGTCACAGAGGAGTCAGCTAAGGTGTACGTGTCCTTTGGACCAGGAATTGGCTTTTATTCATTTGGCTATGTGAGGGCAATCACAAAATGGATGCCGTTCACAAAATGGAACCCGAGGGTTCGGAACGGAAATGCTAATTTCAGGGTGATTCCGTCACTCGATCGTGACGGAAATGCTCATGAATAGTACACTCATCATTTCCGGTCTGCTGATACCAAAATCGTCATGATACGATGAGGTTTATAACACGGGTCCAGAATTTCAGTACCACAGTCCCTCCTTTTGCCCTTACATAGGCAAAACAACCAATACTCGTGCTAATCTGAGTCTAGGTCTATGTTCACAAAGTCATTGAGATGTTGCTGTAGCATCATCCTATCACTTAGCTCGTGTCTTGATACATGTTTCCTTACACATGATGTAGCACAGTGGCTACATATTGCAGGAGCGCACTGTAGACATAGGCAGAACAGGAAAAGAATGGCTAAGGCCATCCCAATGACTATCAGAAGTTTCCATCTCCAGGCCGATATCAGTTCCCAGAACCACCCCGTTAGTGACCAGACTCCCTTATCCACCTGAATCGATTCGGAGATTTTATGCAATTTGGAGATGGCCTGGTATACTGTCGGGCGTTATCTGGGATGAAAATGCAGCAATTTGATTGGATCACTTTACATACCCCACCTCGGTCTGCAAGTATGACGTCTAAGGCGGCTCTGTTCTGAAGAGTCATAAGGCGGTCCGACTGGAGCTCCGTAGTCAAGTTACTAAGGGCACCGGCAGTTTCAACTATCGTAGATTCAACTGCCCTTGTCAATTGGCGAATGTTCCTGCTGTTCAACATAGGCCCCCAAAACGGCAGAAACCCTTATACGAAGTCACCAAACTCTTGACCCGTAGTGTCGTCTTTACTCACGACACCTCTAACTGTCCTTGTCCTATGGTAAACTGCTGCGGCTGTGTAGGTGGGAGGCAACAGGAACGAAATGAAACATGTGCCTGAGAAGTCACGGGGCAACCATGTATATGCTCTATCATGGCAGATAAAGTAGGTACCCTTAGTTGCTAGGAACGGAGGAGAGGTCTGGGACGAAAAGACGTACGTTTCAGTACAGACACTTCTCCCTAACTGAGCTCCTGGATTCTTGCCATTTCCCTGCAGACATAGGTGACCCTGGTGGGGTACGATCCAGATCGGGGAGGATCTCTTTGCTAGCATGCTTTCACTCAAGGCAATTCCATACCCTGTTGTGTTCCATCTGCTGTAAGCCTTCAACTCATCTCTGGGAATTGTTCTATATATGTCAATACCTCTGCTCATATTTGTGATTCCCACCACCAATACCTTGTTGCTAGAGTTACTTTTCGGGGAACGTGGGGGATATGGTTCGATGGCAAATAGGAACATCGTTTGAAATGCCCATAAAGAGCTAAATGGCAAGACAAAATATGGGATACCCTTATCTGTTGTGTTGGGGTATGAGTCCACATACCCAACAATTTGTCGTGTTCATTATCGACTGGTGCTGGTGTAGGAGCTGAACAAATGAATTATTTACGAACTCCAATCTTCTGGCAGACTCGTGTTCAGGTAGAGGGTGAAAAGAATGCGGGGAAACAAGAGAAGGAGGTGTGGGCTGTGTAGTGTGTGCAAATGTCACTCAAAAAGTGAATAAAGCATAACCTATTAAAAACATCATTATACTAACCAACATAAAAATGCATATTATCAAAAATCGTGTTTTTGCCATCACTGTGCATATTCTGGTTTCAAAGTTCATTGATTTGGCAGGTCTCTCCGTCTTGAAAGACTCCATCCTCTAGAATTGCTGCCCGCGGCGGTAGGGTGATTCTGCTAAGGAGTGCTTCTGTCAGCCCAGGGCAACTCCCTTAGACCAACCAGAACCGTCGACCTATCGTCTTCGGCTGCACCCCAAAGACTTTGGGCAGCCGTGACCCTAGCAGCTGAACCCGGATGGCGGTTCGAAAAAACAAAAATAAGCAAGTTTCTCAGAGAGGAGAGAGAGCTGCACTTTCAAAAATAAAATAACAATTTTATTTGTCCGTAGTCAGAGTTCTCGCCCTCAAATTGTAGTGTGTTCTTGCAGGTGTTGTTTGGCCCTGGAACAAAAGTTCAGGCTCTGTAGTGTACAATCGCATTGACGGTGGCACAGATCCTTGCAGAATGTCATCACTCTCGCGTGCAGTGTTTGTTCCTTTCACCTATGCATCGCTAAAGAGCAGGAAGCGAGGCAAAGTTTCGGTCTCAGAGTCAGCAATCCCCTCTTGGACCCATCGGTCACATGGCAAGGGCAACGGAACCCGTTTACAATGGACGCCGTGCACCCAATTCTTCTTGCCGTGCACTCGGACTGCGGAGCGGGTTGCCAACAGCACCTGGTGGGGTCCCGTCCAGCGAGGCTGCTCGTTCTTGGTTCGCTGGAAGTTGCGCATCAGGACCCAGGTGCCAGGTTCAATAGCGTGGCCTGGATCGTCAGAAGCTGGCGGTAGGGAACTGTGAACCTGTTGGTGTAAAACACGCAATTTAGCCGTCAATTCGTACAAATAGTCAAGCAGCACAGGATGTTCTACCTCACTGAATTTAGTGGGCCTTGGCACTCCCCATATGTTGGCCGGACAGCCGAACACGATCTCATACAGACTAAGTCCCAGTCGCGAGTGTGCAGTCATTCTTGTTGATAGGAGTGCCAAGGGTAGAGCGTCAGGCCATTTAAGACCAGTGCTCGCTTGGATCTTGGCTAGTTTTAGTTTTAGGGTGCCGTTATAGCATTCTACTAATCTAGCTGATTGGGGGTGATTTGCAGTGTGGAATTTTTGATCAATGCCTAGCCCTTCACATACTCTCTTCATCACTCGCCCCACAAACTCACTCCCATTATCACTCCAGACCATTCTCGGCATTCCAAACCTAGGGAAGAATTCTTTGACAAGGGCTTTAGCTGTTGATAAGGCACTATTTTGTTTCAGGGGGTATGCTTCTATCCATTTTGAAAAGGCACAAACAACAACGAGTACGTATTTCAGATTGTTGCACCTTTCCATGTGGATGAAATCTAGCTGCAAAACCTCGAACGGTTACATAGGAGGAGCAAAATGACCAGCTGGAGTTGGGGTTCCCCTACCAGGGTTGTACTTCAGACACACCATACAGTTCTTGACTATATTCTCTGCATATTTAGGGATTCTAGTGTTCTGCCATACTGGAGCCAGTAACTTGCAAATCCCTTTCACACTGATGTGTGCCATTCCATGCGCCATTGTAACTACTGCAGGCACATACGCATCAGGTAGCAACCAACGCTGATGTTCTGACAATTCGACCCAACAACCATTCGCATCCAATCTACCCGTTCTTTCTTTCCACACCTTCAGTTCTTTCTCTGTAGCTTCAGATTGAACGGATTTCACACTTTCAATTGTGTCTACACACATCCCTCTATCCGGAACCCATCTCGCCGGACCCGCAACATACATTTGACTCATCACATTCCTTGCAGTTTCTTTCGCGACTTCATCCGGAAACGCATTTCCACGACCAACATCATCTGTCACCTTTTTGTGTGCAATGCATTTCACGATCGACACTTGTAACGGCAAGGTCAGTGACTCAAGAAGCTCATTCACCTACTGACCATGCTGGATCTTAGCACCATGTGAAGTCAGAAAACCACGTTCACGCCACAAACGTCCAAAACTATGAGCAACACCAAAAGCATACTGACTGTCAGTCTACACATTCACTCGTTTTCCTTTTGCCAACACACATGCTCTCGTAAGTGCAATCAACTCTGCAGCTTGCGCTGAGTTATGTGGGATACGTGCGGTTTCAACAAAAGTGTGCAAAGTCGTAACAGCATATGCCGCAGTCGTATCACCATTCGGCAACTTGAAACACGAACCATCAACCCACAAAGTACCATCACATTCTGTAAGAGGAGTGTCCCTAAGGTCTACTCTCCCTTTCGTTTCTTCTTTTGTCCTAAAGAAACAGTTGTGCTGCTTTTCAGCATCCCCTGTCTCAACTGGAATTGGCAACAACGTGGCTGGGTTTAGTGGGCTGCATCTTTTAATATGGACATGACTTGCTAATAAGGTTAACTCATAACCTGACAATCGAGCACTAGTTAAATGCTGTGTCTTGGTTCTATTTAACAAAGTGTCTACCGCATGCGGAACCATCACGATAAGCATGTTGTCCATCACCAACCCAGCAGACTGTCGAATAGAAACAGCTGCTGCTGCTGTGGCTCTTAAACAACTTGGCAATGCCCTAGCTACCGGATCCAAAGTCGACGAGAAATACGCGCATGGACGTTGCTTGTCCCCGAAAGGCTGTGTCAATACTGATAATGCACAACCTTCCTTCTCATGGACATATAATGTAAAGGGCTTACTGTAGTCAGGGGTACCCAACACAGGAGCCGAACACAGTGCATCGCGCAATTCGGAAAAACTTTTCTGACATTCTTCAGACCACGGAATCGGATTCGGTGTATCTTTACAAGTTAATGCCACCAAAGGTTTGGCCAACAATGAGAAATTCGGCATCCATTGCCTACAATATGATGTAATGCCCAAGAAAGCACGCACTTCTCTCTGTGTCCTTGGCACACTCAGATTTGCAATTGCCTGAATTCTTTCTGGGGTCAGTTTCCTTCCCTCCTCCGATAAGAGGTGACCTAAGTAGGTCACTTCTTGTCGACAATATTGTAACTTAGAGAGAGACACTTTGTGATGAAAATCCGACAAATGACGCAACAACGACAACGTAGCCTCTTTACAAATCTCCTCAGTATCTGCAGCTACAAGCAAATCGTCGACGTACTGAACAAGCGTAGCGCCATTAGGTAAAGCAATCGTGTCAAGCTGTGTTTTTAAAGCCTGGATATATATTGATGGGCTTTCACAATAGCCTTGAGGAGCGCGCTTGAAGCGGAAACTTCAGCCTCCTAAACTGAAACCAAAAATATCTCTGCTCTCCTCGGCAATCGGGATGCTGAAGAAGGCATTCTTCAAGTCAATCACCGAGAACCAAGTGGCTGAAGCTGGAATCATTGTCAATAGGGTAGTGATGTCAGGGACAACTGGAAACTGTGGCACAACAATCTTATTCACCTCCCTAAGGTCAATCACGAACCTATAAGCAGGTGGCTGGGAAGGATCAGTGCGCTTCAAGACAGGCAGAACCGGACTATTACAAACGTTGCCTCTCGTCTCTTCAATTACAACTTTCTCAACCAAATCATAAATGATTGCTAACAACGCTTTTTCACCTTCGCTAGAGATTTTGTATTGGGGAATGCGTGGCAATTTAACATTGGTTTTCAACGTCACCACATACGGTGATATTTGCAAAAGACCTACATCATTGGGACCAGTAGCCCAAAGAGTATCCGGAAGAGAAGACAATTCTGTCTGTATTTTATCCTTACATAGATAGATCGGAGAGACCACTCATTTACCTAGTGTCAGTTGTACTCCAGAAGGAGAACAATACAGAGTCGCATATAATCTTTTCAACAGATCTAATCCCAACAAATTCTCACCGTAACCTGTTGTAAGACTAAGGGGTGCTTCGAATTCACGAGGTCCAACAGAAAGAGACATAGGACTGGAAATTGGGTTCCTAACCGGGGCGCCAGAAAAACCTACTGAAACATTCATTTCGCCAGACAAAGGTGCGCCAGGGAGTTTCGAGTGCATCATAGAACTCTTTGTAGCACCAGTATCCAACAGAAAAGGTTCTGACACACCTGATGTAATCACATCAACATAAGGTTTTCTGATCTACTGGAACTGAAACAACTCCCTCTCTTTGTCCATGGCTGTCCTAGCAATCATTGCCTACCATATTCTCATCTTCCTCATAGTAATCATCAGCATGGTGCTGAGTCGTCCTACCAGACGCGCTATTCTGCTGGTCAAAATTGTTCATTGAGGGGGGAGGAGCCAGGACGGCGGCCAAGATGGCCGCGCGGACGCCCAGCTCCGCTGCTCGCCTTCGTCTCCCATGGTTTCCTGCCCGCGATCCTGCACCCCAGCCGCGGCTTTGTTCAGGGGAATAGTAGCGGAGCCCGACCGTGCAACTCCGGTCCGCACATCGCCCCGGATGGCTTGGAAACGTCGTCCGGAAGTCTTCGGCCCTCAGTCCGGATAAGCCGGGACCTCGGGCTGCAGTATGGCCGCCTCGCAGTGGATAAACAACGGCCTCCACCGGCCATGATGGCCCGGAGCCCCGGGGGTGAAACTGAAACCACCCTGCCGCAGACATTGAGTGCGCTCGCAGCGCCGGACCCACTGCTTGCATGCTAAAGCTTCTTGATTGGAGTTCCTTACATCGGGGACGACACGCTGCGAGGCAGAATTTATTGCCGGGTCAGATTGTAATCCAACTGCGGTAAGGAGTGCGTGCTGCTGTGGCTGCCTGGGGCTCGACTGTGACCCTCTGGGACTCTCCTGTGACCTGCACGTTCTTTGCTAAATTTGAACTGCTACTGCGGCGGCTCTATCTTTGTTCATTGAGCCCTGAGGTCCCGGTTGATTGCCTGGGATGTAATGGCGCCTACAGTGAGAGATGTTTTGTTGGCCATCCATGACCTGCACGCTACCCTAAAAGATTTGGGGACGACTGTACGCCCTGCGCAGCGGATGCCTTCTCCTATTGTGGCGCACCACGTCGCGGATGCGTGCAGCAAAGAGTGTCTGCCCTCCTTATCCCCGACGACCTCAGTGGTTGACTTTCAGGAGTATGTGCCGCCGGTTGGGAAGTCTGGGGAACATTATGCCTGGGATGATGTGTCTACGACCCTCATCGATCTACTACCGGCTTCTTTGTTTCCCGATCATGGGCGTCATGCCCCACCGCGGACTACTGTGATGCCTTGGAGAGTTGTCCCTTTGCTACTAATGTGGTTTTTGCTGGGGATTTGTGTGGCCTCAACTGATACTTTTGATACACTGCGTCTCACTGCGCACGGATTGGGTGACATGCTGACTTTTATCCGGTCTGGTCAGGGCTGACCGCTGCTTCGACATCTCCTGAGTGATCTTGGTGCCGAAACGGAACGTTGTTCGAATTGGAGACTTTATACGGCTGGGATGATTTTACACTGTTGCTCACGCTCCCTCTTAGTGGACTTCCCCTTTTTGGGGGTGGGGGGACTGGGGGTGAGTATGGGGCTGGAGCTACGGCCCTCCTCCGTTTTTTCCCGCTTGGGGGTCTTCTTGGGGCGACATGCATGCCTATTGGGGGAGGGGGGGCGTGGCCTTCCGCTGGTATGCAGGGTGGGGGGATGGGATGTGTTTTATGTTTCTTCTTTGTTTCTATGGCCCTCTTTCTTTTTCTTCTCTTCTTCTGTTTCTTTTTTCTTATGTGCCTTTTCGCTTAATTTGAGGTCGGGGACCAGTGTTATTGGGGAGTCTACTGTATCGTATCATTATGTGACATAGCTGTTGGTCCTAGTTCCTTGATGGTGGGAAATTGCGTTCTGACAAATACCTTCCTTTATCATGCCTCCCTCCATGTGCTCCGTGAATGATGATTGCTCTCCTGTTCAGTGATTAGCTTTAACTCTCTTCGTTGTTTTACAAAATTGTACTCGACAAAATCATAAAATTAAACCTTTCTTATCCTTTTGCTATGGTTCTATTTCCACACGATAATGCACGCTCATAGATTGCTTTAACGGCGTACTGTCCCCTTATTTCCCCTTTTATCCTTTCGTCATATGTCATAGCGGCCGGCCCCGAGGGGTTGTAGGCAAACGCTGTGTACTGTGCATTTTACAAATAAAGGTTTAAAAAAAAATTGTTCATTGAATTCTGTGGTGGACACGGGCGTCCGTTTTGTGGGAACACGCCGCGTCCCCTACCTCGAGGCATTTGTTGAACACCGCGACCTCGCCCACTGGCAACACCATTCGCACGTTGTAACAAAACAAGGCAACTACTCTTGAAATGGCCTTCCTCTTTGCAATACGCACACTGATTGGGACCATACGGTAGACGCTGTTGAGAAGACTCGTTCTTTTGCGAGTTCCTCGAATATTTCTGATGCTGCTGATAATCGCGCTGATTATTAGTGCGGGGTGGATACGCTTGCTGCAACAGAACTTTAGTTTTTAATTCTTTAGTCTTTTTATCCGCTTTCTCTAACTCATCCTTGCGTCTATTTTCATAGTACTGGGCTGTAGCTAAAATCTGTGCTGACGTTGAGACGGCCCAAGCACTCTCGGAATCCTTCAACTTAGCACACAACTCTGGCAGTAGATTATGCACAAATTTGTCGATGAACAATCTCTGGCCACCTTCAGTAGCCATATCCTGACCGCTATGATCTACAAATGTTTCTTCAAACCGCGTGAAGAAATCGGACACCGCTTTGTCTTTCTTCTGTTTACATGCAGACAATTTGTCCCAATTGACACGTAATTCAGGAATTAAAGTCTTCATATAAGAAATTATTCTACCAGGGAGTTCGGCAATTAAAGGTTCGGGTTTAGCACTACCGACTTGTCGGTTGTCTACGGCAGCAATATTAGCCCATGTATCACCTAACTCCTGATCGTGATTGGTGTGGCGAATCTTTCCCCATAAAGGCTGTGGAACCACGTTCCCAAACAACATGTCTATATTGGCTAAGTCATAATGCACAAGCTTGCAGTTTGTGACAATTCCTTAGAATACCCTGCAGGATTTTTATGAGGATCAGGCAATGTCTGTTTGAGAGCCAAGACTTCAGATCTCTTCCAAGGAACATGTACCCATACATGCTGAAAATGGGGCGGAATGGCTGGATTAGCATTTGCGTCCCCTTCCCTCCAAACCGGAGGAACCTCTCTCATGGGGTACTGTTGCGCCTTTTTCCTATCAGGTGCGTCACAGTCAGATAGTGATCGAGAAGTGCCCCCTTTACTCCGATACGACAACAAGGTCGCAACCGCTCTTTCAACATCAGTGCCTACAATCATACCCTCCGCGAACTTGAACCGAACACGGCACAACTCAGATAGGTCATGTTCCGGATCATTTCCTACCAGACCTTCACAGAGAAGTACACACATCTGTTAAAAAACATATCTCTGCTTCAATGCTTCCCATTGACGGAAGACTTCTATGATAGACTCTTCGTCATATTTTGCAGTATCGACAACCCATTTACGCGCTAACCTATCCAGTAATTCCCTCTCCCGATAGACAGGCAGCTGACTCCGCAACTGCCTTTGTTCCGTGCTAGGGGTCGCATTAGGTGACCCAAAGAAAGGTGAGAGAAGGCCAGTAACGGTGTTGGTCATTCTCTGTCGAATAGAAGGAGAAGCTGGCGGAAGGACAGGAGGAAAGACAGATTGATGTAATGCAGAAGTGGAGACAGACACGGAAGGAGTATCAGGATAAACAGTCGGAGCAGTAGGCAAAGTCGTAGGGAACACAGATGGAGTAGGTAGCAAAAGCGGCGGCCCTTGAGGGGGCTGCGCCGGAGGAGTCGGAACCAGCTGAAGAGGAGCTGGTGGTTGTGATAGAACCTGTGGTCCAACAAAGGTTGCTGAGGTGCAGTAGCACTCTGCGCATAAGGAGGTGATGAACTCAGTAGATGAGACATTAAAGGGTCTTGATCAACTTTCTCTTTTAATTCTTGTCCTTTACGTGGCAAAACTGGGTAGCACTTATCTACCGCTAACTTCCTACGTCTAAGCGTTTGTTCACTCTCTCGCTCTTCCTT
This sequence comes from Lissotriton vulgaris, assembly GCF_964263255.1. Lineage (NCBI taxonomy): Eukaryota > Metazoa > Chordata > Amphibia > Caudata > Salamandridae > Lissotriton > Lissotriton vulgaris. The sequence continues at coordinate 355,131,978 of NC_141686.1, read as the reverse complement.
ATTATCTCTGAACGCAACGGCAGCTTGTACCATTGACATACCTCGTTTATTTTTCTTTGCTAATTTTATTTCTTTCTGTTTAGCTTCTTTGCGCCATATGTGAAAAGAGTCAAACATTGCCGGCCGGGCTTTCTTCTTAAAGAGTTTAACCTCTGGATCAGGCGTCTCCAACCAGTAGCTCGAGAGCTACTGGTAGCTCACCAGCACCCTCAAAGTAGCTCTCAGAGGTGAAGCCAAACCAATCCGATCTCAGGGATTCCGTGTATATTAAAGAAGGCAGCACTGCTCGTTTCATTACCCGTAAGAGTTAGACAGCCAAACCAATGGCAGGACCTCTTGATAACACTCAAACACACACTCTGTTGGCCTATCAATCAATCAATTAATCAGGGATTTATAGATTGTACTACTCACCTGTGAGGGTCTCAAAGCGCTGGGGGGGGGCATTTGGGCAGCTGCGGTCATTCAAAAAGCTAGGTCTTGAGGCTCTTCCTGAATGCTTTCAGTGTGGGGCTTCATCTGATGGTGAGGGGGAGTTCATTCTAAGTCTTGGCCGTGATGTAGGAGAAGGATCTGCCTCCTGTTTTGGCTCTGTGGATAGGGGTGATTTTGGCCCAGGCCTGGTCACCAGAGCGGATGTTTCTCTTGGAGGCGTAGGAGGAAATTCTTTTGTTGAGGTATTAGGGTACAGTGTTGTGAGGGTTTTGCAGGTTTGTGTGAGCAGCTTGAAGGTCTCTCTTTTTTCGAACAGGAGCCAGTGGAGGTCTCATAGGTCCGGAGTGATGTGGTCTTGTCGTGGGATGCGGAGGACTGTCTGGCTGCGTGTTCTGGACGATCTGGAGTTTGTGGAGCAGAGATTTGTTGATTCCGGCATGGAGGGCATTCCGGTGGTCCTGCCTGCTGGTGATGAGTGCATGGGTGACGGTCTTCCTGGATTCTGGGGGGGTCCATTTAAACGTCTTACGAAGTATGCAGAGGGTGTTGTAGGCATGTGGAGGCTACGGTGTTGGCCTATGGGTCTGCCACATGAACCCTCTTTATCCACTTTAAATCTACCTAAGAAGGAGATTGGCCATGTCTGACAAAGGCGGACTGTAGGCGGGCAGAAAAAGTCTGGAGGGTGTCCTACGACAACAAGGCCAGGGACTTGTTCCTGGAAAAAAGGCGCATTCACCATAGGCTGATAAAAAAGTCTAAGGCAGCCTACTTTGCTGGACAAATTCAGGGGGCGGAAAACTCCGCCAAGGAACTTTTCGGCATCTATAAATCCCTGACTTCGGTAAATGCACCTACAGAGCCGGAGAGCTGCTCTACGGAGTCATGTGACCGGATTGCCGATTACTTCTCCGCTAAAGTAGAGAAGATCTACTCGACCTTCCCTATTCGGTCGACAGGGCCTGACCTGGAGGCAGCAATGGGGGACACAGAGACGGCAGGGCATATTACACACTATTGCACCCCTCCTCTTGAGGAATTATTAGCGGTGTGCCGCTCTGTTACATCAGGGTCCCCGTGGGATCCGGTGTCGCCAAAACGCTTGGCAGACAGTCTGGAAGTCTTGGAGCCTTATATAAGGCACATCCTCGATGTATCTTTCGGATCAGGAAAGCTGCCGGACGGGTGGAAACAGGCGGTGGTGCTCCCGCTCCGGAAGAAATCCCACTTAGGCATCGAGGTATTGGAAAAGCTGAGGCCCATCTCCCTCCTGCCTTTTCTGTCAAAAGTGGCGGAAAAGGTGGTCAATACCCAAATTATGAAGCACGTGGAAGAAAGGGGACTGCTCCATGCGACGCAGTTTGGCTTTAGGCCACGACACTCCACCGAGTCCGCCCTTCTCATGGCCTCGGAACATCTGAGAGAGGGCGTGGATGCAGGCCAAACTATGGCTTTGATCCTGTTGGACCTCAGCGCGGCGTTCGACACTGTAGCACATAACATCTTGCTACAGTGTCTGAACAGAGGTGGCATCTCTGGCACCGCGCTGAGATGGATCCAAGACTTTCTCAATGGGAGAAGTTTTCGAGTCAGGCAGGGAGACTGCTATTCAAAGGGGGTACCTTTGGGCCAAGGCGTGCCGCAGGGCTCGTCATTGAGCCCAACCCTCTTTAATATGTATGTCGCGCCTGTTGCCTCGATTGTGGAGAGCCATGGCCTCCAACTGGTCTCCTACGCCGATGACACGCAGCTGGTGATCTCCCTATCGCAGGCGCCCTGTCTTGCTGCCGATGGCTTCCGTTCGTGCATGAAAGATCTAGCCGAATGGATGGCCAACAATTGCTTGAAGCTGAACGGCAGCAAGACAGAGGTGCTGGTGGTGGGGAGAGCCCAGTCTGCCTGGTCGCCGGCATGGTGGCCTTCCTGCCTTGGACCTACCCCAACCCCGTGCCTAGAGGCGCGCAATTTGGGGGTGTGGTTTGACGTAGGGCTCACATTTGGCCCCCAGATTAATCGGGTGGTGGGAGTCTGCTTCGGGATTCTGAAGAAGCTGAGAAAGGTCCTGGACTTACTCCCGCTTGAAGCACGTCAAACCTTGGTTCATGCCCTGGTGACAGCTAGGTCGGACTATGGGAACCTGCTGTACCTGGGGGCTCCAGAAAAAAGCATGGCCCGCCTGCAAGTGCTGCAGAATGCGGCAGCGCGTCTGATTCTCAGACTGCCTAAAAGGGCGCCTTCTAAGGCGGCCCTCCAGCAGCTACACTGGCTCCCGGTGAGGAGAAGAGTGGAGTATAAAGCCCTCTGCACCTGTCATCGCATCTTGAATGGCAGGGCACCCGCCCCTCTGACGAATTTGATCAAAGCGTACATACCAACTCGTGCGCTTAGATCTACAGGGGGCGGCCTTCTGAGGATTCCAAGAATTAAGAAGGCCCGCATGGGAGGCAGGTCTTTCAGATACTTGGCGGCAACCAACTGGAACAAACTGCCAACGGACCTGCGTTTGGAACCAGAGGAGGCTAGATTCCGTGCAAAACTAAAAACTTATCTCTACACTAAATAACGGCCCGCGTAGTTTCCTGTGTTCCCGGTCATCTGCCTATTCCCACTTTCAGCGCGTGGACACGCCGGTGTGCGTAATCGCAGCGCTCTACAAATGTCCCAATAATAATCTACAAATGTCCCAATATATGCCTTGCTCTATCAGTCACACCGTGTGTGACATCAAAGATTAGTGGCAGCAGTAACAAGGGCTGACCTATCAAAGTGTGTGACTGCAAGAACTAGAGTGAAAATGTGTTAGTTGGGAGCATGATCAACCAAAGAGCTGAGGGAAGAGAGTATGTATCCAGAGCAGAGAAAATTAGAAGCATCACATTCATTTTTGTGTTGGTGTGTGACATTGTGTCCTTCCCTAATAAACAATGATGGTTCCTTAAAGCTACTCCTAGTGTCAAGGGCTGCAATATGTATGCTGGTCCCCATCATAAGAGTATTATCTCTGACGCAATTGTGTCCCCACCCCCCAAGCGCCTTGAGACCCTACGGGTAGGTAGTGCGCTCTATAAATGTCTTGATTGATTGATTGATTGATTGATTGCCCATTCTTGGCATATTTGTGCAATTGCCAAAATACTTTCATCCTTGACTATTTTGGGAATACAAGTCTAGTAATTATATACTTGCTGCCAACACTGACATATTAAGAGCATGACTGGCTTGCTTTTAGCCATTCCTGACAGAGTGGCAACGGCTTCTCCCATAATAATGTCCATAACTGATATATGTTGGGCAGCCAGCTGTAGCACAGTGGTAGCCCAATGGTGGGCATCATTAGCATAACAGATGCATTAATAGTGTTATGGTGAGCAAGCATGGCCTATGATTCCAATTCCTGGGTATTTGAAGCAGAATGTGTCCATCAGAGGCATTTTTACATGGTGGTACTCAATGAAAATGTAAAGCTGATGTTTAGGGAGTGTGTATCTTCTAACAATGAAAACTGCTTTGATTTTTTAAGAAAAAAATGATGCTTTTTCTGAAAAGGGGTTTCTTTTGGAAAATTGAGTTTGATTGCTCATAGTGGAAAGGGGTTTTGATAGCAAAATATGTGTATTTTTAAAAACTAATATGCGAATGAAGACAAAATATTACAATTCTAAAACACATTTAAAGTTGTTAGCTGAATGATAATTCAATTTGAGTTGCGGAGACGTACTGCTGTGGAAGTACCCTTTGTGGCACACAGCATGTGATGATTTGAATTTTACTTGATTACAAGCATGTAATACTGATAAACGTTTTCCTAGCATTCTGCTGATAACTTCATCTGGAATGTTTGGGTGGTTACTACTGAAAAAACGTTTCTAGGGTGGTCATAGTGTAATGTTAAAACTTATCATCAACATTTTACAGTGATGAAATATGCTAGTTGCTCGTCAGGACTTTCCTTGAGCAGAATTAGCTCTCACTACAGAAAAGGTTGGAGACCACTGCTCTAGATTATCCAAAATCTCTGTGTCAAAACTACCATATTGGGGCCATTTTAGAACACCATCTTTCCTGGTGTATCGGATCCATACTTCATTATATGTGATGGGGCCCACGCCGTGCTTCACATAGAGTTCATATGTTGGAGTTCCAATCGGAGAAACCGGACACGAGTCCTCCAATCGGGAATCCTTATTACCACAAAGACAAAACAAATTTCCAAGTCTGCTAAAACCAGGCATCTTCGCTCTCTAGTCTAGCTTCAAACTTCGAAGGATTATCGAATACGATAGCCTCGTGAATACACGAGTCCTGCGGTTTTGGCACTTGCAAGTTCCAATACAAAATAATCCCGAAGGATACCAAGAACTAAGAATCAAACTAAGGACTGGGAGACGCTCCACTTATACTTAACTGAGGTATCGATGATGTCACCAGAAGACTCGTCTATTGTTTCGCTCTACCAATCATCAAGGGTCCAAAACAGGGCGATAGTCAGGGCAGCAGTCCTTCGTAGCCGTCGGAACGCGGGGAACCTCGCAGCAAAGACCTTCGGACCACGTCGACATACAACGGTCGCTGAAGTGGCTGGCCGTCCTCCGGAATTTTCACACGAAGCTCCTCACGAACCTCTGGCTTGGACCTGTACCGCTGATTCCGCCCCACGTTGGGCGCCAACTGGAGTACCGGGTTTTTATGGACCCGGCGGTGCCAGGGAGAACACCTGAAAACTCCGAGTCCTTCCTGTTTCGAACCACAGAAACACTGAGTCTTCTAGGTGAAGTTAAAGATCCTATTTATTGGCTGCAGCCGCCAGTAACAGATATCCTAGAAGTACAACGGCATGTATATTCTCAGGAGACTGCTCAAAATTACAAAGCCAGCCTTCGTTTTTATACAAAATAATGAGCTTCGGGCATAAATTCCTTGTTTTACAGTAAGACCATACAAATATTATACTACAAAGGAAAAGCAGAGTCATGATGACAAGCACATATTTTAGTTCGTCCAGCCCGTAATTGATTACCAGGCAAGACCCAGTATTTTCATCAGATATCGACGGACCCCCAATAAAATCGGGCTCCTCCTCCTCGCAAAGCAAGTTATAAAGAAAGAAACAGGGACAGGTGTGTGTAAGATTAGGCATGGTTTGTGTGTGATGAAAGGTTTATGATATGTTGTGCCTTGACACTAATCTTGCTCGGCAAATGGGGAAGGACCTGGCCGAACAGGTTTGGTGTCGGGCAGTGGAGTCGGCTTGCCCAGGTCACTGAGGAGTCAGCTAAGGAGTACGTGTTCTTTGGACCAGGTATTGGCTTCTATTCATTTGGCTATGTGAGGGCAATCACAAAATGGATGCCGTTCACAAAATGGAACCCGAGGGTACGGAACGGAAATGCTAATGTCAGGGTGATTCCGTAATTCGATCGTGACGGAAATGCTCATGAATAGTATACTCATCATTTCCGGTGTGCTGATACCAAAATCGTCTTGATACGATGAGGTTTATAACACGGGTCCAGAATTTCAGTACCACACCGCGACTAGCTCTGCTCTAAGTAATGGAAGGAATAGGGGGTAACATTTACAAATGACATCTCATGCAACTAGGCTTCACATTGGCAAAGCGAGATATCGCCAAGGCGTGGAAGGCGCCGCAGGCCCCATCGGTGGCCGCATGGAAGAACGGCTTGGACTTTTGCATGGGGATAGAACAGCCTGTTTTTGTATCCAGGGGATGTCCACATAAACATTGCGAAATATCGAAAAGATGGGCGGATTATCGGGTCTGTGGCAGGAGCCGCCAACTGTTGTTGAGGCTCATCCATTGGGATAATTTCTGATGTACGCAGGGATGTGGTGGTGCAGGGCAGGGGGGGACCCGGGGAGGTGTGTGCTATCGTGCTAAGATTCTGTTGTTCTGTGTAAAGGCTGTGGCCAGGACTATGCAGACTCTGTGCAGCTTCAGGGGAAGGGAGAGGGAGGGGGGGGACTTTGTTGTATTACTTTGTTTACTTTCATTATGTATCTTGATGTCGCTCACAAAAGTCGGTTGCTCCTGTGGTGATGTATGCTTTGATTCTGCAGATGTCTCTGGAGTGCAGAGCCCTGCGACGTATGCGCAATTGACAAATAAAATATGTTTTCAAAAAGATAAAAAACTTGCCCGTTTACAGGGGTGCGCAGCAACAGGTACACTAACAGTTGCATTTCTGAGAATAAAAGACCAGTACATCCTAGAGTCTGCCCTGGATGAGATACAACCTGCGCTAGCGAGGAAACGGTGTATTCAGTTTAGAAATAAGGTTCTCCCGCTGCGCGTTTTCTCTTCAAATGGGCATGTACACTCTCTCCAGGTTGTCCGGCCTGTAACAATGTAGTGGACTCAGAGCTGCATCTATTCTTTTTCTGCCATGGCTAAAGAAAATCCAGATCCAAATATGTAGAAACCTCGGGACCAAACACTATGTAGAGGCTTTTAGATTGCTGAAATACAAAACTCTATCCCCAATTGTATTTGCGATGTCACGGTTCCTACTAGCTATGTGGTGTATGCGCAAGTCACTTCCAAAAATTAATGCACAGGATTAGGCTGACAAGACTCTCTTTTTCTATTTTTAATCGGGCTCCCTCTATCTTTCTTAAAGTAATTTTTATATGTGATTTTAAAGAGTGCTTTTTAATGTTTTATTATTCTGAGATGTATCAGATCTATTTCTGTGTATTAACTGTATATTTTATTAATAATGCACTACGTCCCCTCCCCGCCCCATACTGGCCAGACTCCTGAACTATAGAAACAGAGACCTAATTTTGCAAACGGCCAGGGTGGCACCTCCAATACGGCTTGAAAACTCAGAGGTCAGCTTCTTTCCGGATTTTACCCAAGTGGTACAAAGACAGCGTAGATCATTCTTGAGATCAAGAAGCGTCTGAGAGACAGAAGCCTAAAGTACGCCATGTTGTTCCCGGCGCAGCTTCGAGTGGAGGCCAGGGGACAGGCTAGGTTTTTGAAACTCCGGAGGACGCTGCTGATTGGCTGGATGGATGGAAGGATCCGGCAGAACAGGGTTCCCAACGTGATTAGGAGGGACAGAGGCTCTGCTGATCGACTTTGGGATCATTGGGTTCCGTCCCGGGTGTCTCCCAGTTGTACTCCATATGTGGAACGGGACAAACAGGAGAACAAATGTAACCGAATGGTATGGGGTATCCATTTCATAATCACCATGGGAGGGGTGGAGAGATGAAAGAGAGTGTACCCCCGATTTTCTTCAGTTAGTCTAGGTTAAAGGGCGACAGGCACTCTGCATAGTTGGTAACATAGGCAGTTAGGAGCCTTTGGTGCAGGGGAGCAGGGAGGGGGGCAGTTGGGCGGGGTTCATGTTTAGTATTTGTTTTTAAGGAATCATCCAGGCACCGCAATCCGGCGACTTAAACACATAGGTGATACGTGAATGTCAGGAATGGCGCAATGGGATAAAGGGTTCAGAATGATGAGTGGAATGTTAACGGCTTAGGGGACAAACTAAAGAGAACGGTGGTGCTACAACACATCAGAGGACACGCCCCTGACATAGTACTCCTACAGGAGACACACTTGGTGGGTAATTCCTGCACGGCCCTCAATATGTGGGGGTATAACCTGGCAGCACACGCGGGCTTCACCTCAGGATCGAGAGGCACGGGCATACTATTGAGAAACTCCTTTCCCCTCACGATCAAATTGACATGAGTGGACACGGGGGAGATACGCAGGCATCACGGGCCAATGGGAGGGGAAAGTACTCATGTCGGTCTATTTACCGCCAGCCCTCCAGGAACTAGCATTCAAGGACCTAGGATCTATGTTGATAACGATCCCGGAGGGACTGTTGATAGTGGGAGGGGACCTGAACGCATTGGTAGATGGCACACAAGACAGACACCCGTTTAGAAGACTTCGCCCATCTAACAGCTGGTTGCCTAACTTTTTGGGGGCGCTGGGGCTACAGGACGCATGGCGCTCACTTCACCCAAGCACCACCCAGTACACTTTTCATTCAGGTGCCACAACTCACAATCCAGATTGAACTACATGTTGGTCCCCCCTGACCAGATAAAATATGTCCAAGAGGTCAAACACAAGGTGAGAGGCATATCTGATCATTCCCTGTTGTGGATGCAACTGGTGGTGGGCCAACAGAGAGTGGGTAGAGTGGCACCCATCAACCCCTGGCAGCTCCGTAACCCAGTGGTTCATAAAGCGGTCCATGCCTCCATCAAGCACTACTTGAGAATGAGGGATCGGTAAGTTCATACCAGACACTGTGGGAGGCGTTTAAGACTCCCAAATAGCCGGGGTGAGGAAGGAAAGGGTCAAGGAGGTGGAAGCACTAGAGACGGGAATCTGCAGACTAGAGGAAGAACAGGCGGATCGACCTAACCCAGACACCTTACACACCTTTCAATTAAAACAGGATAGCTACAGGGCCCTGGTAACTGATAGGGCCAAAGATCTGGGGAGAGACACGTTGGCCAGAATCTACGATCAAGGAGACAAAGCCGGGAAACTACTTGCTTGGCTCGAGAAACAAAAACTGGCAAATAGACTGGTTTCAGAGCTAATAGATAAAGACGAACACATAATTACAGACCCCCAAGACATAGCAAACACATTTGCCCTACACTTCTAGGAGATATATGCTTTCCACAACCCATACTCAATGCCAGACTCTATTGCCCTTCTACGAGATGTAACACTTCCTAAACTCTTGGAGTCAGAGCTTGAGTATCTGGAGGGGGCACTCACACCAGATGAGGTAGTGTTAGCAATCAGAGGTTTCAACTCAGGGAAAGCGTCGGAGCCCAACGGGCTACCGATAGAACTCTATAAACTTGGGACAGATATTGTACCCCCAACCTCTGCAATATGTTCAAGGAGAGTAGGGAAATAGGGGAACGGCCAAGGGACCAAAGACTAGCCACTCTGGTGATGATCCACAAAGAAGGTAAAAGCCGGACAGATTGCTCCTCCTGTAGGACGATCTCCCTATTGAATGCCGAACCAAAGATCCTACAAAACTCCTTCCTAATAGGTTAATTAAGGTCATCAATTACATCGTACACCCAGATCAATCGGGCTTCATGCCTCAGCGCAACACGGCGCTGAATTTGCGCAGTGTACACGGTGCAATGGGGCGGGCGACTACAATCCAAGAAGGAGCGGTCCTGGTCTCGCTGGACGCCTCTCTGGCGTTCGACATGCTTGAATGGAAATACCTATTTGCAGTGCTAGAGAAAATGGGGTTTGGACCCCAATTCATCCAGTGGGTACGACTCCTTTACACAAAACCACTAGCCCAGATAGTGGTAAACAATAAAAAATCTGACGTGTTTGAACTAGGCAGAGGCACGAGGCAGGGTTGCCCGCTCTCCCCCTCCTGTTCGCCTTAGCCCTGGAGGCCCTGGCATCTTGGATACGGGGGGATCCGATGATCCGCGGATTCAGATGGGCATCATCCTGGGAGGACCGCATCTCACTCTATGCGGAGGACATACTGCTGTTCCTAACTTCCCCGAAGGTCTCGCTCACAGCAGTACTTGACATCTTTGCCACCTTTGGCAGATACTCAGGGTACACCATAAACTGGCTCAAGTCAGTTCTATATGCCCTCAAGGGACCCCTCACAGGCTTACCCAGGGGCTGCCCGATACAAATCAGCACTCAAGGCTTCAAATACCTTGGTATCTATATCACCACCAACCCTGCGGAAAGATTCACGAGGAATCTGCTCCCACCTCTGCTGCGACTTAAAAGAGACTCTGAGTGCTGGTTGCAACTCCCACTCTCACTGCAAGGTAGAGCCTCCCTGTTCAAAATGATGTCCCTGCCCTGATTCCTATATATCCTACAAAACTCGCTAGATTTGGTTCCCACCAGCTATTTTAAGGAGATCGAAACCCTACAACGCCGTCTGCTATGGAATGGGAAACCGCGCATCGCGCTATCCAAACTCAACCTCACCTGGTACGACGGAGGGATTGCTCTCCCTGATCTCATAAAGTACTATTGGGCTGCCCATCTGGTAGCTATCAACCATGGCACATATAGGCAAACCGGTGACCCGGACAATTCAATGGATCGCTGGACACTACCGGGAAGGAACTATAACCAGGCGTTTTATTCAAAGACCGGGGGGCACCTTCTAACCGGGCCGACTATTAGTACTGGTGTGGAGAGAAGCCTCCAGGAGCATGGGATGGGACAATAAAGTAACCCTTGCAACACCACTGTGGGACTTCCAAAGACTGGGGAACCTATGGTCCACTAAAGGCTTTGACAAATGGGACCTCATAAGCATCTCGAAAGTAGGCGACCTATGGGTGAAAGGGGAGGTCAAGTCATTTTCCACGTTACAACGAGAGTATGAGCTTGCCACCGCAGAACATTTTAGGTACATGCAAGTCCGCCATGCCCTGTACTCATGTCTTCAGAGGGGAGATGCCCCTCCTGACACGGCACCCCTCGAAGATAGGCTCCTTGATGGATACTTACCGACAAAGGCAATCTCGCTCACATACAAAAAGCTTGTGAATCACACAGGAGACCCCTTAGTGAAATTGCGAGAAAAATGGGAAGGGGGCGGCATAATTCTAAATGATGAGGACTGGGTGACGGCACTGTCTTCGCCACGAGAGGTAGCCATCGCAGCAAAGTTGAGGCTAGTACAACTTAAAATATTGCACCACATCGATATCACGGGACCTGGGCTGGTGCTCATGGGTAGGGCAGCTGATGGTAAATGCAGAAGGGGTTGTGGAGGCGAAGGTAGGTTGCTTCATATGCTATGGGGCTGCCCGTTCGTCCAGAGGTACTGGAAGTCAATACATGAGACTCTGAGAGAAGTGTTAAATCAGATACTCCCCCTGGAGATGTCTCCTGAACGTGTGGGAACCGACAGATCTGAACAACAATCGTGTCACCTGGGTTACATTGGGGCTTATGATCTCTAAACGTAACATAGCCCAGAAGTTGGGGGCAGCGCGGACACCGGCTGTGATTGGAAAAAGGATATGGACTGGTGCATGTTTCGTGAGAAATATGTCTATATGCCCAGGGGATGTCCCAGGAAGTGGTCCAGAATCTGGGAGGGCTGGAATGAATATAGGGGGATCTCTGTACCCCGCCGCTGGTGCCAGCTCAAGATGAACCGTTGTAGATATGACATGTATCACCAATAACTACATTGGGTATTTGTAAACGTCAGAACACCTTGATTCAGATAAGCAAAGCCATTGTACTATGTATACTGCCTAGTGGTTGATTCCTATGATTAATAAAAAGAATTCAAACAAAAAAACTGCACTACGTATGTGTTGTTATGTACCGTGCTTATTTATTGGGGTGCTGGATAACTTGCAATAGAAATATATAGGACCCTGGGGCCTTGAGTTTAGGCCCTGGTGGATGCTTGTATGTATTATCATTTTTATGCACTTGCGTTTTTATGGTCTAATGACCACAATAAAGTATTTGAATGGAATTGAATATCAAGTTTCTACTAATTAACCAAATGTTTCACCAACGTTCTGTGTTTCTTGCCTGAAGATATATTGCTCATAATAAAATATTTGGCATTGGATTGAATTTTATATTGAGCCCCTCTTTGATTTGATGGTAAGAAGACGCTTTAGTTTGTAGAATTTTCCTTGTCCGTTGCTTCACTCCTTCACCTGCAAGGTTCTTGAGGTATTTGATTATCTTCTTGTTATCTACTTCTTCCAGCTCATCAATGAAATCATCAAACGTTTCAATGCAGGCAGTCCACAATGCGCCAATATTTTCTTTCTTGGTAGTATCAAATGGAAGCAGTGGTTTTAGGAATGCATATACTGTTCAGTGTAACCTGGGACTGCCGGATAACTAACAATAAACATTGAGGTTGGAGTAAACGGATATGGAACCAAGATGATGAAAATCACACAAGTACCAGTCAAAATGACAATGTATGGTTGTGGTTACCAAACAATTTAAATGGACACACACAAGAAAAGACTGCCAAGCTTCTTTTTTTTTGTTCAAAATATTTATTTTCACAGTAGTACAGTGAACACAGCTTGGTGCCTACAACCATTGGGGCCGGCAGCATTTTAAAGCATCTTCAAACTCGTCGTACACAGCCGTTTTGCTGACATCCCTGAGGCTCAGCGGAGGTTCAGTCCTCCTAACATTCGAGGATCTACATAACATGCAATGTAATAGTTTCTCTGAGTCACTTCCACTGTAACTAACTTATGATCTCAACAACCCCATAGTAACCTCCCTTACCCTGTCCTCCTGATATTTCAAATTTCCTACTGATGCTACCTGCCCACCTATCAATCTGCATACGTGCACTGTAAACTTCCTGTATATGTCAGTGTATAGTCCTCTGCCCTCACAGTTAACTGGGTCAATTTGGCCATTCCCCCCGCGATCACCCTGCCCCCCCCAATTTGTGTACTTTGTTTTTAAATAGCGTTCTGTAGATCTGCATCCCTGGATTGCAACCACCTTGCACACAGCTCCCATATATCTACCGGTCTAGATCTTACTGGTGTTAGTTCCCAATAATTCGTCAGCTGATCTCTGCAGTACACGGCTGCATGTAGCCATCCCGCTATCGTGGGGGGACGGTGTTTCTTCCAGTGCATAGCCAACTGCATTTTGCCAGCAACAGCAACACCGCAAGCTTTTTGGTGTTTCCGCTACAAAGCCCAACAATGCAATCAATGGGGTGAGGTGTAATTGTGTCTCAGTTATCTCTCCAATGTGCCTGCCAACCTCCTCCCAATAATTCGCAATCGGCACGCACATCCAGGCTAGATTGAGGAACGTAGCCTCCTGCACCCCACATCTCCAGCATCTCGTGGCAGCCTGTAAACTCATTCGGTGTAGCTGTATCGGTGTTCTGTATATCCAGTTTAAAAACTTGAAGTGTATAAGTCGCCAGCTGTAATTTGGTGATAAATGTTCTAGTTGCGAGCAACAAAATTGCCACTGTTTTTCGGTTATAGTGGTCTCCGTGTCAGCCTACCACTGCCCTTTAGATGTACTCGTAGTGATAGGGGACGAATTCTGGGTGGTACTATATATACGAGTTATCAATTTGTGAGGAGATGCATTTGATAGTACGTCTTCTAGTGCTGCCTGAGTGGGGGGCGCCTGCGGAAAGCTTTCATATGTGGCTCTACTTGCTGCCCTTAGTTGATAATAAAGCAGCATGTCTGATGCCGATGGTGTCTGAATATACCCCCCCCCTTCGACAAGTCATGTGCCTTTGCTCTTAGTAAGGTGGCTCGGTCAGTTAGCGGCGCCAATAGTGGGTTGTCTCCCAGCGGCATTGATGGTGCGTACAGTTCGCTATAACCTGCCCTTTTAGCTATGTTTCTCCAGGCCCATCTCGTTACTTCTACCGTGTTCATTTCATCATGAGGCCTCTTGTATGGCTGGTATACCGCCGTGCCGTAGGCGCAACTCTGTCAAGTTCTATCGCTACATGTGGTTGGTATGGGGTAGGATGTTGCCAAAAATGGAGGTATTGTGCCTGTGCTCTATATGCATAAAGATCAAATTCCGAGGACGCCAGACCCCCCTGAGCAAATGGCAATGTCAACAAGTTCCATGATACCCTGAGTAGTCTACCCGCCCAGATTAGCTCGATGTTATTGGTATGCAGCCTTTTAAAAAAGTGTACATTTAGCGGCATCGGAATGTTTACAAAGAGGTATAGGAGTTTGGGGAGTATTATCATTTTCGTTATAGCTATGCGGCCCGTTAATGACAGTAGGAGCCCCTTCCAACACCGGACTCTTCTTTCAATCCAGTCCATCACCTTCCCATAGTTAGCCAACCATATCTCCTGTATGGACCTACTCATCCATATGCCGAGATACCTTGTAGTGCCTTCCGCCCATTGAATGGATAATTCCGTCTCACAGGGGGTAGTGCCGTCAGTGAGTGGTAACATTACCAACTTCTCCCAGTTTATCCGTATTCCCGTTAAGCCTCCAAATCGCACCAGTTCTCTCATAATTACATCAAAGTTTTCACTTGGGTTCACGAGATATATCGTCGTATCATCAGCGTACATAGAAATTAGTAAGCCCTGAGACGTAAACCCTATGCTTCGTTGGGTGTGATGTTGGCGGAGTCTGGCAGCCAGTGGCTCAGTGGCGATCGCAAATAATAGTGGCGAGAGTGGGCCCCCCTGACGTGTCCCTCTCGTGATATCAAACGAGCCAGACATTCACCCATTCACCTTTACGCCTGCCATCGGGTTGCAGTAAATTACCTGTATCTGCTTTAGAAACGCAGGGCTGAACCCTAACTGGGGCAACAGAGTGAAAAGATACTTCCACTCCAGTGAGTCGAACGCTTTGGTTGCGTCCCGAAAAGCAGCCACTGCCTTCACATGGGGGGCCAGGTAGTGCAATAAACCAAATATAGTTCGTAAGTTGTGCGCTATTGACCGGCCTGGAATAAAACCAGATTGATTTGGCAACGCTATTTGTGGCAGCATCGGCTGTAGTCTGTTTGCACGCAATTTGCCGTATATTTTGGAATCTATATTAATCAATGATAGTGGCCTGTAGAAATTCAGTCTAGTGGGGTCTTTGCCAGGTTTCAATATCGTAAATATTGTGGCTTCCCTAAGGGTGGATGGCAGCACACCTGTTTCCATTGCTTCCATATATACCCGCAATAGATGCGGGGCCAGTATCTCTGCGTATTCCTTATAAAAGGCTGCTGTCAATCAGACTGCCCCAGGGGATTTATCTGCTGGCATTCCACTTATCACCTGCCTCACATCTTCAACTGTTATCAGTAAATCCATATATTCCTGGGCTCCCCTATTAAACCATGCTATTGCCACGGTTTCAAGGTATTCTACAATGGTGGAGTGGGCGGGATTCATCTGCGAAGTGTACAGTTGTTTATAGAATGTGGTCATTACGTGCAATATGTCGCTGGGCATTCTTTACCTCACCACTCTCCATCTGCAGCTCAGTGATATAGTTAACTCCTCTTGGGCCTCCTAGCAGACAAGCCAAGGTTTTGTCTGCCCTTTCTCCCTCACCATATCGTCTCACTTGTGTATATTTACACATGTACGCGGTTTCTCGTTCTGCCTCTGTCTGATATTCTGTTAGTTTGGTTCTCAGGTGAGCGAGGGCGCCGGGAGACGGGGCTTGTCGGATTGATCTCTCAGTTTCGCCTATGTCGCGTCTAGCCTATGCATTGTGTTGCGTATGTCCCTAAGTACACCTGTTTTAAGTGCCATACAGTTCCCTCTGATAACCACCTTAAACTCCTCCCGCAGGGTACCCGGAGAATCTACTGTTCCCTCGTTCAGTGTGAAGTATTCATGTATTTTCTCTCTTGGCTCCTCACGAAAAACCTGATCTAGGAGCGCTCTTGAAAGGGAAATGCCAGCTAAAGGGTTGGCGATATGGTGTTGGTATTTGCAGTGTTATCAGTGTGGGTGTATGATCAGACAGTTTGGGGGCAGTGTACAGCATCCAGTACCCATGCGTGTATGTCTCTTGACGCAAGCCAGAAATCCAGTCTAGACCAGGCATTACGATGATACGTCATGCACGTGCCTTCCCTATCTGTCGGATGTAACCTTCTCCAGACGTCCACTAAACAGTGTTCTTCTATAAGTCACAACAGAACTTCAGTTGCTTTCAGGTGATGTTCCCGCAGTGCTCCCTGCCTGTCCACACCCAGTGACAGTACCAGGTTACAGTAATCTCCCCATAGGATCGCCTTGTCGCCTAAAATCCTTATCTTTTGTCCCAGCTCGTTAAATAAAAGGGGATCGCCTGTGTTTGGCCCATAGGTATTTATCATCACTACTGGGGTGTTATACAGTGTGCCTTGTAATAATATATACCTCCTTTCTCTGTCAATATATTTGTGATGTGTCCACCACTGTAGCCCTCTGCGAATCAGTATCACTACCCCCCTTGAATAATTTGAATACCCAGCTTCCACCACCTCCCCCATCTTGTGTGTTTAAGTGCAGTAACTGCTGTAGTCGTCAGATGGGTCTCTTGCAGCAGGCATATGTCTTTTTCGTGACTTACTAAATATGAGTGGATCAGCCTGACCTTTCTACAGTCTTTCAGACCCCGCACATTCCAGGAGAGGCATTTTAACACCAACATATGAAACCCGTAATGTCAATATCTAACCAACAGGGGGCATGCATCATACATTTGTGTTCCATTAGCAGTGACAGTTGTCTATGCAGGAGGAAATTGTCGAACGTTACCCCCGTACTCCCCCCCAACCCACACCAACCCCCCCAAACAGGTTGTGTAGTACCCTCCCCCTTTCCCCAAAACTGGAAACAAATGGTCCACAGTAGTGAACACACGGGAATCATCCCAGTGGGGTGCATGAGTGTGCCGGCAATATTCCCCTGTATTCATGACAGGGTTGCTGGTGTAGCACATGCATCCACGGTCCTAATATGTACACTATTGTATACAATGATTATCGACCTTCAGGGAACCTATATTGTACAATAGTGTCCCAGCCATTCTGCCGATCTTCCAATTCTACCTTTGTTATCAACACCCCGCCACTGCATAACCTTTGCCCCAGAGTTCAGGACTCAATACTTATCTACGTGATCTGCTCCAGTTGTCCGCTCTCAGTCGTTATCGCTCATACAGTCTGCAGGCAGCTAGTCCCTTCCTGTTGCTTGTGGTCTTTTGCCATTTGCTTAGCATACTGTAGCGCTGCTTTTGCGTCTGTAAAAAAGGAGGGTTTCCCTTTCCAAATACTAATTCCCCCATGGACCTCCCATCTGGACCCGTCAACCCAGATTTACCTTTGCTTAATGCTTTCCTTCCCGTCTCAACCGAGAAGCTGTTGGATACTCTCAACCGGGTGAAGAGCGGCTCACCAGACGATCCAGTCCCCATGAGCAAACTCAAATTAGTAGTACCCATTATAGCCCCCCACCTCTCGACGCTGATAAATGCCTCGCTCACCAGCGGCATAGTTCCCATCAGCTGGAAAAACGCGGTAGTCCGCGCACTCATAAAAAAACCGCATCTGGACCCCCTGGACCCCTCAAACTTCAGGCCCATTTCCCTTCTTCCGGGCATTAATAAAGTGGCGGAGAGAATCGTCAATGAACAACTCTCAAAATTCCTGGAATCTAACGGTCTTCTCCGTCGCTCACAGACAGGATTTAGACCTGGACAAGGTACTGACACCGCCCTTCTGGCAGTGATAGAGGAGGCAAGGTCTATTCTAGACGCAGGAGGATCAGTGGCAGTGATCCTCCTCGACCTGAGCGCTGCCTTCGACACGGTGGACCACACCATTCTCTTACACCGTCTCCAAAAAACGGGCATCTCAGACCTAGCTTTGGCTTGGTTAAAATCATACTTGGAAAATAGGACTTTCAAAGTAGCCGACACCCATGGCCAATCCAAATCCCTCCCCTTGAACTGTGGAGTTCCTCAGGGCTCCTCCCTGAGCCCCACACTTTTTAATGTATACATGGCCCCCCTGGATGACGTCGTCACTCCATTCGGCATCAAGGCGGTCATGTATGCGGACGACACACAACTAGTCGTCTCCATCAACCAAGCAGACCAATCAATGGACAAACTAGTTTCTTGTCTGAACAACATCTCCATCTGGATGGGCGACTCCAGGCTTAAACTCAATGGAGAGAAATCCGAAGTCATGCTTTTGGGCAACCCAAACAAACTACCCTCAACCCTCGCCTGGCCAGCCAGCATGGGCACCCCTCCCACGCCAAAACAAGAAATAAAAAGTCTTGGCTTTTGGCTGGACCAGGAGCTCAACCTCAGAACCCAAGCAAGAAAGACGGCCGGAACCTAATTCGGGCTCATACGAACAACCCGCAAGATCCTCCCGCTCATTCCCCCCCAGTCTAGAAAAATTCTGTTGCAGGGTCTGATTTTGTCAAGACTGGACTACGGAAATGCCCTATATCTAGGTGCACCATAGCGACCATAAAGAAACTGCAGCACACTCAAAATGCTGCAGCAAGACTACTTACGAGAACAAAATCAAGATGCTCAGCCAGACCCTCCCTCAAGGCCCTTCACTGGCTGCCCATCCAAGAACGTATCTCCTTCAAAGCCTTGTGCATCTCCCACAAGATCTTACAAGGCAAGGGCCCACCAATCCTGAGACCCCTGGTTAAGCGCCATAAATCCTCCAGAGAACTGAGATCAGACACCCTGTTTTTAGCAGACATTCCCAGAATAAGAAAGGCTCGCGCCGGCGGTCGCAGCTTCTCTTACAACGCCGCTAAACTCTGGAACAGTCTTCCCCTTAACATACGAAAAGAAAACAATCTCTTCGCATTTCGCAGACTGCTAAAACCTGGTTGTTCCCCAAATAATTCCACCTACTAGAGGTATGTCAAGCTTTATGTTAGCGCTGGGACGCCCAATGGGTAGCTACGCGCTTTAGAAATCCCAAAATCAAATCAAATCGGTCCCTGGACTCTCAGTTCTGCAGGGTAAATTAAAGAGTATTTAGTACGAATTTGTTGGAAGATCTTCCTGGCCGGTACAAATTCCCTCCGTGCCGCCTGAACCTGCAATGTGAAGTCTGGGTATAGCGGGATGTTGTTGCCTTGGTATTGTATTTCTCCTCTATCCCTTGCCTTTCGCAAAATAGTGTCTCGCAACCTGTAGTTTAACACGCGCGCCACGATGGGCTGTGCCGGCGCTCCTGGTCTTGGTGGTGGTCCCAGTGTGCAATGTGCATGTTCTATAAGAAACATAGGAGATAGATCTTGTCCAAATAAGTCCTTCATCATCAACTCTATATATTGCTCCATAATTTGAATGTCCGTAGATTCCACAGTCCCTGTAATTCGTACGTTGTTGTGCCTAGACCTGGCTTCCAAATCCTCATTCTTCTGTTGTATCGCATACAAGACTCCGTCCATACTTCGAATCTTCTTGTCCATTTCCGTTTGGCCCTCTTCCATTTCAGTGACCCTTGTATCTAACACGCTCACACGGCTCTTCTGCTTGTCCATCCTTTGTGTGATCCTGTCCATCCTGTCCGCCAATGAGTCCATCTTAGTGTCAAGGCCCTGTAGGTTGGATTTGAGATCCCGAAACATTTCACGGATGTCTTCGTCCGGAGGTTGCTGCGACGCGGTGTCCCCCGTTTGGTCTTGATGGCTAATATCCGTATCCATTCCCTTAGCTTTTCTTTTAGCAAATAAAATCTTTGGTTGTCTAGTGTCCGGCTGTCCCATCTTGCTGTTTCAGCTCTGTGATGTATCTACGTCACCAAAAAACTAGCTTATACATAATGATCCAGTCGAAGCACTCTTCTATGTGCATTGACCCGGATCTGCAGCAGGACACAGCTCACTCCATGTCACGACTCCCAAGGGCCGTATCTTGTCGTATGCCTCTAATGGATGTTTCCGCTGCCTCCGTAGGCTGCCCACTTGTCACTTCTGCGAAGTCCAATGTGGAAGCTCTGCATCTGTATATTTATTTCCAGTGTACTTCTGTACGCCGCGAGGTGTTGTAGCCTGGACAGTTGTCGCGTCCTAGAGTGCTTCTCCAGGTGAGCAGCCCGCAATCCGGCTCTCTACCACTATGCTGCTTTCTCTACACGGTGTTCTGCACTGCCGCCTCCGCCTCCCTGTCACAACCGCAGGACAAGTGCATAACTGTCCTCTCTGGCCCCTTCTCAATGCCTCAAAGTTACAGGAATGGCTCACGCACTCCATCACCTTCCGCTGGAGTCACCCACTTCTCTCTGTGCGGAGGCTTCCTAGTCCTGCCTTCAAAACTCCGTGCCTCCCAGGTTGCAAATCGCCCTCCAGTGCTCCCTGCTGTACCCCTCCTCAACCACCGAGTTTGGTCCAAAGGTGCTGCCACCAATAGCCAATATTCTACCCCCGGTGGCCATCTATCATTCAAAACACTTATGGGGGTATCACCAACATCAAATGTTCTATCTCCGGTGACCTTCTGTTGTACCAAATGCTCAGGAGGGTGTTTCCCACAGCCAATATTTTACCCCCGGTCTCCTTCTGCCGTCCCAAACACTCAGGTGGGGGTGTTCAGTGTCCTGACTGCCGGTAGGGGGCGCTGCACACCGCCAGTGCCCAAAATAACTCAAAATGGCGGCCCCCACTCCTCCACTGTCTCCCGGAGCACTTCCCCCTCTCACGCCTATCCCGGCAGCTCACCTCTACTCAGCCGGGGCCGCCTAGGCGCCTTCGATCACAATCTTGCGGCTCCAGCGGCGGTCTCTCCAGTCAGCACTGCCTCCGATATGCCTTCAATTAGCGGGTCTCACTAGGAGCCGATCCAGTCTCCTGGTCTCCGGCGTCTCCCTCCAGCAGCGCCACCAGCCCCCACCTTCCAATGCTCCGATGCGCCCTCTCACAGATGCGCCATCTCGTCACCACACGGGCAGCGTAGGAATCCAGTCCCCGGCCTCAAGCAAGCACAGCGTATCCAGGCCCCACATTGATGCGCAAGTCAGGTAGTCTTCGTTCGCCCGTTTCTCCCGGCAGTCGGGTCACCAATTACTACTGGGCAGGTCCCGAGACTGTTCACAGCTGGTGGACCTCATTTGCATTTGCATGTGTTCTTACGGATGGCGGAGCCGCTCTACAATGCGGCCATTCCGCTGCTCGGCCAAGCCACGCCCCCCCCAAGCTTCCTTTTTAGCAACAGCTCCACTATCGTCTCGTGGAACATAACCAGTTTAAAATTTGATAAAATATCTTGGTTGCTAGGTATCCAACCTTCAATAGTATGCCTACAGGAAACTTGGTTAGTCGATAATTTTGACCAGAAAAAAACGACTTCGTCTTCAGACGAGGACATGCAAAGGGAGGCCTTGCTATCCTGTTATCAGAAGAATTAAGCTGGGACCAAGAAATAATTCCCGTAACTAGCCCTAATGTACAATGACTTAACCTAAAGCACTTAGATACAAATGCTCGTACTAAGTCAATATTTCTGTTTAACATTTTTGTTCCTCCTGGGTTTGAACACGATACAATACTCTTAAACATATTCTCCAAATAAATATTACCCTAGGTTCAAAAGAGAATGCACAGATACTCCTAACAGGTGAATTTAATGCAAAAATATCTAATTCTTTACTGCATGCATTTTGGAATTCCGTCCTGCTCTATCCCAGTGGCAGTTTTACCAGACCATATCAAAACTAATAAAGGAAGGAAAATCATATTGGAACGAATCAATGAAATCAACAGAATAATTTTAAAGGGAAGAACGAGAGATGTGCCAGGTTCATATATGCGGAAGGGTCCATCAGGGCTATCTAGACTATATTATCAGCAGTTATGACTTTTTCAATACATTTTTTGGTTTATCAACACAATCTGTCCAAAGCATGGTAGGGGAGAGGTATTAATCAAACAAAAGCCAGCCCGAATATTTTGGAATAGCCAGAATCAGAAGCAAATTAACAAAACAATTAATAGGATAATTGAGTTTCGGTCGCTTGCGCAAACCAAGAAGAGAGCCAATCCAATCTCCTAGCTTGAAAGTACTAAAATCTTGATATCGAGTACTATGCAGAGGAAGTCTCTTCCCATTAAAAATAGTCCCTTAAAAAAGAAAGACTGTATGTTTGGGAACCAGGCAAGAATCGTACGCCTATGCTAAGAGAAGTGGTACGATTTGGGGGTCTTTCAGGGCTAAAGGTTAACTGGGATAAGTCCATCATTTTTCCACTTACCCCATCCACGTCGCCACCAGTATTGGAATCCCCCTTACGATAGACGACAGAAGCAGAACGATATTTGGGAATACAGATTCATACAGATCCAGCAATATTCATACCTGAGAACTACGGTAAGGCAATACAAATGTTAGAAGATGTGAACCACTGGGTCGAACTACCACTCTCTCTCATTGGGCCCATAGGTCTTATGAAAATGGTAGTCCTCCCTAGATTTCTGTTTCTGAACATACCTATTCTCCTGCCTAAAGCTATTTTTGCGACATTATGCAGTTTTCTGACAAAATGAGCATGGGCGGGAAAGCAGCCAAAGGTTCAGTGGGAGGTCCTCACTCTACCTTATGACATGGGGGGTCTTAAAGCGCCAGACCTAGAATTGTACTATAAAGTGGTGCAAAGCTCCTTCGCCTACTACTGGATTCATGGCCCACACGATCTGCCTAATCCATGGTTGGAGATCGACGCAGCACACCCCCACACACTCCCACAGAAACTTTCAAGGCTCCAAACCGCCAAATTGGAGTCTTTGATCTACTGAACACTACATCACATGCACGGTGGAGCTTGTGAGATAAACAAGGGGCACACTCTTGTATTCCCACATGTTAAACTGGAGCGGTGCACTTGGCTTTCGTTAGTACCAGTAACAAATATGAGAACTGTCCTGCAAATGCAAGGGGTAACAGAGATGGGAGATATTTTTCACAAAGGAAAGTTTTGGAATTGGAGGAATATCCCTGAGCAAGGCACCCGCCATCAGCCCTGACTCGATATCACTGCCATAAATTGAGAGAACTATTAGGACAAGACTTGCAAGAGCCACTAGACATGCCGGCACGTTCTGCCCTGAAACAGAAGAAGCCCCAGACAAGTTAGTAAGAGGGCTCTATGCTTACGCACAAGCAGGCGGAGACCCAGTGTGACTAAAGCATTCATTCAAGCAAGCTTTATTCGACAAGTGTCATAAAAGCATAAGATACATAGAATGTATGTCAAATGTTAAAAACCTTAAAATACATAATATCTAAAGTGCAATTCATCTTAAAATTCGGCATAAAGTTCATAATAGCTAAAATATACAATATACCACAAAATACCACAGAAGCACAATATGGCCAAATGACCCCTTCAACATTTTACTCCTAATAGTCCAAGACCACCCTAGGAACTTTGCCACTGCTACATATACAGGAGGGTTAGTACTTGTGCAAATAATTCTAGTAGCTGCCATACCACTCCTGGTACCCAATAGTTTACACATTGGGCGCAGCCATGCCCTGCGTGGGGCAGAATACGCAGGGCACCCAAACACCATGTGGCCGATTGACTCCAAGGGGGCCGGACAACAGGGACAAGATGCCTTTCCACCATTTGACACCTAGATGTGAATGCTCCGATTGGTAAACTACCAATTCTAAGCTGGAAATAGAGCTTTCTATCCAGTGGTTTGGTTATGTCATCCCAGAATGTTTCTAAAATATTCTTATCTTTGAAATCCAGGAAGATCCCTATGAGCGAGAGTGGAGCAGTAGTCCTAAAAGCTTTTGAAGCCACTAACTCCCAGTACATACCCTTTAAGACCTTCTTCGGTGGAAACCTAGCGTTGAGTGGATCCTCCCACAGCTCTTGCATTCCTAACTCTGCCAGGATCCCACCAACGCCCGATAACCACTTGATTTTGTGAAAGGCGTCACTCTTAATTATATCCATGAGTCCTGCAGCAAATATTCTTAGTTAAGGGGTTGACCATAGGCGCCTCCAGTACAATATTGGTCGCAGGTTAGCAATAAGTTCAATTGGTCTCATTCCTAAATCATAAACCAGGATGCACAGGGGTACTCGGGGGTCGATTAATAAGATTGTATAGGAACCTATTTTCAGATACATCATTTTACCTAAATTCTCAAAGCCCCAGATCTCTACGCTGTAAAGGGCTGAGCTAATCACCTTTGCGTCGTAAACACATAGAGCAGGGGCAACTGGTTTTCTTAATGACTTAGCATGCTCTAAGCTCAAGGCTCCAGCCAGTTGGCGATGCTTGAGCGTTGCCAACTCAACCTGTTGGTTCCATCGCAAATCATGTTGAATACTAACACCCAAAAAGTTAAAAGCCTTGACTTGCTCAAGGGGTAATTCATTCATGAATATATTGCCCTTATATGATTTATGTTGATTAAAAGACATAAATTTGGATTTTAAAACATTTACTTCTAGACCTCGGTTGGTGCAAACATTTTCAAAAATACCTAGAGCTTTTTGCAATCCACTCGGGGTCTTAGCAATAATTAGACAATCGTCAGCAAACATTAAAATGGGTACTTTCGCACCTGCTAGAGTTGAGGCATCAACATTAGCTTCAATCAGTAGTTTGGCACATCATTAATGTATAGAGAAAACAGGGTTGGTGCTAGCACACAGCCTTGTTGCACCCCTCTTTCTACTGGAAACTGACTGGTAACGCTTCCAGGAGAACCCCATCTTTACTGCGCATAATTATGCTCATGGAGTCTCATAATTAGCGAAAGAAGGGCACGAGGCATACCCATATCATGTAGAACAGACAACAGGATCGAGCGTGGAACAAGATCAAAGGCTGCCCTTAGATCAATAAAGGCAGCATATAAACTACCCCCACCTAATTGCACAGTCTTCCAATGAAGCATTGCAAAATGCAATATTTGGTCGACTGTGCTAATATAGGCTCTAAATCCTGCTTGAAGGTGGGATAAAATATTCTGCTCGCGCTCCCATTCCTGCACTTTGTTCAAGATCTTTTGCATGGTATCAATCAGACTGATTGGGCGGTAATTACCGGGGAGTGACTTATCCCCCTTCTTAAAAACTGGTATAATTTCCGCACCATTCCACGATTCGGGTATAGCTGCTCCCTTTGCTATTAGATTTGCCAACAATAATATACACCTAGGCTAGGGGGAGGGGCAAGCTGTCCTCCGGTGTGCCCACTGCCTTCTGGGCCTCGCAGTTCCCAGCTGGAGCCTTCTGCAGTCGCGAGCGTGTGACTAAAGCAAGATCGGACTAGCCGAGAGACTTGGGTAGGCCCATAGAAAATAAGGTATGGCAGTCCTGCTGCGCTAGAACTAAGGAGGGATCTGTAAATGGGGACACCAGTTGATACACTTTAAGTACATAAACCGTGTGTATTATACGCTGGAAAGATTGTACCGATATGGCCGACGGGAATCTGCACACTGCCTGCAATGCAGTGAGCAGGAAGAAGGGTTTATACATGCTGCTTGGTACTGTCCAGCGATACTTCAATTCTGGGAGGGAGTTTTCTCACACAGCCGACGCACCCCACGAACGCACCAACGCCCCCCACCACCACCCTCCACGCCTGGACACCGATCAACACCGAAGACATCATCCGTACGATGAACGCCATCCACTCCGGAACACCTACTGACCCCTGCCCTCACCACGTCTTCAACAAGGCCGACTCCATCATCGCACCCCATCTCCGGGACATCACCAACGCCTCCTTCAACACCGCCACCTTTCCCAGAGAGCTGGAAGCACGCCGAACTCAGCGCCATACTGAAGAAACCATCAGCGGACCCCACCGACCTCAAGAACTACCGCCCCATCTCGCTCCTGCCGTTTCCTGCCAAAGTCATCGAGAAGACAGTCAACAGACAGCTGGCCGCCTTCCTTGAGACAAATGGATCTCTCGACCACTCACAGTCCGGCTTCCGGGCCAACCACAGCACTGAGACCGCCCTCATCGCAGCCAACGACGACATCCGAGCCCTGCTCGACAACGGGGAAACAGCGGCTCTCATCCTCCTGGACCTCTCCGCGGCGTTCGACACGGTCTGCCACCGCACCCTAGTACAACGTCTGCACAACATCGGAATCCAGGAGAAGGAACCCAGAGAGTCCGCCTCCCCCCGTTCAGATCAGAGGCCACCGAAGTCATCTGCGGCGTACCTCAAGGATCTTCACTCAGCCCCACGCGGTTCAACATCTACATGAGCCCCCTCGCGGCCATCGCACGCCAACACAACCTCAACATCATCCCCTACGCCGAAGACACCCAGCTGATTCTCTCCCTCACCAACGACCCAGCCACCGCCAGAGCCAACCTACACGAAGGGGTGAAAGACGTAGCCGAGTGGATGACGAACAGCCTCCTGAAACTGAACTCAGATAAGGGATCATCACCCTCCACCTGGGATGACTCCTGGTGGCCCCCTGCCCTCGGCAACGCACCCAAACCAACGGACCACGCACAAAACCTGGGCTTCATCCTGGACTCCTCCCTCTCGATGACCAGACAAGTCAACGCCGTCTCCTCGTCATGCTTCAACATCCTACGCATGCTACGGAAGATCTTCCAGTGGATCCCCACCGAAACCAGTAAGACGGTCACCCAGGCCCTCGTCACCAGCCGACTGGACTATGGGAACACCCTTTATGCCGGGACCACAGCCAAACTCCAGAAAAGACTCCAGCGCATCTAGAACGCCTCAGCACGACTCATCATGGACATCCCCCGACACAGCCACATCTCCGGACACCTGAGAGACCTGCACTGGCTCCCTGTCAGCAAAAGAATCACATTCCGACTCCTCACCCACGCACACCAAGCCCTCCACAACCAAGGCCCCAGATACCTAAACGACCGCCTGACCTTCTACACTCCCACCCGCCAGCTACGATCGACCACCCACGCCCTAGCCGCCGTTCCGCGCATCCGAAGAGCCACAAGTGGAGGAAGATCCTTCTCCTACCTGGCTGCCAAGACGTGGAACTCCCTCCCCATCCACCTCCGCCTGACACCAGACCACCTCTCCTTCAGGAAGCAACTCAAGACCTGGCTTTTCGAGCAGTAGAGGACCACCCAAGCGCCTTGAGACCCTCCGGGTGAGTAGCGCGCTACATAAATGCTTTGATTGATTGATTGAGTTTTCCAGGCATTGACGGCTAGAACAGCCTCACTATACAGATAGAACCAATGCTAGCTTTATTGGGATACGATAAGGACCTAGGAAAATCAGTCAGGAAGCTAGTAGCTATTGGACTACTATTAGCTAAGCGCAGAGTGGCGAGGCGCTGGGCAAGGGGCCCTGCTCCAAAATTGGGGGATCGGCACTCGGACATGGCATACTGTAATGAGTAGTTGGACACTTCTAATGAGCTTCAGTCTGTGCAGAACCACCCTAGGGACTACTGGGCCCTTTATAAGGCATACTTAGTGGACAAAGGCAAAAATGCAGAGGAGGAAGGGCACACAGAGGGGCGATGCTGGACACAGAATACTAAAAGAGGATTGCAGGCTGCAGCGCGGTGGGCTTTGGAATGGGGCTGCGGTAACACCAGACCCCTGCAAAGGACGAACGAATGTATGCAGTTGAAGAATGTACGGACGACAGGTCCTCTGGGGCAGATGTGTGGGGAGAGGTCTATCGAATGACTGTCAGCAGCAGAAAGGTATAATGAAGAGCGCCACTTACCACTGAATGCTTTGTACTACTTTCTGTATCATACAAGAACTATGTTGTGCAGTGCGACTACGAGGTGGTCAAATGTGCATGTGTGATCTTTAAAATGTTAATGAAAAAAGAATTAAAATAAAAAAACAGCAGAGAGGAGTTGGACAAGAAAAGAAAGGAATCCCCTGAGAGTGTGAAAGATTTTTCTGGACTATACAGTTATTTCTGATATTTCAGGAATTACCTTAAATAAATGGAAGATCCAAATTACCTACTTGTGGAACGGTGGAGGATAAGTGGAGCTTGCAACCTGCAACCTGCAACCAGTTCTCAATTGCATTTTGTATTCGTTGGACTGGTAATGGTGAGCCGCAGCACAGTGAACATGAAATGCAAAGTGCAAAGTGCTAGAGAAAGAAAGTGCTTGTAGCTACTAAACAAAAAGGTTTAGGCGATCCTCTAAATCAAAACGTTTGTTGATCCTCAGTTACAACTGACACACACACACCGTTGTTCTTGTGTCTTAGTAAGCATGTAAAGTAGCGCAGATGGTTATGGCATCCACTGCGGACATCTGCAGCATGCAGAGCACAGGCTTCAAGCCTTTTAAGATGCAACACGTCCTCGACCCTTCTTTTGTGAAGCCGTCCCCTCCCTAAGATGGGGAATGCTATACAACATGTGGAGTGGGGTATTATGGACATAAGGTGTGGATATTATTAAAAGGGTTGATGCGTGTGTGTGTCTGTTTTGTATTTCCAAAACGCTTGCAGGTATAATCCTATGTGCTGTTCATCCCTCTAAAATCTAACTTTGCTGTTGCATTTAGGAAGCAAACTGTGTTGTTAAATGAAACATACGGGAAACTTATTTTAGGCAGAATGAAGTCCTGCATGAACCAAGAAGAGGTAGACGAAGGGTTCCTGCTGCTCAGGCGTCGGCAGTGCAGTGACTCGTAATAATGATCATTTTATCTGAGCATGATCCTGAGAGATCGACTCTCCTTCTAAAGCATACAGCCCTCCATCAGTGCTAGCAGGAACGTCCAGCTCCGGTTTATGCATATTTGTGGAAAGACCAGGATGCCATGAGCTCAGGTGCAAGCAAAGAAAATCACCTATTTGACTGTTGTTGGGCTGCTAATATACAGTAATTTACAAGGTTCAACTGGCCCCTCACAGACCCGTGCCCCGTGCCACTGCACCTGCTGCACCAATGGTAAAGCGCACAGAAGCATGAAGAGTCACCAAGCACCAGCAGGAGTGTGTGATGAATGGACCAAGAACAGCAGGAGCATCTGCCGTCCGCTGGGAAAACACGAACATGGACTTCAAACAAAATATTATCTCCAAGCCTAAGGCTGAAAGAGACATCTTCAATCATGAGGAGCACAAATAAATGAATGCTTGCAGTGATTAATTTGTTTTAAAAAAAAACCCTGTGCCAGTGCTCATGCCACCGCTTTTGCTGCACACGTGCAAAGCTGGCGCTGCACCATTAGTGTAGTGCCCTATTGGCTAGTTCTGCTGCTGGGGGAGTAAATCATTAGGGGCCACTTGTACAAAGCATTTTTGCAGACGGAAACGTCCAACCGCAAAAATGCTTTTACAAATGTACCAAATACAAATTGTGATTCAGTAACAGGCTACATACTTGCAATTAGTGTTTGCGATTTAGTATTTAAAAGGGGCGTGTTTACGGCATTTCTTCCAACTACTGAATCTGAATGGGCTGTATGAAAGTTTTGCGGCAGAATTAAGGTCAAGTTTTACTGACTCCTTGAAGGAGGTGGTAACCCATTTGCAAATAGGTAGGGGTCCTTTGAAGAATGGAAAACAAATATTTTTGAGAGCAGGCGGCTGTCCCACGGACCCCACTGTCTACTCTTAAAAAAATAAAATAAGGGGAGGAGCCAAGATGGCGACCGGAGCGGACGTGTGAGCTCCCGGCTCCGCCAGTCCTTGTGCCCCGTCGAATGATCCTGCCTGTTATCCTGCCTGCCTCATCGGCTGCTTAGAAGAAGACGGCATGCTGACCTCGCCCATGCTTGTCCGGACTCTCGGCTCGTCCGGAGGGCTGAGATAGCCCGGTGCCGGTCCCGACGCCATTGCCCCGGCGGTCCTCGCCGCTTACCGCCGGACCACGATGGAGTGAAGACGTGCTGCCCGCCTGAGGAGCGCCCGCATCCTGGTGGGGGCTGCTCCCCCTGGAACGGTGAAGTCAGTGTCCCGGGCGCCGTGCAGTGCTAAACGTCGCGCGGCGCTCCTGCTCCATTGTTACGAATCCGGAGAGGAAGACTCGGATCCATTGTGGGACTCGCCCGCGCATTGCTGCCTGCTGTTCACCCACACCGCCTGGTTCAGTCACAGAGGGCACCTCGCGGCCGCCGCTGCGTAGCAACTCGCGGTGGTGGCGGATGGAACAATTGCTGGCTTGCACCTCGCCCCCCCCCTTGTTTCGGTGCCTGGCTGGTGGGCGCAATGGAAGTCCCTGTTGACCCGCGGGACAAAGGAGACCGTCCGCCATTGCCCCTTGTCGGTGCTGCCACGGTCGCTCCGGGGATTGACTTGCCTGTACTTTCCAACGAGGGGCGCGAAGGGGACATAATGCCTGCCCCGACCTGCAGAGATGTCCTGCTTGCCCTCCGAGACCTAAGGGCGACACTGCGACGAGACGCCCAAGAACTTTGCAACAAGTTCGACGACATCGCCCTGGACCTGACACAGTTTCGGAGAGATTGCTCCCAGCACGGACAGGTCGCTACCTTGAAGACTCCTGTCAATGCTATCGTCTTGCCGAGGATTTCAAGAGAGACTATGATTCGCCCCGCCATGCCTGGTGTTTGTAGACTGTTGCATGTCGACTGTGCCGGGGATACATTGTTCCCACACTCGGCTACTGTTTCGTTGGAATCGCAGCTCATGCCGGAGGCGGGACTGCTGCCTATTCTACTTCTTGTCCCCCTGCAAACTTTCCTATTGGAACTCTCGCCTTCCCCCCTATTGTACCCCCTACTGTACTTGTTTTTTTCGAGCAACTTTGGGGCTATATGTATCGTGACAGAATCATTGTTGAGTAGGTGGTGTCTTCCATTTTGCATCAGTGCACCTCCCCCTTCCTTTCTGCTCCCATCTTGTTTCTTTGTTGCTGAGGGGGACGACATGCATGGAGGGCTGTGTATCATAGGATGTCCGAAATCGGGTCAAGGCTAGATTGTGTGTTTGCTGCGCTAATCTCTTGCCTAATGTGGGTCGGGCTCCGAATGCTGGGTGGGGAAAGGGTGTGGACCGTGCGCGGGATGCAAGTGATTTTTCAGCTGGCTGGGATTTATTTGATATCGTTGGGCCCCCGCTCTTAGCGCCTCCTTTCCTTTATTGCAATCCTGTTTGTGACACGGTCGGAGCCCCGGTTGCCAATCCTGATATCGAATGAGCAGTCGGCTCGGTTTGATTTTTAGGGGTGTCTGCCTCGCCAACAACGATTAGTGGGACGGGGGGTAGCCTGTGCAGGATATCGTCCACTTTCACTCTCTTGTCTCAGAGTCTCCTGGAGTGGCCATCTTGGTTTTTCCCTGGCTGGGGCGAGGATTGGGCGGGTGCCGTGGTGTATTGGTCACTCGCGATTTAGATGCTAGGATTCCCGGTATGGGCGGAATGGGGTTGGGAATTGCTCCTGTAAGTGTTGAGCGCGCATAACGTGTAATGTTTCTTCCATCCCTCCTATTGTAGCGATTTAATGTAACGCTGGTGCTTTCAGATTAGGCGGTCTCAGTGTAGGGTGTACTGGATGGCTGGGGTCCCGGGAGCTCTGATGTTAAGTGGGCTCCTCCCCCCACCTTTTTCTTTGGGGGGTGGTGGATTAGCTTGTCCTTTTCCCCCTCCCTGTATCCAAGAGTGAACTTTTATTTTCCTTTTTTCTTTTTCCTTTTGTCTCCTTTTTTCTTTCTTCTGCGCTTCCTGCTGTGCTTTCTTCTTTCTTCCGACTTTTCTTTCTTCCTGAATTTCGGGTTTATAGGGCGACAGACACGCTGCTAGGGGGGGGGTAGGCCATAGCCTCTGCATGTGTGTAGGGTGGGGGGTTATATTTCATTTTTATTATTTCTATGGGACCTGTTTTGTTCTTTCCTGTGGTTTTATCTTTTTATCCATGTTGGTAGTGCTGGGTGTAGGGTGGCAGTGGTGCTGTGACTGGGTCATAGTTACTTCTCTGTAGCGTATCTATTGCGT
Source organism: Lissotriton vulgaris (assembly GCF_964263255.1). Taxonomy (NCBI): domain Eukaryota; kingdom Metazoa; phylum Chordata; class Amphibia; order Caudata; family Salamandridae; genus Lissotriton; species Lissotriton vulgaris. Next base: position 355,100,095 of record NC_141686.1, on the reverse strand, counting down.
AACCATCCTGCCTGGCGGGGACTTGTTTATCATTTACTGACTTGCTTGGTATAGTTGTTACCGTCATGTCCCACCTGCATGGTCTTTGTTCTTAATTTTATTCATTGTACGGAACACTACGACCTGTTTTCGATAGTCGCATACAAAAAATTTAAAATTTAACCTGCAATTATCCTGTGACATGGTGCTGCAATATCCTTCAGCCTTTTTTCCTTCCAATGTTTGATATACTGCTGCAGTACTGTGTCGCCGTATCGTATGCTGCTGTGCTAAATGATTCTTCGTGGCCGGCCGGATGGTTGTAGGCCCGTATATGTTATTTCTCCTTATGCACAATAAAGGTTTTCAAAAATTTAAAAAAAAATAATAAATAAATAAAATAAAAAGCTTATTCTTTTTCTTTTTAAATGCATTCCATTATCCTTTAAGGAAAACAGGCTACATTAAAAAATAATTAACAGACTGCTTTATTAAAAAACAATCATAGACATTGTGGTCTGCTGACCTCAGCAGGTTGCCATCTCTGTGATGGTTGTGATTCCTAATGGGTCTCAAATTGCAACTTACCACACTAAAATGCATGAGGTAGGTCTATTTCAATCTCGCTAGCAATCGCTAATGAAACTCAAAAGAGTTGCTTTCATACATTAGGAATTCCGATTTCCAAATTGCGACTCATAGAGAATTGCAAATGGGAAATCGGTATTCCTGATGCTAGTACATCCTGCCCTAAGTCTTGTTGTAGTTTGCATTCTTCGAATGAGATAAGCAAAAAAGAACTGGGATGAAAAAAGAAATTAAAAAAATCAGTCTGGACACAGTACTTACTCCTTACAAGAGGTAAATCAAGTTATACCTGGCGGCACTCATAGATAAGGGGCTGCTCAGTGGGTTAGCTGCTTTGCAGTTGGTTGCGGCAGCACTCTTCACTACCGAAGCCTGAGCGCTGCAGAGCTTACAGAGTGACAAAAAAATAAAGCCCTAAAGGAGGGTATCTTAAATGCACAGAATGCGGACTCGAACCCATTGTAATGCAAGATACAGCAGCATTTATTGAGGAAAAGAGGTCTACATACATCTGCAATAACCACAGTTCAACTACTAACTCTTAAACATATGTGATAAAAGGTATGATGGGAAGAGAAAAGAGCCCATGTTTCTTTCTGCAGCTCCAACGGTGATCATGCACCACAAAGAGCGAGCAGCATCTGGGCTGAAGATGGAAGCAAGTCCAATCCGAGAGGCGAGTAGGGACTTTGGCATCTGTGAATAGGGGTCTGTGCTGAGAGCCCTAGCTGTGAGCTAAAAGTTGTTGTGACGTGTAAGTAGTAGTTCAGTGTGTGTTTTGTAAGACGGTGTGATAGCGTTGCGGCTGTGCCCTCATGTAATGGCATGAGTGAGGTGGTAAATGAATCCTATATTCGGTTGGTACAATAGAATCAACTCGCAGTGAGAAACGCTCTGGACATTTATAAAGAAATAACACAAGGATGTGATTGGTTACCGATCATATCTCCTTACATTCTTGTACGGTGCTCGTAATCACGGTTCACAGGTGACCAGAGCTGCAATTACAGAGCCCAGGTGTAGGCCGGGAAAATGACTCATCTTAATGATGCTGCCTCACTGGGGGCACATATGACTTGGCATGCTTGCGGCAGGGTCAGAAATGACTTCTCTAAATAAGTTTAACACAGGCATACCATTATGCACTGAGTGCCTGCCTTTTGAACACTTTTAGCTGGGACTTAAACATCAGTATGCCGTACATCATGCCCTTAAATCCCGAACAATGCTAATTAGTGCATGGACTTTTAAAATAAATTAATCCGCAAGGCACGGATCATACCCGGACAGCCACTTCAGCCTGTAAAGCCCAGCAACCTCTCTCAGAAACTAGTGCAGCAAACAGCATGCGAAGAAGAAACATGCTGCACAACTTGTGACCCTCGGCAATCCGATACACTGCAGTTTAAGAGGCACACTGCAAAGTTCTCCCCTCTTCCACGGTGGTATGTTGCTACGCCCAAGATCTGCTCTCTGTGCTCCTTCACGCAAGAGATCTTTTTTTCCACGCTGCTCGCTTTTTAAAAGCAAGAGCTGCAAATGGTGCCTCAGTGATGTTTGAAGTGTATGCGCTTCGCAATGGAGTTTGCGCACTCAGGGTTATTACACTAAATGCACGCTTCCTACAGGAAACACTGGCCATTAGGAATGTATGACTATAAGGCCTCGCTAAGTTAAAACATTCCAGTAAAACTTACTTTGGGGTAACCAGGACATAAGATTGTTACAATGAAAATGGATCTAGTTTGTATTTATTGGTGTTGTAGAAACGTTCATTTTGAGTGAAGTTCCTGGCATAAACTGTGCAGTGATAGGGTTCAATTTAGTGTGTATTATTTGGTGCCGTTGCATATGTGCCTTACCATTAAAGCTCTTCCCACATACTGTGCAGTGATAAGGCTCTTTCCTGTGTGTGCACTTTGATGCCATACATGGCCCTTCTTTCTGAGAAAAGAGCTTGGAAGACACTTTGCAGTGATAAGGTTTCTCTCCAGTGTATTTGGTGTTACGAGACTTGACTTTTGATTTAAGCTCTTCTCGCACACAGTGCAGTGAAAAGGCTTCTCTCATGTGTGTACGCTTTGATGCCGTACAAGGGATCCCTTATCAGCAAAGCACTTGGAACACACTGTGCAGTAATAAGGCCGCTCTCCGGTGTGTACGCTTTGATGCCGTACAAGGCCTCCCTTATAAGCAAAGCCCTTGGCACACACAGTACAGTGATGAGGCCTCTCTCCTGTGTGTACAATTTGATGCCGTACAAGGGTCGACTTATCAGCAAAGCGCTTGGAACACACAGTGCAGTGATAAAGCTTCTCTCCTGTGTGTGTTCTTTGATGCAGTACAAGATTTGTCTTCTGAGAAAAGGTTTTGGAACACACAGTGCAATGATGAGGCCTCTCTCCTGTGTGGGTTCTTTGATGCCGTACAAGGGTTGACTTATGAGAAAAGCGCTTAGAACACACAGTGCAGTGATAAAGTCTCTCTCCGGTGTGTATTAGTTGGTGCTTTAGTAGATTTGCCTTTTGACTGAAGCTCTTCTCACACATGGTGCAGTGATAAGGCTTTTCTCCTGTGTGTACACTTTGATGCCGTACAAGGCTGATCTTATGAGCAAAGTGCTTGGAACACACTGTGCAGTGATAAGGCCTCTCTCCAGTGTGTGTTCTTTGATGCTGTAAAAAATTTCCCTTTTGAGTGAAACACTTTTTACACTTTTCGCAGGGATATGGCCTGAGGCTGGTGTGTCCTTTTTTGTGCCTCACAAGAAGTGTCTCATTGATAACTCCTTTGTCACACACATTACAAGCAAAGCGTCTCTCCCTCATGTGAATTCTGCGCCGTTTCTTTAAGTAGATATTTTGATTAAAATTCATCTTGCCTCCGGAACCTTTATGGCTTTCTTTCCCATACATACTTTCTAGATGTGATTGTTGTTCTGCAAAATATAAAAAACATTGAAAATTACATGAAGAAAATATTTCTTGAAAAAGCTGCATTGGTATAATATGGAGAAGTGAACAGTTACAATTAAGGGAAAAAAAATGTATGTTCTAGGAAAAAGAGTCACACTTCCCTTTGAGGCACAAATGGTGGCTAGTCCTCCTACATAAAGTGCGTTGACCGAGTCCTGCAGCAGGAGCATGCTGGGAAATCAAGTGATTCACAAGGACCACTGTTCGACACAGGCTTTCTGGTTGGCAAGGGTAAGCACCTAAGCCAGGCAGAATCCACCACTGTAGTCAGGGTAAGCCAGATACACACTGATAGTTTGGCGCAGAGCAGTCAGGCTAGTTTAAAGATGCAATGTGCAGAGCATTTGTGCAACACACTAGAGCAGCAACACAGTGAGTAAACCACAAAAGGGAATCCACGCAGGATTATGTAAAAATAAATTCTATATTGTAAATCAAACAAGACCAAAATGACTTAAATCACACCTTTCGTGCAAATAATGCAGGTTTGACAGAGAAAAACACAAATTACTATGAAAACATAGGTCACATCGCACCTGCGCTCCTATTACACTTCATATGGTAACTGTAGTGAACGTGGTTGACGCGATTGCATTTAGAAACCAAACGTACGGCACAGGAGCACCTACTAAACGCTAAACAGTAATTGACCTTGAGTCTTCCAGCAGTTCTCCTCTATGAACAGCCCTGCACCATTCTTGCGGTCATCTCCAGAGCAGAGACAATGCTGAACAAGAAATGCCCCTCGCGCTCTTGCGAATTTGGAGCCCGCCGGGGCCGCTTGAATCGCGTCTCTTTGTCCAAGGGAAACCAAGCCACCCGTGAAGGAGAGTAGGGCGGCTTTACCACTCTTCTGGACCCAACCCGCCTCACAGTACCTTTGTGGGTGCAGGGTCACTGTCCTCAGGGCATCTGTAACTTGCTAACAATGTTGTCATGTCTCGGGAGTGGGACCCGACGTTGAGAGTTTTGTGCAGTATACACGTTAAAACCAGAGGGCGAGGCTGGCTGGAATGAGCCTCAAAATGCTGGCCCGCCACATGTTGCATAACAACGTGTTGTCGAAACGCCTGCCTTGAAGGCTTTGTGCAGCTCCTGTAGCTCTGCAGCCTTAGACGCTGCACTGTACCACCTCAGAGCAGTACAAGTCTTCAGGGGGCTGTTCCTCGGGTCTCAAGGCCAGAGGGGCCACACTAGTTTGTTGTTAGTGGCATCTGACGGTGGAGATATCTTTCCAGACTCCGGGGGGGGGGGAGGTTCACAATCCAATTCAGCTGCCGTGAGCACGCTGGCTCAAGGACGTGTTTGTTTCTCTGATAACGCCTCCAAGCGAAACAACGCTGTTCTCGCTGGAGAAAAACGCTCACCACATGCTAGTTTGTAAAAGATGGAGCACTTCCTTGATGCACAAAGGCACTCCCCTGGTCAGGGCGCTGCACTGTAGGCCCATGCTGCACGGTCCTGTAATGCACAAAGTTTTACCTTGGTGCAGAAGGGAGCAAGAGCACTGGGGACATGCTAGACCTTCTAAAATGGGCTCACCCAGCAGTGGTTTCAGAGAAAAGAGGCCACAAGGTCTTTGATGGCCCTGAGATCTCAGGAAAACGGGAGCAAACAAACAACCCTTGGAGAGCACTTCGGGGAACAAAAGGAGGTGGCAGGCTGCAGACAGCACATACAGTTAGGTTGCAAATTGGCAGTCCCTCCTGCAGCCCAGCTGCAGCAGGTCAACACAAGGCAGTTAGTCGAAATGGGTGGTTGCTCCTGGCAGCACAGCATCCAACAGTATCTGGCTACAAGTCCCAAGCAGCGTCTAAAAACATGGGATCAGAGCTCCAGTACATATACTCAAAAATGTATTTGATGAACAGGTGACTTCAAATGAACCCTCAGAAGTGTGGCACAGTCCCTTGCAGCCTATTCCTGGCTCCAGACGATCATTAGGGAGTAAATCAGCCCTTTGAGTGAGGGCAGGACACAACCTATTCAAATGTAAGTGTGAATCACCTCTCTCCCAGCCCAAGAAGACTAACAGCATGCAGATGAATGCAGATATATCCCCTGTCACACCCTTCCCCTCCCATTGGGAAAGCTTGGTTGTCATGACTCTTCCAAACATGATAGTTGCAGGGGTTTCCTCTGTGGTCGAGTGAGGGGGTCAAACAGTAACCTCAAAGAATAGTGTTCAAAACACCTTCGATGTCGAGCTTCCCCAATGTAGAATGCTGAACAGCTTTCTTTAGAGTACTCATGAGGCGTTATACCAGACCATTGGCCTGGGGGCAAAGGGGAGTGCTTTTTTTGATTCTTTATATTGAGGTGATTTAGAACTTTTTTTAATTCTCGACTATTAACTATTAAAAGGTTGGTCGTAGTCAGATTTTAAGATTGCAGGTACAAGTCATGTCACAAAGATGCCATCTAGTTTTTGAATAACCCTGCTTGTTAGAAATAGGATCTCTGGTTGGCTAAGGCTTGCGCCAAAGCCAGGCAGAGACCACTATTCTAGTCAGGGCAAGGGAGTTACACACCAAGATAACCCCTGCTCACCCCCTTGGTAGCTTGGCATAAGCAGTCAGGCTTATCCCAGAGGCAGTGTGTAAAGCGTTTGCGCAACACACACACACACACAGCAGCAACATACTAGGCACACCACAAAAAGGAACTCCAAACAAGGTTATATATAAAAATAGACTTTGTATTACCAAAAACACATTAGATCATAATCACACATATACACTGTGCCAACTGGCACTGGGCAGTATTTACAGGGGATTATTTACACATGACAGGGCCACGGGCCACTGTCAGAATCAGCACTTAGTAGAAATAGTAGATGTAGCACATAGAATAACTGTAGCATAAAATAACAATTGTAGAACACCACCAGTAACCACTGGTGACAGGTAGGAACACACTACGCAATACTAATCATCCTAGGCATAGATCACGCAGGGAAACATAAACTGACTAGCATAAAGTATACCAGGCATAACAACCTCCTAGTCATGAAAACACAGTTAGAGGTATAACGTAGGATGCATAAATACATTACACATAAATCACATTAGGCAATTATCATCATGAACACAGTAGGCAACCACCTTGCGCAAGATTCCCAGAGGATACTGACCCCAGGCCAACTGGCCTTCCATGGGGCTCAAACGCTCTTTGACCCAAAAGTCAGGGCTGGCTGCACACGCAACCAAAAGCAACAACGCAAGAGAACAAGCCTAAACGTAGCAGCTGCCCACTCCTTCCTGGGCAACTGTAGAATCACCAAGAGGGGCACGGGCATTCACTGTGTCCCCTGTAGAAGAACTGCACCATGTTGCAGCTGCCCTCTGTCACACGGGGCAGCTGGGGGAATTAGGCCAACCAACCAGCACTGCTACTACCGTGCCTCTGGGCCCTCACTCTGGGGCTTCTCTGATAACTTGCCCCCTGATAGAGCCACGTTCAGGCTCTAGGAATAGCCAGATTTGCCCCGTGTTGTAGCGGCCCGCATCTGCGGCGCCGCTGTCAGCCTCCAGTCAAAAAATGGCACAACTATGCGGGTGGGCCACGCTCGGGGAACTCTTCCACCAATATGCCCCCACCAGTTGGAGCGCCCTGGCTCTGCAATTGGGAGACGCCCCCCTCCTGGGGACAGTAGTAAAGTGCAGCCATGGTCCCTTCCCAGCCCTCCCTCACCGGGATTTAGCTGGACTCCTCTGGCTGCTCCTTGGCCTCCGGCGCGGGGAAAGTCCTTCCCTGGGGACCCTCAAAGCTCTGGTTGGGTCCCTCCTCTTGGGACTCCTCTACTCCTTCCAGCACCACTGAGCCACCGTGAGCGCCTCCACTCACCGGGCTGTGGTAGAAACTCTCTTCACTGCGGGCGGGGGCTCACACAAAGGCGGGGTAGGCTTCCGCCTTGACCCAGGCTCCCCGGAGCGACGTATCGTCCTTGTTTCCCCTGGGTCAGCACCGTGGAGCTCTCCTCAGCTCATGGGAGCCCCGCTCAATGTAGGCAGGCTTTCGGGAGTCCTTTCAGGCCCCGCCCTCAAGCAGGCAGTCCCGAGCAGTCCCGCCTGACTTCCTGTTGGCCGCCGCAGCCCTGGGCAGCGATGGGGATTTCCAGGCAGCGATGCGGGGTGGGCACCCGCTTGGAAGATATCAGTAATTGCGGGTAGGCGCCCGCTTTCTCTATGCACAACATCCCTGGCAGGGTGGGCACCCGCTAGGGGTTTTAAATTCTCTGCAAAGTTTCTAGCGGGATGGGCACCCGCTAGGGATAAAATAAATGGCAAATATGCAGGGGAATGTCATACGGTACAGCTTCGCGTGGCAGGCCCTCAGCCAGGGTATAAGTCCAGCGCTCTGCCCAGAAATGAATACAGCACTTCTCCTTCTGTAGAAAGTAAAGCGCTCACAGGTGCTGTAGAACAAAGTCCCAGGAAAGTCTTTCAGCTTGAAAGGGGGGCAAAGGCTGGGTCCAAGGGCCAGCTCACAGGACTCTCCAGCAGGGAGGCAGTCCCCAGTGGCGGTACCTCCTGGCACCCAGCAGCAGCAGGCCCCCCTCCAGTTAGGAACAGCAGAGAGAACATTTTACATGGGGCCACAGCCCCTTTTTATACACTACTTCCCTTTGTCTAAAGCTGTAGGGCAAGGGGAGAACCAGTTACAACTGGTTCTGGAGCACTTTGTATTGCTCAGCCCTCTCCCTATTCACAGGACAGGCTAGGGACATCAGACGCACCACAGGGGGCGGAGCCAGCATGGTGGAGGGCAGGCATAGCCCTATTCAGGTCCCAGGTGCAACTCCTCCCTCCCATCTACATGCAGATCTCCCTATTCACCACCGGTCAGACCCATCCTGGCTCCTGGAGCCAAGCACACCAGCCAGCTCCTGTCAATCACAAGACAGACAGTCAATTCACATTCACTGCACACAGACATGCCAACTTCTAGAAGTGGCACTTCTCCACTAGACACAATAAATCTGTGCACACCATTGCACAGCATTTAATCTCACGAGTTCGTACATACCAAAATCGCCCCTGCACTCCTCTCACATCAGGAACTACCATAGACACACATATCCCCCATGCATTCCTATGGGAGGGCAGGCAAATCTCACCACACGCACTCAAGATTGCACACGCACTTTACATTGGGACGCAATGTTAAAGTGTGCAGAAGCCAAAAACAACTAACATCAGGTCACATTTAAAAGCAAAAAGTTTAGGGGTGAACTTGCCAGAAGGGCCAAGTCCAACACTGCTCATGTGTAGCGGATGAAAGTTCTTCTACCAATGCAAAATGGGAGTATTGGTCAACAATAACTAGAAGATAATGTCCATTATCCAGCGGGCCATAAAAAATCAATAGCAATTCTCTCCCAAGCATGTTGTGGCAATTCTGACATAATCAAAGGTTGCTGACTAACTGGAGATGAAAGACAGTTGCATATGGGACAAGTCTTCAATTCTTTTTTATTTATTTATTTATTTTATGTTCTTGTATAGCGCAAGAATCGACCCCTTACGAGGTATCTCCGCGCTTTGCTCGCAAGATGGAGTAGTAGCTATAGAACAGAGAAAGTGGAAGAACACTGATGGAAGGAGTATTTAGTCTTCCTGGAATAATACAGTTTTTAATTTCTTCCTGAAAGAGAAGTGATTGTTGGTTTGTCTGAGGTCCGCTGGGAGGTTGTTCCAGAGCTTGGGCCCTACCAGAGAGAATGCTCTGCCCCCTTGTCTGGTTTTTTTAACAAGAGGGGTTTTGAGTAGCAGTTGATTGCTTGACCGCAAGGCTCTGTCAGGTTTATATACCGGTAGCTTTTGGACCAGGTAGTCAGGACCTTTCCCGAACAAGCACTTGTGGACAAGGCAGCAGATTTTGAATTTGGTGCGTTGTCTTATTGGCAGCCAGTGCAGTTCACGCAGCAGGGGTTTAGAGGGAGTTCTGGGGGGGGCATTCAGAACGAGTCTTGCTGCAGTGTTTTGGACTACTTGGAGGCGATTTATGGCACTTTCATTTGCTTGGATAAGGAGTCCATTACAGTAATCAATTTTACTGATCACCATGGTCTGCACTAGGGTCTTTCTGTAGTTGTCAGAAAGGTAGGGGAAGACTCTTCTTAATAGGCCGATGGTGTGAAAGCAAGACCCAGCAACTGCATTCACGTGTTCCTTCATGGTAAGGTCCCGATCCAGTTTCACCCCTAGATTTTTTACTGTGAGTTTAGGGGTGGGTACTGGTCCCAAGTCAAGGGGCCACCAGTCGGGGGACCACAGTAAGGATGCTTTCCCAAAAAGCATTAGCTCCGTTTTTCCAACGTTGCATTGGAGGCGGTTGACAGCCATCCAATTAGAGATGGCCCTCATTCCTTCTGCAAAGTTGTCCCTTTCGTCAAGATACGGAAACCAGACTCGATCACGGAGAGCTCTCTTAGTGGCAACCATTCCTCGATCTCCTTCTTGGGCAAATTCAACTACTTGTTGTCAGAGACTTTGGTGAATAACAATCTGTGTACCTTGCAGAATGAGGCCTTCCTGCGTTACTGAAAGTTCATCTCTTACATTTCTGAACTCCATATACTCGCTGTCATTAGTGAGAGGTTTAGAATACTGGTTCCACAACTTTTAATCTTGACATGCCACTACCTTGGCTCGTGGCAGTGGCAATTCGCTCTAAACTTAAGACATGGCAGTTGGTGTACTCGATTTCACAATAAATTGGATGTGATCCTCCACTGTCTTACATGGGGTACCAGGGCATAATCAGCCATTTTCTGATCTTTCCCTGGACGATGAAGAATCGTTTAGTTGTAATTCTTGTGACCTCAAACCCCAGTGCTCAATTCTAGGAGGAATTTTTGCTCTGGGATTGCCAAATACCATCAACAGTGCTTGGTGATCAGCCACTAATGTGAAGGGCTTTCCATACACAAACACATGGAAATTATTCACAATGCCAAACCAGTGCCAAGCCTTCTTTCTCAGGGTGCGAGTAAGCACGTTCAGTTTGTGACTGGTTCTTATTGGCATGTACCACGATATGTCTCCAGGCATTTGGCGGTCCCTTGTGCTGTGCAAGGATTGCGCCTAACCCGACAGGGCTAGCATCAACTACAACCTCTGTACGGAGTTTGGGATCAAAGTCGGGCGTTTCAATGGCGCTCTCAATGGTTTGCTTGATTTTTTGGACGCACTGTTGGCCTTCTGCAAGTTCCTGAAAACCCATCTCTTCAAGGCATCGCTCTAACATTGCTGTTCCTCTGCGCTCGGCCCATAAGCGCTAGGAGGCCTCAGGGTAGCTTTGCGCTACATAAACTTAAATGCATTCATTCATTAATTCTTCTCACACTCATGTGACCAATGAAAAGACACATACTTTTTGGATAGTTCGGGTGCAATGACCATAGCAAAGTCTTGTACGTATCTAGAACAGTAATTGACCGTTCCAAGAATTAATCGTAAGATAGAAATGCCTTGTGGGGGATTTGCAGTAGACAATGCTTGTACTCTAGCTGGATCAAGTTTCATACCTCCATCACAAAAGACATGGATGAAGAATTTAAAGCTTTTCTTGTGGAATTCACATTTGTCGGCATTCAGAGTTGAGGCTGCATCATTCAGCAAACTACATACTTGCATGAGAGTTTTGTAATGCTCTTTCTGTGCAGCTCACTTTATACCAATATATCACTATAGTTAAATGCATTTACTACAGGCTATATGATAAGTCAAATGACGACTTGGAAAAGTTCTGCAGCAGAGGATAAACCAAAACTCAATCGCTTGTAGCAAAACAAACCAATATGCGTAGAAAAGGTTGCAACGTATCTGGATTTTTCTTCAAGTTCCAATTGGTAAGATCCTTTATTGAGGTTGAGTCGAGAGAAGAACTCTGCGCCATTCAATTGAGTAATTATATCAGCAATGTGCGGACTGTGAGGTTTCTCTCGCTCAGGTGCCTTGTAGGCCTGACACATGTCAACACTTATGTGTACAGGTCCTTCAATGTCTCTTTTAGGGCACAGTTACAATGGGAGAAAGCTAATGTGTCGGACCAATGGAGCGTTCAATGATGTCATGTATAAGTAAAAAATGAATTTCCTTTTCAACAGCTTTTTGCAGGAGAAATACAACTCATCTGTGTCTTTGATTGCAATTCTCATTTATGTGTAACTGTTCTATTCTCTGTATTTACATTTGCATTTGTGCTTAGTTCTACTATCCTTTCCATGCTTCATTCCATAGAATGTTAGAGTGTTGCCTGGTTGCACTTGTTGCCGGGCGATAGTTTGAAGGTTAATTTGGAGAGAGGCGTTGGAGTTGGATGTACCTGCCTGCGCTCTCTGGTCTGCTGTGTAGCTTCTCCACAATAAACTTGAAGTTAACTCTACTGAGTCTGCTAGTCAAATACTACACTAACTTTCCTTGTTTGACTTGTCCCGACCCATGAAATAATGAAGGAAACAATTTCACGATGAGCATTTATATTGTGGTTCACCCATATGGACTTGGCTCTTCAAAGGGTATCCTTCAGGATCACAACAGTGTTCTTCTTGTTCTATCTGGTGGTGGTGACTTAACAGCTGCATTTTTAATCCCTATGTCATTGTAACAATTGTGTAAGATACTTTCTATATCCTCTTGCAGCCTTGAAAAAGTCTCTATGACGAAACACGTGACGGCTGCCTGTCTGTAATGGATTTTACGTCTCCAACGCAAGAAAGGTGAATAATTGTGGAAACAATAAATCACAACAAACATCTCTGATCATGCAGTACTTCTTTACAGGCCACAAGGCATGGCCATTGGACTTCGCTGAGTGCTTCGGTATTCCTCTGCTCATTTGGAAGCGAGGTGTTGGCAGGATAAGCCTCTTTGCCTTAACGAGGGGGAGCAGCTGTCACTTATCACAGTTGCACATCACAAAGGCTCTGCATGAGCACTCTCACAAAGGAGTTATCACCGGTCTTTTGTGACACCACACAAGCTGGACCCAGGGCAAGGAGGAAGGGGATGCTTGACACGTCAAGGCGGTGGAAGCCTCAAGAAACTCCTACTAGTGGGCGCCAGGTATAAATATTCTCCAGACTGCAAAAGACTGAATGAGGTCCTAGTGTCACCTACTGTCCCTTCTAATACTTCATGCCAGGGATTTCACTGCCGACCCTGACCGACGGACACCTCACCCGAGGGAGGAACCGAGGAAGCCAGTGTCTCTGCTGCACGCCGCCACCCCTCGCCGGACCCGCTGCGCGGGTCCCGCATCGCGGCTGCAGCCCTTTTCTTCCCTTTGCTCTTGTGAAGGGGCATACTTTGCAGCAACCGGCAGGGCTGCGAGCACAGCGGCGGACTCCGAGGACCAGGAGTCCCCGCGAGCCCCTCTCCAGCTGGGCTGCTCTCCCTGCCGGCCCCGCCCTCACTCTTGACCAATTTAAACTGCTGCCTCACCTGGACTCGGCGGATTTCATTGCCGACCCTGACCGACGGACACCTCACCCGAGGGAGGAACCGAGGAAGCCAGTGTCTCTGCTGCACGCCACCACCACTCGCCGGACCCGCTGCGCGGGTCCCGCATCGCGGCTGCAGCCCTTTTCTTCCCTTTGCTCTTGTGAAGGGGCATACTTTGCAGCAACCGGCAGGGCTGCGAGCACAGCGGTGGACTCCGAGGACCAGGAGTCCCCGCGAGCCCCTCTCCAGCTGGGCTGCTCTCCCTGCCGGCCCCGCCCTCACTCTTGATAGCTACTTGGATACCTACATATAGGAACTAACACTCCCGCGGCGCGGGAGCGCGCGGGAGGGCGCCGGGAGAAGCCCGGGACAAGGGCGGGACCGTCTGTGGCCGTCCGGTGCCGAAGGAGGCTGGGCTGGGCCCCATTACTAACATTTTCCTTCCTGACTTTTTTAAATATTCTTAATTGTACCTTGGTTATATTTATATGGTTATATTTTGTGTAAACAGTGTTGTTAAAGTCCCCTTATTTGGACAGATTAACTTTGTGTCTTGAGTGGCTCTGCCACCTATTTAGGTTGGTCATATTTTTGCGTGCTATACCCCAAAAAGATTAACAAAAATGACCCTAAGATCTGGCAAGGAGAGGCAGGTTCAGGTCTCCACCTCTAACGGTACCTTTACTGGTACAATTGATCAATTTTTTAAACGTTCAACTGCAATATTAGAGAAGGAGATCGCCTTAGTTGAAAAACGCCTCTCGCTTGATATCATAACTGGCAAGCGCTCTTCACTTGGTAAAATAAGTGAGGCTGTCTCTCCTGTCCCACTTTCTACGTTGAATGCGGATAGCAATGTAGATGTAATGTTGGCACCTGTTCCTGAGATTCATATCGGGGAGATTACGAACACTAACCAGGAAAATGTTTTTAATACTGCACATGAGAATCTACCCAATAGTGGGACTTTTTGTTTAGATCAGTCCGGGGACAATTCTGGTCTCTCAGACTCACCAAAACTTAACATTAGTAATGATCTAATGGACTCTCCCTCTCTATTAGAGCAGACACCGACTCAGAATCCTGGGAAACGCAAGAGGGTTGCCTCACCAGATTTGGTGGAACAAACAGAGGGAGTGGTAAATGCTTCAGCTTCGCCCCCACAGCCACCTAACATTAACGCTTCTACTCAACAAGGGGGGGGTGAGACTATGACTATGATTAGCATCACAGAAGAAATATTTTTGGCTAAAATTGAGTTGCTATTCAAATCTCTTCTTTTACCTCTCTTTGAAAGGACAAGGTTGTTAAACACAAAAATGGACACCTTAGATCTGCTGGTGAAGGATAGTATAGCGACTTCTGATAGAATTCTCTCCAGCCTAGCAAAAGCTGGTTTGTCCCCTCCTGTCCCGTCCAATCCGAAGCCCATGATTGTGACAAATAATAAAGTAGGGGGTAACAACACACAAGTAGGAGCTTCTAAATCAAAGGCCCCGCTAAAAACAGGACCCGCTCAAATAAAAATAGCCCCTACAGAGAATCCTGCAAGGCCTAAGCCCACCAAAAACCAGCAGGTTCAGAATAATCCAACACCATCCAGGGGCCAAAACACCACTCATCAGCCCATTGCCAAACCCATCCCAAAGAAACAGTGTGTGAACCTTCCACCGGAGTCAGTGCCCTATACAATCGTTTTAACTGGCGTGGCTCCACTTGTACACGGCAAGAGGGAAACACACAAGGATCTTTATAATAAGGTCACATTTTGGCTTAATAAAAACCGGCCACTCCCTCCCAATTTAAATCCTGAAATACTTAACGTTAGGAGGGTGGACTGGATAGGTTATGGTAAGAAAGACCTTGAGGGGGATTGTGTGGTGGTTAGTTTTAGAGAGCCCTGGGTTGCCGAATACATCGGCAGGGAACCAAGATTTGGTAGAGTTGGGGACGTACAAACCTTACTTTTGCATTACTTTTATCCAGCTTTACATGCTAATAGATCCCACACTCCGTTCCAACACTCAAGAAGGGACAGGCCCAGAGGGAGATTTCATTTCGATACCCCGCTCTATCCAATGTTCTATCCTCACCTTGCGAACCGGTTTGCCCCCCTCTCCGGTCTAGAAGGTGTGGATTGACTTGATGTAGAACAACTGATTAATGGGAGTACTAGCGCTGTACTAACTTGCTCTCCAAAAAATGTGTATGTTTCAGGGGTAGAAACTGTCTCCATATCTGGCACAAACCCTAAGAGGGTGGAAAAAAGGGAAACATTCTTGTCAGGTAATCCCAGACAGAAAAACAATAAGGCCACTGTTAACCCATCTGCCAATATGGCAGAGAAAACAACATATACCCTTGCAGTCTTGTCTTGGAATATAGCGGGATTGAAAGGGAAAATGTCAGAGGCCGCTTGGGGTTCTTTTGTGGATCTACATGATGTAATCATCCTGCAGGAAAGTTGGTCAACAGAAGCTATCTATCGGGTTGGCTTTCTTAATTACTATAAACCAGCTAGCAAAGGACCGAAGGGCCGCCCGTCAGGGTGTTTAGTTATTTGGATCAGACAATCCTTAGCCATCACCATCACTGAACTCCCTACTTTGGGTAATGATATTCTAGCACTGAAATTAACAGACAACAATAATCAGGTCCTTTTTCTGTTTAATATATATGCTAGAGGGATACCAGGTGGGAAGCCTGCGGGAGTGGTAGCTGAACTTGACTTTCTATTGAATAACATTAGCAGGGATAGCTGTGTCATGGTGGCAGGCGATTTCAACTGTTGCTTCGAACCATTTCCCAACCTTGATAGTGGGGGATATGGGGAAATTGATCAGATCTGGAATATTCCCCCTTTGTCTGTTGCCCCTATCAAAAAAGTTACGGAGGCAGTTATGCAATGGTTGGGTTTTTGTCTTGAATGGGACTTACGCGCAGTGAATGGTAGGACCAAATCTGACCCGATGGGAAAAGTTACATTTGATAACTCCACAAACTCAAGTCGTATTGATTATTTTTTACTTAAGATAGAGTTTTGGAAAATGTTGGTGGATATGGAAGTAGTCAGTAGATCCGAGAGTGACCATAATCCCCTGGTGATATCATTATTAGTATCTGGGGGTCTCTGTATGAACCCTGCTACAAACATTGAAACTGCAGATGCTGGCCTTACAAATGACTGCAGAAGAGTAAAATGGGCTGGGCTTCAAGACAACACTGCTACTATTAGCAGGATTGCCATGGAGGTCTTAGCGGCCACAAAGCTGATGGTTCCCATACTTGAGGCTGGTACTCCACTCGACCAAATTGGGACTATTCATGAGACTCTTTTTAATAAAATTAAGTCTTTTTTTATCAAACCTGTTAAGGGAGGAAGTAATAAAGCCCAAGCACATCCTAGGCTGAAATGGTACGATAAGACCTGCAGTATTGCCCACAGCTCTCTGCTAAGTGCCATTAAATCCAAATCATGTGTGGACATAAGGATAGCGAGGGTGAATTACAAGAAGGCATTAAAAGAGGCAAAAACTAAATGGGACGACCAGCGTTGGTTGGATTTATATCAGGCAAGTACCTCATCCAACCAACAAAGATTTTGGGAGGTTGTGAAATGGGGAGAATCGGGGGAACTACATAGTCCGGTAAACCACGTCCC
Source organism: Lissotriton vulgaris (assembly GCF_964263255.1). Taxonomy (NCBI): domain Eukaryota; kingdom Metazoa; phylum Chordata; class Amphibia; order Caudata; family Salamandridae; genus Lissotriton; species Lissotriton vulgaris. The sequence goes on along the minus strand of NC_141686.1, from coordinate 355,083,443 downwards.
AGCAGAGCAATGGGTCAAACATTATGAGGTGCAGTTCAGCCACACGGAACGGATCTCCCTCACTACCATTAGGGAAGATGCCAGTGTGCAGCCTGAATTGTCCTCATCTGATCACGTTGTTTTTACCGAAACCGAAGCTATTTCTGCTCTTAAACAAGTGCAGAATGGCAAAGCCCCCGGCATAGATTGCATCCCCGTGGACCTCTTCAAATATGACCAAAAACACTGGGTCCCGTATATATTAAACTTAGCAAACGCTATAGCTAGGGGCACTAGGATCCCAAACTCCTGGAAAGGGGCCGAGATTTTGCCAGTGCATAAAAAAGGGGATAGATCTGATGCGGGAAATTACCGCCCCATCAGCCTCATCGACGCCCTTCAAAAAGTAATAGCCAGAATGTTGTTGGGGAAGATTCATTTGTGGATGATAGAAGTAGATATCCTGTCTCCAATGCAGGCTGGGTTTAGGGCACACATTAGCACAGTTGATCAGATTTTAAGATTTGTCATGATCTATTGGAAAACTGTGCTACTGAGAGATGGGAAGATCTTCGCTGCATTTGTGGACCTCAAATCAGCGTTTGATCTGGTCCCTAGAGGGAAGATGTGGGCTGCACTGAGAAGGATGGGGGTTCCTTCTGCACTTCTAGATCTTACCATTAGGATGCACGAGGGTAACTTCGCAAGAGTCAGATGGGGTCGTCAGGGCCAGGTTACCGAATCCTTCCCCGTGACCCGTGGTGTGAGGCAGGGTTGTGTCCTGGCCCCCACCCTATTTGTGCTCTTCATTAATCAGGTGGTTAAGTTCCTTTCAGACACCCCCACTGATGCTCCTTCACTGGGTGGGACAAAATTCCCCCTTTTAATTTTTGCAGACGATACCCTCATATTGGCCAAAACGCAGAAGGGTTTACAGGTTGCAATAAACAAATTTATGGATTTTTGCAATTTGAATGATCTTGAGATTAATATTAATAAAACCAAGTTTATGGTCTTGACCAAGAAAAAGCCATTGAGGGGCAATATTCTAATGAATGGGTCCAGACTGGAACAGGTTGATGTAATGACTTATCTTGGTGTTACCTTGGATTACAGGTTAAAATGGAAAGAGCAAGTAGAGGCACTCTGTCTGAAATTTGCCCGCTTGACTGGCTGCCTAGTAAAAGAGCAGCGGCGCTCCCTGACTAAAAGAGTACTGCCCGCGCTCAAAATCTACAGTGCTAAAATCAGCTCAGCGATATTGTATGGGGCAGATATTTGGGGTTGTGTGGACTTGGCTGTCCTGGATAGGATACAGAATAAATTTCTTCGTAACCTAGTTAGTCTCCCCCCCATCAACACCAGTCCTTCCACTTCTGATGGACATGGGCATGCATACCATTAAACATCAGGCCCAGTACAGGATGGTGGCTCTATGGAGACGCATATGGTCCACCCCGGAACTGGCCATGTTTGCCCGTGAGCTTCAAGATGTGAGACTGCAACAAGGGGCAGGCAATATACCGTGGCTAAAGCAAATTAAGAACACCCTTATTGAAATGGGCCTACCCTTTGCTATGGTCAGAGCCGGGTTCCCAAACCTTTCCTACTAAGGATGAATTCAAAGTTTTTTTCTGGTCCATGGTAAAAACGGAACATGTTGTACTTTCTGAGAAAGCGAACTTGACAGGACAGTTTTTGCTCCACAAAGTAATTCCTAACAAAGAAGTATATTGGGATGTAATCCTTAAAACATTGGATAGGAAACTATATCATCAGTTCCGTGTGGGCACATTGCCCCTGAGGGCCTTTACTAGCGGCTGGCAGGGGCTGGAGTCAAGCTTCTGTCCCTGTTGTGCCGTTTGTGAAGAAACACTAGGCCATTTTTTATTTGTCTGTACTGCCTATCACGAACCTCGTAAAAAGTGGCTGAAACCTGTATGTACTAGACTAAACACCCGAGTGAGTAGTGAAGCATTGTACACCTTGAAAACGAATACTTCTGAATGGCTAACTATAGGATTGGCGAAATTCCTCGGGTGGGCTTGGTTGATAAGGTCTAAGTCAATCAGTTCATAATTCACGATCTAAACAACCTGTATACCATGTTCCCTGACTGTTTCTTTGGTCTATGAATTTAATAGTATTGATGATCTGCTACTTTTATATATGCTCAAATGATTTTACCATTTCCCTTGACGTCTTTATATGTATGTTTAATTGAGATCTTAACCTCATTTGTTTTTCTTTTTTTTCAACGATTGGCTTTGTTCCTTTCTTTCTGATTTGGTTACTGTATGTATTTGGATATTTATATCGTTATGACTATGCTGTATCTATTGTAGACTATGTAAATCTTTTGTATATATGTGTCTTTTATGATGAAAAATCGAAATAAAGACGTTAAAAACTGAAAACTGACTTCATGCCAGTAAAAACAACTCTCAACAAAGTCCCACAAAATTATAGTGTCAGAGACAATTTGCATCACTGACACCTAGTGACCCCTCCTAACATATCTCACGATTAAAATGAACTCTCAACCAAGTTCCACAATGCTAAAGTGCAAGATGTTCTCTTGCGAGTATACTGTGTCTATATGTCTACACTGTTTTTCTAAGCCTACATGGGGATTGTTTTGCCCATCTTATTCCAATATTATCTCGTGCATATACTGTCATCTCAAGTTGGTGCTGCTTCCTATCCTACCATGTGCCTATAGCAGTGACCCATCCTTTGTGATGTCTACTAGTCTATGCTGATATTGATATACTACCTATGATGTGGGTGTATAACTTGTATATTTGCCCTCGAATATAAAGGACGTTTCTGCAGACTGACCAATAAACTCCATCACAACCGCCAGCTCCAAGATACCATGGCCAAGAACCCAGTGACATCAACAGGCCCACTGGCGCTTTTCAGCATTCAAGGCCCCCTTTTCCTCAAAGGGATCCTACCAGATCGCCTTGGTGACCTTTTTCACATGCCTCTGACACTCGCATCCCAATCTTCCAAAGAAGTGCCCACCAACCGTCCATTGAAGGGCCCAATGTTACAATCAGGCGGCCATCTTGGCTGTCGGAGGCTGCCTCTTGACCACTATGAACACCTCTGAATGCTTCTCCTGAAGTCTAACTTTGGTTATCCCCAGAAACAACTTCGGGAGCGTGGAACGATACTCCCCCAAGTTATTTCTGCAAAACCTCTCCAAACACGCTGCTAAAAAGTACAACCACAAAATGCTTAAAGAACACCCAGAGACACTAATACCAGACATCTTCTACAATCCAACACACAGAAGTCTTAAAATGGACTGCATCTTCTACACTACGAAACCCGCCAAAAGGAGAGAAAACGTCATTCCAACACTTTCATGTAACTAATGCTACCAATGTCCCTTATGGATCTAAACAAACTATATCCCTATCCCAGAACTTTAGCTGAGATCTGTCCATAACTATATACAGCAATGGAAACATCCTAATCCAAGCCACTGAACAAAATTATCTATTTTCCGCTTTCCGGCTCTCTGCGCCGCCATGCCATTCGCTCCCACCACCACCCCTCCACCCTCTCACATGCACGCCCTCATTTACTAGCTGAACCTTCTACTCCCAAACCCCCTCGCACTGCCCCCACCTCTACCTCCCCTACAGCATCTCTGATCCCCAGATGCACTGAAGCTTCTGTTTCGATACCAAAACTACTTGCCCCCTCTGCATGGCTCACCTCCACTGCCCAGCTTGACTTATCTATCCCACCGGAATCCTCTCAGTCCTCCAACCACAGCAGGCTGGATACTACATTAGCCCAGGAGCAGCCTGTGCAGGTAAGAGCTGTGGGGTCCCGGGGGAATGCGACAGACGACGACAAGGGAAAATTAAATAAATCATTTCCTCCCTCATTAACGTCTATTGAACCCCCACCCGGCCCCACCGCTCTTACCTGCACGGGCCGCTCCTGCATTACCTCCGCCCCAAACTCTGCCGAGCTCCATCGCACTCCACTTCCTACCACTGACCCAACCGCCACTCAACTGATCCCTACAACAGCCCAGCTTGAACTCACAATCAACACTATTCTGGATGAAATCTCATCCCTACGTAAGAACGTAAAGATTACCTACTTCCTGCCCCAGCTTCACGCATCTATAGCGAACACTGATCCTGCCACAAACATACACTCTGATCCCCTATCCTTTACCCCTAGACAAACTATCCCCTATGTCCATCACCAACTCAATCATAGATGCACCACGACTGAGATCACATAACGGGAAGCTGAAATGCTGAGCAACACGTATGACAATGCCCCGAGCAAGCCTTGTTGCCGCCAGATCCCGGTCATCCTTGGCACGAGTAGAAACCTGAACACCACTCGCCCTCCCAGGCGGCCTACCCAATTAACAACCATCCAACCCTGTCAGCCTGGTCTAAGATCACTACCTACGTGTTGCTGCATGCTACTACACTGTCAGTCAGCAGTCAAGCATGCCACTCAAATAGCTGAAACCATCCTAGGACACAAAATTGACTTCTGCTTTCCAACTGAAACCCGGCTGAACGACCACTCATCCTGAAGCTGCACTTGAACAATGCAGATGATCCAACAGTACAAGCCCTATTCACCATCCTGGAAGCGAACGATCTCACCCAACACTGCAATAAACAAACTCATACCAAGGGCTCTACCCTTGATGCAATCATCTCTGAGCAGAACACCTTATCGCTCCGTTCTATCCTAACCACCGACTGGACTCACCTCCACCTAATTCTTTTCAATCTCAATGCCATCCAACCAAAGGCCCACCCCCAAAATACCCGGTACAAGCACTGGGCGAGCAACATAGATTGAATCTTCCAGGCAGAGTTAGAAGCATTAGTCAGTTCCCAAATTCTAAGTTGATGACCTCACCGCCCAATACAACACAAAAATGGCAGAACTCCTTGACACAGTCACTACTTTGAAACTCAAGAAATCAAGAAGTATCCCTTCTAGATCTTGGTTTAAGAAAGACCTTAACAAAGAGGCAACATCTCCGATAGGCTGAAAGAAACTAAAGACAACATAAAAGAGAAGATAACAAATCAAACCAGGGAAGAATGTAGTATGAATAGGCTTGTAAGTTGTCAGATTTCTGGGAAAACGGTTGAGGCTACTGGATTTAGCTGGGACAGAGCTCCGTATGGAAGGTACTTGTACGGCAAAGCTGCGTCCACCTGATCTGGTCTTCTGTAATTCCGGAATAGCAAGTAAATTCAAGCGAGATCATGAGTTTTGACGGTTGTACGCATCTCCACCTGGTGTGCAATGAAGTGAGGGGCCAGACCTCAATCAATCAATCAGCGTTTTGAGAGCGTGCTACTCACCTGTGAGGGTCTCATGGTGCTGGGGGGAGGGGGAGGGTGTGAGCAGCTCTGTTGGGGTCATTCGAAGAGCCAGGTCGTGAGGTCCTTTCTCAATTAGTGCAGGTCAGGCTTTGTCGAAGGTGAAGGGGTGGGGGGCTGAGGCAGAGGGTCTTAGAGTGGATTTGCTATTTCAATATAGGTGTGACGTGTGCCCACCTCAGAAGGTGATATAGTAAACAAGCTGCGTCGCTGTGAATAACTTGTAGTCTATGAATGGTGTAATTGGAGAATCTTAAATATACCTAGTTGGCATAATACGAACCAGATAGGGCTACGGCCACCACTATTGCTTTTCTTGCCTAAAGTGGGAGCAGTGGAGTTATTTTCTTGAGATGTTTCATTATAAATATGCATTTAAACCCTGCTGCTGGTTGTTGTTATCTAATATCACTCCCAGACTTTTAGCAGTAGGTTTAGGCTTCGGTAACAATCTCATTTTTGTTGGCGAGTTACATTGGTTCCCGTGATTGGTCTTATTCTTTAGAATTACAATCTCAGTTTTGTCCATATTCAGTTTTAGTCGATTCAACCTCAGTAATCATCAAATTGCATATTTTGAAACTGGAGTGGTGACGCTGATATTCTGCCTAACTAAATTAACAACTCAGAGTCTGTGCAGTTATAAAGTCTGTAACCTCTTGAAGACAGTTCTTTCACCAGTAGGTCAACTCATAAATTATAGAGAATAATCATCTCTGGGGTACCCCCACACTCTACGGCTGTTCCACCTGCAGTAGGTTTGCCAAATCAACTGCCCAATAGCAATCAGCTAGGAAGGATTTAATCCATTCCAGGGCGGAATCCTGACAGCCAGCTTCTTCTAAATGGTCGACCGACATGTGATTGTCGACCTTCGCAAAAGGCGGCCAACACAAATAAAAGCACGAGAGCAGAGATTATTTCTAGATTATCATCCCATCTTAAATTATCAACTAAAGATAGGATTACCGATTCCCTGCATAGGACGAAAACCTGCTCGGAGGGGGTGGAGAAAGTGTGTGGACTGAAGGTGATTGCACTTCTATTAAGCAATGTGAGATTGTAGTATTTTTGCAGGTTAAGGGAGCAGCGATATTCGCCTATAATTCTAGAGTATATCCAGGATGTCTCACTTCTTTTTCAGTAACAGAAGCACTACAGCATTTTAAAATCATTTTTAAAGCATTTTACCTTCCAAATCCCATCCGCTAACAAGAAAACTTTCTCGCAACAAATCAAGCTGAAACTATGGATAAGAGACACAAAGAACATCAACTGGAATAAACTTGCCTCCCAATGTGAGAATGCTCTTAACCCCCCTCCCAATAACATGGCAGGCGTCAATGCCCTCACTGGTTTCTATAACTCCACAATGATCAAAGTTTTCGACCAAGCCGTTCCCCCAAAACTCAAAAGAATTCTGGACGAATATAAAAACCCATGGTTCAGCGGAGCCCAGAATGATGAGAGACGCAAACTCAGATCAACGGAACCGAAATGGAGGCAACATCCCTACCGCCTCCATCTTAAACTACTCCGGAAAGCCAGAAAATCATACAATAAAAGTATTCTAAAATCAAAAAAAGACTTCTTCAAATCAGAAATAGAGAATGTCAAAAATAGACCAAAAAAACTTGTTGAAATTCTGAAACAACAATCAAACAAATTCGCCGAATCCTCACTCTTAACATCGACTTCACAGCTGATTAGTGAAGAATTTTTCTCATTCTTCACAGCAAAAAAATTTTCTCCAACGCGAACTTAGTACGGCGGCAATCAACTCAGCCACCCCAAAGATCATTCAAGCCACTAACCCGGTACAACATATGCTAACTCTGTCCAAAAATAACTCTCACTGGTCTACTTTCAAACTTTACGAGCTCAATGACATTACCAAAATTCTAGCGACTACCAAACTCAACAAGCACTTCAATAACCCCGTCCCATCAAATTGCCTAACCCACATCTACCATATCATCTCCCCTCTCTGGACCAAAAACATCAACGCCTCGCTAACACAAGGTCACATCCTGGACTGCCTAAAAACTGGCCAAGTCACCCCACCCCTATCCTAAAAAAAACGACAGCTAACACCTCCGACCCCAGCAACTTCCGACCAATAACCAACATTCCCATGCTAACAAAAGTCTTGGAAAAATGTGTTCAGCAACAACTGAACCAACACTTCACAAACTTCATTCTACTGAACTTCACAAATCGGGTTTCAGACCTGGCCATAGCACAAAAACAGCCATCCTGCATATAGTAGACGATGCCCTCCTAGCTCTTGACTGGAATTAAACCTGCCTGCTAGTCCTGCTCGACCTCTCATCAGCCTTCGATACGGTCAATCACGACAAACTTTTAAGAAAACTAGATAACAGGATGGGTTTTTCTGGCACAGTCCTTCTATGGTTCAAATCCTTTCTGGAAAACAGAACGCAATCGTTGATGACCGACAATATTCTTTCTCTCTCCTCACCTAACCTACTAGGTGTACCACAAGGCTCTACCCTAGCCCCAACACTATTCAACTTATATGTCGAATCACTTACCGCTCTACTACAGCAGGTGAACATCTCCTACCACATGTGTGCAGACGACACTCAACTTTACATTAAGATCACCTCCATTGAAGAGATCCAATGGTTAACGACCAACTTCCTCAAGCTAAACTCACAAAAAAATGCATTTCTTTTAATCCCCCCCCTAATAACTCCCGGCAAACAAAGGAATGGACCAAAATGATCACTGCTCTGAACTGCACGCCAACGTTGGTGGACTCCACAATATCACTTGGAATCACAAGGGATAAGAACCTTAACTTGCAAACTCACATCAACTTGATGGCTAAAAATGCCCACTTTCACCTCAGCTACCTCAGAAAAATGAAGCCATTCATCGAGAACCCGGACCTCAAAACTGCAGTCCAGTCATTAGTCATATTGAGGCTGGAGTACGGATGTTTTCACCCTCTCAGGGCTTCCCAAAATCTCTACCGCCCCTCTAAACGCCTGCCTTAACGCCAGTGAGTGTTTGATTGATTCAGATGCTCCGTCCATCACCACCCCCTTTTGTACCGCTTTTGGCCGCCATAAGTGTGGCAGGGTATACTCAGACGTGAGTCCCTTGCTCACTTTGCCACTGGATTCAAGCAAGCCAGGCTGAAGACGGCTGGAGTGCCAGAAACCAGTCCTCGGAAGCTTGTTTCCGGTCCAGGGAAGACATGGCTTGGCGGTTCGGGCTGGACTGTTCCCATGAGGCACAGGGTCAGACTGATTTGCATATAGCCATGTCTGAACTGGGGTGGCAGAGTGGGCTAAAGAACGGTGATGGATTAAACCCAGATCTTTTGACTGGGTGTGAGTGTTTGATTGATTCAGATGCTCCGTCCATCACCACCCCCTTTTGTACTGCCTTAACACCACAGCAAGACTCATAACTGGATCTAGGAAATTTGACCACATATCGCCACACCTGAAGGCACTCAACTGGCCACCTTATGAAGCTCGTATTTACTTAAAGATGGCTTGCATCACTCACAAGGCGTTACACCACAACACCCCCAGTACCTAGCACAAAAACATACTTTATCTGGAGGAAACAGACATTCTAGGAGCGCAGATATTCTACTCCTGAAACCCTCGCGGTTCAACAAGACTAAAACCTCCAACAGAGCTGTTTCTGGAGTGGGGCCAAGAATTTGCAAGTCGCAAAATTATTCTTGATAAGCAAATTCCTCCATTAAAATCCGCACAAACACCACGCCAGCTTACAACCTCAATCTTGCCTATCCTCTCCGTCCACTGATATTTCAAAGCTAAGACGTGAACAATCTCGAATGGATTCTTATTGCTCAGAACAATTCTCTACTCTGCTTTTATCCCCCATACTCTGTTATGCTATGTTGTTACTTTGTATGTGTTGTTTTTGTATACCATGTTTTTATTAAATGTGCTATTCATACCTTGCTCACCATGTAAAGCGCTCTGATACCCTACCTTGGATCTGGTCGCGCTATAGAAAACTCTAAAAATAAATAAAACGCACTTGGAACGATAGCTTGAGCTACTGATTTGCTGAAAAGACTCTGCAGAGGATTGCTGAGGTCAGAGATTTTATGACTCCTGAAGGCCAAGTGTCAGATGGTGAGCGGATTTGACCTTGATCATAAATTATGGAGCTTGTTTATTACTTCAAAAAAGGATAGGGTTCTTTTCAGACTAACCTTCAGAATTACTGCGGCTGTAATGGTTTACACTATCTTTAAAGCAACCACGAGGAGATGTTGGACGGAGAGCTGAAACTTTGCAGACACTCACCCCCAGTCTCACATCTGGGTTGAATTCATCATCTTTCTTTAGCTCACTCTGCCACCCCAGTTCAGACCCAGCCACATGCAAATCAGTGGAGACCCTGTTCCTCATGGGACCAGTCCAGCCTAAACTGCCGAGCCAGGTCTTCCCTGGACTGGAAACAAGCAGCCTGGGACCGGTTTCAGGGTAACACCTCTCATCGGCCAGGCTAGCTTGAATCCGGTGGCAAAGTGAGCAAGGGACCCACGTCTGGGCATACCCTGCCAACTTAGGGCGAATACGACAACCACAAGGAGATGATGGACGGAGAGCTGAAACTTTTCAGACACTCACTCCCTAGTCACAGATCTGGATTGAATCCATCATTGTTCTTTAGCTTGGGTTGGGACCGGGACTAAAGTTCGAGCAGGAGAAGTTTGGTAGCGTCCCGGATCGTCCAGGAGCAGTGGAGCAGAAGATGAAGGAGGCCATTCGACAAGCCACTGCACAGCGGGACTTACAGGTAAGTCCGGTGGTTCTCCTTCGAAGGAGGAGGTCGCAAGGGCCTGTGACCTTCAGGAGCAGGACTAGTTGGTCGCTGCTGGGTCCGGGTGCAGAGCAAAGATGTCAGCCAGGTGCCGTGCATCTTGAGGTCCTCGCAGTCAGGATCAGACAACTTGGAGAGGCGATCTCAACACAGTTGGGCCACTCAGGAAGTGGGTCTCGGGTGTCTTGACGTCCCTTGACGGGTGCTTGCTTCTGGTACTTCAGGAGTCCAGAGTGAACTCCTCTTCTCTCGGTTTGTCGTTGGTGGTCCAGTACCCCGAGGATTGGTGCGCCACGGCTGCGATAGGTCCTGGAGCTTCCAAACTTGGTAGGGAGGCAGATTGCGTTGAGGTAGTAGCAGGTTAATCAACCGGGCACATGGGATCAGTGCCTGCGGTGTGCAGGAGAGAGATACTTTCACTCAAAGGTAGCTTCAGGGCAATTTCTCGCAGGCTGGAGGTGCTCCAGGGTTCTTGGAGTCCTTTCAGGTTTCCGGACGATACAGCAGCAGCAATTATAGAGTCCTTATGACAGCAGACAGGGTTTGGTGCCTTTTTCTTCTGCAGCAGGGCTGCAGTACTCGATTGGCGGGTCTTCTTTGCCGTGGTCTTCTCTTGCCCGTTGAATCGGCTGTTCAGGTCTCGGGGTTCCACCTAAATACTAAATTGAGGGGATGTACAAGGGGAGGCAGGTGGTAGCCAATGGGCTACTTATGTTTAGAGTGTCCAAACTCGCTAGTGACCACTTCCGCTGGGTAGCGGTGCTACTGTAGCCTCGATAGGAGGTTTTCTCACCATCTCAAGATGGTGGAATTTCAGGAGAGGGATTCACCCAGCCTGCCCTGCCCTAAAGGTGGTGTAGGCTACGTGGGGACCCTCCTCCTCACCTAACTAATTTCCCACCAAAAGTGGAGGAAAGAGGGTCTGGCCTCAGTCACTATCTGGAGGTTTCCAGGTTGGATTTTAAAGGCGGCATTGCCTTTGAAGCTTCCCACCCAGGAAGACCATCCTGTCCTGGAGGTGGTGTGACGCACCTCCGCCTAGAGCAGACTTTGTTCCTGGCCTCTGCGAGCACTGGCTCTCACCCCATGTCAGAAACGTGTGTGATGGTGGCAGACTGGCAAAAACAAGTCGGGAGCCGCACCAGTGTTTGGTAGGTTTTCAGCGGTTCCTGTAAAAGGGTCTCTTGTCTGAATCCATTATTAAATCCACCACTGGCATTGGTCCCAAACATCTTTTTTACAGAATTTTATATAGCGCAAACTTGACCCGAATCGGGTATCAGAGCGCTTTATATAGCACCAGTTACGTTACATGAGGACACACATTCATTGTTGTTAGGCACGGGGAGATTGAGTGATTTGCCCAGAATCACAGGATGTTCAGCGTCATTGCAGAGACTTGAACCCAGTTCCCCAGATTCGAAGTGGACCGCCCTAGCCGTTAGGCCAACTCCCCTTCTTAGAAATCAATGGAGACATCGTGGAGCTAGGATAATCGTTTTGACAGGTATCCACCACATCTACTCTTTATGGCGTCCCTGTTCAATTACAACATCACCAAATAGGCTGGACATTTATTTATAAAGTTTTATATAGAGCAAACAAGATCCCGAAGGATATCAGAGCGCTTTACAATAGGTTGGAAGAGAGGACAAACATGAAATGTACACAGCAATTGTAAAAAATAAAAATGATAAATAGTAAACAGTGGTACATGTATAGTATAGTATTATGCAGAAGAAACAATCTGTGACTGTTAGTTGTACCATGGAGATAGAAACATCAAGACACGCAGCCTGCAATGGCAGAGTGCAGAGCCTTGGTGAGGGGTCCCTGGGGTGGCACAGTCAGTGCTGCAGCCCCAGAAGACCCTCTTCAGTACCCATGGCCTAGGCACCAGGGGTACCATAATATTAGGAACTTACAGGGGCAACTGAAGTGGTGCCAATCGTGGTACAGTTTTAGGGAACGAGATCCGGCAGCGGGGACCTAGTTAGCAGGAACCTAGTGCACAGTACAAAACTACATCAGAAATCAGCGAAAACGTTGGGGCCAACCATGTCAAAAGAGGCACTTTCCCACACTTTCCCACACTTGCAAACTTGTGTATCCTTAATGGACATTGATAGGGTTTCAGACCAAGCACCAGGTCTCTGAAAATCACAAATGTCCACCAGGGTCGAAGGCCAATTGAATGGTTTCGCAGTCATTTGTCCAAGGTTTGCAGACCTCATGGGCCACAATGTAGCTCCCTTGCTCACTTTGCCACTGGATTCAAGATAGCCTGGCTGATGACGGCTGATTAGCCGGAAACCGGTCCCAGAATGCTTGTTTCCGGTCCAGGGAAGACATGGCTTGGCAGTTCGGGCTGGACTGGGCCCACAGGGTCAGACTGATTTGCATTTGGCCATGTCTGAACCAGGGGGTGGAGTGTGATAAAGAATGATGCTGTATTAAACCCAGATCAGGTGACTGGGGGTGAGTGTTTGATTTGCTCAAGCGCTCAGTCCATTATCCCTTTTAGTATCACAATGTGGAACCCAGCTTCTGTCTTAAAATCAGCAATTTGTTTTTCAGTTTTAACATTGGGCTGCTCCTGTGTCAGGAAGAGACAGGATGGCACCACATCTCCTTAAGACTTTAGTATTGTTTCACGATGGGGGGAACAAGTCCCTTCATCCTATAATGGTTCGATTTGTAGCCAACCAATCAGGGAGCTTCAGGTCAGAAGATCCAACTTTGGGTTTATGTATCCGAAATGGACAGGAGAAAAAGCTCCTTAATCCAATCGGATTTAATATATTTTTACACTTGGTCCTCGAGTCCAGATTCACTGACCATTTCTAGGCTAAAGATCCAGCTAGCGTGGAAGAGGTGTGGCGCAGCGGCCAGGGGGCCTGACTTCGGACCACAGGGTTCACGGTTTGATCCCCTGCTCAGGGGGCAGGTTAGCCCAGCACCATGTGACTCTGGGCAATAGCTTGCCTAATCTTCCAGAGGGCCCCCAGCGCCGGGACACCTCCGTCGGAGGTAGCTGTGCGCTTTACAAATGCTGGCATTTTACATTTACATTTTTAATTTAATTGACTAGTGTCTTGATTTGAAGCCCACAAAAAACACACTTTTCAAATGCTCAACTTCACAAACATAACTGATGGATTTGTATCAAATGAATCAAAGGCCCTTCCATGAGTAATGTTTGTTGTAATTTCATTCAGCCTTTTTTCTGTAGATCTATTAATAACTTTTTCAATGGGAATTAAATGGAAAATGGCACTTGGCCACCCACTTGACAGACATGCATAAAACTAGCCAAGCCACACCCAAATAGCTTTGTGCAGAGTCAATGAACTGTGCCAAAGTTATTATATGTTCATATATTTATATTACATGGGATTCTGTAATCCCTGTATAAGAGGCAGTCTCATGGGGCCAGATGTACGACTGCTATTTGCGGTCGCAAAGGGGATTTTGGCCCCTTTGCGACCGCAAAATAGGTCTGCCCATTGTACTAACCTATTTCGCGAGCCGCTAATGAATTAGCAACTCGCAAAATGGGGTTAGCGACTCCCTATTAGGAAGGGCCGTGCCAAGAGCATTTCTTCCTAATAGCGAGTCTAAAACCTATGTCTGAATGTTGTGCGACCGCAATTGCGGTTGCAAAACATTCGCAGTTTATCACCCTTCTCAGAAGGGTGGCAAAGCACTCGCAAACGGGTAGGGGTCCCCAAGGGACTCCTTCCCCTTTGTGAATGGAAGCCCAAATATTTTTTAAGGGCAGGCAGTGGTCCCAGGGACTACTGCCTGCCCTTAAAAAATTAAACTGAAAAGCTTAATCTTTCTTTTTTAAATGCATCCCGTTTTCCTTTAAGGAAAGCGGGCTGCATTTTTTTAAAAACTGCTTTATTGACAAAGCAGTCCCAGACATGGTGGTCTGCTGATCCCAGCAGGCCACCATCCCTGGGAGAGCCAGCCATTCCCAATGGGGTCGCAAATTGCGACAGCCTCATTAATATTCATGAGGCATGCAATTTGCGACCCCACTGGGAAGCGCAAACATTGTCTGAGACAATGTTGTATATTGGGATTTGCGACTCGCAATTAATCGCAATTTGCGAGTCGCAAATCCCAATGATCGTACATCTGGCCCTAATTTCTTTATAAACAGCAACTTGTGACGCAGCGAGTCGCTGATTAAAAAGAAAAGACATCAGAACCCGACTATTATAAGTTATTACCGTTGAGTTCTGAGGTCAATGCCTGCTGGAAGAGCCAGCAGCCAGGGTGAATGGCAGGTCAGGTCATGAAACATGTTAGAAATGGGGGTCTCTACTTGGCAATGGCTGGCGCGAATGTCCAAATAGGGACCCTTCTTCCTAAGTCAGGGCAAGTGGCCTACCCCCTTTGACAACCGCTGCTCAACCCTGTGGTAACGTAGCACGAGCAGTTAGGCCTATCGCAGAGGCAGTGTGTGAAGCATTTATGACCATGCACAATAAGGCAGTAACGAAACCACAAAAGGACATAACTCAAGTAGGTATAGAAAAATAATATCTGTATCTAAGGTTTAACTCAAGGCTCTCAAAGCGTTTTAACTGGCTACAATGCACGTAAACCAGTAGGGACTCAAAAAGGCAATAACGTATTCACCAGACGTGACACTGACTGAGTTCAAGGCCGGGGCCTACGCGACCCGTTGCGATCCAGATACCTGCCGTTAAAAGAGGAAACAGCACGCAGATTCTCAAAGAAGCGGACACGGTGACAGGCGAACTTCCAGCGACCACAAGTCTTGGCGGCAGGGGTCCGCAGTGTGCACCCACAATGATTCGGGCACTCGGGGACAGGCGGGCTCTCAGCGGCAGCAGCACGCAGCTGCGGTGGCCCCGGCTGGTGGTGGCGATAACTCTCGTCTTGCAGCTCTGTGGTGGGCTCACAGGGGCAGCAGCTCTCTCCTAGCTGTGGCGGCCCATGAGACGATAGCGACAATCCTCGACAATGGTGAACAAGATGCGGGCACACAGCGGCGTCAGCTCTCCCTTCGCTGCGACGGCCCACAGGACAAATCACGATGAGGCAACGTTAGCAAAGGTGCGGGTGCTCAGCGGCAGCAGCTCTCTGTTAGCTGCGGCGGCCCACAGGACAGATCCCAATGATGCAAAGTTGGCAAAAGTGAGGGCACTCAGCGGCAGCAGCTTTCTCTTAGCTGCAGTGGCCCACAGGACAGATCTCAATGATGCAAAGTTGGCAAAAATGCGGGCACTCGGCGGCAGCAGCTCGCTCTTCGCAGCGGCAGACCACAGGACGAAACACAATGATGCAAAGTTGGCAAAGGTGCGGGCACTCAGCGGCAGCAGCTCCCTCTTAGCTGCGTCAGCCTACAGGACAAATCACGATGATGCAAAGTTGGCGAAGGTGCGGGCCCGCAGCGGCTCTCTCTTAGCTGCGGCGGCCCACAGGACAGATCACAATGATGCAAAGTTGGCAAAGGTGCGGGCACTCAGCGGCAGCAGCTCTCTCTTAGCTGCGGCGGCCCACAGGATGAAGGATGGTCTTGACCAGGCTGGCACAATGGTGGGCACACAGATTCATCGAAGGTTCCGGAGGTTCAAATTTTGGCAAGCTCTCAGCTGCGACAGCTCTCTGTTAGCTGCAACGGTCACACAGATTCAGCAAAGGTTCCCAGTCCGCGTTCCTCACAGTAGAACTAGCGAATCCGGATTGCTTGACGGAGGCCTCACCTGCAAGCAGAATTCCTCACACTGGAATTCCGATGGCTGATGGGGTGAAGTCTAATGTTCCTGAGACTTCGGTAGGAGGCTCTCTTGATTCAGGCCCTCGGGTAGTTTCTTCAGCAAGCTCGGTGAAAGTTTCAAAAGTCCTTTCCTCTGTTCACTCGGACAGAGTTTCATATTGACATCCTGAAGGAACACACCTGGACAAGGTTCCAGCGCAGCGTTTTATACCAAAAAAGTATTTGTTCTCTAAAGCCACAAATCACTAAATCCAGTCAGAACCAGTATGGTGGGGTCAGTGCGCACTTGGTTTACGAGACGACATCCTGCTCTTTCAGAATGCGGGGGTCTCCTATCAGACGCCCAGTGGGGGGGTAGAGCCATCATTCACCTTGCCAGACACGGACTTGCTCAGATGGAAGAGTCACCCCTCCCCATGCTCTGAATTCCGATCTCTTTCTACATTTTCTGAGGTACTGCAGCTTTTTTTTAATGACTTGTATTAAACGGTTTCTAATATTTGTGGGCAAAAAATATCCCAAAAAATATCCCACAGGTTTTTGATGCCTTTAATTTTGCACTAGAGGCTTTATTTTTATTCTTCTTGTTTGCAAACATGTTTGCTCTTTCATATGAAAGAGCTACGCTACAAGGTTTTAAGTGGTTTGTGGGAAAGGTGATGGTGTGAACATGTATTATCCATATCCATACGCTCATGCGGCGTATGACGAGACAAAGTGCGCCTGCTGGGACACTAACCTTTGAACTGACTGCACTTTCCCACACGCGCAGCGTCTCCAGCGCGCGCTGTCACCCACTCAACTCTCTGCATCAACGACTTTACACCACAAGCACAACATCAAACAAAACTGGAGCCGGGCCTCAAGCGGGGGATGACGCGATTCAGCAGGCCTGCGGGGACACAAAATTTACAACTGAATGCACTTTCACACACGCTTACCTACGGAAGTGGAGTACATACACACTAGAGACATCTGCTAATACTTCTTACTCCGAGGTACACACAGTATCTGCACACACATGCCTAACTATTGTAACACTTCATGCTAAAAATGTTGTCTACCGCGAGATTTTAAAATAAATTTCCTTTGCCTATTACACACATTGCACACATTCTATTTCATACCCGGACAACGTCGGGAAGGCTGCTAGTATGAGATAAAGTACCACCTGGCGCACTTTATAAGATTACTGCAAGTCACCTCGGAGTCCAATAACCTTATAAAGTAACTCTGCCTTCGTCCTCGTTCCTCTATATAGTTATGGAACTCCTCGCTGACATGCAATATCCTTATCATGTGTGGCCGGAGGTACTTTATCCCTAAAATATTTTCACTGAATAAGGTTAAAGTGAAATTATAGTTGGTTTTGTTATAACACAAGGGTAAAGTGCATTTATAGTTAAACATTAAAACTGAACAAACCACTGCAATATGCAATTTATAGTTAGAACCACAATAGTTCAAGTTCAGGTTCTGGCATTTGTATAGCGCACTACTCACCCAGAGGGTCTCAAGGCGCTAGGGGAGGGGTTCATTATTTGTCGAAAAGCCAGGTTTTAAGTTCTTTTCTGAAGGAGATGTGGTTCTGAGTGAGGCGGAGGTGGGTGGGGAGTGAGTTCCAGGTCTTGGCAGCCAGGAAGGAGAAGGATCTGCCACCCATGGTGGATTTCCGGATGTGCGGGACTGCGGCAAGGGCAAGATTGGATGATCTTAGTTGGCGGGTGGGTTTGTAGAAGGACAGTCGAGTGTTGAGGTATTCGGGTCTTAGATTGTAGAGGGCTTTGTGTGCGTGGGTGAGAAGGCGGAAAGTAATTCTTTTGTTGACGGGAAGCCAGTGGAGATCTTTTAGATGTCCGGTGATGTGATCTTGTCGCGGGATGTCTAAAATGAGTCTCGCTGACACGTTTTGGATGCGCTGGAGTTTTTTTTGTAATTTTGCTGTGATTCCGGCGTAAAGTGTGTTACCATAATCCAGTCGACTCGTGACCAGTGCGTGGGTGACAGTCTTTCTAGTCTCGAGGGGGATCCAGCGGAAGATCTTTTTGAGAATGCGAAGTACGTTAAAGCAGGAGGACGAGACAGCGTTGACTTGTCTGGACATCGAGAGAGAGGAGTCTTGGATGAAGCCCAGGTTACGTGCATGGTCTGTGGGTGTGGGTGCTGCGCCCAATGCGGAAGGCCACCAGGAGTCGTCCCAAGCTGAGGGGGAAGATCCTAGGATGAGTACTTCCGTTTTGTCTGAGTTGAGTTTTAGGCGGCTATGTTTCATCCATTCAGCTACTTCTTTCATGCCTTCGTGAAGATTGGTTTTGGCGGTGTTGGGGTCTTTGGTGAGGGAGAGGATTAACTGGGTGTCGTCGGCGTAAGAGATGATGTTGAGGTTGTGTTGACGCGCGATGGAGGCGAGAGGACTCGTGTAGACGTTGAAGAGGGTGGGACTGAGTGAGGATCCTTGAGGAACGCCGCAGATGACTTCGGTGGCATCTGAGTATAATGGGGGAAGTCGGACTCTTTGAGTTCTCCCGGCGAGGAATGAGATGATCCAGTCCAAGGCTTTTCCTTGTATGCCAATCTTGCTGAGGCGATGGATGAGGGTGCTGTGGCAGACTGTGTCGAAAGCGGCGGATAGGTCGAGTAGGATGAGGGCCACTGTTTCTCCGTTGTCCAGTAGTGTTCGGATGTCGTCGGTCGCTGCAATGAGGGCGGTTTCAGTGCTGTGTTTGGCTCGAAATCCAGATTGAGATGGGTCAAGGGAGTTGTTGGATTCAAGCAAGGTGGCGAGCTGGCTGTTGACGGCTTTCTCGATGACTTTGGCCGGGAAAGGGAGGAGGGATATGGGTCGGTAGTTTTTAAGTTCAGAAGGGTCTGCTGTGGGTTTCTTCAGTAGGGCGCTGAGTTCTGCGTGTTTCCAGCTTTCTGGAAAGGTGGCAGAGTTGAACGAGCAGTTGATGACATCACGGAGATGTGGTGCGATTATGGAGTCAGCTTTGTTGAAGATGTGGTGGGGGCAGGGGTCAGTGGGCGAGCCAGAGTGGATTGAGTTCATGAGGTGAATGGTGTCTACAGTGGTAATTGGATTCCAGGCGCTGAGGAAGTTAGTTGGCGGAGAAGGATCTGAGTGGGGTGTGGAGGGGTGAACGCTGGAAGAGTTCTCGAAGCTGTTGTAGATGTCGGCAATTTCTTTGTAGAAGAAGGAGGATAACGCGTCGCAAAGGTCTTGGGAGGGAGTGATGTCGTTAGATGCTGCGGTGGGGTTGGTGAATACTTTGACGATGTTGAAGAGTTCCTTGCTGTTATGAGTGTTGTTGTCGAGACGATCCTTGAATGCTGATTTCTTAGCGGATCGAATCAGTTGGTGGTGTTTGCGAGTGGCTGTCTTGAGGGAGGCCATGTTGTCTGAGGTTGAGTTTTTTCTCCATATCTTCTCCAGGGTGCGGCATAGCTTCTTAGATTTTTTAAGGTCATCGTTGAACCAGGGAGCCTTTTTGCTGTGTGACTTGAACTGGTGCTTTTTCAGGGGTGCTAATTCGTCAGCACTGTGGGTGATCCATTGCTTGAGTTTAGTGGCCGCTTGGTTTGGGTCCATTGAGAAGGTGGGGGGGTTTTGGTTGAGTGATGTGAGGAGTTGGTCGGAGGTGATTTTGTTCCAGTTTCTCTGAGGAATAGGTTGAGGGCGATTGTGGGTTAGGGAGGTTTTGTAGCTGAAGTGAACACAGCTGTGGTCCGTCCAGTGGAGAGTTGTGGTGCGATCGAAGGAGATGTGCTTGCTGGAGGTGAAGATAGGGTCGAGCGTGTGTCCGGCTACATGGGTGGGGGTGTCTACAAGTTGTTTGAGTCCGAGATTAGCCAGGTTGTCCAGAAGGGTGTTGGTGTTGCTGTCGTGTTTGTTTTCAAGGTGGAAGTTGAGGTCTCCTAGAAGAATGTAGTTCTCGGAGGCTAGGGCGTGTAGGCTGACGAAGTCCGTGATGTCATCGCTGAATTGGGTGCGGGTACCTGGAGGCCTGTAGATGAGGGTGCCTCTCAGTGTGGTCCTGGGGTCGGTGTGGATCTGAAAGTAGAGATGTTCGGCGGTTGCAAGATTGTCGTCAAACTGGTTGTGATTTTGATGGTGTTCCTATGGACGATGGCAATGCCTCCTCCTGTTTGATTGGTGCGGTCTTTGCAGATAATCGTGTAAGTATCCTGTATGGCTATGGCGATGTCGGGAGCTGATGATGTGTTCATCCATGTTTCGGTGAGGAAGGCGATGTCAGGTGACGCAGTGTCGATTAGGTCCCAGAGTTCTGTTGCGTGTCTGTGGACCGAGCGGGTGTTGAGCAGGATGCACTTTAGGCAGTTTGAGTCGGAGATGTGTTTGGAGGACGTGGAATTGGTGAAGGTCCTAAAGCCGTTAAACTTGCAGGAAAGGCAGGCGAAAGGGCCGTGAGTACGTCCAGGAGTAGCTTCGCAGCAAAATGGTGTACGTCCAGGATTGAAGACAAGGAGAGTAGCGGCGTCATATGTGATTTCAGTGGGTTGGGAGCGGGGGGGACCAGGGGGTCTGGAGCTGGGCGCGGTCCAGGCGCGGACGGGCATAAACAGGCTTACTTTTGGCGCACCTTCGGTGCGCATGGGGCGCGCTCGCTGCGCGCGAACGCTGCTCGCAGATACATCTGTCATATGTGGATGGTGGGAGGGGGGAGGGGCGAGGGAGGGACAGCTGTGAGGCCGAGGGCGGAGTGTAGGTCCGGGCAGGGAGGCACAACAACACACGTGAAGATGGCTGCTGGCAATAAACCAAAGTAAACCAAACTGGATTGGGGCAATACTCCGCTATGCGATCAAACATTCAACGGAAATGAAATAAATTAAGGCACAATGCGGCGGTAAGCACACACAAATCAGCGTGTTCGGGTCAATTAATTAGATAGTTCGATTTGGCAGCGCGGGTAAATAGGAGCGTCAAAGTTCTATATTGCGAGCAATGCGAGGAGGCTGCAATCACATCAAAATACAAGCGCTACGATGAAAAGTATCAAAGTAAAAAATTAGCAGCAATGCGGGGAGGCAGCAATCAGAGTCAATTTCAAGAGCTACAATACCACTGCAGTCGGGGTGAGGAGCTGCGTGGGGGAGCGACCGCCTCTGGAAGGATCAGGACGGTCACAGAGGAAATGGCGGAGGGTCGGGCCAGGAGATTCAGTGGGAGGGAGGGACAGCTGTGAGGCTGAGAGCGGGGTGTAGGTCCGGGCAGGGAGGCACAACAACACACGTGAAGACGGTGTGCAAACCCTAACTCAGCATGTTACGTGTGATGATGCAATGACATTTTTCATAGTTAAAGAGTTTGCTAAAGGCAGGATGCTGCTGTAGGGAGATCATCGCTACTTTTATCTTCCCTTAAAATCATTCATAGCACACTTGGGGCTGAGCTAGAATTCGGGAGGGTGAACTCACAAGTCAGATACAGCGAATCACGTAGTGTATCTGTCTTTCACAACAAGGCCGTGTGCACTCTTGGAGAACCCTGCAGTGGCAAGAACATCCCTAGTCAGCCCTGCTGTTGAGGCCGAATACAGACTAGGATTTTTATATCAGGAACTGGAGACGACTGCATCTTACCCAATGTAACTGTGCAACCTCTCTATACTGCGCATGTCTGCTATTCTCAATGAACACCACATCACTTGTATCCGACTATTGTGATTCTGCCCAGTAATTCCTCCCATGAATTGCGCTATTTCCAGTTCCTCAGCCTGGAATAGGGACAGACAAGGAAGGACGAGAGCTACTGGCGTATTTGTCTCATGCAGAGTCCCATTACCAGGCCTGTTTCTGCACAGGAAGGATGCAGTCCTGTGTGGAAACAGAGAAGAATGCAGGGACACATCTGCACCCAGTGTACACTGGGGGTCAGTATCGCTCAGTGGGTTCCACCCAAACCCAAATGATCGCCTCAGAGACTTTCTAAAATCTGCTAATATGCATTCTCAAGAGGTTACATGCGTTAGTATGCCCTCCGCGTGTCCATGTATAGCGAAACACATACCTGGGGTGGCTTTGGACGGCAATAAATGTGACTGTGTTGGTCCTGTCTCCATTGAGTCTGAGGGGGCGTCTTCATCTGCAGTAATTGTGTCCAGTTCTAGGCATGATGGGGGCACAGGCAGACCCCGCTCTTCAGGACAGAGCAGTTCTGCCTTGCAGTTCTGATATTGATGCTGTGATTCAGGGTGCAGTAGCTTGTTGTTCTGATCTGAACCCCATGCATCAGTACAGGCTGGTTCTGGCTTGTAGTTCTGATTTGAATCCTGCTCCTCTGGGTGTAGTGGTTCCACCGTGTTCTGATCTGTTTTTTGTGCTTCAGGAAGCACCGATTCTCTCTCTCGATCTAGTGCCGCAGAGTGCAGTGGTTCCACTGTGTTGTTCTGATCTGAACCCGGTGCATCTGCCCAGGTCTGTTCTAGCTTGTCGTTCTGATCTGGTTCCTGTGCTTCAGGGCGCATTGATTCTAGCTCGTAGTTCACGTTTGGATCCTGCGCATAAGGAAGTTCCTGCTTCAAGCATAGGTGTTGCTGTAGGCACTGGGTTTGTTGTGACCCCAACTCATGAAAGGACAACAGCCCAGACTCTAAGTGTTCGTCTGATGACATCCCATCAGGTGACACGGGTTGTAGGTTCTCCTGGGGATCTTGGAAATCAAAACACATCAATTCTTCCTTTAAGGGATCATCAGGTCCGTTCCCATCTGGCAGCGCGGGTTGTATACAGTGGTTTTGCTGTGGTTCGTGTCCTTCAGGAAATAGTGGGTGTGGGCATAGGTTCTGTTGCTGGTCCCAGCTTTTACTAGACAATGAGGATGGTTCTTGATTCAGGGGCTCATCTGGCTCCCTCTCTTCTGCGAACGCTGACTGTACGCTCTGGTCTTCCTCTGGTGCCTGGCCAACAACAAATTCTGAGTGAAGACACAGGTTTGCCTCCAGTGACCTGCCTGGAGAATCTGTCTGAGGGCATATGGATAGAGTACAATCCTGCTGTTGTCCATTTCCATCTGGAAACCCGGGTGGCATGCACTGGTCCTGCTGCGACTCGTGTACATCTGGAAACCCAGGTTGCATGCACTTGTCTCGCTGTGACTCGTGTACATTTGGAAATCCAGGCTGCATGCACTCTTCCTGCTGCAACTCGTGTACATCTGGAAACCCAGGCTGCATATGCTGGTGTCGCTTCGACTCGTGTACATCTGGAAACCCAGGTTGCAAGCACTGGTCCTCCTGTGGGTAACGTCGATCTGGAAACATTGGCTTTAGACAAAGGTTTGGCTCCTCTGGACGCCCTTGAACATCGGTCGGAGAAGAGAGCGTACACTCCTGCTTTGGTGCATGCCCATCATAACACACTGTCTGAAGACGCAAGCTCGGATCCCCTGGCCTGTCCAGTTGAGGTGTCACAGGAGACCGGCTAACAGTACAATCTCTAATGCTCGCCGGACAGACCATCTCCAAAGACACTGCACCATTATCTAGGGAACCTTGATCCTTTTCTATCCAGATTTTCTTAATCAGCCCAGTGACTTTAGAAGGTATGTCTTCCACAGTATTCAGCAAGTTATCCAGTTTGGCTTCCAACTCCTCCAGCATGGATAGAAGGATAATGTGCGGCAGGTTCTCCGAAAGAGGTTCCAGGTCCTGGTCCCTCTGAGCATCATTTCGGGATCTTGAAGCTGAGACGTCATGAAGAGGATAAGATGGGACTGTGGCTCTTACGGATTCACGTGAACACTCCGCTGTCACTTTCTTTCCTGGAGCCCGTCTTCTCCCCATTCCGGTAAATTGATGTTCAAGTCTCAATGTCTGCAGAGGAGAGGAAAAGAGAAAACACAACACGTTATCACAGGACAGTTAGGTCAAAATCCTCCTTCCTGTCTCACCAACCCCAGTGTGATCAGAGAACATCGCTCATTTCTAAAACCAGAAAAAAATGAATCATTAAAATGTCACAATACCCGCAACATAGTTTATATATTATGAAAGGCACGGATTTGAAATGTTTCCAACACTATGTCTGTTCCTTGGTCTGCTCAAATTGTACACTGTGCCACCACAAAAACTGGACACTGTAACAGCCTTACAGCAATCGAAGGTTTATAATATCCTGGCAGACAAGACTGCGCTAACATCCTCACTTGCACTGTACAGCTCTCTTTTGCAATATTCAGGTCAGTGACTGAAGCACGCGCCAACACACCAAACCTCTACAGAATCTACAAAACGCGTGTTATTTCATTACATATTTAGAGAGCATGTTCAACCTGGGGTTTCTTGGAACTGAATCAGAAACACATAAAAGAGGAGACAACTAATCAGACCAGGGAAGAATAGGTTTGTGCGTTGTCAGATTTCTGGGAAAACACTTGAAGTTAGATTCAAATGGATTTAGCCGGGAGAGAGATTCGAATGGAAGGAGCTTGTACCAAAGCTGCGTCCACCTGATCTGATCCTCTGTAATTTTGGAATAGAAAGTAAATTCAAGTGAGGCGATCTCTGGTTTTGTACGGGTATATGTATTTCCGCCTGGTTTGCAATGAAGTGAGGGGCTAGACCTCTCGACCCTTTAGGGCTAAGGGAGAGGGTCTTAGAGTGGATTTGTTATTTCAATATAGGTATGGCGTGTGCCCACCTCTGAAGATGATGTAGTAAACAAGCTGCTTCGCTGTGAATAACTTGTAGTCTATGAATGGTGATACTGGGCATTCTTACATATACTCGGTTGATATAATGCGATCTAGATAGGACTGCGGCCTCCACTATTGCTTTTCTCGTCTAAAGTGGGAGGAGTGGGGTTATTCTCTTAAGTAGTTTCAGTATAAATCTGTATTTAGATCCTACTGCTACAGCCTGCTGGCTCTTCCTAAGATTGCTATTGATTATCACTCAGAGGCTTTTAGCTGTGGGTTTAGGCTCCGGTAACAATCTCATTTTTGTTGGAGAGTAAAGTTGGTTCCAAAGATTGGTCTTATTCTTTAGAATTACAATCTCAGTTTTTTCAATATCCAGTTTTAGCTGATTCAACCTCATGAAGTAATCATCAAATTGCATCATATTTTGAACCTGGAGTTGTGAGGCGGACATTCCATTGATAAGAATTATCTGAGAGCCGGGGTAGTTATAAAGCCTGGAACCTCTTGAAGACAGTTTTCTGACCAATAGTTTTTGCAGGTTAAGGGAGCAGAGGTATTGGCCTATAATTCTTGGTTATATCCGGGACTTCTCCCTGGTTTTTCAGTATCGTGAGCTCTACAGCATTTTGAAACAAGCTTGGAGCGACAGCTTGAGCTGCTGAATTGATGAAAACGCTCTGCAGGGGACTGCTCAAGACCTCGCTTTTCGACAGAGACGCAGCACCCTCAGCGCCCAGATACCCTTGGGGTACGCTTTATAAATGCTGATTGATTGTTGAGGTCAGAGATTCTATGACTGCCGGAGGGCAAGGGTCAGTTGGTGACCCGGATTTGACCTTGATCACACATTCATGAAGCCTGTTTATTTCTTCAAACAAGGATAAGGAGAGTAGAGTTCTTATCAGACTCAACTTCAGAAATATTACTGCTGTATTTGTTTATACTATCTATAAAGAATGTTTTTGTCAAGTATTTAGATTGTCACAGAATGCCTCGACAGGAGTCAGGGAAGTTCTCATTTCATCTGGGGGCGACAAATCATTCAGGATATCAAAAAACCATTTTTATTATTTGTCTATTAAGAGGACTTTGCAAGGAATGGGTTTGCCTTTATATTCCTCAAGCTCAATTTAAAATGTGATTTTGCTCTCTTCATCTTCCCTTTCCCGCCAGTGTCGACGCAATGCAGGTTTCGCCTCCTTTAACTCTGGCTTGTACCAGGGCTCTGGTCTGGTGCGGTTTATAACACGCTGTTGAATTTGAGGGGTGTTGGTCACTAGCATGTCCGAACCACAGAGTGGGATATTTTTCTTTGGAGAGAATGTCTTCAATTGATGGGAAGAGGGGGGAGGGGTTTGAAAGTGTTGATAACACTGGCTCTGTATTAATGTATCGCCATGTGTGTATGGTTTCATTTCCTGCTTGTGGATCAAGTTAGAAAGATCTACCGGAATACAAACGCTGATCAAATACTGATTGGACCGTAAGCAAGAAGGGATGATTATATTCAGTCAATTCGAATTATACGCCCAGATAAGATCTAAGGGATTTCATTTTTTGTGATCCGAGCATGTAATGTGTTGGTGTAAATTCAACATCATTAAATCAGCAAATTCATTATCTTTAGGGACCGAGTTGTCGTCATCAACTCGAAACTTGAGAAAGTGAAGCAGATCTACCCCTTCAGTTTGAGTAATTTGTTTCAGGGATGTGTGGATCCACTGGTGAATAATTGCTGCTTTCTCACCTCCTTTCTCTGAGCTTGTTCTCTTTTGGTTATCTTAGGGTATGGCTTCTGGAGATATGGAGTAGATTCCTCTGACAACCAGGTTTCAGTTACGAACAGGATATCCGGCTTAGGAGATTCTAATAATTTGATATTTCCACCTTATCTTTGCCTAGGGAGGGTGGGTTTAGTAAAGCGCTTTTAACGATTTCTCAATCTGAGGATGTGGAAGAGTCTTATTGTTTGTTCGTCCAAACTGAGGTCTGTTGAGTACCAGATTACTCTATATGTGTGGCTGGCATACACGCCATTTGCCTCTAAAAACGAGACAAACATGGGGGAGATACTAAAATCTGTGTACCTGAAAGACTTTAGATCTTATGCTAAATATGCGAAATATTGAGTATACTACCTGACTTCTGGTCCCAGCAGTGGCGGCCAGGGGTGCCTGGGAGCAGACAGGCTTGTCTTTGGCAAAATGCTTGCAACACACACGCCAAATGTTTGCAACAAACACGCACACAAATAAATTGCTCTTTAAAAAGTCCATTCAATTGTGTACTCACAGATGTGACACAAACTCCAACTCTCACTCGCACAGCCTCACACGTCATTTATAAATCGAATTCATGTAACAAACCAGATATTTCTTATCCACATCTTCAATGCTGCACAATTACACAGGCATTGTGCTCTCCAGTGCACACACTCATGTGAAACAGCGCCAGAATGCCCTTTGGGTGACAGATCAGCGCTATATAAATATGCCCAAAAAATAAATAAATAAATAAATAAATAAACACACACGTGAAACACAATTCATCCCCAGGCACAAAGACCTACACACTGGAAATAAGTCATCAAACGGATCAGTTGCTTACACGCTCATATATAATGTATCCACCCAAGACGACCAATCACAAACCAGCACATACACACAGTCTCGCACACACAAATCACTTCCATACATTTTGTAGTGAAAGGTTAGACTTCGTCCAAGCCATTCACGGGCATCACCTACTCCCAGAGAACTACACACAGGGTGGGCACAGATCTGCACAATCACATGTAACACCTCAAATAATCACGGCTCACTATTCACACAAAGTTCTTGCAGTCTCTTCAACAGAGCTGAGACATCCCAGAGTCTCTGAGACAACACCCAATGTGGAATGCTGCCGGAGGAGTTGGAAGGTGTCAGTGTCTCAGGAGGAAGCAGATCTGTGGGTGGAGTATTCTGTAAGAAATAAACTCCTCCTTTCTATCACCGCCATGGACACGCGATACTTCATATATTAGGGACGCACGGAAATATGGAAAAATGTGCAAGGCTTCACTATCGCATTGTGAGAGTACTGAGGATCTGTGAATTTTATGTAAAAAACCCTTGAATCAGGTGATAACACGGAGAAACGTTGTCACTTCTTCAAACACTCCACACATTGCATGTGCACTGCACTTTACAGCACAAACACAACCTGCCCTGTACTTCACAGCACAAACACAACCTGCCCTGCACTTTACAGCACAAACAATCAATCAATCAATCAATACATTTATAGAGCGCGCTATTCACCCGTGAGGGTCTCAACGCGCTGAAGGGAGGGAGGGTGTCGCAACTGCTTGAAGAGCCAGGTCTTGAGGTGTTTTCTGAAGGTGAGATGGACCTGGGTCAGTCGTAGGTGCACGGGGAGGGAGTTCCATGTTTTGGCTACCAGGTAGGAGAAGGATCTTCCTCCGGTGGTGGTTCTGCGAATTCGTGGGCCGGTGGCGAGGGCGAGGCTGGCGGAGCGAAGCTGGCGGGTGGGGTTGTAGAACGAGAGGCAGTTGTTGAGGTATTCGGGGCCCTTGTCATGTAGCGCTTTGTGTGCGTGGGTGAGGAGCCTGAACCTGATCCTCTTGCAGACGGGGAGCCAGTGCATGTCTTTCAGGTGGGCGGATATGTGGCTGTGGCGAGGGATGTCGAGGATGAGTCATGCGGAGGCATTCTGTATGCGTTGAAGTCGTGTCTGAAGTTTGGCTGTGGTTCCTGCGTATAGGGCGTTTCCGTAGGTGTTGAAGCAAGATGACGAGACGGCGTTGACTTGTTTGGTCATCGTGAGGGAGGAGTCCAGGATGAATCCCAGGTTGCGTGCATGGTTCGTGGGTGTTGGCGCTGAGCCCAGTGCTGTGGGCCACCAGGAGTCATCCCAGGCGGATGTGGATTGTCCGAGGATGAGGACCTCCGTTTTGTCTGAGTTCAGCTTCAGGCGACTGAGCTTCATCCATACTGCGACGTCTTTCATTCCTTCATGGAGGTTGGTTTTGGCGGTGTCTGGGTCTTTGGTGAGGGGAGTATCAGTTGGGTGTCATCGGCGTAGGAGATGATGTTGATGTCGTGTTTGCGTGCTATGGCGGCGAGGGGGCTCATGTAGATATTGAAGAGGGTAGGGCTGAGCGAGGAGCCTTGGGGTACTCCGCAGATGATCTTGGTGGCCGCTGATCGGAAGGGAGGGAGCCGAACTCTCTGGGTTCTGTCGGAGAGGAACGAGGTGATCCAGTCCAGGGCCTTTCCTTGGATCCAAGTGTTGTGGAGGCGGGTTGTTAGGGTGCGGTGGCAGACAGTGTCAAAGGCTGCCGAGAGGTCTAGGAGGATGAGGGGGGTTGTTTCTCCGTTGTCCATCAGGGTCCTGATGTTGTCCGTGGCTGCCATGAGGGTGGTCTCGGTGCTGTGGTTGGCTCGAAATCCGGACTGGGACGGGTCGACCGAGTTGTTTGCCTCGAGGAAAGCTGTCAGCTGTTTATTGACAGTCTTCTCGAGGACTTTAGCCAGGAAGGGAAGGAGAGAGATGGGGCGGAAGTTCTTGAGGTCTTTGGGGTCCGTTGTGGGTTTCTTCAGAAGGGCGTTGATTTCTGCGTGCTTCCAGCACTCAGGGAAGGTGGCTGACTTGAAGGAGTTGTTTATGATGTACCAGTGGTGGGGTGCGATGATGCTGTCGGCTTTGTTGAAGATATGATGGGGGCAAGGGTCGGAGGGGGAGCCAGAGTGGATGGTGTTCATGACGTGGGTAGTGTCTTCCGTGCTGATGGGGGTCCAGGTGCGGAGGGTGGTGGTGGGGGTCGATGCTTCGGTGGCTGGAGGCAGAGTCTGGGGTCCGAAGCTGTCGTGTATATCTGCGATCCTGCGGTGGAAGAACGTGGCTAGGGATTTGCAGAGGTATTGCGATGGGGTGATGTCGTTGTTGCAGGCGCTCGGGTTGGAGAGCTCGTTGACGCTGCTGAAGAGTTCTTTGCTGTTGTTGGTGTTGTTGTCTAGCCCCTCTTTGAATGATGCTCTTTTGGTGGTGCGGATCAGCTGGTGGTGTTCGCGAGTTGCGTTCTTGAGGGCTGTCAGGTTTTCTGTTGTCCGTTCGTGGCGCCAGGTTTTTTCAAGTGTTCGGCAGGATTTCTTTGAGTCTTTGAGGGTGTCTGTGAACCATGAGGTTTTCATGTAGCCGGTCTTGCCTGGGGGGTTCTTCAGTGGAGCGAGGTCGTTGGCGAAGTTGGTGATCCACTGTGCGAGGTTGTGGGCTGCGTCGTTGGTGTCAGCGGTGTCAGCTGGCGGGTTCTGGCTTAGTGATGAGAGGAGCTGGTCTGTGGTGATTTTGCTCCAGCATCTACGGGGGATTTGTTGCGTGCGGTGGTGTGAAGTGAGGTGAAGTGGAGGCATCTGTGGTCGGTCCAGTGTAGTCCGGTGGAGCAGCTGAAGGAGACAAGGTTGCTGGGGGAGAAGATGGGGTCGAGCGTGTGGCCAGCGAGGTGGGTGGGGGTGTTCACCAGTTGTTTGAGTCAGAGGGTGGCGAGGTTGTCGAGCAGGGTGGTGGTGTTGTTGTTCTTCAGGTGGAAGTTCAGGTCCCCTAGGAGGATGCATTCAGGTGAGGCCAGGGCGTGTGGGCTGATGAAGTCGGCGATGGTTTCGCTGAATTGTGTGCGCGGGCCCGGGAGTCTGTGTAGGAGAGTAGCGTCTGCAATCCTATGATCACCCCAGATTTTTGCTTTTTGCTTCACTGGTTTACGACTTCCCTGGCTGTGGGCCTGCTAATCAGACCCACAGGCTAGCTGTTCTCTCACTAAATTGACATGTGTACCTTAGGTGCATTTACCAATTGGTACTGGGCCACCTTATCAGACCCTGTAACTCAGGGCATAGGTGTACCCAGGGCCTACCAGGGGCTGCAGCATGTATTATGCCACCCCTGGCTGGCCATCTAAATCTGACACAACTGGCTGCACGACAGCTGGGGCAAGGTGGTGTAGTCACCCTTTGCTTTAGATATAGTATACCTATATCTAACCCTAAAATGGACACATAGATTCCTATCAGTCACTCCTATGGCAGGCCTTGACAATCCTGAAGGCAGAGTGCTTGGAATCATGTGAGATGGTGTTCTGGCATGAGCTGAGCCCGTTTGCAGCTTGTGGAACCAAGTCCTAATAGCTGTTCCATGATAACGTATACCATATACTCTTAAGTGCATTATAATCCTTGCGGTTATATGCCAACTCTGGTATCGCTTTATCAAAACATGTTGAGTAAGGTGTCATACAAATTGGAATACTAACCCCTCGCCAATTCTGGCGACGGGGTTAGCATTCCACCCTTCTAGAGGGACACGACATGTATGTAACTGTGAACCCCGGTTAAAGTTAACTCAAGCCTCAGCATCACAAAATGGATGCTGCCACCACAGACACAAGTCTGACCTCCTGCTGCTGGGAGTCCTTCCAGCGAGGGAGGCTTGGACAAAGGGTTTCCTGTCAGGGGCGGTGCTAGCACCATCCCAGACAGGGTTTTGTGTATCCTGGGTAGGCAGGGCTTTAGAGGAAGGTGACTGCAAGTGGCACCCCGGTGCTCACTATGCATAGGCCGGCTAGAACCAGTTCCAGGGGCACACCAGCCCCTGACCTGGGGAAAGTCCGGCATGGGAGAGGGGTGTAACCACCCCCCTTCCTGGTCCCACCCATGGGCAGGACCTAGTCGCGTGCCAGCCCCTTTTCCTAGTATAAAGATAGGAGCGGGCCCCCTTCCAAATTAGATCATCTTTGAATCCTGAAACTACTTTCCACGAAAGGAACTCAAGACTTCTTCTCAAGATTTCTCCCTTGTGACTAAGGAGTAGTCACCCTGCACCCGAAGGCACCATCTAAGAACACTGCGGTTTGCTGCACGTCCTTCCTCCGGAATCCGACTGACCAGCACGACGAGACCCGGCTTCCCTGGCACCTCTGACCTCTACCTACATCATCAGCCCAGCTGAGATCCGTGGGTGTGACGAGACCTCGAGGGACCGGCCATCTTCAGAACTGCACAACGCTTATCCAGCATGACCGCCGAGGGATCCTCGAGTGAGATCATTGGGGTTCGAGAAGCCCTAACCCTGAGCAGTTCCAGCACCGAAGACCAGCCCCCCAGGATTCACCAGATCTGCGTGGGGCCCTTCTGCTCTTTGCTGCTCACCGCGTTGTCCGGCTACTTGCCTGCTGGCTTGTGGCCCTAGAGAAAAGGACAGGAGTTTAGACACTAGACACCTGAGTAAGATAGTGCCCCCCTTTAAACAAGGGGATGATATCCACAAATGGATACCTGCTTTGGAGAGGGCCTGCACTGTCCAGTGAGTCCCCCAGAGTCAGTGGGCAGCTGTCTTGTGGCTCTCCTTTGAAGGCAAAGGTAGAGATACGCTCCTCACTACTAGAGCTGAGGATGCTAACAATTACCAAGTCCTGAAAAATACACTGATAGATGGGTTTGGCCTAACCACTGAGCAGTACAGGTTGCTGTTCAGAGATACCCAGAAAACTCAGTCTCAGGATTGGTCTGATTTTGTGGATTGTGCCACTAAGGCTTTGGAGGGCTGGTTGCTGGGCAGTAAGGTTACTGATTATACAGGATTGTACAATCTGATCATGAGGGAACAGATTTTAAACAATTGTCAGAACCAGTTGTTGCATCAGCACCTTGTTGACTCAGATCTGACCTCTCCCCAAGAATTGGGAAAGAAGGCAGACAGATGGGTCAGAACAAGGGTTAAGCAGAACCAGGGCCAGAACCAGGGTGGTCAGAAGAAAGCAGACCAGAAGGGTAGTAATACCAAGGGTGAACAAAATGACCAGAAGTCTTCGACAGGCCCCCAACAAACCAAAGAGGGTGGGGGTCAGGCTTCCCAGAAGAAGAAGACTCAAGAAGGCCAGTCTAAAAGGTGGTGCCAGTACTGTAAAGGTAAAACTCACTGGTTTAGTGAGTGCACCAAGAAAGGAGGGCAAACTCCTACCACTACAGCCCCTAAGGCAACTGCACCCCCTAGTACAGCCAGTAGTGGTAGTGCACCTCCCAATGGATTAGTTGGGTTAACCTTGGGTTCTGAGGGGTATGACAACTTAGTTGGCACACTCACTCAGGCTGTCATTGTCTGTACAGGGGATGTGGATATATACCCTGATGCCAGTCCCAATACTTTGGGCAAATACAGACAGACACCTTTTATCAATGGAAAGATGGCTCAGGCCTACAGGGACACTTGTGCCAGTGTCACAATGGTGACACCTAACTTTGTGGACCCTGGACAGATCATGCTAGGACCAGAGTACCTAGTGACCAATGCCAGCAATGCCACTACCCACCATAGTATGGCAATTGTTGATTTCTCCTGGGGAGGGGTAAGTGGCCAAAAGAAGGTTGTTGTTAGTTCAGACCTCCCAGTTGAATGTTTGTTGGGCAATGATTTGGAGTCATCCCTATGGTCAGAAGTGGAGCAGAGGACTCACATGGAAATGTTAGGCTTACCAGCACATGTGCTTGCTGTGACTAGGTCACAGGCCAGAAGATGCCCCACTGAACAGATGCTGGATCCTGGAACACTGGACCAGACACCTTCCAAGAAGAAGAGCAGTAGGGTTAAGGCATTGCCTTCCCCCTTGCCCCAGGTTGTGGATCAAGTCTCAGAGGAGGCTGACCTCAAAGAGCTGAGGGAAACTGAGCCTAAAGAACTTGAACCTGATCAGGTTGAGTTTCTGGGTTCAGGGGGACCCTCCAGAGAAGACCTGGGGAAGGCACAGTTAGACTGCCCTTCCCTTGAACCCCTCAGACAGCAGGCTGCTGCTGAGGCTGCAGGGAACGCCACAGGTGCCCACAGGGTATACTGGGAAGATGGACTCCTGTACTCTGAGACAAGAGACCCCAAACCTGGTGCAACCAGGAGGCTGGTCATCCCCTTGTCTCTGAGAGGTTTCCTTCTCACCTTGGCCCATGAGATTCCCCTTGCAGGACACTTAGGCCAGAATAAGACTTGGGACAGAATTGTCTCACACTTTCACTGGCCTCACATGAATGAAGATACCAAGGAGTTTTGTCGCTCCTGTGTCACTTGCCAAGCCAGTGGCAAGTCAGGTGGCACAACAAAGGCCCCCCTTATACCAATGCCAGTGGTGGGGGTACCCTTTGAAAGAGTGGGGATTGACATTGTTGGTCCAATGGAACCCCAGACAGCATCAGGGCACAAGTTTATACTGGTGGTGGTGGACCGTGCCACCAGGTATCCTGAAGCTATTCCCCTTAGGACCACTACAGCACCTGTTGTGGCAAGAGCCCTAGTTGGAGTGTTCTCCAGAGTGGGCTTCCCTAAGGAGGTTGTCTCTGACAGAGGTGCAAACTTCATGTCAGGATATTTGACTGCTATGTGGAAGGAATGTGGTGTCAACTACAAGTTCACCACACCCTATCATCCACAATGCAATGGGCTTGTTGAAAGGTTCAACAGGACCCTAAAAGGGATGATTCATGGACTACCTGAAAAGCTCAGGCGTAGATGGGATGTCCTGATACCCTGCCTTTTGTTTGCTTACAGAGAGGTCCCACAGAAGGGGTTTGGCTTCAGCCCTTTTGAACTTCTGTATGGGCATCCTGTAAGAGGACCCCTGTGTTTGGTGAAGGAAGGATGGGAGAGACCTCTCGAAAAGCCTGCAACCAACATAGTGGACTATGTACTTGGTCTCCGCTCCAGGATGGCTGAGTATATGGAAAAGGCTTCTAACCCTTGAGGCAAGCCAAGAACTCCAAAAAGCTTGGCATGACCAAAAGGCTGTCCTGACTGTGTACAAGCCTGGACAGAAGGTGTGGGTGTTGGAGCCAGTGGCCCCAGCAGCACTCAAAGACAAATGGTCTGGGCCCCACACAATCCTTGAGCAAAAGGGAGAGGTCACCTACTTGGTGGACCTTGGAACTCCCAGGAGCCCCCACAGGGTGCTCCATGTGAATAGGCTCAAAGCATATGTTGACAGGAAGAACATGAGCTTGCTCATGGCCACAGATGAGGGACAGGAGGAGGAGAGTGACCCTCTCCCAGACCTGCTCACTCAGAATCCTGATGATGGATCAGTAGATGGTGTTGTCTTTTGTGGCAGCCTCTCTGACCATCAACAGAAGGATTGCAAACAAGTTCTTCAATCTTTCAGACATATGTTCTCTCTGACACCCAGTCAAACCAATTGGTGTACCCATGAGGTTGACACTGGTGACATCCTGCCAGTCAAGAGTAAAATCTACAGGCAGCCTGATCATGTTAGAGACTGCATTAAGACAGAAGTGCAGAAAATGTTGGAGCTGGGAGTCATTGAGCCCTCAGATAGCCCTTGGGCTAGTCCAGTAGTTCTAGTGCCAAAGCCTCACACCCAGGGTGGTAAGAAAGAGATGAGGTTTTGCATAGACTACAGAGGCCTCTATGCAGTCACCAAGACTGATGCCCACCCAATACCAAGGGCAGATGAACTTATAGATAGATTGGCTTCTGCCAACTACTTAAGCACATTTGACCTGACAGCTCGGTATTGGCAAATCAGGTTAGCTGAGGATGCCAAGCCCAAGACAGCATTTGCTACCCCTGGTGGGCATTATCAATTTGTGGTAATGCCCTTTGGTTTGAAAAATGCACCTGCCACCTTCCAAAGGCTGTTGAATCAAGTTCTCACTGGGCTGGATGACTTCTGTGCCGCATATCTTGATGATATAGCTGTCTTTAGTTCCACCTGGGAGGATCACCTGGTCCACCTGCGGAAAGTGTTAGAGGCACTGCAAGTAGCAGGTCTCACTATCAAGGCCACAAAGTGCCATATAGGGCAGACACAGGTTGTATACCTGGGCCACCTTGTAGGTGGAGGCCAGGTTCGGCCACTGGAGAGCAAGATACAGTCCATCAAGGACTGGGCTCCTCCAACCACCCAGATGTTGCCCCAATCCTTGATCCAGCGACTTCGACAGCAGATACCTTCGTGGGACAGCTCGCACCTCCATCCTGGTCGCCGACAACGCCTCCTGGTCCGTGAGACTGCAGAGCCCAGCGTCGCCCACTCACCTGGTCGAGGTGACTCCATCCGGTTCATCCTGGTGCCCATCTAATAACTGGCTAGTGATTCAGAACTTGGTCGTCTCTGCTTACAGGTATCCTCCATCACCGATCCAGGCTTGGATCCCTTCAAATCTCTTCACTGGTCGCCTGCCAGCAACTTCTTCTTTCAGGCTCCATAGACTGCAACGAGGATTCCCGACGTCTTTTCAGACCTATGCAGCCGCAGCCCCTGGGCTAGGTAACCTAAGCATTTCAGTGCTCCAGCATAGCCTCACTATCCAAGGGTCCAGATCCTTTTTCGTTTCAGCTCTACCTAGTCGGATTCGTCCGATAACACTAACTTTGTAATTCCTAGCAACCATAGACTTTGTCCCGCATCCCGCGTGAGAGTGCACACTCTGCACCCGATCCCCCTAGGCCTCCTGCTAGTAATCTGAAGGTTCAGTAGTCCAGTCCTAGTGATCCTAAAGTCTATTAGAGTAATACTTACCTGCTAGTAATTTTGCATTCCACTTTTTGAGTATATGGTTTTTCGTGCCCCTCGGGCATTTGTGTAAATTGTGCAAACTTAAAGTATTTTCGTAAGAGCTTTGTATTGTGCTTAGCACCCTGTCCTCATAAAGAGTCCAGGGTTGTTGTGTTCTAAATAAATAACTGTTTATTTTCATAACAACTTGTGTGGTGTCCTTTCACTTGGTGTTCAAGGGGTATATGTGATGGTATAACAGCTGGCTTAACACGCCCTCTAGAGTCTAGCCTAAAGACTGCTCTTGTCCATGCTACTAGGATAGCTGGTCTACGGTTGACTTACAACCAATCATCAATAAGGGTTGTTTGGACTGATACAAAGTGCTCACTAGAATAGTGAACATTATATATCAGGCCAACTTCTCACAGTCTGTACATGAGCGTTCCTCTGAAGGTGGTCTTGGGGTCGGTGTGGATCTGGAAGTGTTGGTGTTCGGCGGTGGAGAGTGTGTCTTCGGCGTTGGTTGTGATGTTGATGTTGATGGTGTCCCTGTAGATGATGGCGATTCCTCCTCCTGTTTGGTTGATGCGGTCCTTCCGGGTGATCCCTTAGCCTTCTGGGATGGCTATGGCGATGTCAGGGGCCGAGGAAGCGTTCATCCATGTCTCTGTGAGGAAGGCGATGTCTGGTGCTGTTCTGTCGAGAGGTCCCAGAGTTCGACGGCGTGCTTGTGGACACAACCTGCTCTGCACTTTACAGCACAAACACAACCTGCCCTGCACTTTACAGCACAAACACAAACTCCGGAGTGTTTAAGGATTACTCTATGTATAAGATTTTATACTGGAATGGTGTGTTTCCAGTACAAATCCTATGCTAGACAGCACACACACCTCTGGCCTATGGTGTAAAGGTTTTGTGTGGCACTAGGTAGACTCTGTACTAGTGCTGGGGTAGTGAGCAGCAGGGTGATGTATTTCATAAATCTGGCTCAGCGCGTCTCTCTCCCCCGTCGCACATCACAGTGCTGCACCTAACTGCTGAACTATGTTGCACTAAAAAATAATAAATCTGCTCCGTAAAGTGCATGCGTGGTCTGCCAGCCTCAACCCTCACACTCTCTTGTGCACGCGTGGTGTGCCCGGATTTAACCCTCACATTCTCCTGTGCATGCTTGGTTTGCCCATACAAAAGGGGATGATGGACGGAGCGTTTGAGCAAATCAAACACTCACCCCCAGTCAACTGATCTGGGTTTAATCCATCACCATTCTTTAGCTTACTCTACCACCCCAGTTCAGACATGGCCATATGCAAATCAGTCTGACCCTAGTGTTCTTCTAATCAGCATCATTTGTACCGGGACTCCATTGCTTTTTCATTGCCATCTCGTGTCAAACACTTCCACACGACCCACCTGGTCATTTCTGCTGATGCCCGAGGAAATTCTAACTGACTAGACAAAAACCATCTTGCAGCCTGCATTTCTGCCCAGGAACTGTCAAACACACAACCCCCCTGTTCTTTGCAGTTCAACTAGAAGCCACTAGACACTCACACCCTGAGAAAATATTTTCTTTTCCATTTCCTGCTCCCAGCCTGGTAAACATCCTTGACACTGTGATCAGGTTATCTGGACAATGGTCTGACTGCTGGACCTTCATCAGGGTGATTAAACAATGACTTGAAAGACCGGGCTTTGATCAAGACAATTGAACAATGACCTGAAAGGACTGAGCCTTGATCAAAGCCGACCAACAGACTGGGATGAAAAAGTATAAAAGGCTTGTAAGCTACAGAGTGAAGTAGCAGCCTCCTGGGTTTTGTCTCTGACTTGCTTGGGACTCTGTTCCATAGCCCGGGCTATTGAATAAATCTGGGTTCCTCCTGCAGATGAAGGCTCCTGTGTCTCCTTTTACTAAGTATGGAAGGTATGGAAGACTTGGGCGGTTCCCCCGCCGCCGAGACCTAGTAAGTGGGTTATTCCGGTTCTTCAAATGGAGCCTGAACAGGGACTCCACGAGCACGAAGGTCAGGCCCGGTGGATGTGAGGGGGTGCACGGAGAGACTCCGATGGAGGTACCCTACCCGAGGGATTCTTGCAATCCGGTAAGCCGAACGCCTCGCCCGCTGTTCCTCCCCACCCGATCTGGGCCACTTGACCCGTTCTCGCTGGTGTCCCCTAGCAAATAATTTCTGGAGCAGGACACAGCCCTACGTCTGCAGAAGAGAACTACCCCTGTAAGGTAAGGGTGGACAGATCACCCACCAAGTCTGTATGATTCTGTTATTTGCTTTCGCAAAAGCCAAGCTGTTATTGACTTTTGCCAAAGCCAAGCAAGTGAGGTGAATATTTAAAAACCTGCTGGTGTCTGTCCTGTATGATTCTGTTGTTATTGACTTTTTCCAAAGCCAAGCAAGCGAGGTGAATTTAAAAAACCCGCTGGTGTCTGTTCTGTATGATTCTGCTGTTATTGACTTTTGCAAAAGCCAAGCAAGCGACGTGAGTTTTAAATCCCGCTGGTGTCTGTTATCTGTTTTAAGCATGCTAGTCAGTAGTAAGTTCAAGAAATTATGTTGTTGTATGTGTACACAGGACTCCCAGCTGGAGGTGGCTTGTCCGCTTCCTCCAGAATGGACCCCTGGCCATACGATGTACGTTAAACATGGCCCTTCTGCCATAATGTTTTCCTCATTCTGGGTCAAATATACGAAACGAAGTGAAGCAGAATTACAGTGGCCACTTTATGGCTCCTTTAATTCCCAAGTTCTCACCAACTTAGAGGAACAATTAATGAAAAGACAAACAAACCCGTCTATGTTTGAATCTGTCCGATTTTGGAGGAAAGAGATAGAGCAGAGAGCTAGAAAGCAGAAGGCTCAAGAAAGAAAACAGGAACGTATGTCAATGGCCGACCACGCCAGAGAAAATTTACAAAATCAAATGACAAAGTCAGTAGAAATAGCCGATAGGGAGCATGGGGCCCGGGTACAAAAATGTTATCCAGCTCGTGAGCAGAAAGGAAAGGGCTATATGGAAGGGGGAGAAGAAGGTGATTCTTTGCTTGATACCATGCTAGAAAGCCCTCCTGCATATGCCCCAATGTACCCTGCCCTGACACCTCACACCCCGCATGTCCCCCGCCACAGCCCTCTCCTGCCCCCATTGCCCCTCTTACTGTTCTCCCTGTCACACCATCCCTCCTGACTTTTCCTACAACACAGACCACGCCCGCTAACCCTGTTCTCGCTGCAGGAATGACAACAAGTCTACATCCGCTCAACCCCTGTGGCTTTACCCCTACACGCCCTTTTCCTGCTTCCCCGTGGTCTAGAGTTAAGCAGGATTTATATAAATTGAGAATTCCCCCCCGAATAGCCTCCTTGCGCTCTGCAGTCAGCTTTTCGTTCCTTCAAGAAAATGACCTACAGAGGCAACAGTGTGAATGTTGGATAAATAACGGGAATATTTATGCCTTTAAAGAAATATGGTCCACCTGTTCCCAGTGGACGATTATGGAACAGACCACTTGGGCTGAATACATGTGTGCCCTGGTCATGCAAAGATTTGAGAATGCGCTTATGCAGATACCCACCGGGTAAATGGACCTTAGGTCGCAAATAAAAAGAGGCGATGTTCAGGGAGAGGAGATGTTTGGGGCTATGTCTGCTTTAATGGCTTACCGTGATATGGCCGCTTTTCCCAACACCCCTCTAGAAACAGCTATGCCAATGAGAGAGGCGGCCCCTGTCTTTGTTAACGCACTTACCGATGCCCAAAATAGTGGCCGAGGGGCTGTTGAGGCCCACTGGCGCAGGCTTTGGGTTCATGTTCCTTGGAAAAGGTCAGAAGAAATGCAGTAAAAGGACAATTACCAGATCCCGGAGGAATCCAGCTGCCTTTTACAGAGAATTAGGTCAGATTATATCTGCTGGTACTCTTGTTCTTGAGGATATAGATTTACTTTTTGGTACAGTTGTCCCCACTGAGATTTGGGACAAAATTCGACATACTGACCATGAAGTGGCATTGGGAGGTAAATGGGCTGACCAATAGGCTATGGAAGAAGCAAGGGTAGGGAGGACTAAACCAGAAGCTGCCATCCTGGCTTTGCCCGGTAAAATAATGACGTTTATGAAAACACTTTTACCAGAAACTGTCATTAACTGGGATAAAATAAATGCCTGTAGGCAGCGAAAAGATGAGAATGTGGCTGACTTCTTTACCCGTTTTGAGACAGAATACAAGGGACACAGTGGTTTGGATCCCCGGACCCCAGGTTCTGGCCCAGTATTTGTCGATAAGTTTGTCAGCAACTTGCTTCCTGAGATCTCCGCCAGGCTTAAGAAAGTTGAAAGTACGTGGTCTGCCCAAACTATGACTGGTATCTTGGCTATGGCACAATATCACGAGAATAGGGAGAATGAGGATAGAGATAAAGAAAATAAGAAGGTTAGGGATCTTGAGACTAAGGCACTTCTGCAGCAGGCTTACCCTCCCAGACCTCAACCCCAACCCCCTCCAAGGGCTCGCCAGTCTACCCCCCCCCAGCCCTCAACGTACGGGAGCACTCCAAACGGATCAGTGTGCTTATTGTAAGGGGCACTGCCATTGGATACATGAGTGTCCTGTGTTAGCTGAAAACATCCGAACAGGGAAGACTCGGCCTCGCGTTCCCAGGGAGGGGAGGCTGAACAGGGACCATGGCCCACCCCATCCACAGGATAAAGAGCGCAGACGCAGGGATGACGCTCCCATCTGGCAGCGCCCAGCCAATAAGTATGATGGGTACGAAGCAACACGCACTTATTACAATGATGATTATGATGAAGTTGATGAGACAGGGTCCTACCAAGCATAGGACAGCCAGGAAAGGGGTATTACCAGAGTGCACATTCCAGTGCATCAAAGGGGCCCGTATGTTCAAATGTCAGTTATAGGGAACGATCAGAATCTTCTTTTGGATACTGGGGCCACCAGGTCTTCTATTGCAGTCCCGGAGGCACCCCTTTCTGGCAATATGAATGTCTCCGTGGGTTTTGCAGGAACACCTCTGACCAGCCCTGTCTCTGAACCCCTCCCTCTCTATATTGGCCCTGCACATGTTGACGCTCCCTTGGTCCTTACTACAAGTTGCAGTGAAAACCTGTTAGGCATGGATTTACTGAAAGCTCTGTATGCGACCATATGATGTAGTCCCCAAGGTGTATCCCTAACTATTTCCCCCACTGCAGCTTCCTATATGTATCTGTCTGGTCCCCTCCCACCAGAATTGCAGTCTTTACCTTCCTCCCTCTGGGCATCATC
Source organism: Lissotriton vulgaris (assembly GCF_964263255.1). Classification (NCBI taxonomy): domain Eukaryota; kingdom Metazoa; phylum Chordata; class Amphibia; order Caudata; family Salamandridae; genus Lissotriton; species Lissotriton vulgaris. Next base: position 355,041,957 of record NC_141686.1, on the reverse strand, counting down.
AGACACTGATTTTGGGTGTCTCAACATATCCCCTCATGTGGTACGCATCCAGCCAGGTGCACTTCTCCCCCGCCTCCGGCAGTATCGAGTTCCCGCGGAAGTAGAAAAGGCCCTTTTAACAATAATATCTGAATTAATGGACAAGGGCGTAGTGGATGAGACACGTGGCAATATCTGTAAAAGTCCCATTATTCCCGTTCTTAAAAAGACCAATGGAGATGCTCTCTCCCCTAAAATATACAGATCTGGAATTGACCATAGAGCCCTTAACAAAATAACAATCTCCCAATATCCTGTTGTCCCAGACATTACAGCCCTCTTATAGATGGTCCCTTCTGATGCAACACACTTCTCTGTCATAGACCTGAAGAATGCTTTTTTCAGCATTCCTATACATCCTGACAGCAGACTTTTTTTGGTTTCTCCCTTGGTGGGCGGAGCTTTAGATTCTGCTGCGACCCTTAAGGTTTCACCGAGAGCCCCAGTATCTATAGTCAAGCCCTAAAAAGTCAACTAGATTCCTTGGAACTCCCTGATAATGCCACACTATTACAATATGTAGATGACCTCCTCATTGCTGCAATTTCTGCCCCAGCATGTAAAGAAGCTACGCCACCTTGCCCTCCATAATCACAAAGTCTCTTTGAAAAAGCTTCAGTTTTGTCAAAAGAAGGTGACCTATTTAGGTCATCTCCTCTTGAAGGAGGGAAGGCAGCTCACCGCTGATCGTGTAGCCATTATCAATGCTATGACGGCCCCACAAACACAAAAGCAGGTGCGAGCCTTCATAGGCCTAACCTCATACTGTAGACAGTGGATTTCCAATTTTTCGGCCATGGTCAAACCTCTTCTTGCCCTCACCACTAAAGACATATCAGACAGTTCCTTTCATTGGACTAGAGAGCATGCACATACCTTCCAAGATTTAGAAAAAAGGCTCTGTGTACTGCTCCAGTCCTCTGTACTCCTGATTATAACAAACAAGTTTTTCTTTTTGTACATGAGACAGACGGCTGTGCATGCGCTGTCTTGACCCAGATGTTCGGAGGTCACCATCAGTCATGTGCCTATTTTTAAACCACCTTAGATCCTGTTGCAAGAGCTCTTCCAGGATGCCTACGGGCGACATCTGCGGCCGCCCTCATGGTCCGTCAGAGCGCGGGGATCGTCATGAACTCCCCCTTGACTCTGATGGTCCCCCATTCTGTAGATATCCTACTTAATAACACCAAGGCACAGTACCTCACTAGCGCACGACTCACAGGATATGAGCTGACACTCTTTGCCAGCCACATTAACATCAAAAGATGCACTGTACTAAACCACGCCACATTACTCCCACTGGATACTTAGGATGCCCGCTTAGACCCACATGACTGCACATTAAGGACAGAGGAGACGAAGGGACGGGTTGACTTACTGGACACCCCGATAGCAGAACTAGAAGGTACACTATATGCAGACCAATCATGTCTCAGAGGGCCAGATGGTAACACCTCAGCTGCCTACACTCTCACGACATTAGGGCGAGTAGTAGAAACAGCTCAGATTCCACAGTGCTCTGCTCAAGCAGCAGAATTAGTGACCCTCACTAGAGCTTGTGAGTTAAGCAAAGGGATGACAGTAAATATTTATACTGACAGCCAATATTCCTTTGGGGTGGCCCACAACTTCGGGAGGTTGTGGAAAGAAAGGAATTTCCTTACTTTCCATGGGACCAAAATTCAACATGGCCCCCTAACTCACCGACTGTTAGACTCCCTGACACTCCCCAGAAAGGTGGCCATTATAAAATGTAAAGCCCATAAGAAAGTGACAGATGATGTTGGGAAAGGCAATGCCCTGGCTGACCAGACGGCCAGACAAACAGCTCTTAGGAAAAGGGAAGGAATGTATGTAGGAGGTCCTGCTAGGTGGGTGGCAGACGGGGGCATGGTTGAAAACACAGAACAGAGTGTGATTGATATTCAGTCCCATACTACTAATATGTTTGTACAGCATTGGGTATAAAAACTGATTATCTGTACAGTCTAACTAATACCTTTCGTACTCTTTACAGAAGCAGTCCCAACGTTTGTCCCATTCAGCGATGCCAGACTGCATTCTACATCTACGGAAGCAGAGAGTGACAGCATACTGAAAGGAAGGGTGGAACCCTCCCTTAACTCTGCTCAACACCAAGAACAATTGTTTTGCGCCACCGAGGGAAGGCTTGCCCTTGACTACGCCAAGTACCTACAGGCTGTAAGGCTGTGATCTTCCCCGGCTGAGAGTAGTGCTGGTGTGTCAGACTGAGGTAAGCCATAAGGGCCCTTGGCACCTGCACCCAGTGAAGCAGCCACCAATCACAGACAGCCGCTAGCGGTCCCTGGCTTAGCACAATGGCCCCCGTCTAAAACACCCGAATCTAGAAACAAGATGTCAGCCTTCGACATAGGAAATGCTTCATGGTCACCGTGGTGTTGCTGTTTGTCTCCCTCATCCTGTCTATCCTTGGTTGGCTGTTACTAATCTACCATCCTGTTACCTCACCAACTCCTACCCAGACTCCTGCAGAACACCAGTATTACATGTTACCAGCCCACGAATGACCCCGCTGTGCAGAATTCTTCAACAACACCTTCATCCAAATGTTGCATCATCACCAGCTGATCATGAACACTTCCAACTGCTAGGTGTGTGGACTGATGCCGCATTCCATGATACACCCTGTCCCATTCTTTCCCTACCCCTTTTCCATCCCTGGGTCTTGTCTTGCATGGTGGATGTTGAAGCAGGAGTCCTACACTGTCAATGGTACTGCCAATACTGCCCTTGGAACATTTCGGGATGAATTCTAGCGGAACAGATCCGGCCATGCCAATGCTCCTTTTTGCCCGACCAGCTCATCCACAGCGCTACTACCACCAGATGAACTCAGTGAGACGGTAGTATTCAACTCAACTAATCGACGAACATTTTCCAGATTCCGCACAAGAAGGATACTGCCTGATGAACGAGACACTGTGAATGTCATAAATGTGCAAGGCAGTGTCCTTCCTTTCTGGGGCTCCATGGCCAACAGTCTGGCTGTACGAGGACTGACCAGGGTCCTTAAAGCCACCATCACAGTAACAGCTGGTGCCCTCTCCAATATCACAACACACAAGATGATGGACGGAATGTTGCACAATGGCAAAACATTCACCCCCAGTCACAGATCTGGGTTTAATCCATCGTTTTTGTGCTCACCAAGCCACCCCAGTTCAGACATGTCCATATGCAAGTCAGTCTAGACCCTGTGCCTCATGAGAACAGTCCAGCCCGAACTGCCAAGCCATGTCTTCCCTGGATCAGAATCAAGCATCCTAGGACCGGTTTCTGGCTATCAGCCGTCTTCAGCCAGGATAGCTTGACTCCAGTGGCTTAGTGAGCACGGGACCTACGTCTGGGCATACTCTTCCCACATAGGGTGAACAGCAAAACACACAAGATGATGGAAACCGGTCCCAGGATGCTTGTTTCCGGTCCAGGAAAGACATGGCTTGGCAGTTCGGGCTCGACTGTTCCCATGAGGCACAGGGTCAGACTGATTTGCATATGGCCATGTCTGAACTCGGGTGGCAGAGTGAGCTAAAGACTGGTGATGGATTAAACCCAGATCAGTTGACTGGGGGTGAGTGTTGAATTTGCTCAGACGCTCTGTCGATCATACCCTTTTGTATCGCTTTGTTCGCCATAAGTTGGCATGGTATGCTCAGACGTGAGTCCCTTTCTCACTTTGCCACTGGATTCAAGATAGCCTGGCTGAAGAGGATTATGAATCCAAAACCAGTCCCAGGATGCTTGTTTTCAGTCCAGGAAAGAATTGGCAGTTTGGGCTGGACTGTTCCCATGAGGCACAGGGTCAGACTGATTTGCATTTGGCCATGTCTAAACTGGGGTGGCAGAGTGAGCTAAAGAATGGTGATGGATTAAACCCAGATCAGTTGACTGGGGGTGAGTGTTTGATTTGCTCAGACGCTCCGTCCATCATCCCCTTTTGTATCGCTTTGTTCGTCATAAGTTGGCAGGGTATGCTCAGATGTGAGTGTAGGAGAGTAGCGTCTGCTTCCTATGGTCACCCCCACTTTTTGCTGTGATTTTCTGGTTTTTCTACTTTATTGTGGCTGTGGGCCTGCTAATTAGACCAACAGCCAGCTGTTCCCTTTCTCTAAATTGATACCATGTACTTTAGGTACATACCTAATTGGGAATTGGGTCATCTTTGTGAGCCCCTGTATAGCTTACCATATGTACCCAGGGCACAGGTGCATCCAAGGCCTACCAGGGGCTGCAGCATGTATTATGTCACCCCTGGCTGGACATCCAAACTGACACCACAGGCTGATCACTCAGCTTGGGCAAAGTGGTGTAATCACCCATTGCTTAGATATATTATACCTATATCTACCTTTATATATCGACACATATATACCTATAAGTCACTCCTAAGCAGGCCTTAACAATCCTGGAGGCAGAGTGCTTGGTTTAATGTGAGAGGGTGCTCTAGCATGAGCTGAGCCCTTCTGCAGTTTTCGGAACCATGTCCTTATAGCTGTTCTATAATATAGCCATACCATATACTCTTAAGTGCATTATGAACCTCGCGGTTAATGCTAACTTTGGTTTGGCTTTATCAAAACATGTTGTGTAAGGTATCAAACACTTTGGAATACTACCCCCCACCCCCAAAGGTCCTGGCAGCGGGGGTAGCATTCCACCCTTCTAGAGGGAGAAGACACGTAGTTACTGCTTTACCCGGTTAAAAGCTAAACAGAGCCTCAGCATCACAAAATGGATGCTGCTGCCACAGGCACGAGTCTGACCTCCTGCAGCTGGACGAAACTCCGGCAATGGAGGCCTGGACAATAGGTTTCCTGTTGAGGGAAGTGCTAGCACCTCCCCAGACAGCCTGTAGTGTATTGGGGCAGGGTGGGTTGAATGGAAAGATGCTTTTCAAGAAACTGCCTGGGGCACACAAGGTGCTCCATGCATAGCCTGGTTCAAACCAGTTGCTGGGGCCCTCCAGCCCCAGCTCTGGCGCGAAACTGGACAAAGGGAAAGGGGTGTAACCACCCCCTTCTCAGGGTCCACCCATAGGAGGGACCTAGCAGGTAATCCAGCCCCTTAGTTTAGTATAAAGTTTAGTTTAGGAGAAGTGTGGCTCACTGGTTAGAGCAGGCAGACCCTGAAGCAGAGGTCAGACCCAGGACCAGGGTTCAATTCCCGACGCGGCAGGGTCTTGAGCTCAAATGTCCATGGACTCGATAATTCTCGCTTCGGTGCCTGACCTAATCATGGGTTCACACTCTGCAACTCTGGGCATTAAGCTTGCTTAATCTCCACAACGGCCCCTCGCGGCGGGATGCCTGGCTTTCACCTTGGGGACGCCCTGTAGGGGCTATCTCACAGGGAAAAGCCAGGATGGGTTCCCAAGGCAAGCGCGGAGATACCCCTTCGGGGGTCGATTCAGGCGCTATATAAGAAACATAATAATAAAGATAGGAGCTGTGTCTAGAGACATTAGATTATCCTGGACTGAAACTCTGAAATGAAACTCTTGGACCTTTGACGTTCTATTCTGACTAGAAGACTGAAGGCATCTCCCTTGTGGTCAAGGAGTGACCACCCTGTGCGAACAGGCACCAACAGTAACTTTCCGGGTTTTCTTTGTCGACGCTCCTGCCGGAACCTGAAGACTCAGCGACTCAGGAACTGGACTTCCAGACTTCTCCGACTCCGATCCACATCCACAACAGAGCTGAGACCCGTGGCGGACACGAGAGACGTGGGACCGGACATCCTGGACTACCTGCACTTTGCTAACTGTGCAACGACCGAGGCACCTTCGAAGTTCTGCATTGGGGATTGAGAAGCCCCAGACCCGAGCGCCATTTGCACCGAAACTCAGCCTTTCACACTCCACGAGTGCGGCGTGGGGCCTGCTCTTGCATTTCAGCTCAACCCGTCTTCCCAGTTGCTAGCCCGTGTGCTAGTTAGCCCTCTGAAGACTTTTCTTTGAAACTAAAATGCTTGCCTGGTTGCTCCGGGCTTGCTCCAGCTTCCCTGCAAAGGAGAAGCTCCCCAGACCTTGCTGGTCTGACCTGAAGCCAATCTTCCCTTCCTGCATGGATTGCGTTTGCCACTGCTTTTTTGTCCAATCCAGATACCGACACCGCAGTCAACTAGATCGTTCATGGGACAGCTCAAATCCAGCTCCTGGTCATCGTCGACGCCTCCTGGTCCTCATGGCTGCAGAGACAAGCTTCACCTCTTCACCTGATTGCATCTCGACATCGCCTGGTTCCTTCCTGGTTCCTTCCTGGTCACTGGCTGGTGACCCAGACTCTGTCCCCTCTGCTATCAGGTTCTTCACATATTCGATCCACACTTGGATCCACCTGGACACTTTCCTTCTGCTCGCCTGAAGCACTTCTTTGCAGCTCTCCATAAGAATCAGCGACGGAACCCGACACGAAAGAACACCTATGCACCCGGCTTCCCTGGGTGAGGTTACTTGAGTACTACGGTGCTCCCGTGGGTGTTGACTCACGAAGTATCCTAGTTTAAAAGGGTTTTACCGTAGTCCGTCCGGAGGTGTCCTTAATCTACTACTTTGTAAGTTTTATGTTCCCATTATAACTGTATGGTAACTCGTGACTGTGTTTAGACACTGCACGCGTCTCCCGTGGGCCTCCTACTTCCAATCCCTTGGTTGTCCAGTGTAGCCACAGCGATTCCCTAGGCCTATTCACCATTCCTGAAGTGGTCCTTATACCACTTATTTAGTATATGGTTCGTGAGGCCCCCGAGGGCAGAACTGTATGTGTGCAACTTATAGTATGCTTAATGAGTAACTTGTAATGTACTTCGATCTCTGACCTCATAAAGAGTGCAGAGGGGTTGTGTTAGTAATAAATACATACATATTTGATATATACCTTGTGTGGTGTCCTTTCATTTGGTATTCAATGGATTATAATTGGTAAAACAGCTTGCTTCACATGCTCTCTGAAGGTTTTAGCCTAAGACTGCTGGTCCATGCTACCACTATGATAGCTTGTCTATAAGGTTGACTTTACAACCGCCACCAATAAGGGTCGTTTAGACTGGCGCAATGTGCTCACTAGAATAGTGGACATCATATACCAGGCTAAGTTCTCACATTGGTGCGCAGCGCTTTGGGATAAGAGCTTGCTGTTGTTTTACCATATAATCTTAAAATATAATTTGAAAGATCACATTAAGGTACCTAGAGGCACATATAAATCAAGTCTTATAATACTTAAGTTCTACTGAACTTAGCTGTTGTAGATCAAATGGCTTAGCACACCCAGACTACAACTCCTAGAGAGGTTTAGTAGATAACACTAAGTGTAGGTAGGTGCACACACCACACCTCACTAGAAAACGTCCTTGAGAGGAGAGCCTAGTGGGTCTCTCCCCATAGAAGTTGACCCTCCCAGGGCACCTTCTTGATATGACACAATCACTTTTAATGAACTTAGAAGTTTGTGTTCACTCAAGAGACTGAGACAAGGACAGAGTCCAACCCTAAGACACCTAATAGATCTCTTAGTGGAGTATGATGCTGAGAAGGCAGAAACCCCAGATCAGACAGGTAGTGGAGGGGGGGGGGGGGGCATCCCTCAACAGAAGACTCCAGGGATGACAATCCAGGGGGTGCTGATGATGAAGAGGATGCTGATCAGGTTCATGTTGGAGAACTGAACCAGATCAACCTAAGGCTACATGGGGCTGGAGAAGAGAGAATCCAAGCCAGACCCTCAAGGAGACTCAACACTGAGCACAGAAGGAGGGCATCACTTTCCAGTGAATCCAACCACTCTGGTGACTCACTAGGGTCAGATGCCTCCGCTCTCAGGAGAATGACTTCCCCTGAGAGAAAAGAACATAAAGCAAGGATGAGAGAAACCAAGCTTAGGACCAAGAATCAAGAAATTGCCCTTGAGGAAGAGACCCTGGCTCTTGAGAGAGAGAGAAAATTGTGTGGACTAGAGTCCACTGGTGGAAGCATAATTTCTAGAGATAGGGAATGGTCTCATGACCATAAAAACCTAAATAAGATTGTCCCTCCCTACAAGAGTGGGGATGACATCCACAAATGGATAACTGCTTTGGAGAGGGCCTGCAAAGTACAGCAGGTACCCCAGAGTCAGTGGGCCGCTATACTATGGCTCTCCTTTTCAGATAAAGGCAGAGATAAGCTCCTCACGGTTAGTGATGAGGATGCTGACAACTACACTGTCCTGAAGAGTGCTCTGATCGATGAGTTTGGCTTAACCACTGCGCAGTACAGGTTGATGTTCAGAGACACCCAGAAGACACAGACTCAGGACTGGACTGACTTTGTAGATTGTGCCACTAAGGCTCTGGAAGGATGGTTACTGGGCAGTAAGGTGAAAGACTATACAGGATTGTATAATTTGATTATGAGAGAACACATTCTTAATAATTGTCAGAACCAGTTGTTACATCAATACCTGATTGACTCTGATCTGGCCTCTCCCCAAGAATTGGGAATGAAGGCAGACAAATGGGTCAGAACCAGGGTGAGGCAGAAGGTACAGAACCAAGGTGGTGATCAGAAGAAGCAAGACCAAAAGGTTGAGGAGAAAGCAAAAGAGCAGAAGTCTTCGCCAGGTTCCCAAAAAGCTTCTAATGAGGGAGGTTCCAAGAAATCCAAGAGGAAAGAAGGTCCAAAGAAACCATGGTGCAATTTTTGTAAAAGTAATACTCACTGGTTCAGTGATTGCACCAAGAAGGAGACAGCTCAAGCCACCATTGCCCCCAAGGCAACTGTTCCCCCTAGTTCAGCAAATAGTGGTGGTTCTCAACAGAAGGGTGTAGTAGGGTTAACCCTGAGAACTTAAGTGGATTCTGGCCTTGTCAGAATACTTACTCAGGCTGTTCTTGTCTGTGATGTGGACATGGCTATGTCCTCTACTGTGAGCCCCAGTAACCTGGGCAAGTACAGACAGGCTCCTTCGACTAATAATAAAGTGGCTCAGGTCTACAGGGACACATGTGCCAGTGTCACCATGGTGACGCCTAACTTTTTGGACCCTGGACAGATCATACTAGGTGACAATTACCTGGTGACCAATGCAAGCAATGTCACTACCACCCATAGTATGGCAATTGTTAATTTCTCCTGGGGAGGGGTAACTGGCCTCAAAAGAGTTGTTGTTAGTTCAGACCTCCCTGTAGAATGTCTGCTTGGCAATGATCTAGAATCTTCAGTCTGGTTTGAAGTGGAGTATAGGACTCATGCAGAGATGCTGGGTACATCAGCTTATGTCCTTGCTGTGACCAGGTCACAGGCCAAAAAGTGGAAAACTGAACAGGCCCTGGATACTGAAACTATGGACCAGTTGCCTACCAAGAGAAAGAGCAGTAGGGTTAAGGCAGTGCCTTCCCCCTTGCCTCAGAATGAGGACCAGTCTTCCACAAAGTTGGCTGTGAGACCCAAGAAGGAACTGTCCTAGAAGAACTTGAGCATGATCAGGTTGAGTTTCTTGGGACAGGGGGACCTTCCAGGGCAGACCTGAGGCAGGCGCAATTGGACTGCCCCTCTCTTGAACCCCTCAGACAGGAAGCTGCTGCTGAGGCTGCTGGGAAAGCTATAGGTACCCATAGAGTGTATTGGGATGAAGGGCTTGAGGTACCGGGTTTTTAGGAACCCGGTGGTGCCAGGGGAAAACACCCAAAGATCTCTTGAGTTCTTCCTGTTCTGGACCACAGAAACACAGAGTCTTCTAGGTGATGTCAAAGATCGAGTTTTATTGGCTGCAACCAAGTAACGAGCGTCCTAGAAGTACAACAGCACGGTTTGTATATTCTCAGGAGACTGTTCGTTTTTACAGAGCCAGCCTTCTCTTTTTATACACAATATTACACTTCAGGCAAGAATTCTTTGTTTTATGATGCAACCATATACATATTTCTACAACACAGAAAAAGCAAAGTCATGATGGCCAGCCTACATTTTCGTATGTCCAGTTTGTGATGGATTACCCGGCCAGGCCCAGAACTACCATCAGATATCGATGAAACCCCAATAAAATCGGGCACCTCCTCCTCGTAAAACTAACCATGAAGAAGAAACAGGGACAGGTGTGTGTATGATAAGCGTGGTTTGTATGCAGTGAATGGTTTATGACATGTTGTGCCTTGATGTTAATCTCGCTCGGCCAGTGGGTTGGGGACTGCCCGAACAGGTTTGGCTGGAGGCAGTGGAGGCAGCTCGCCCAGGTCAGCGAGGAGTCAGCAAAGGTGGACGTGTCCTTTCAGCTCGAATTCGGCCTTGGTCAATTGACTATGTAAGGGCAACCCACAAGATGGATGCCGCTCACAAGATGGAACCTCGAGGGTTCAAGACAGAAACTACTGTTCAAAGGTGATTGCATTGCTCGATCACGACGCAAATGCACAGGTATAATGTCCAAGTCATTACCGGTCTGCCGATACCAAATTCGTCATGATTGGATGATATTTTGTGACACGAGTGTTGGGCCTCGATACCACATCATAGCAGGGTCCATAATTTTCAGAACCACAGGCTCCTGTATTCAGAGGGTAGAGACCCCAAGCCTGGTGCTTCCAGGAGGTTGGTCATACCTTTGGCATTCAGGGGCTTCCTTTTTACCTTAGCCCAGAGGTCTTCAAACCTTTGGATGCCGAGACCCCCCTGTCAACATTTCGAGGCATAAGGACCCCCTCCAGACAAAAATGTCTAAACCTGTAGGCAGGGCTACTAGAATTATGAGGCAGGTGAGGACCAAATTACGGGACAAACTTGACTAAATTGTGTGGGAAGAAAATGTAAGTGATGGTATGTGATGCCGCGTATTTTGGGATAGCATTACTTCATTATTTTGACATTTTTTACACACAGTAACACTGAGGAAGGATTTCACCGCATCAGTACCCGTTTATAACCAAAATACAGCAATTAACTTCAGAAAGATTTCTAGTCAACTTTTGTGAAGGGCCTTCCACTCCGCACGAATAGGTGCTGCCACATTAGAAGCTCACCTGGCCAGAAGAAGCAGGGGTCCCTAAAAAAACTGGTGGTTTTGTGCAGCGTTAAGCAGTTTACCCATGCAGCTTTCCTCTCACCCCATCCCTTCCATTCCTCTCTCCTCTCCTAACCCTAGATCTCTCCCTCACTTTGCAGGCCATTTTCTTTCACCCCTTTTTACAACTTCTGAACTCTCCCCATTCAACCTCTCACTACACCTTTAATCACCTCTTGCCATTCTGTCTTTTCCCTGCCCTCATCTTTAACAATCTCTCGCATTTATCTCATGGCCTCTCTGGTCCCGTCATCTCCCATGCCCCTCAGCACTTCTCATTCACCTCATCTCTCCATTCAAACTTTTGTCTATTTGTATCTTACACCTCTCCAGTCCCCCCATTCAACTTTCATATCTCCTCTTTGTTCTAACAGAAGTCCTCACCTTTGGCTCACACTCACTTCTTGCGTGTCCACACTTCTCTTCGGCAATTCACATTTCTACTCATCCCTTACCTCTTCAATCGAATTCTCTCACTCCCTTGCTGTCCTCTCTCATCATCTCATCTCTCCTCATGGAGCATACGGGTCGGACCCGTATGCTCCTTTCGGCCTCTGCCACTCTGCTTATTGTTCCATAATTCAAGAAGGCATGAGTTGTCTGTCTCACTTTTTGATGCAGGCCGCGTCCACCACCACCACATCCACCATCACCACCACGGCCACCACCACGTCCACCACGAGGCCACCTCACTCTATCGCCCTCACTATCTATCTGTCGCCCTCACTATCTATCTGTCGCCCTCACTCTTATCTATCTGTCACCCTCAATCTATCTGTCGCCCTCACTCTATCTATCTGTCGCCCTCACTCTATCTATCGCCCTCACTCTGTCTATCTATCGCCCGCACTCTGTCTATCTATCGCCCTCACTCTGTCTATCTATCGCCCTCACTCTATCTATCTATCGCCCTCACTCTTATCTATCTATCGCCCTCACTCTTATCTATCTATCGCCCTCACTCTTATCTATCGCCCTCACTCTTATCTATCTATTGCCCTCACTCTTATCTATCTATCTCCCTCACTCTATCTATCGCCCTCACTCTATCTATCGCCCTCACGCTATCTATCTGTTACCCTCACTCTATCTATCTGTCGCCCACACGCTATCGCCCTCACGCTATCAATCTATTGCCCTCACTCTATCTATATATCGCCCTACCTCTATCTATCGCCCTCCCTCTATCTATATATCGCATCACCACTGCATCACTCAGCACCACCACAGCATCACTCAGGGGCACCACAACATCACTATGCGCTACCACAGCATCACTGAACACCACAGCATCACTCGTCGCCACCACATCACTCAGCGCCACCACAGCATCAATCTGTGCAACCATTCAACAACAACTGGTTCAAATATGTTCTCTGAATGTTTCAAGCTTTATTACAAATGTCACAAAAAGATGTTAATATTTCACTTCTGTTCTTGGATTTTCGTCACAATAAAATACACTGAACATAATCTTCACAAAAGTTATTTACAATTATAAATTACAATAGCTTTTATTTAAGTATTAATTATTTTAAAAAAATAAAAGCCATTGTTATTTGTGATATCAATACATCTAAGTTATGGAAATAAAACACATATTGCATTACAAATGCTATAGGTGTCACATTTGCGAAAGTTAAAACTATTGGCATTGTAAATGACAAAGCTATTAATTTTGCTATTTTCAAAACCAACACATAAATAAAAAATGTGTCATTTACAATACCAATAGCTCAAGCTTTTCTAATACGAGACCTATTGCATTGCAAATACTTGTTCTTTTGGCAACCCTACTTTATATTCCTTTTCATTTAATGCATTCTCACTCTACAGCAGTAATTGTAAAATTCAAATGTAAGGAACAGGCAGAGTGGGGGCACATGGGGTACTGGACCCAGGAAAAAAACGAAGCCTCTGTAACCAGTTTACAAAGGCATGTAAATATGCAAATGGTCTTTAAAGAAATGTGAAAAACTTGGGCGGCTGGAGATGACTCCGGACACTGCCCAGCCGAGCCCACAGCTCGAGTTATACTGCAGCAGCAGCCAGGCTGAGAGACACACGAGGGAGGAGGGGGGCTGAAGCCCTTGGGCCTGGGCAGAAGTATGACTGTAAAGGCGCGACCCCCTTTGCATCACTCCACGGCCCCCCCGAAGGTCGCGCCCCATAGTTTGAAGACCCCTGCCTTAGCCCATGATATTCCCTTAGCACAGGGGTACTCATAGTACGGCCCGCGGGCCGGTGGCAGCCCGGCAAGCCTTCCTTGGCGGCCCGCCGGACCTTGCAGACATGTACCAATTAAAAAAAAAAAAATTCAAGAGTTTTAGTAAACACCGGCGGTTGATGCAGCCTGACTCTGAGAGGCTCTGCTCTAGGGGGGCTGGGAAATCCCAGCCATAGAGTGGGGCTGCAGGGGCCTCAGAAGAGGTGAAACAGAACAAAGCCTCATTAATGATTTAATGGTCTTCTAAAGACCTATGAAGTGCTCCGGCTGTGTGCGCGCCAGGCAAGCTGACTCATCCCGGGCTGCCACAGAGGAGGGGGGTTGGGGGGGGGGATTGTTGGACAATTACTGTGATCAGGACAAACCCCGTGACTGATTGAACCGAGCCACTTGGAGATCACTCTGCGCAGACTCGAGTAGCATTTGTTTTATCGACACTGAAGGGATGAAAGTCTGAATCAGCCCAGCCTTATTTGGAATCTCTGCCCTCCGGATTACACCTGATCTCTGCTGCAGTGGTCCAGCCAGCTCTCGTGCACCCTCTACATCAGGGAGTCACTAATAATGTGCTGCAGATTTTGGGAAGGCTGGGGAAGGTGGTTCGATGTGTGCAGCAAATAGCTCTTGCTTTTCGTGATATTTCTAATAGAATTAATACACCTTGCCTAGACAGAGATAGGGAGACAGAGATGGAGAGAGGGGACGAGGGAGGGAGAGACAGAGGGAGGGAGAGTCAGGGGAGGTTGAGGGAGTGAGAGAGTCAGGGGAGGGCGAGGGAGGGAGTGAGAGAGGGAGGGGGAGAGTCAGGGCAGGGTGAGACAGAGGGAGGGAGAGACAGAGGGAGGGAGAGACAGGGGAGGTTGAGGAAGGGAGAGTGAGGGCGAGAGAGGGAGAGTCAGGGAAGGGAGACAGAGGGAGAGCCAGGGGGGTGAGGGAGGTAGAGAGAGGGAGAGTCGGGGAAGGGAGGGAGGGAGGGAGGGAGGGAGGGAGAGCCAGGGCAGGGAGAGGGAGAGTGAGAGTCAGGGGAGGGCGAGGGAGGGAGAGACAGAGGGAGGGAGTGTGATGGGAGGGAGGGAGAGTGAGGGGAGGGAGGTAGAGAGAGGGAGAGTCAGGGGAGGGAGAGAGAGGGAGAGTCAGGAGAGAGGGAGGGAGGGAGGGAGAGGGAGAGTGAGAGTCAGAGGAGGGCGAGGGAGGGAGAGACAGAGGGAGGGAGGGAGAGTGAGGGGAGGGCGAGGGAGGGAGAGACAGAGGGAGGGAGAGGGAGGGGAGGGCGAGGGAGGGAGAGACAGAGGGAGGGAGTGTGAGGGGAGGGAGGGAGAGACAGAGGGGGGAGTGTGAGGGGAGGGAGGTAGAGAGAGGGAGAGTCAGGGGAGGGAGAGAGAGGGAGAGTCAGGGGAGAGGGAGGGAGGGAGGGAGAGCCAGGGCAGGGTGAGGGAGAGGGAGAGTCAGGGGAGGGCGAGGGAGGGAGAGACGGAGGGAGGGAGAGTGAGGGGAGGGCGAGGGAGGGAGAGACAGAGGGAAGGAGTGTGAGGGGAGGGCGAGGGAGGGAGAGACAGAGGGAGGGAGTGTGAGGGGAGGGAAGGAGTGTGAGGGGAGGGAGGAAGAGAGTCAGGGGAGGGAGAGGGAGGGAGAGAGAGAGAGTCAGGTGAGGGCGAGGGAGAGAGGGTGAGTCAGGGGAAGGCGAGGGAGGGAAAGAGTCGGGGAGGGAGAGAGAGGGAGAGACAGGGGAGGGGAGGGAGGCATAGGCATAAGGAGGGAGGGAGACAAAGGGAGGGAGGGAGGGAGAAAGAGGGTGAGAGGGAGAGAGAGAGGAAGACAGGGAGAGGGAGGGAGACAAAGAAAGGGAGGTAGACCAAGAGAGGGAGGGATACAGAGAGAGGGAGGGAGACAGAGAGAGGGAGGGAGATGGAGGGAGGGAGGGAGGGAGGGAGGAAGTGGGAGGGAGTGAGGGAGACAGAGAGAGAGAGAGAAAAAGAGAGGGAGGGAGAAAAAGAGAGGGATGGAGAGAAAGAGAGGGATGGAGACAGAGAGGGGAGGTAGAGAAAGAGAGAGGGAGGGAGGGAGACAGAGATAGGGAGGGAGGGAGACCGAGAGAGGGAGGGAGAGAGGGAGACAGAGAGGGAGGGAGACAGAGAGAGGGAGGAAGATAGAGAGAGGGAAGGAGACAGAGAAGGAGGGAGACCTAGAGAGGGAGGGAGACAGGGAGGGAGACAGGGAGGGAGGGAGACAGACAGGGAGGGAGGGAGACAGAGAGAGTGAGGGAGACAGAGAGAGTGAGGGAGACAGAGAGAGTGAGGGAGACAGAGTGAGGGAGACAGAGAGAGTGAGGGAGACAGAGAGAGTGAGGGAGACAGAGGGAGTGAGGGAGACGAGAGAGGGAGGGACGGAGAGAGAGAGTGAGAGGGAGGTAGAGAAATAGAGAGAGGGAGGGAGGAAGAGAAAGAGAGAGAGGGAGGGAGACAGAGAGAGAGATGTGTGTATGCTCGGTCTGGCGGCTCAGTGGACAAAGACATCCGCTGCCAGGGCCTGTGTTCAACCTCATGGTCTCAGTTTTTTTTTGTCTCTAGCCCCGCCCCCTCTCTCACTGACCACGCCCCCACCGGTGCGGCCCTCGGCCACAAACTACACTGTAAATTTGGCCCCTTAGAGAAAGTTTGTGAGTACCCATGCCTTAGCAGAACATCTTGGCCAGAACAAGACTTGGGACAGGCTTGCCCCTCACTTTCACTGGCCCCACATGTCAGAGGAGACTAAGGAGTTTTGTCGCTCCTGTGTCACCTGCCAAGCCAGTGGAAAATCAGGTGGCACCACAAAGGCCCCTGTTATACCACTACCTGTGGTGGGGGTTCCCTTTGAAAGTGTTGGGATAGACATTGTTGGACCAATGGATCCTCAAACAGCATCTGGGCACAGGTTTATTCTGGTGGTAGTGGATCATGCCACCAGATACCCAGAAGCTATTCGCCTAAGGACCACAACAGCACCTGTTGTGGCACGAGCCCTCCTGGGAGTTTTCTAAATAGTGGGTTTTCCGAAGGAGGTTGTCTCAGACAGAGGTGCAAACTTTATGTCTGGATACTTGACTGCTATGTGGAAAGAGTGTGGCGTGAACTATGAGTTCACCACACCCTACCACCACAATGCAATGGTCTGGTGGGGAGATTCAACAAGACTTTTCTTTGAAACTACAATGCTTGCCTGGTTGCTCCGGGCTTGCTCCAGCTTCCCTGCAAAGGAGAAGCTGCCCAGACCTTGCTGGTCTGACCTGAAGCCAATCTTTCCTTCCTGCGTGCATTGCGTTTGCCAAGGCTTGTTGGGTCCAATCCAGATACTGACACCGCAGTCAACTAGAACCTTTGTAGGACAGCTCGAATCCAGCTCCTGGTCGTCGTCGACGCCTCCTGGTCCTCGTGGCTGCAGAGACAAGCTTCACCTCTTCACCCGATTGCATCTCGATATCACCTGGTTCCTTCCTGATCCCTTCCTGGTCACTGGCAAGGGACCCAGACTCTGACCCCTCTGCTTTCAGGTTCTTCACACTTTTCTCCTGGTCGCCTGCAGCACTTCTTTGCAGCTCTCCATAGGAAACAGCGACGAAAACCGATACGAAAGAACACCTATGCACCCGGCTTCCCTGGGTGAGGTAACTCGAGTACTCCGGTGCTCCCTTGGGTGTTGACTCTCGAAGTGTCCTAGTTTAAAAGGGTTTTACGGTAGTCCACCCAGAAGTGTCCTTAATCTACTACTTTGTAACTTTGACGTTCCCATTATAACTCTATGGTAACTCGCGACTGTGTTTAGAGACTGCACGCGTCTCCCGTGGACCTCCTACTTCCAATCCCTTGGTTGTCCAGTGTAACCTCTGCGATTCTCTAGGCCCTAGGCCTATTCACCATTCCTGAAGTGGTCCTTATACCACTTATTTAGTATATGGTTCATGAGGCCCCTAGGGCAGAACTGTATTTGTGTAACTGCTTAATGAGTAACTTGTAATGTACTTCTATCTCTGACCTCATAAAGAGTGCAGAGGGGCTGTGTTAGTAATACATACATATATATATGATATATACCTTGTGTGGTGTCCTTTCATTTGGTATTCAAGGGATTATAATTGGTGAAACAGCTTGCTTCACATGCTCTCTGAGGTTTTAGCCTAAGACTGCTGGTCCATGCTAACACTAGGATAGCTTGTCTATAAGGTTGACTTTACATACAACCACCTTCAATAAGGGTCTTTTAGACTGGTGCAAGGTGCCCACTAGAAAAGTGGACGTCATATGCCAGGCTAACTTCTCACAGTGAGTTCCTTGCTCACTTTGCCACTGGATTCAAGATAGCCTGGCTGATGAGGATTATGAATCCGAAACCGGTCCCAGGATACTTGTTTCTGGTCCAGGAAAGACATGGATTGGCAGTTCGGGCTGGACTGTTCCCATGAGGCACAGGGTCAGACTTATTTGCATATGGCCATGTCTGAACTGGGGTGGGAGAGTGAGCTAAAGAATGGTGATGCATTAAACCCAGATCCGTTGACTGGGGGTGAGTGTTTGATTTGCTCAGATGCTCCGTCCATCATCCCCTTTTGTATTGCTTGGTCTGCCAGCCTCAACCCTCACATTCTCTTGCGCATGCATGGTGTGCTCAGACTCAACCCTCACATTCTCTTGTGCACTCTTGGTGTGCTTAGACTCAACCCTCACATTCTCTTGTGCACCCTTGGTCAGCTCAGACTCAACCCTCACATTCAACTGTGTATGCGTGGTCTGCCCAGCCTCAACCCTCACATTCTCTTGTGCATGCTTGATCTGTGCAGCTTCAACCCTCACATTCTCTTGTGCATGCTTGATCCGTGCAGCCTCAACCCTCACATTCTCCTGTGTATGCGTGGTCTACCCAGCCTCACCTCAGAGTTGAGTTCTGTGTGATTATAAGAGAAACCACGTCATCTGTAATTCTACGTGCTTAGTCATCAGCACTAATAATTGAATGTGTTTTACACCAAGCGCGTAGAATTACAGATGGTTTATCTTATAATTACAGTGAACTTTCGCCAGCACTTATTTGGTTGGAAATGACAATGTGCCGCACATGACAATGCGGAATTAATGCTTTTTGCAACGGCAGGTAAAAAACTCAAGAAAAATGTTTAGGTTCACAGCAATGACCTAATGTTTAATTTACATACTGCATGATGATTTTAATGCAATGTCTCACGATGTATCTCCCAACATTGACTAAACAAGTCTGTTTTTCCAGCTCCGAGGACGTTCAAACACCTTGAATCTGTTGTCACTGTCTATTACGTAGAGGTGTATCACATGATATTGTATAAACACTGTGATTTGATTGTACTCGTACTCGTGAACCAGGAGGTTGCCTCCGAAACGCGCAGAGTGACTTGGCTTAAAATAAAAACACACTGAAAAGGAATACTTGTGGCCCTGGCATCGTTTGTGGGATACCGACAAACCGATTGTTGTTGAGATTTGGGGTTTGCGACCCCACCAAGGCCCGCCACTGAAAGCGGCTCGGATTTTAGCTGTAGGTTTACACATATATAGAAGTTGAGATGGACAAGGCGGGGGAAGAGAAATAAAGAGAAAGTTATTCGATTTTCAAAAATGCGATGGCGAAAATCCTGAGATCGGTGCTTTGAATTTTGCTGCTGCAGCAGGAATGCCTATGGTGATATATTTGTAATTACAAACATTTATATACACTTTCAAGTGCTTTATGTATAAGTCTTTTTATTGCAATATTGTGCACTAGTCCACTAAACGTAGAACACATAACCCATAACAGGATTTCCTGCAATGGGAGTAACAAGCTGACTGGACAGCCACATAAAACCTTTTTGCACGAAAATATATAGACTCAATCGCAAAAAGAAATATCTTTATCAATGTTTGTTCAAGCTTCGTTGATAGTACTTGGCTGGTGGACTCTAGTCAGCTTGGACTTTAGATGCTTTTGCCGGCCACGGGTTCTGAAGGCTTAACACGATTAAATATTTTTGGGGCATCACACGGACTTCAATGACCCTAAAAGCAGTAATACATTCAAGTGCATTCCAAATAGGGAGCCCCAAATATGTGTTGCCTGGGCCCCACAAATCATTAGTATATCAACGAATTAGAAGGCAGCTTCATATGCTAGTTATGAATAAAACAACCACCTCACTTTAGGGAACAAAGTCCGGATATCAAAGGGTTCAATGTACAGAACTGTGGAAAAAGGTGCTTACTAAACACATGCATTCTGAGAGAAGAAACTAATATTGTTCTGCAAAAATATGCTTTTGTTTCCTCCTTGTATCAAGGAACAGGAGCATAAACCTGTCAACCGTGTTGGGATTGGGGTGAAGTGTAATAAGAACAAGGAGTATCCCAACTGGTATTATTCATAGTCAATTAATAAGGATATGCATACAACATTATCCACAAGAAGACTCTATTTGATTATAGCATGTGCTCATGGCATCATTTATATAAACAGTAAATTTGGAAAGGAAAAGTAAATTACAGTTGTAACAGCACTGTACTACATAAATAAAAAGCAATTGTGGCAACCCAAATTGCACATGGTGCTCGTGGTTTGTGAGTGAAGACCGAAGTAGTGACTCAGGTGACAATGTGAACAGCGTGGGCGGCGCAAGGTGACTGGTGCAGAAATATATACAGTGAATAATTGGCACAGTATGGTTCCGGATGGTTAGAAGAGTTCGTTTTGACTTCAATGCAATTTTACTGTTCGTGAACCACTCTGTGTAAAGCGCCTATGGCTGCGCTGGTGTGTCGATGGCGTTTCGATCCACATGAATTGGGATCATCATCAGGACTGGGTTGGGTTCGAAGGCAGTGCTGGATACGTGACCCGGGGTCATAAATCGCCATAGTCTGGGACGTCTGTGGGGTGGCGGTAGAGGCGGTATCTGCGAGCGATCAGCTAAAATCTGGCCTTGGAGTCGTCATGCGTGGATTCGGCGAGGAATGCGGAACCGGACGCTCATTCAAGTGGGAAGGACGAGGTCCAAGGGGCCCACGGGGCCCATTCCGTAGTGATCGGTCTTGAGAGACTGAATCTCTGGCTCGCATGGAGTCGGCACGATGCTCGAACAAGGCTGGCGTTTAAGAAAGTGAATTGTGATGTAGTATCATGCGATGTAATGCCTGCGTTGTAAAGGATGTTGCGATGCAATGCTTGCGTTGTAAGTGTAGTGTGATGTAATGGTTGCGTTGTAAAGGTTGTTTCCCATTCTGGATATAAAGGAGTTAAGACCACACACTGAGGCCACACTAAATCTTTGATGTATTATAACAAGGTCACAATGTCACCCCCTTGCACAGTACAACTCAAGTTCTGAATTTCAGCAAGGATACATAGCATTCTGGCACACGTAGCTTGGATCTAAACACTGTTAATATGGGTGTTTAAATATCATAATGCACTGTTCTTTAAAGAGCCATGGCTAAATGAAGGGATTCATATATAACAGTGGGCCATGTCGTCTCACAATTAAACATTACACATACACCTGCAGGCTGCATCCCCTGATGATGTTGCGAGGTCAGTACACCTGCAGGCTGTGCCCCCTGATGATAATGTGAGGTCAGTACACCTGCCCCCTGCACCCCCTGATGATGGTGTGAGGTCAGTACACCTGCCCCCTGCACCCTCTGATGATGGTGTTAGGTCAGTACACCTGCCCCCTGCACCCCCCCCCCTGATGATGGTGTGAGGTCAGTACACCTGCCCCCTCTCCCCCCTGATTGTGGTGTGAGGTCAGTATACCTGACCCCTGCACTCCTGATGATGGTATGAGGTCAGTACACCTTCCCCCTACACCCCCTGATGATGGTGGAGGTGAGTACACCTGCCCCCTGCACTCCTGGTGGTGGTCTGAGGTCAGTACACCTGCCCCCTGCACTCCTGATGATGGTGTGAGGTCAGTACACCTGCCCCCTCCCCCCTGATGATGGCGTGAGGTCAGTACACCCTCAGGCTGAACCCCCTGATGACGGTGTGAGGTCAGTACACCTGCCCCCTGAACTCCCCTGATGATGGTGTGAGGCCAGTACACCTGCAGGCTGCACCCCCAATGATGGTGTGAGGTCAGTACACCTGCCCCCTGATGATGGTGTGAGGTCAGTAAACCTTCCCCCTGCACCCCCTGATAATGGTGTGAGGTCAGTACACCTTCCCCTGCATACCCTGGTGATGGTGTGAGGTCAGTACACCTGCCCCCTGCACTCCTGATGATGGTGTGAGGTCAGTACACCCCCCCTCCCCTGATGATGGCGTGAGGTCAGTACACCCCCAGGCTGAACCCCCTGATGATGGTGTGAGGTCAGTACATCTGTCCCCTGCACTCCCCTGATGATGGTGTGAGGCCTGTACACCTGCAGGCTGCACCCCCAATGATGGTGTGAGGTCAGTACACCTGCCCCCTGCACTCCTGATGATGGTGTGAGATCAGTACTCCCCAGGCTGCACCCCTGATGATGGTGTGAGGTCAGTACACCTGCCCCCGGCACTCCTGATGATGGTGTGAGATCAGTACTCCCCAGGCTGCACCCCTGATGATGGTGTGAGGTCAGTACACCTTCCCCCTGCACTCCTGATGATGGTGTGAGGTCAGTACTCCCCAGGCTGCACCCCTGATGATGGTGTGAGGTCAGTACACCTTCCCCCTGCACCCCCTGGTGATGGTGTGAAGTCAGTACACCTGCCCCCTGCAATCCCTGATGATGGTGTGAGGTCAGTACACCTGCCCTCTGCACCCCCTGATGATGGTGTGAGGCCAGTACACCTGCAGGGTGCACCCCCAATGATGGTGTGAGATCAGTACACCTGCCCCCTGCGCCCCTGATTTATTTATTTAATGTATTTATTTTTGATATTTATAAAGCGCAGCATATACCCTCGGGCGTCTTGGCGCTGAAAAAAACAGTTATTTGTGATGGGAGGCGAAGGGAAAGAGAATCATTGATCGAACAGCCAAGTTTTTAGGAGCTTGCGGAAGTGAAGGAGGGAGGGGCTCTGCCTGATGTTTAGGGGTAGAGTATTCCAGAGCTTCGGGCTGCCACCAGGAAGCGTCGATCACCCCTGATGATGGTGTGAGGTCAGTACACCTGCCCCCTGCACCCCCTGATGATGGTGTGAGGTCAGTACACCTGCCACCTGCATCCCCCGATGATGGTGTGAGGTCAGTACACCTGCCCCCTGCACTCCTGATGATGGTGTGAGGTCAGTACTCCTAGGCAGCACCCCTGATGATGGTGTGAGGTCAGTACACCTTCCCCCTGCTGATGGTGTGAGGTCAGTACACCTGTCCCCCTCCCCCTGATGATGGTGTGAGGTCAGTACACCTGCCCCATCCCCCCTGATGATGGTATGAGGTCAGTACACCTGCCCCCTGCACCCCCTGATGATGGTGTGAGGTCAGTACACCTTCCCCCTGCATACCTTGATGATGGTGTGAGGTCAGTACACCTGCCCTCTGCACCCCCTGATGATGGTGTGAGGTCAGTTCAGCTGCCCCCTGCGCCCCCCCGATGATGGTGTGAGGGCAGTACACCTTCCACCTGCACCCCTGATGATGGTGTGATGTCGGTACACCTTCCCCCTGTACGCCCTGATGATGGTGTGAGGTCAGTACACCTGTCCCCCTCCCCCCTGATGATGGTGTGAGGTCAGTACACCTGCCACCCTGATGATGGTGTGAGATCAGTACACCTGCCCACTGCACCCCCTGATGACAGTGTGAGGTAAGTACACCCCCAGGCTGTATTCACACCTCTTAGGTTGTACGATGGTTGTGAGAGGCTCACTTACCCCTGCAGTGTCTACAATTGAAACTGAAGGTAACTGCAGCCAGGGCTCCTCCTTCCACGGGACAGACAGACAGACCCTCAGGATTCCTCCTTCCACTGGACAGACAGACAGAACCTCAGGGCTCCTCCTTCCTCTGGACAGAGAGACAGATCCTCAGGGCTCCTCCTTCCACTGGACAGACAGACAGACCCTCAGGGCTCCTCCCCCCTGGACAGACAGACAGACCCTCAAGGCCACTCTCCTCTGCAAGAGGCTGGGACTCGCTGCTAGTGCTGACTCTGCCCTTCGTGACCCAGACACTATCATACTCACACGCCTGAGGAGAGCTCAGCAACATCCGGTACAGACGCTGACTCTGACTACGCTGACCCGGAAGCAGACATTATTGAGAGGGAGTGGGGCGGGGCTTATGGTATCCTGAGAGGAGGCTCCATTCAGTCTCCGCTGCCGGTGCTGACGCTGCCCCCATTTACCCGGACACTGTTCACCTCTCAGGCCTGAGGAGAGCTCCATCGGCTCCGTTTCTTCTGCCGACTTTGCCACGGATGACCCGGAAGTGAAACTGTTCTTTAGTTTCCAACAGCAAAGGAGAAGAGAAGAGACTCCTGAGAGAGGAGAGAGGGTGAGACTTAGAGGAGGGCAGAGGGGGGGAGAGGGAGGAGGAGAGGGGGGAGGAGGAGGGGGCGAGGGGGGGAGAGGAGGGAGGAGAGGAAGGGGTGAGGGGGGAGAGGAGAGGGAAGGGGGCATAGGGGGGAGAAGGGGAGCAAGGGAGAGAGGAGGGGGGAAGACTGCGATGGGGGAGAGGGCGAGAGGGAACAGAGAGAGGGTGAGACTGAGAGGAGGGGCAGAGGGGGGGTGAGGTGGGTGTAGCGTCGCCGAGACGCGGGGGTCAAGGGACACCTATGCCACGAAGTGGGGCCTAACTGTGACCATAATAAAGACACGACACTAGCTGTCAGTTAGGGCCAAAGACCACGAGCGGTCAATCAGCTGTTTATTTATACTTGGGGGCTTGCCCCGCCCCCAAGGTGCATGCGTGCGTGCGTGCGTATGTGTATGGGCCGGGTGGCTCCATTACTACATCCCTCCAAACTCACAGATCAATAGTCCCGGCCATGAGATGTTTTTGAATTTAGTTCATATTCCATGCATAGTCCTTCAATCGTTGGTTGGGGATCGGATTAGGTCGCAGGTGATATCTTTGGCTTTGACGACCCTCCAGACTCCCCGTTTCCACTAATTGCTCAGAGCAATGCTGGTCATTATTTGATGGGTTCTCAGGGCTGGCGGTGTTTGCTGGCTCAATCCTCGTTGAAGTCTGTCTTTCTTCTTCTTGCGGTGATACTGGTGACTCCATGCGTGCTGGTTCCTGCTCTTCGTCTTCCATTTCCTCAGATGCAGTTCCGTCGTGCCCATCTTCACGTGAGACGCGTTTGAACCAGGACACATTTCGGGTAACAGCTCGTGTACCTCTGAACGCCGACACCATGGTGCCGTGCACGTTCACAACCTCCCACACTTCTGGTTCAAACACTGGGTCGTATTTTGATTTTCGTTGCCTGTTCTTAATAACCACTTTGTCTCCAACCACCAATGACCTGGCTTCTGCTTTCCTTGCCTGACTGGCTTTGTCGTTAGTGCGCTTCCGGCGTTCTTGGGTGACTTCGTGATCTATTTCTGGGGGGCACCAGGCAGGTGTAGTTGGCACGCAGTCTCTTGGTACCTTTTTGAATACTAGGTGTGCCGGAGCACAGCGTGTTGTCGAGTGGGGTGTCTGTCTGTATGCACTGAGGAATTGTGACAGGCACTCTTCCGCGTCTTCCTTTCTTTCCACACCAATTTGCAGTGCTCGATTCAAAGTCCGCATAAATCTCTCGACTTCCCCATTTGCTTGGGGCCATTGCGGAGTGATTTTTCTGTGGTGAATGCCCCGGGCGGCGAGATAAGTCTGAAAGTCTTTTCCCTGAAAAGGAGGGCCGTTGTCCGACCTCACTTCTTCTGGTAGGCCTACCATGGCGAACACTCTCTCCAGAGCTTTCTTGACGTGGTTGAACGCTGTCGTGGGTACAATTTCCACTATTGGAAAACGGGAGTAGGAGTCTATCATGACGAGGGTGTGTCGTCCATCCGGGAACGATCCAAAGTCCATACTTATTTTTGACCATGGCTCTTTACAGAGGTCTTCGGTGATCACCGGATGAGGAGCAGGTTCCCGGCCTGTGATGATGCACGAGTGGCAGTTTCCAACCTCTTCCTCCACCGCTGCATCCATGCCGGCGAACCACACCTTGCTGCGCAAGCGTCCTTTTGTCTTCGATACTCCTTGGTGGCCTTGGTGTGCAAGGCGCACAACTTCTCTCTGCAGCCTTGCAGGTACCACGATCGCTGTCCCTCGGAGGACCACACCGTGCGGTCCAATGCTCAGCTCACTCTGTGCTCTCCACAGTTGTTGTCTCGCCAGCTGTTCTTGGGGTGTGAGAGCGCTAACTCCATCAAGAAAATTTCTCCAGTTCCTGTTTGCCAGCGTCGTTTTTACCTTGACAAGGCATTCGTCTTCATCTGTTGCTTTTCCAATGTCCTCCAGCGTCAGGGCTACTGGGCAAGCGTCTTGTGAGATCATTCTGACATATTCTTCAACGTCATCTACATCACTTGTAGTTTGGACTGTATCTCCGGAGCCGGGGTGTCTGGATAGGAAGTCCGCAGGATTGTCGGCTCCAGGCCTATAAATCACCTCAAAACGGTATGTTTGGAGTTGGACAGCCCATCTCTCAATTCTGGGGGGTGCGAGTCTGGCAGTTCCCGTAAATAAGGGCACCAGGGGCTTGTGATCAGTCACTACTTTGAATTCATGTCCGAACAGGTAGAGGTGAAAATGCTGGCACGCCCATTTTATTGCCAGTGCCTCACGTTCAATTTGGGCGTACCGCATCTCCGTCGCAGTCAGTGCCCTGCTGGCATATGCTGTCGGCACCCATTCATGAGCTTCAGTCTCTTGCATGAGGACGGCCCCTAATCCTACAGGACTTGCGTCCACGACGACTTCTGTGCGCCGGTGTGGCCTGAAGTATGCCATGACTTTGTCGTCAATTAATGCAGCTTTGATTGCCTCAAATGCTTCGTCTTCCTTGGCCGTCCACATCCATGGTTGACTTGCTTTGGTTAGGTTACGTAATGGCTCAGATAGGGATGCTAATCTTGGGATGAAACGGCCGCAGTACGTGGCCATTCCCAGGAAGCTTCTGACTTCCGTGGCTGACGTTGGCTTGGGAGCTGTCCTGATGGCGTCCGCTTTCTTCGGGTCGACCTGAAGCCCTTCTCTGGAGAAGATATACCCAAAGAAGTCCACTGATTCCTTGTAGAAGGAACACTTTGCTTTGTGGAGGGTGAGGCCGTGATCAGCTAGGCGTTGCAATGTGGCTCGGAGGTGGACATGGTGTTCTTCCAGAGTCTTGGAGAAGACAAGGATGTCATCGCTTAAATTTATAACTCCTGTCAGGCCGGAAAGAGTCTCCCTGATGGCGTTTTGAAAAACTTCAGCCGCCGATGACACCCCAAAGCTTAACCGCTTGTACCTTCGGAGTCCAACATGGGTGGAGAATGTCGTGATGTTACGACTGTCTGGATGTAACTCAAGCTGGTGATATCCGGCGTTGAGGTCCAGTTTTGAAAACCAGCGTGCACCATTGAGATCTGCCACTATGTCATCCATAGTTGGAGTTAGATGCCTCTCCCTCTTTACTGCCCTGTTTGGAAGACGCATGTCCACACACAGGCGTATTGCGCCTGGTTGCTTTAGTTTTGGAGCAATCACAAGCGGCGATACCCAGGGCGTTGGGCCCGACACTTTTTCAATTACCCCTAACTCTTCAAGTTTGTGCAATTCTTCTTCTACTTGCTTCCGTAGGTGAAACAGCACTCGTCGGTGTCTGAGAGCCATGGGTCGGACCGTTGGGTCTACGTGAAGTTTGAATTTTTTTTCCTTTTAAACAGCCAAGACCTTTGAATAGGGTCGGGAAATCTCTCAAGATTGCTTCTGCGTGTAGTTCATGTACTTGCCGTGCAAAGAACACAAGTCGTAAATCTTCTGCCGTGTGGCAGCTCAGGAGCGTGCCACGCCTGCCTCCAGTTACATGAAACTTGGTCTTCACTTGTTGATCATTGCACGCAGCTGTTACTTCGATTACTCCCCTCAGAGGAAGCGGGTCGTCACTGTCATAAGTGTAAATCTTGGCGTTTGAAGGAGACAGCGGTGGGCGCGGAGATAGTAGCTCATATTGCGTGCTGTCCATCACATTTACAGTCGCCCCAGTATCAATGAGTGCTTGCACTGGAGATCCAGCGATGGAGATCTCACACATCGGTGGTGGTCGTCTTCTAGAGCCCTCTCTCCCCACAAAGGAGACGAAGAAAATGTTGTCATCATCATCATCAGCACAGAATGCTGTCCTGGAGGCGTCGCTACACGGGCCTGGATCTTCCAATGATAGTTGTCGCACTGCCTGTGTAGGGCCTCTTCCATTCGAGCTAAAACGGCGGTTCCCACTGCTGCGACACACCTTTGCAAAGTGATTTATTTTTCCGCAGTTGGAGCATACTTTTCCTCTTGCGAAACATCTCCCACTTATCGGATGTTCCATGCCACAGTTCCCACAAGGATTCCGAGAGCTGGCTCGAGGGGCTCCTCTCTGTGTTTGTGACCTGCGCCTGATTGCGTCTACTTGTTCCTCCTTAATTTGAGGGGTTTTCGCTGGTGCACTGGGTCTGTCAAGAGCAGCTTGCATTTCATCAGCTCTCGCATTGGATAGCTCATGCGAGCGCGCAAGGACGAGGATCTCATCAAGAGAGATACGTGGCTGTCTAAGAATGAGGCGTCTTAGTTGTACCGATCTGCACCCCTGGATTAGCTGTGCACGGATCTCCTGGCGCTGGTCTGGAAGTTCACAGGCAATAGCTAGTTTCCTTAACCGGGCATAGAAAGAGTCAATAGGCTCCGTTTCACCCTGCCTGGCTTGACGCAGCTTAAACCACTCGTAATCAGGGTTCACCCTGGGATCGAAATGAAGGCTCAACGCCCGTACTGCTGCGTCATAATCCTCTTCTCCCCCACGATCTGGCAGCGTTTCAAAAAGCTCATACAACTCATCCCCTCCATAACACATGAGTAAAGAGCGTTTCACCTTGCCATCAGTTTCACGGACACCAGTAAAATAATGCTCCAATCTCCCAATCCATATACGCCATCTTGCCGCAGCTGTGTGCGGATCTGTCAGTTCGCTGAATGGAGGAAGTGGCGCTGCGAGGCCATGTCCGGGAGAGGCTGCAGCAGCGGCTGTGGCGGCACCAGGAGCTGGACCCGGGACAGCAGGTATCTGCACCACGGCCGGGGGTCCAGTTGGAGCAGGTGGTTGCGCTTGCGCTGATGTTGCGGCAGTGGCACCTCCATTGGCTTGTTGGTCTGTCATAGTTTTGACTGTCCACGCAAAGAAATACTGTGTAAAAAAAACTAGGATCAAACAGGTTCTGTGTGACGCTGATCCCACGTGGCAAAAACGGCCGCTCTAGGTAATTTTCCTGTCAGTTTATATGAGGCGCGCGAAAATGTGTTTGTTTGTTTTTTTCTTGTCAGAAGTGTAGCGCTGGTGAATGAGGCATTCAATTTATCTTTAATTTTTGCTCACTCGCTGTCTGGTCAATGGCTGAATACTTCGTTCGTTTTTTTTTTATTTATTTTTTTTATTTCATCCGCTCAAAACGTGAGGATTTGCCAGTCTCTTTCTCCTTAGTCAGCTGCCTGAAATACGATCTGACAGGGCTTACGCGACCCGATTCATCGTGCGCATGCGTGTGTCAGTACACAGCTGCTGAGGTAATTGTGTGAGGGCCGAGGATTCCTTTCCGATGCGCTGTCAGCTGGTGATTCAGCGTGCGCATGCGTGTGTCTGCACACAGCTGCTGAGGTAATTGTTCGAGAGCCGAGGATTCCTTTCCGATGCGCTGTCAGCTGGTGATCGAGCGCTTGATGCAGCCGCTGAGGAGATTGCGCGAGGGGCGAGAGTGTCCCTCCGACGCGCTGTCGGCAGGTGAGAGAGTGCACACCACGGTGTGTGGGCGAGCGGGTGTCGACTGTGGCTCTGAAAGGGCGCGAGCTCACCTGACGCACCACGACCTGATGCTTACTTTATTCTCGTCAGACACGCTTGGCTCCGTCATGTAGAGGAGACCGGCACAGCTGTGTGGCGAGGCGTGAGTGACCGTGTCCGCCTCGTCGCCAGTGTAGCGTCGCCGAGACGCGGGGGTCAAGGGACACCTATGCCACGAAGTGGGGCCTAACTGTGACCATAATAAAGACACGACACTAGCTGTCAGTTAGGGCCAAAGACCACGAGCGGTCAATCAGCTGTTTATTTATACTTGGGGGCTTGCCCCGCCCCCAAGGTGCATGCGTGCGTGCGTGCGTATGTGTATGGGCCGGGTGGCTCCATTACTACAGTGGGGAGAGGAGGAGGAAGAGTGGGGAGAAGGAGAGGAGGGGGAGGCGGGAGAAGGAGGGGCAGAGAGGGGGCGAGGGGTGAAGAGAGAGTGTGAGACTGAGAGGGGGGGCAGAGGGGGGGCGAGGGAGGGGGGAGGGGGCAGGGGGGGCGAGGGAGGGGGGAGGGGGCAGAGAGGGGGGGAGGGGCAGAGAGGGGGCGAGGAACAGAGAGGGGGCACATGGGGCAGAGAGAGGGGGAGAGGCGCAGAGAGGGGGTAAGAGGGGGCGAGGGGCAGAGAGGGGGGCGAGGGGCAGAGAGGGGGTGCAAGGGGCAGAGAGGGGGGGCGAGGGGTGAGAGGGGGGCGAGGGGCAGAGAGGGGTAGACGGGCAGCGAGGGGGAGAGGAACTTTTATGTTCATTCTTCATGTTTGCAAACATGTTAGCTGTTGCATATGTAGGAGCTACGCACCAAGGTTTTGTGGGAAAGGTGATGGTGTGACCATGTATTATACGGGATAAAGTACCACCTGGTGAATATCATAAGATTATTGCAAGTCACCTCAGTGTTCCCTAACCTTATAAAGGAACTCTGCCTTCCTCGTTCCTCTTTATGGTTATGGAACACCTTGTTGACTTGCAATATCCTTAGAAGGTGCATAAGGGGGTACTTTATCCCTATATATTTCCACTGAATATGGTTAAAGTGAAGTTGTAGATGGCCTAGTTAAAACACCTGAATGGGTCTTTAAATAAAACATCAGAAATTCACTTAAAAACAAGGGTAAAATGCATATATGGTTAAGACTTAAAGCCAAACAAACTCCTGAAATTTGCAAGTTATGGTTAGAACCACAATCCGTCAGTCACACTACGGTTATGCAAACCCCAACTCAGTATGTTACGTGTGATGATGCAATGACATTTTACACAGTTAATGAGTTTGCTAAAGGCAGGATGCTGCTGTAGGGAGATCATGGCTACTTTTGTCTGCCCATAAAACAATTAACTCTCTTTACTGAGCTAGAGGTGCGCTCTGCAACTCCTGGCCTGTCGTTTGGTGCCGAATTTCACCGCGCTCTCGGCTGAGACGCGAAAGTTACGTTTTTTTCCTGCTGTTGTATTCGGGCTCTTCTCAAGCCCCCCCATCGCCCACTCCCCCCCCCCCCCCCCCACCCCCACCTCCCCTGGATTGGAAGCGTTTGCTCGGCTGAGCGTGAACGCATGTGTTTCAAGACATTCTTTACCGGCAGTAGAGGGCAAGGGCAGTTCTTCCCGGAGGCTTGCAGGACACTGAGTTTTTACGCCCTTCTCAGTAACTCTTTCCTCGGAGGTCCGGTAAGCTCAGTGGATTAACTGAGTTTCTTTGATTTGTTTCGTTTGGTTCTGTTCCTTGGTACTTTAAGAGCGCTCTGATTTTTCTGCGGCTCTATAACTATTTCCTTTCCGTTCCATTTGGAGGAGCTTGTGAAACATTTGGGTGCTCAGAACATGTTACAGGACATTGTTGTATATCTTGACAACCAAGGGGGATCTGTTTTCAAATCATACCGGGCTAAGGAGGGGAGCAGGCGGACACACCTTCCCTCACCTGCTGCTGGGGCTCTGACGCTGCTCGTTCCCCCTGCCGCCGTTGTTTCCAGCTTCACGGCCGCAGTTGGGGGGAACTACAGCTCCCAGCAAGCCCTGGGACAACATCCTGCACCGCCCACGCATCCCGAGGACTAGCGCGCCCGGAGGCGCTTAAATTGAGGAAGCTCCCTCCGCGTCGCGGACGCGCAGAAAGGGCGGGCCCTCTGTGGCCCTCAGAGGCCGGAAGAGGCAGGGCAGGGCCACCTCACTTGTTCCTTGCCTGCTTACTGCTGGAAAAAAGAGGTACACCTTTCAGACCTTTTAGACCCCGAACAGTAACTGCCTCGAACACTTTGGCTAACGCTCAAAGACTACCGCGGTTACCACGTAACACGTTGGTCTAGCGCAGGAGTTTGTTCTTACCACTTAAACAATCCACATTATGACTGGTAAAGAAGTTTCAAAAAATGTTTTCTCCCAGGGGGGGCCTCGGAAGGGGACTCTGGACAACTACCTAACTAGGGTAACATCGGACATTGATTGTGAATTAGAGAGAGTTGAACAAATTCCTTTAATAGAAGCCACACATAGTTGCCAATCCCCTATGATGGTAGCAGACCCTACTGGATGAACTTAATCTGCTATGCCAAACTGTATATGCCAATGTTGATGAGGGAAACAAACAATCAGGTGCCCCATCCGTACCTAAAGCAAGTCATCCGGGAACCCCTCTTTTTTTTCTCCAGAAAAAGTCAATACTCATTCGATAACGAACCCTCAGACTCCCTCTGTCAAAAGAAAGCGCAGAGGTGCCAAACAAAGGGGTCACAGGAAGAGAGGGGGCGAGTCTGGGCTCCACTGCTGGTGATGACTTTACCCCCGCTGACCCGGACACTGTTCTACCTGCAGGCCTGAGGAGCTCAGCAGGATCCGGTACTAGAGGAGACTCTGCCACCTCGGACCCGGAAGCAGACATTGTGAGAGGGAGGGGGCGGGGTAATGTTGTCCTGAGACAAATGCTCCCTCCGGCTTCCGCTGCTGGTGCTGACTCTGCCGCGATTGACCCAGAAGAAGGAATGTGTTGGTGTAATGTTACTTTCAGAAAACAAAGAGGCTTTAAACATCCTCCGCGCGGAGCTGCCTCCGGTCACCCGGAAGTGAATCTGTTCAAGAGTTACAGATAGTGTTGCCAGATTGGGCGACATTTTTTCCAATTGGGAGGGAAAAACCCATGCCTGGCTGGGGGGCAAATTTTTGGGCTACTATTAAGCGTGTGTGTTTTTTGTGGCTTGGGCGTGCGCCGACCACGATGAGGACGTGGCGTGCGCCTATCACAGTGGCCAGACAGTCCGGTGACAAATGAGCTCGCTGACATCAGAGCAGCACAATGCTAATCATTGGCCGAGGACCCAAGACCACACCCACACTCGCGTGAATTGTGAAGTGCTGTACAGCCAAGACACACCTTGTCTAGTATCAATGTGAGTCCCCAGGGACACAGTTAAAAGTTCAGTTATGGTTCTGGCTCAATGCGTTAACCCCTTCAGGGGTAACAAGTGCTATATGAATGCAAACCTTTCTTCCCACTCCAAATAACTGACTAATATCCACCACTCAGATTACTTTCACATTTCACCATATAAATTCACCACTAGGCCTTTATGGGCTTCCGGAGTAGCGCGCTTCAACACCCCATTGGGAGTAACAAGCGCTATCTAAACACAAAACTTTTTTCCTCCTCTATCCTTCTACTATCCTTCCGAATCCAAATAACTGATTAACATATCCACCACTTAAAAAATGTACATGCATGTTTAACTATAGGGGGGAGGTAAGTCCAGGGGTGTAGGGGGAAGTGAGTCCAGGGGTGAGGTGAGTCCAGGGGTGTAGAGAGGAGGTGAGTCCGGGGATGTAGAGGGGAGGTGAGTCCAGGGGTGTAGAGGGGAGGTGAGTCCAGGCGTGTAGAGGGGAGGTGAGTCCAGGGGTAGAGAGGAGGTGAGTCCAGGGATGTAGAGGGGAGGTGAGTCCAGGGATGTAGAGGGGAGGTGAGTCCAGGGATGTAGAGGGGAGGTGAGTCCAGGGGGAGAGGGGAGGTGAGTCCAGGGGTGTAAAGAGGAGGTGAGTCCGGGGGTGTAGAGGGGAGGTGAGTCCAGGGTTGTATAGAAGAGGTGAGTCCAGGGGTGTAGAGGGGAGGTGAGTTCAGGGGTGTAGAGGGGAGGTCAGTCCAGAGGGGGAGGGGATGTGAGTCCAGGGGTGTAGAGGAGGTGAGTCCAGGGGTGTAGAGGAGGTGAGTCCAGGGGTGTAGAGAGGAGGTGAGTCCAGGGGTGTAGAGGGGAGGTGAGTCCAGGGGGGGAGGGGAGGTGAGTTCAGGGGTGAAGAGGGGAGGTGAGTCCAGGAGTGAAGAGGGGAGGTGAGTCCAGGGGTGTAGAGGGGAGGTGAGTCCAGGGGGGAGTGGGTGAGTCCAGGGGGGAGGGGGGAGGTGAGTCCAGGGGTGTAGAGGGGAAGTGAGTCCAGGGGGGAGAGAGGAGGTGAGTCCAGGGGTGTAGAGGGGAGGTGAGTCCAGGGGTGTAGAGGGGAGGTGAGACCAGGGGTGTAGAGGGGAGGTGAGTCCAGGGGTGTAGAGAGAAGGTGAGTCCTGGTGGAGGGGGGGTGAGTCCAGGCGTGTTGAGAGGAGGTGAGTCCAGGGGGTGGAGAGGGGAGGTGAGTCCAGGGTGTAGAGAGGAGGTGAGTCCAGGGGGGGAGGGGAGGTGATAAGCAGCTGTCTCCAAACGTTCATAGTGGCATAGCCTCGTCATTCTCAAGCCTTTTCATCTCTGGTTGAGGATTGTATGCAACATTTCTCTAACATGTTTACTTGTCTTCCCCTTCTTCGCGCATATATACTCCTCGATCCTGATGTTATTCCTTCAGGACCTCTTCTCTAAGGCCTCCTCCTTTACTGAAATATTATATTTATTTTCCCCAACTAAGTTATGTGGCGGGGTTATTGCTCTTGCTCAGAGAATCTGTTTGTTTGTCGTCTCCTACAATGACTTCATCTAGTTATCCAACTCATCTGTGTCCCTTTGTATGTCAGCTTCACAGCAACTTTCAATTTATAATTCACTCTCACACTGTTGCGCCAACTGTGTGACACAACAAAATTAAAACCTTAATGGGGAGATTGATTCACGTACCTGCCCCCTGGTAGAGACCACTTCAGCACCTAGTATTATTTGACACAGGGAGTTCTCCACTTTATACCCTGAGACTTCTGCAACTTCCTTTTGAGGTGACTAGATCTGGCTAGCTGAACAACGTCAATCCTGTAACAAATTTCAAACATCTGAACCTCTAAGTTGGTCCAGTGCCTCTACCATTACTCCCCACTTAGTTGTTAATGGTATGGTTCCTGCCACTCTTAAAGTCACCACAGCAAATCCCTTGTTCTGGAAGCTAGGAGCAGATTCCTTGGTTTAAAAAAAGTTATTACCAATATCGTTACTTTCTTTTGCTCTTAGCTGGTGGAAAGGTTTGTAGCAAAACCACTTTCTCAAGGACACTAGGGCGTGATTTTGGCCATCACACAATACAAAGACATTGCCTCTACCGATTATGGATGAGCTGAAATGGGAGCAGGAGCCAATGCTTTATTCTCATTAGATCTCTCTGCTGTCGTCCCACAGTTGAGTACTCCATCTTGTTGAGGCTTTGGGCATCGGGTGCCAGGCCCTAAAGAGGTTCATATCATTCTTTACAGGCTGAACGTGTATCTCCAGATTGGGCAACTTTTCGTCCAACATATTGCATGCAATTCCAGAGTGACTCATGGGTCCTCAATCTCGCCCCATTTGATCACCAGCTATGTAATCCCGCTTGCTGAAGCTTTACTTGAGAAAGGTGTTAGAGCATTTATGTGTTCTGACGACACCCAGATCTTGCTGTGTTTAGACAGTTAACTCTCCCCTCACCTCACATTCCACCAAACCCTGCCTGTCTATAGCAGAGGCTGGGTTGCAATAAACTAAAGTGAAACGCTGAGAAGACAAAAGTTCTGCTTATTAATTGTCATAATGATTAATGGCTTGATGCCTACTAGCCTTCAGAGATGGGCGCTCTTTCACTCTTTGCTCAAAATATGTAGAGCTTGAAAGTAAAGATCAACAGTGCTTTCTCGGTCTGGCAAGGTCTGTGAGTCATGTCATTGTGCATGTATCATATTAAACGCCAGAAAGAGATTGGCCCTTATTTGACATTAGAAAGCAGGCACCTTGTAGCAGCAGCATAGGTTGGGTCCAGTTTGGACTAGTCGAACATCCTCTACTTACAGTTTCCTACACTCCACAAGAATGTTTATTTTGAGAGCCCAAAGCATGGCCAAGGCCTCCTTCTGGAATGTCTACATTCAGCCTCAAGCAAAGCCCTAAATGCAAAGGCAATCATGACTTGCTTTCCGATCATGCCGCTGTTTCAGTTCCACTCCCAGGCCCTTGTCTCTGGCGTCCATAACAACGCAATGGGACAAAACTATTCAGACTGTGAGCATTCACAAGACTCTCCTTAACTTCTGCAAATTCTTCTTGCATTCCCTACTCCACACATAGTCTGCACCCTTCCTCAGCAGGGCTCACATGGCACAAGAAAATTAGGTACAAACTGAGAATAGAATGTTTCTCACCAAAAACGTGAGTGCCTCTTCTTTCTTTATGGATCTAGGTATTTCCTGTGTGTCTTTAATTGATTCATTTTAGGGGCAGACCCCATCAGCAGAGATTACGTGGCCTAGGTAGCTTCTGACAAGCAAATTTTTATTTTTATCTGGGACCTTAAATCTATTATTCCTCAATGCTCAATTTCATAGAGAATATCTATTAAGGTAATGCTTACCAAGTTTTAATTAAAAAAAAAGAATTCCAAAAACATAATAAGTTCGTTAAATTATAGGATTAGGTTTGATGAGGTCATACTGATACATTTTGAAGCTTAACAGATCAGCTCTGGATAGGGAGTCCTCTCTGGCAGGGCAGAGCGGACCTGCATGAAATCTCACCATATCACGTAAGGGCAGCACTGAGCGGGTTTAGATGTGTAGCAGGGTAACTCCTGATGTCCTCAAGGACAGCCGGACCTTGAGCATGGTAGATCCTCTCCAGCTCTTGAGACAATTTAGTTCTTTCGAGCCATTAGCTGGACTGAATATTTTTTTTTTTAAAGCTTAAACAACGTGTGTTGAGACAGGAAGGAGTATTTTGACCTAATTGTCCTGTGATAATGTGTTGTCTTTTCTATGTTCTTCCCTTCACAGACACCTGAGGACTTGAACATCAGAATTTCAGAATGGAGAAAAGGCGGGTTCCAAGACAAATAGGAGAAGTGCAGTGTTCACCTGAACCCGTAAGATCCACACTCCCTTCTTCTCCTATCCATAATGTGCCTTCTTCAAGATCCCAAACTGATGCTCAGAGAGACTCTGAGATGGAACCACTATCGGGGAACCTGCCTAACATGATCCTTTTATCCATGCTAGAGCAGTTAGAAGCCAAACTGGATAACTTGCAGAATACCCTAGAGGACGTGCCGTCAAGAGTCGCTGGGCTTATGGAGCAAATCTGGATAGCAAAGGGTCTAGATCACCTTGTAAATGGGGGGGTGTCTTTGGAGAGGGTCAGTCCGGTGGTGGTCAGAGATTGTCCTCTCAGCAGGTCCCCTCCGATCAATCTTTCACTCAGGGCCAAGGAGGTGAACCAATGCCTTCAATCTACATCTTCACCTGGTCGTGATCCACAGCCGAATCAGTGTCTTCAATCTCTGTCTCCTCATGGGCATGAACCAAAGCAGAGCCAGTGCCTCCAACCTCTGTCTCCGGCTGGCCCTGGACCACGGCAGGACTGTACTGTCTCCAGGGGCCCTCTTCCAGATGTTCAAGTCATCCCAAGTGAGCCAAGCCTTCGTCTTCCACCAGTGTTTGATGACGGGCAGGAACCACAGCTGGACCAGTGCATACAACGAGAACCAGAGGAACACGAACAAGAGGAGCACGTGAAGAAGGAACCATTGTATGCAGATAGTTGGGGCGCACAACAGAACGTCTGCCTGCAACCACTGTTTCATGAGGGACATGAGCCACAGCGAAACCCCTGCAGACAACCAGTGCTCCCAGATGGGGAGGGACCAATTGAACTCCTGAAGCAAGAGTTGTTGTGGTTTGATGGTGACGGTCAACGTCAAAACGTCTGCAGACACCCAGCATTTCAAGTAGACCGGAGTCTACAGCACATCACCTGCCTGCAGCAGATGCTCTCTGATGCACATGAACCACATCAGAACTGCAAGACCGAACCAATGCACCTTGAGGCACCCAGTCCAGATCGCAGCTATAAGCTAGAGCCACCGAGTCCTGAGGACTACGATCAGAACTACAAGCTAGAACCACCGAGTCCTGAGGACTACAATCAGAACTACAAGCTAGAACCACTGAGTCCTGAGGACTACGATCAGAACTACAAGCAAGAACCACTGGGCCCTGAGAACCG
Source organism: Lissotriton vulgaris (assembly GCF_964263255.1). NCBI lineage: Eukaryota > Metazoa > Chordata > Amphibia > Caudata > Salamandridae > Lissotriton > Lissotriton vulgaris. The sequence goes on along the minus strand of NC_141686.1, from coordinate 355,004,223 downwards.
AGATGAGAACTCTGACCTACAACCGACATGTGCTGATGTGCAGGGCCCATCTGGAGCCTCATCATTCCTGCCACAGAATGCTGCTGATACTGATGGAGCTATCGCTAGAGACCCACTGGAGAGAAGAAATACAGACGCAGATGGATTGCTGCTCAAAGCCATCCCAGGTATTTGGTTCGTACTGAATTAACATGCAGAATGGCGAGTAACTTGTACATTTCTGAGGGAATGTAGCATAAAATATCTCCAAAGTGGATCTTTCCAGATTTTTAGTAAGATCTGAAGGGGGCCAAATCGGAGTTGTGTGGACTGGTAACTTTGGGGAGGGCCTTGAGTACACCAGAAGCGGTCATGTAACTGGTATCGCCTTTATTTTTGCAAAGGAGTTTCTCCTTCCCGTTCAGTGATAGGCTAAGAAATGGAACTCTGCACATGAAAAATTACCTGAATTCTGGTCCGCGCATGAGAAGCCCCTTTCCGGACTCAGGACCTCTGAGGAATTAGTGGCAGAATCTGTGATTTCAATCGAAGCTCCGCGATACTCACCATCCCCTAAGTGTGAGATGTAAGTGAGGTGTTATTCACCGAGAGTAACATTGCCTTTTTTGTTGCTAGTGCAAACTAAAGCACTTTAGAGATGGGACTGGGTCTATGTGATGTTCGAGTGTTCAGAATATAAGAGGATTTCTGGGTCAGTCAGGGTCTGACGCTTAGAAGGGGAGGAAGGCAGTGTGAAGAGGACAAGTGATCTGTAAGTCAGGTCTGTAGTGGTGGAATGGGGAGGGTAAGACCCGCAGCACCCCTAAGCCTTCGATAAGAAGTGGTCATTTTTCTGAAGTGTGTAGGTACTTGTAAATAGAACTGGGGGGCCTGCAGGTCAGAGAGGGCGGGCTGTATTATATCATACTACATCGTGTAGACCAACGTACAAGGTCAAGGGAGTTTCAAGATTAAGTGTTGTCTGTTGTGTTAGGTGCACAGTACAAGGTGGTCTGAATATCAAGCTGGGTTAGTTGTATTACAGGATACAGGATTGGGTGATATATTATCTTATGTTTATTTTATCTAATATGGGCCCCATTATAAGACCTCAGCTGTGTCTCCATAATGTCTCCTATTACATTACCCTCACTTTTTCCTCCCTCTAAGTCGGCAATATCAGCATTTAAAGAAACTCTTCTGGAGGGTGGGTGAAGTAAATGGTGATTGCTCTGAGATATGTTGAATTATTGTGGGGATTTGGCATCTGATTCCCTCAGTAATTCCAGAGTACTATGATTGCATAAGATTATTGGCTCAGTTATCATGTCTGTGCGAACAATAGCTTTACAGCATCATATGTATCTTTTGAAGCCCAATTAATCTTTCTTCCTTCTTTATATAGCTATTGTGTCTCAGCCCCTCTTTAGACATTTCAGTGCACATTACTAGGACCAAATCATACAAATTTCCGCCTCTCAGCACAAAATGGTCCCATGCAGTGTGTTGCGATAAGCTGTAAGCATAGCCCTTGAAGCATCTTCCACTTTGATACCGGCCATGAAAAAACCCTGATTGACCAATCTGTTCATCCTCTCTGCTTGGCCATTACTCTGTGGGTGATGACGACTAACACATTTAACTTGAATCAAGTTCCATCCAAATACTTCTTCATCTCCCTCAAGACAAATTGTACACCATTATCCGAAACCAATTCACACAGAAAACCCTCACTTCCATGTACAAATCATACTTTCAACCAATTTGACATGTACTCCACAAGCACAATGTCAAATTTCTGATGCACAGGAAGCATCTGAAACAGACCTAAAAAATCATTACATTCATTGCCCCACAGGAAAACTCACTTCTGTCGTATGCAGAACTCTGTATATCATCCTTTTATCATTTTGCAAACAACTGGTAACTCTCTCCAATGAGTTTTTCCACATCCCTGTCCCTGGCAGGCTACCAGTATTGCATTGTCAGTCGTTTGTTGCTAGATATCACACCTAAATGTCCTTCATGGCTCCCCCCTGACAGAATGAACTTGGCCATCGGTCTGCAGTTCACACAACAAATCGTTTTTCATTGGGCCATTCTTTCCTCATGAAATGAATCACTTTCAGTAAAATAGAATCTTCATCCAATGTCTTTCTATACTTTTGCCCCCACACACAGTCTTTACCCGGCCAACAAATACTTGCAGCAATACATTCCACAACTTCACAGTCATTCTTTTTGTTCTTATGTTCCACATCTTCCTGCCCTCAGGGCAGTCGGGGCAAGCAATAAGTATTTTTGTTCCTCTCTCCTGCAGTGTGTTCGACCTCAAAATTATGTTTCAAAAGTTTTAAACTTAACCTCACCAACCTGGCAGTAGCCTGCTGGTGTTCACATTATTACCATTCAAAAGAGGTTGATTATCAGTTCATATTCTGAACTTGTTCCCACACAAGGATGACTTAAACTTTTCAGTTGCCCATGCGCAGTCCGACATCCCACGCTCAATGGTCGAGTGTTTACGTTCATGTGGTCGCAGTGTGTGTGATGCCATTGCACATTCCTGATTTCCTTTGCCTTGAGCCACTACAGCGTCATTGCCAATGCTACCAGTATCATCAGTGATAGAGCACTCATTGCCTGATAGATATGGACTCAGAAGTGCTGCATTGAGCAGTTTTCCACTAATCTCTGCAAATGCAACCTCCTGTCCCCAACCCCAGATAAATAAAACCTTATTGAAAAGGTTGTGAAGTGGTTCAGCAATCACCGCAACATTTTCAGTACATTTTGAATAAAATTCATACATTCCTGTGAGGAGGACCCCGAGAGTAGGGCCCTGAACCCCCGTTACCAGTCATGGAAACCGGAGATGCCACCGAAAACCAGGGGGCGGCAAGGGTTAACCTGTTGCACCAGACCTCACCTTGCAGGAAGAAGGAGGTGGCTTTACGGAGAAGGACCAATCAGGAATGCCGACAAGAAAAGAAAATGGTGGAGACGGAAGACGCGGAGAGACCCAATGAGGAGGTGGCTTTACGGAGAAGGACCAATCATGAAGCCCGACAAGAAAAGAAAAGACTGAGATGGAAGACGCGGAGAGACCCAATGAGGAGGTGGCTTTACGGAGAAGGAGGTGGCTTTACAGAGAAGGACCAATCAGGAAGGCCGACAAGAAAAGAAAAAGCAAAGACTGAAGACGCGGAGAGACCCGATGAGGAGGAGGCTGGAGTGTGCATCGAGTTGTAGCAGCAGGATGCCTGAGGAGAAAAGAGGGAAGAGACGTTGAGAAAACGGGACGACGACAGCAATGATAACCCGGAGGAAGTAGAGGAGTGGAGCGAGGATTGGTGGATCCCCACCAACCCCAGGAGGTGCGTAAACGTTGGACAGTGAGCGAACCGGGCAAATTGAGGGCACTAAGCTAGAAGGGGAGGGCATATTGAGGTACAGGGAGGAAGTCAAGGGGTGGTTGTACTGCACCAAGTTAGAAGGGAGAGCATATTGAGGTACAGGGAGGAAGTCAAGGGGTGGTTGTACTGCACCAAGCTAGAAGGGGAGAGCATATTGAGGTACAGGGTGGAAGTCAAGGGGTGGTTCTACTGCACCAAGCTAGAAGAGAGAGCATATTGAGGTACAGGGAGGAAGTCTAGGGGTGGTTGTACTGCACCAAGCTAGAAGGGGAGAGCATATTGAGGTACAGGGAGGAAGTCAAGGGGTGGTTGTACTGCACCAAGCTAGAAGGGAGAGCATATTGAGGTACAGGGAGGAAGTCAAGGGGTGGTTGTACTGCACCAAGCTAGAAGGGGAGAGCATATTGAGGTACAGGGAGGAAGTCAAGGGGTGGTTGTACTGCACCAAGCTAGAAGGGGAGAGCATATTGAGGTACAGGGAGGAAGTCTAGGGGTGGTTGTACTGCACCAAGCTAGAAGGGGATGGCATATTGAGGTACCGGGAGAAGGTCAAGGGGTGGTTGTACTGCACCAAGCTAGAAGGGAGAGCATATTGAGGTACAGGGAGGAAGTCAAGGGGTGGTTGTACTGCACCAAGCTAGAAGGGGAGAGCATATTTAGGTACAGGGAGGAAGTCAAGGGGTGGTTGTACTGCACCAAGCTAGAATGGGAGGGCATATTGAGGTACAGGGAGGAAGTCTAGGGGTGGTTGTACTGCACCAAGATAGAAGGGAGAGCATATTGAGGTACAGGGAGGAAGTCAAGGGGTGGTTGTACTGCACCAAGCTAGAAGGGGAGAGCATATTGAGGTACAGGGAGGAAGTCAAGGGGTGGTTGTACTGCACCAAGCTAGAATGGGAGGGCATATTGAGGTACAGGGAGGAAGTCTAGGGGTGGTTGTACTGCACCAAGATAGAAGGGAGAGCATATTGAGGTACAGGGAGGAAGTCAAGGGGTGGTTGTACTGCACCAAGCTAGAAGGGGAGAGCATATTGAGGTACAGGGAGGAAGTCAAGGGGTGGTTGTACTGCACCAAGCTAGAAGGGGAGAGCATATTGAGGTACAGGGAGAAGGTCAAGGGGTGGTTGTACTGCACCAAGCTAGAAGGGAAAGCATATTGAGGTACAGGGAGGAAGTCAAGAGGTGGTTGTACTGCAGCAAGCTAGAAGGGGAGAGCATATTGAGGTACAGGGAGGAAGTCAAAGGGTGGTTGTACTGCACCAAGCTAGAAGGGGAGAGCATATTGAGGTACAGGAAGGAAGTCTAGGGGTTGTTGTACTGCACCAAGCTAGAAGGGGAGAGCATATTGAGGTACAGGGAGGAAGTCAAAGGGTGGTTGTACTGCACCAAGCTAGAAAGGGAGAGCATATTGAGGTACAGGGAGGAAGTCTAGGGTGGTTGTACTGCACCAAAGTAAGCCACATATTGTCTTTTCTTTCATGAGGATATTTCTTTGGTGTCTGCCTTTATTTTTCTTTCACCGTTTACCGATGTCTTGGGCTAATACTCGTCTATGGTGATTCTCTTCCTATAACTCCTGAGTGACTCGGCTTGAATTACCTACACGGGGTGCCATTAAGCCCAGGGCCGTATTAAAAAGGCGTTAGCCCCCACTTCATGCACAACGTGGTGTGGTGACGGGCACTTTCCCATCTCCTGACCTAGTAATTTTCCGAGAACCTGAGTCTCGTTGTCCTTTTTTTGTTCTTCTACTTTCAAGCTATCTGGGGGACGGACAGTCAAAAGGGATATCAGGAATCACCAGGATACAGGAACACACAACAGAAGAGACTCTCCGATCACACGCCAGGACAGCAGCTCAAGAAGAACTCATTCTTTTCTCTACAAACTACAAATAAACCAGAACAATTGATAAACTCCTAAAGCCTCAAAGCTTCTATTTCCGCCCATCCCTCCCACAATTCCCTTAAACTCAAGTTGTTGGTCACAGTGTTTTGGAACAGGTATTTTAGTGACTGTCAACAGGCCAGGCCATAGTGAAATCGCTTTAGCTGAAACCACATGCCCAAATTATTCATCCATTCATACATTTATCTTTTTTTTTTTTAATTCTCAAACCTCTTTTCAGGAAGGCTCTCAAGATATTCCAAGTGTACGCATATGGTTATCTAAATCTTTGCCGAAAATTAAAGCATTGTTTTGGAACACCAAAACTTCAGAGAGACCATTTACCTCCTCTGCCATCCTTCTTTGAAACATGGCTGCTGGAGTGGCCAGACCAAATGGCATTGTGTAATACTGATTTATTCCATCAGAAACTACAAATGCCATCATCTGTCTTCATATCCAATTTTGAGAAGATGTTTGCTCTAGCAAGTGTTGTCATTTCATCTATTATCAATCAATCAATCAATCATTTTTAAAGCGCACTACATACCTGCGAGGGGTCTGCTGGGGGGTCGGGTGGGGTGTTACTAATCGAACAGCCAGGTCTTGAGTATCCTCCTGAAGGTCAGCAGGTCTTGGGTCTGTCGTAGGCTCAGTGGGAGAGTGTTCCATGTCTTGGCGGCGAGGTCGGAGAAGGATCTCCCACCGGTGGTTGTTCTTCAGATGCGCGGGACGGTGGCGAGTGAGAGGTCGTTGGAGGTAAGCTGGCAGTGGGGGATGTAGAAGGAGAGCCGTCTGTTGAGGTAGGCTTGGCCAGTCTTGTAGAGTGCCTTGTGTGCGTGGTTGAGGAGCTTGAAGGATATCCTCTTGTTGACAGGGAGCCAGTGCAGGTTTTTCAGGTGGGGGGTGATGTGGCCGTGGTGTGTTACGACGAGGATTAGTCGTGCCGAGGCGTTTTGGATGCGTTGTAGTAGTTTGATGAGCTTGGTGGGGCCTCCCGCGTAGAGGGCGTTTCGGTAGTTGAGTCTGCTGCTGACGAGGGCCTGGATGACTGTCCTTCTTGTATCTGTCGGGATCCATCTGTTGATCTTGCAGAGCATGCGGAGGGTGTTGAGGCAGGAGGAGAAGATGGCGTTGACTTGCTTGGTCATTGAGAGCGTTCAGTCGAGGATGATTCCCAGGTTGCGTGCGTTGTCGATGGGTGTCGGGGCTGCCCCCTGTGCCGTTGGCCACCAGGAGTCGTCCCAGGTTGAAAGGTTGGAGCTGAGGATGAGGACCTCCGTCTTGTCTGAGTTCAACTTCAGAAGGCTGGTCTTCGTCCAGTCGGCGATGGCCTTCATTCCTTCGTGGAGGTTTGCTTTGGCGGTTATGGAGTCCTTGGTGAGGGAGAGGATCAGCTGAGTGTCATCGGCGTAGGATATTATGTTGAGGTCGTGCTGTCGGGCTACGTGTGCGAGCAGGGCCATGTAAATGTTGAACAGTGTCGGGCTGAGGGAGGATCCCTGGGGTATGCCACAGATGATCTCGGAGGCTGGGGGGAGGCGGACGCTCTGGGTTCTGCTGGAGAGGAAGGAGGTGGTCCAATCCAGAGCCTTGTCTAGGATCCCAGCGGCGTGGAGGCGTGCGCGTAGTGTGCGGTGTCAGATGGTGTTGAAGGTGGCAGAGAGGTCTAGGAGGATGAGTGACGTGGTCTCGCCACTGTCCAGCAGGGTCCTGATGTCATCGGTGGCGGCGATGCGGGCAGTCTCAGTGCTGTGGTTGCTCCGGAACCCGGACTGGGAAGGGTCCAGGATTCTGTTTTCTTCAAGGAATCGGGTTAGCTGTGTGTTGACGGTTTTCCTGATGACCTTGGCCGGGAAGGGAAGCAGAGAGATTGGCCGGAAGTTCTTGAGGTCTCTTGGGTCTGCCTTAGGTTTTTTGAGTAGGGCGTTGATCTCGGCGTGTTTCCAGATCTCTGGGAAGGTTGTGGTCTTGAGGGGGAGATTGATGACGTTGTGCAGGTGGGGTGTGATGGAGCTGCTTGCTCTGTTGAAGACGTGGTGCGGGAATGGGTCTGATGGAGAGCCGGAGTAGATTGTGCGCATGGTCTTGATGGTGTCATCAATGCTCACGCTGGCCCAGGCTAGCAGGGGGTCATGGTCAATGGTGTATGGAGGGTCTGTTGTGTTGCTGTCTGTTGGGGCTGTCTGGGTGTTGAAGCTGTCGGGATGTCTACTATCTTGCGGTGGAAGAAGGTGGCGAGGGAGTCGCACAGGGCTTGCGACGATGGGATGTCGTAGGTGTTGGAGCTGGGGTTTGAGAGTTCCTTCACGATGTTGAAGTGCTCCTTGCTATTGTGTGCGTTGTTGTTGAGGCGGTCTTTGAAGGAGGTCCTCTTGGCCACCCTGGTGAGGTGGTGGTGGTTGCGGATGGTATCCTTGTGTCCTGCGTGGCTGTCCGGAGTTTGTTCACTGTGCCATTTCTTCTCTAGTTTCCGGCAGGCTTGCTCGGAGGCTAGGAGTTCTGGGGTGAACAAGCTGGCCCTCTTCCTGGTGTCTCTGTGGGGGTGGGGGGGTTCTTCAGCGGGGCTAGGGTGTTGGCGCAGTCCTCGATCCAGTGTCTGAGGCTGTGGGCCGTGTCGTCTGTGTTCGAGGGTTCGGTGGGTGGGCTGAGTGCGAGGTTTGCGTGTAGTTGGTCTCCGGGGATTTTGCTCTAGCAGCGGCGGGGGATCTGTTGGGTGCGGTGGTGTGTGGTGGGTTTCAGGAAGGCGAAGTGGATGCAGCGGTGGTCGGTCCAGAGGAGTTCGGTGGTGTGGCTGATGGAGACGTACGGGCTTGAGGAGAAGAGGGGGTCGAGCGTGTGGCCGGCGGAGTGGGTGGGCATTGTGACAAGTTGCTTCAGTCCGAGGTTGGCAAGGTTATCAATCAGATCTATTATGGTTAAAGGATGATGTAGGACAGTGCCCTTTTTGTAAGGTCACCCCTGCAACCCCACACTTTTTTCCCAATGCTGATGGCTTTGACCTGCTAACCAGACCCCAGAGGCTCTGCTCTCTCCCGAAAACTGTTACATCTGAATTGGTAACCCCAATTGGCAAGGACTTTAACCCGCTTGTAAGTCACTGGAATGTGGTACCTGTGGTACCCAGGGCAGGGCCATTAAAGGTATCATTAGGGCCTGAAGCTCTGTTTGTGCCACCCCGATGTTAGCAGATCTGCCATTACAGACTGCGGAAGCAGTGCAAACCTCTCAGACTCGACTTTGATTTCCATGGCATCTTTCTTTCTCTGTCTCTGGTGGTCTTTTCTGCTGTCTGCCTCTATCATTTCCAGGAACTTTTCATCACTATCTTTCCATACCTTGTCTCTGCCTCTCTCTGTGCCACAAAATCTCTGTCTTTTTCACTGCACCTGTGTCTGCCTCTTTTCTGCTTTTCCGCTCTCTCTCTTCCACTGATGGTGTCTACCTCTTTCAATGCCCCAGTCTCTGCCTCTCTCTTTATCTTTCATTTATGGCCGTGGCGCGGCCTGCCAGAACCAAAAACAAACGACAGATGCATTTCCTTGCAGTTAAACAGCACTACCATGCAACAACTTCACGTTGCACAAACGGAAACACGCTGGGGTTAGTTCCAGCAAACGAGAAGAATATCCTCTTGTGAAAATCAGGGCCTGTTTATAATTCTTGGTCTGTGGATTTAGCACATTATTTTGAAAATAATTAGGAAAGTAGCAATTTAGTGAAAATGCAATAAAAGCAGGGGGTGCAAAATCAGATTTGCTTGCCTGAAAAAGAATTATTTTTAATACCCAAAACAGCTGTGTCAAAGCTTTTCCTGTTGAGCGAAGAGAAAATAAAATGTGAATATCAATTTTTTTAAGTAGCTTTTTTAGTCTATGCTGCCCAGCATTAGTAAAGCCTATTAGTCCAAACAGCAAGGCCTATTGACTGTGCCAATGCTTGTTTTAATTGGGCTCTGGATACGCGGATCTGCACCAATTCACACGGTGGGTGCGCGCTAACCGGCGTGGTGGATCCTCCTGCGGCAAAAATACAATGTTTTTGGGCAATTTCCTTCCCAAGAGGGGCCCCCCACAGATCCCTACATTAGTCCCATGGGGTCAGGATACACCTATCCTGATCCCTCATACCCTATTTACAATTTATTGCCCCACCCCGAAACCCATGTCCCAATTCACAAAATGGCGGCGTCAACTTTTTGCTAAGGTTCCAGCCAGACAATCACAGCTTTGCTGTTGGCGCGTGGATCCGCTCTCAATATATACATAAATCTTTTTTCTTAAAGAACTCCAAAACTACTCAACAGATTTACACCGAAAAACAAAGAGCACTTTCTGACCAAGATCTAGATTTCTGTCAAACGTGGTGTAATTCCGTTCAGCGGTTTGGGCTGTAGTCCTGTCGAAAATCCTGTGGGAATTTACATGGGGAAATCGTGTTTTGGGAACCCCCACTCCCCTTTTTCATGGCCCCTGCTTGACAAATCACCCCAAACCTATCTCTCTCTTTCGCTCTCTCTTACTTGGGTGTTGAAATAAGGTAAAAAGGAACAAAAAACAAACCTGAAGTTCACCAGGTATAATTTACTGATCTAACCATTACATGTGCCCCCATCATACTCTGCTTATGCCCCCACATATTACTTCAATCATGATATGTTAAATTACATCATTGATGAGATCACTTTTGACCTCTCAAACACCATTTCTGATGACATCACTAATGACATCATAGTCATATGCAGCATAACGTTACTCAATGTACATGTGGAAGTCAATCGCATGAAAATAGTGTAAGCCCAAGAGACACGTGTAAATGTGCATTTTAAAAACTATATTGTGCATGCTTTTCAAATCGCTAAAGTTCAGATGGAAGAATTACTCCATGTTGAAAAAGGTAATATCTGAGTGCACCTCACGTGGGTGACAGAGGTATATTTGAAAGTAGGCTGTGGCTTTAAGCCCATTCAAAAGAAAATCTGTGAAAAGGGCCAAAGTAGCTGTTGCCAATTCATTAAAAATCTGGATTTCTGGCCCAAGTTAAGTAGTTGTGACACAGTGTTCTAGAGACATTTTATAAGCTGTGCATATTTATTTGTAGAACTTAAACTAAAGATTTTCAGGTATTACAGATCATTGAATAATATAACATGTAGGGGTGTCCCACTTAGAGGGGGTTTATCTCATTCTAGTGCTGTAGGCATGACTCTGAGGTCGCAGCTGTGATGCCCATCTCCAGGATGTGTGCAGTGTATTTGACTAATCTTCTTAGCATTGAGCCCAAGGAGCCCTACAGAAGCAAACGTATACTTGTCAACCTCTGGACTTAAAATCTGGATCAATCTGAAGTCTTTACGTTGATAATAGAAAATTGTCAAGCATGTTGAATTACTTAATGTCAACACACTCAATAGGACAGTGTCAGAATGTCTGTATGGTGTCATCAATATTGTCAGTTGTGATGTAATATATGAGGTCATAAGCAGTGCATGGCGGGGGCTCACGTTCTAGTTTGGGTTATAGTTGGTAAATATTAGTGTTTGTTTTGGTTATTTAACATTCGTTTTTGTAGTTCTTCAACACTGAACTATAATGTTACTTTTAGCCTTGAGTCAAACGGGACTTAAGTTATTAGTGATACGAAAACACTCTTCCTATGGAAACTCTGACCTAACTATAACTGCTGCCACTGCGCTGTGTGTGTGCAGACTCGTAACTCGTATTTACTCAACTCCCCACAGAAGAGGTCCAAGCCAGTACTCCTGGATTCCTAATTAGGTCGAGACCTGCCAATGCGAAGGCATTGCAGCTTGACATATAGAGGTGGATCAGGAAAGCTGACCAAGGGGCTTTGGCTGGCGGATTACGCAGAGTGCATGTGCCCATGCACGAGCTTGCCATTTGCTCCCCGAGCCGCCTCGCATCATCGCGTCAGACCCGCCACAGCAACGCCGAGAGCTTCAGATCTCAAAGGAATGCTCTCCCCCACGCCCCTCTGAGCAATGCCACTCCAAAGACTTTTTTTTTACACCCCATATGCTCGAGCCTTGGCATCAGCCCCCTGCTCCAGACTTCAAAGGGATCCGCTCCCCCGCCCCCTGCTTCACACTTCAAAGGAATACGCCCCCCGCCCCCGCAATGGTGAGAGCATTTCCCGGCCGCTTTTAATTTCATTTTCACGGCCGCTTTTAATTTCATTTTGCGGCCGCTTTTTTCACTAAGAGAGTTTACGAGTGCCAGGATTGTTTCTCTAAAACTCTCTTATGTGAGCACTAGCGGATGGGAGGTAAGCATGCAGTCTCACCACCCATTGCCAAATACCCTTAATAACTACCCGCGTCCCACACTAAATGCCTCACTTGTTTTTTTTACTGCAGAGTGGTCAAAGTGGAGCATCACTTTGGTTTTATTGGTGTTGTAGGTGAATTTCTTTAAGAATGCTGCTGTGCTAATAAAGAAAGACGAGCCTAATCCTCGTCTGTGTCCTTCATAGAACTGAAAAGTGTCCTGGAAAGCTAGGACATCACCTACAATAATACAGCGACTCATTGAGAGTCATGGAGCAGGGCTCGGTAATAGAGGTACAGGCATGCTTGGAGAAATAGGTTCCAAAATACAGAGGTCAGCTCGTGGAGACTGCTTGCTTGCTGCAGTTCTGACACAAGAGTGTCTGTTTTGCATAAAGAATCGCTAGTTTTGCAAAAACTCTCATGGTGACCGGTTTCCTCGGTTTGGTTTTGTCATGCCTACAGGGATCTCGATTAATCGGACTGCTTGTTTGTCTGTGTTCCGCACTGTTGTAGAATCCTGTCATGCGCCGGGTTGATCGTTTCTCTTAGGCATGGCTACAAATTTCAAATTGCGTACCCTATCCTGATTTGTTCATGTTATGGTCCTGAAAACGCACATTTGTGTGGACAAAAGCCACGGCAGGCAACAAGCACAGCTGTAATAACAGAGGTGGCCTCGTTTGCCTGACCCTGCTACGGCCATCTCCCTTACCGATGAAAGGTATGTTATACATCACTTTTAAATTGTAGGGCCTAAAACGACTTTCTTTTTTAGCTTTCGACAGATGCTGTCATTGATATTTTCCATTTGTAAGAGACGAAAAACGAGACCGCTAAATCCTTTCAGCAGAGAAAAACAGATACTGTGACAACTTTAGGAACGGATTATGAACGTATTTTCTGTGCAAAGTGAAGAACATGCCCTTCCATCCCAGCGAAGCCCTTCCATCCTCCCTCTCACCACTCTCCACTCTGTCCCCTCCCACCACTCTCACCACTCTCCCCTCTCACCACTCTCCTCTCACCACTCTCCCCTCTCACTACTCTCCCCTCTCACCACTCTCCCCTCACCACTATCCCCTCTCACCACTCTCCCCTCCTCTCGCCCCTCTCTCCCCTCCTCTCTCCCCTCTCCTCTCTAGCTCTCCCCTCTCCTCTCTCTCCCCTCTTCTCACTATCCCCCTCTCCTCACTATCCTCACTCCCCCCACTCTCTCCTCTCTCACCACTTTATCCTCTCTCATCACTCCCCCCACTCACTACTCTCCCATCTCTCACTACTCTCCCATCTCTCACCACTCTCCCCTCCCTCTCTCACCTCCATCTCACTTCAATCTCCCCTCTCCTCACTATCCTCACTCTCACCACTCTCTCCTCTCACACCACTCTCTCCTCTCTTACCACTCTTCCCTCTCCTCACTCTCCACTCCCTCTCTCACCTCCCTCTCTCCTCACTCTTCCCTCTCACAACTCTCCCCTCTAACCACTCTCCCCTCCCTCCACTCTCCCCTCCCTCTCTCCCCTCTCCTCACTCCCCTCTCTCCTCCCTCTCCCCTCTCCCCTCTCCTCAACCTCTCCCCTCTCCTCACTATTCTCACTCCCCCTCTCTCTCCTCTCTCACCACTCTATCCTCTCTCATCACTCTCCCCCTCACCACTCTCCCCTTTCACCACTCTCCCCTTTCACCACTCTCCTCTCTCTCCTCAGTATTCTCCTCTCTACCTCCCCCTCTCTCCTCACTCTCCCCTCTTTCTCCTCTACCCTCCCTCTCTACCCTCCCCTCTCTCCTCTCCCCCTCTCTCCTCACTCTCCCCTTCTCACTCCCTCTCTCCCCTCCCTCTCTCCAGTCCCTCTATCCTCACTCTCCCCTCTCTCCTCACTCTTCCCTCTCCCCTCTCCTCCCTCTCCCCTCTCCTCACTCTCCCCTCTCCTCACTCTCCAATCCCTCTCTCCCCTCCCTCTCTATCCCATCTCTCCTCACTCCCCTCTCTCCTCACTCACCTCACTCCCCTCTCTCCCCTCCATCTCCCCTCTCCCCACTCTATCTATCTATTGCTCTCACTCTATCCATCGCCCTCACTCTATCGCATCACCACAGCATCACTCAGGGGCACCACAACGTCACTATGCGCCACCACAGCATCACTGAATGCCACATCATCACTCGTCGCCCCACAACATCACTCAGCGCCACCACAGCATCAATCTGTGCAACCATTCAATAATAACTGGTTCAAATATGTTCTTGGATTTTCGTCACAATAAAATACACTGAACATAATCTTCATAAGTTATTTACAAAAGTTTAAGCTATTGCCATTATAAATTACAATAACTTTTATTTAAGTATTAATTAATAATAAAAATGAAAAGCCATTGTTATTTGTAATATCACTACATGTAAGTCACGTAGATACAACACATATTGCATTTCAAATGCTATAGGTGTCACATTTGCAAAAATTATAACTATTGGCATTGTAAATGACAAAGCTATTCATTTAGCTATTTTTAAAACCAGCACATAAATAAAAAAATTGTCATTTACAATACCAATAGCTCAAACTTTCCTAATGCGAGACCTATTGCATTGCAAATGCTTGTTTTTGTTCAGCAAGTGTCGTAGTGAAGCGTTGCCCCTTAACAACAAGCCTTTGTCTACCTCAAGTGAAGTGCCCTAATCTCCATAGACATGCATCTATTGGTCCGCAATAGACAATCAATACTCATTGCTACTCCTTTTCACATCATCAATCACAATCATTTTTAGAATATATTTGTTTTGTGCACCAATGCACCATACTAACAATGGGTTCATTATAATCATCTTCGTTCATTCATAGAGTGTTTAGAGCTTTACATTCATTTTCATAGTATTCGGTATCCGCTTTGGTTCTGTCGTCAGTTAATATAGAAATGGGACTTCAACTCGACCTGTCACAAATGTATAATTAAATTATCGTTTCTATAGCATCCAGCAGTTTGTTTCTACTATGTAAATGCATGTGGGTCCATCAGATTATGTGGTTCTTTTGTGGTGGATCATAATGAGTCCAAGCAATAGCGCCTGGCCCTTAGCAGCTTAGCAAACTAGAGGGGAGCGGGTGAAATGAGAACTATGGCAGGCAAGTATCGCAATGTATTCTTCGATGCTCTGTTCCATTGCAGAAGAGTAGAACCCTATCTATGAATATATCGCTTGGGACTAGACAGTGAGGGTATAATTATACAATGCAAGTCATTGCGGTAATACCAGAGCGAGAACCCCAGTTCGCACATGATTTCCTACATATTGGCCACGTGTACACATCATTCATACTGGATCAGATCCTCTGATATATTCAGTTTCACAGACCCAGTGGGCTCTATTCCCAAAAGCAGGCATTGCTCAATTAATCCGGAGTTTGTTGTATAGTGCAGCTCCTCACCCTTGAGGGTCTTAAGGCGCTGAGCGGAGGGGGGGGGGGGGGGGGGGGGGGTACTGATCCTCAGGGCGTGGATGTTCAGTAGAAGAACCGGGTCCTGAAGTCCTTCCTGAATTGGATCAGCGACAGGGATTGCCTGAGGTAGGAGAAGGCTCTTCCTCTGGCTTTGGTCTTGTGGATCCGTGGGACGGTGGCCAGGGCAGGTTGAACGGAGTGAAGTCGTCTGGCGGGTATGTGTAATGTGAGGCAGTGGTTCAGGTATGCTGGTCCTATGTCGTGGAGAGCTTTGTAGGCATGTGTGAGAGGCTTGAAGGGGATTCTCTTGATGATTGGGAGCCAGTGGCGTTGTCTGAGGTGCTGATATGTGGCTGCAGCAGGGGATGCCTAGGACCAGTCTGGCTGTGGCGTTTTGGACGTTCTGTAGTTTCGTGAGCTGTTTCTAAGTGACGCCTACGTAGAGTGCATTACCGTAGTCAAGTCTGCTGGTGATGAGTGCATGTGTGACCGTCTTTCTAGGTTCTATGGGGATCCAGCTGAATGTCGTTTGAAGCAGGATGAGGATACAGCGTTGATATGGTGGTTCTTTGTGAGTGAGGAATAGAGTATGATGCTGTGGTTGTGTACACAGTCTGTAGGAGTGGGAGGGGTTCGTAGTGCGACGGACCACCAGGAGTCGTCCCAGGCTGAGGGGGCGGGTCACAGGATGAGTACTTCGGTCTTGTCTGAGTTGAGCTTGAGGCAGCTGTCTTTCATCAAGGTAGCAACGACCTTCGTTCCGCTATGAAAGTTGAATCAGGCGGCTGTAGGTTCATTGATGAGGGAGAGGATCAGCTGGATGTTGTTGGCTTAGGAGACGATGTTGAGTCTGTGGTTTCTGACAATGGCCGTGGGGGGGGGCAGGCGGGGGGGCATGTAGACGTTGAAGAGGGTGGGGCTCAGGGAGGAGCCCTGGGGCATTCCACGGCTGATCTTTGTAGGTTCTGAGAGGAACAGGATAGTCTGACACTCTGTGTTCGGCCGGTCAGGAAGGAGTGGATCCAGTCCAGTGCCTTGTCGTTGATACCGGACTGTTCAAATTGGGCGCAGGGTCAAGGCTGATTTGCATATGGCTGGGTCCAAACTGGAATCGCATGGTGAGCAAAAAAATGATGGATTGAGGCCCAGATCTCTGAAATGGGGTGAATGTATGGCATTGTTCTGCATTCTGTCCATCAATTGTTCTTTCTGCCTTTTTCGTGGATACCAGCGTCCTGGAATCTTGTGATTAGGTGCGGTGGGAGATGTTGTTGAAGGTGGCCGAGACGTCCAGTAGGATGAGGGTGGTGGTTTCGCCCCAGTCGAGGAGGGAGGGGATGTCGTCGATGGCGGCGAGGAGTCCGGGATCGGTGCTATAATTGCTTTGGAAGCCAGATTAGGATTTGTTCAGGACATAGTTTGCTTTAATGAACTTGGAGAATTGGGCATTGATGGCCTTTTCGATGACCTTGGCAAGGGGGGGGACTAGGGAGATAGGTCTGAGGTACTTGAGGTCTGTCGGGTCGGCAGACAGCTTCTTCAGCAGGGGTTGATCGCGGCGTGTTTTCAGCTGGCAGGGAAGGTGACAGTTTTGATGAAGCAGCTGGTGCTGCGGCTGTTCAATGGAAGATGTGATGTGGGCAAAGATCCAGTGGGAGTGGATGCCCTGCATTGTCGTGAGTGTGTCATCTGTGGTGAGTGGAGTCCCCTTGAGCACAATATGTTGATGTAAGGCCTTGTTGTGTGCGGTGGTGGCAGGCATTGTAGCAGGGTCTTGGGTGTCAAAGTTGTCATAGTTCTGCCTGATCTTGTGGTGGAATAATGTGCTGAGTTTGTTGCTGAGGTCTTAGGGAGGGTGAGACATCTGTGGTCTCGCTGTTGGGTCTAGCGAACCCTTTGACGATGGCAAAGACTTTTGTGCTGTTGTGTGCGTTTGATTCTGTCTTTGATGGCCGTTTTTGTTTGTGGTTTTAAGGAGAAGGTGGTGTGCGTTGACAGCGGTTTTGAAGGTTGCTTGGGTTTCTGGGATTTTGTTGTTTTTCTATCTCTTCTTGAGTTGTCTGCTGGTACGTTTGGACTTGTGGAGGGCTGAAGTTAAGCAGATGGCTTTCTTGAAGTTTTGCCTGCCTGGTGTTTTCTTGAGGGGTGCTGGTGTGTCAGCTCAGTTGGAGATCCATTGGTGACGGTTGTGTGCTGCAGTGTTGGCGTCTGCTGGTGGTGCGGTCATGCTGAGAAAGTTGATGAGAAGTTCTTCGGTGGCCTTGTTCCAGCTATAACAGATGGGTCATGGGGGAGGGAGAGGGGGATGGTGAACGGTGGGAATGGCTAAGTGCACACAGTGCGGGTTGGTCCAGAGGAGTTCAATGGTGTGACTGTAGGTGAAGGTCTAGCGTGTGTCTGGCTGTATGGGTCGATGTGGTGACTAGATGCTTGAGTCCGATATTGGCGAGGTTCTCCAGTAGGGTGTCGGTGTTTTGGTCACTGGGGTTGTCCAAGTGGAAGTTGAGGTCTCCGAGTAGGATGTAATCGGTGGATGCTAGAGCCTGGGGTGCGATGAGGTCTTCAATGGCATCATTGAAGGGTGGGGGCCGGGGGTCCTGTAGATTTGGGAGCCATGGAGGGTGGTGTTGGGGTTGCTCTGGATCTGGAAGGGGAGGTGTTCCATGGTAGTCGTTGAGTCATTCGAGTAAGTGGTCAGTTGGTGGGTGTTCTTGGGGATGATGGCTTTGCCTTCTCCTGGTCGGTCAACGCTGTATTTGCGGGTGATTTTGTAGCCGCAGGGGATCCTTATCACTTGTTCGTCATTCTTGTTGTCCTTAAGTTCAGCTCTTATTTTCAAGTGCAACAAATGCGAGGTTGGCGAACTCCATCGGACTGCAGATTTAGAACTGTAACAAAAAAAACAAGTTAGCAGGCCTTTTCCATCTATGAACTCATTATCTCGAACAACATCCCTGTATCAATCAGGACCGCCCAACATTGCTCCCATTTAGGAAAGAGTTGAGGACTTCCTTCTTTAAAAATAATTTATGTTTATCATTGGCTCTAGCTTCAAGCTAGGATTGCAGTATAGAAATAACATATACATACATACATAAAGAAGCTGGCTTGAATACTTTTGAAAAACTCTTGTGAAAATGTTCATGGGAGAGTTGAGAATGGTTATCCCACCAGAGCACCCCTGGCATCCAGTTAAGGTTTTATCAAGAGTAACAAGTCCACCTTTTAAGCCACTACATCACTGCAAGCCTTAATGTAGATAGTGGTCTACCTAGTAGCAGTCACTTCCTCAAACAGTTAGCAAACTACATGACCCATTACTAGATGAACAGTTCCTGCAAGTTTACAAAGACAAAGTTAAATATGCACCCAGTGTTAAACATGCGCTCAAGCTCTACATTATCAGAATTGAAAATGTATGACAAATAAGACCGTTTTTTGCACTGGCACAGTTTGGTATATTCTGTTTTCTACTCGTGCGGAGACTAGGGGTGGGCGGAATTTGCGTAGTCGTGTTACGCAAAGCACAGCATAAAATATGTCTGTGAGCACACAGAATCCTGCAAACACGCGGAATTACTTCTTCCGCTCGTTCACAATGCTTTTTTCCTGTTTGCGTGCCCGGGGGGAAATATCTTGTGAACACACATTTTGAAAACCTGAACAAGCAAAAAATTCTACAAAGCCGCGGATTGCGGAGGTTTTGGCAATTCCACTTTCTCCGCGGAATGTGAAATTACCCAAATTCCACAAATTCCGCAAGTGGAACTGAATTTACCGCCCGGGCCTAGCGGAGACACCACATAGAAATACCACAGGCTTAGTCCACGTGTGATAAAGATGCAACCATGGCTTTTCTACCCAACATACCTCTAGTAGATATTTGTAAAGCAGAAACATGTGGTTCTGTGCATCCTTTCATAAAATATTTCTATGGTGACATCAACATATTCGGTCGTTGAGGTATGTGGGTCCGATGTTGTTGAGGGATTTGTAGGCGCGGATGAGGAGTTTGAAAGTGATACTCTTCTCAACGGGGAGCAAGTATAAGCTTTGTAGGTGTTGGGTCATATGTTTGTGGTGTGGTGTCCCTAGAATGAGCCTGGCTGCGGCGTTCTGGACCTTACCGATTCTTTTAAGTTATGGCACAACCTGTGATGTGCCACAGCTGCTGCAAATGGAAAATGTTACTCACTTGCAAATACTGTCAGCTTGTCATGTTGCAGGCTCACATGCATCACCCACTTGCTGTATGGTTGTAAAGTATATAGGTTGCTCAGATGAAGCAGTTTATTTTTTTTATTTTACACATATAAGCAGTTGTACTCCGATGGAGAAAACAGCACAATGATTTTAATTGGAGTCTGCGCGCTGATGCATTATGCCTTTCTGGTATGGGATTACGAGTCGTTCTCCAGATCGAAACTCAATCTTAAATTAATTTATTTTTAGTAGTCAGAACCCAACCCATGAGAGGTCACCACATGTGAACTGTAGGACTACAAGCAGCAAATGATTGTTTACAGGTAGTAACATTTTCCTTCCTTCCTAGATATTACTGTCCACCTTTCTCATATTATAACCGTGCATTTCTTTCAAGAAATATTTCCCTTGTATAATTCTCAGTGTTCATTTCATTCTGCAGCACAGCAGCCGACGACAGAAAGTATGAATGGGAAAGAGAAACGTAAAGCTTCTGGAGGAAGGAAGAATTTTGCTTATAAAGCGAATGAAAGAAAACACCAAGGAATAGGCAGAAGACAGAATTTTAACAATAAAACACTACTTGCAAGGCAGAAAAGAATATGCACCAGCGTAAAAGCTTATGCCTGTGCTGAGTGTAAGAAGGCATTTACTGGAAAGACGCATCTTTTACTGCACAAACAAACACACACAGATCGGTATCCCTACACTGAGCATGAAATGAGGTTTGCTGATAAGGCAACACATGAAAAAACTCACAAAGGAGAGCGGCCCTTTCACTGCAATATCTGTGAGAAAAGTTTTACTAAGAAGGGACATCTTCTACAACATCAAAGCGTACACACAGGAGAGAAGCCTTATCACTGCACTGTGTGTTCCAAACCCTTTTCTCAGAAGGCAAACCTTGTAATGCATCAAAGAACTCACACAGGAGAGAGGCCTTATCACTGCACTGTGTGTTCCCAACCCTTT
Source organism: Lissotriton vulgaris (assembly GCF_964263255.1). Taxonomy (NCBI): domain Eukaryota; kingdom Metazoa; phylum Chordata; class Amphibia; order Caudata; family Salamandridae; genus Lissotriton; species Lissotriton vulgaris. Next base: position 354,984,038 of record NC_141686.1, on the reverse strand, counting down.
TCTCAGAAGGCAACCCTTGTGCGGCATCAAAGAACTCACACAGGAGAGAGGCCTTATCACTGCACTGTGTGTTCCAAACCCTTTTCTCGGAAGGCACACCTTGTACTGCATCGAAGAACACACACCGGAGAGAGGCCTTATCACTGCACTGTGTGTTCCAAAAGGTTTTCTCGGAAGGCGTACCTTGTACAGCATCAAAGTGTACACACAGGAGAGAGGCCTTATCACTGCACTGTGTGTTCCAAGGGCTTTACTCTTAAGGCAGCCCTTATACGCCATCAAAGCGTACACACAAGAGAGAGGCCTTATCACTGCACTGTGTGTTCCAAGGGCTTTACTCTTAAGGCAGCCCTTGTACGCCATCAAAGCATACACACAGGAGAGAGGCCTTATAACTGCACTGTGTGTGAGTAGAGGTCCCTTGTACGGCATCAAAGCGTATACACAGACCAGAGGCTTTATCACTGCACTGTGTGAAGCAAGAGCTTTGATCTTAAGGCAAGCCTTGTACGCCATCAAAGAACACACAGGCGACGGCCACGACGCCGTACAGGAAATGGAAACTGCTGTAAACAAAAGGTGGTGCTCAGCAACCTCAAGTAACACTTACAAGATGGAAGCCTTCTCCAAGCACTGCCAAAAAAACCTTCATTTAAAAAAAAGAAATGTGATCTTCTACATCATCTAAGAATCTACAGCTGAAGTTAGACCTCCTATGACATCTAACAATCCTTCTGGGCTGAGATCCTTCCTTTCCTCTGAATGTCAGAAGAGCTTTGAGTTAAAGGACACACTCTAACGTTCGCAGCTTCTCCAAAAAGAATGTAGGTTCTTCAACGTCACTAACGTCACTTCACCAAGCAATAAACTTCACAGAGGCTGCTTCACTGCGAATTAAACCTGTCAGACTCTCATGAAATGTGTGCAGTGTTGAGGACATGTTACCAACTGTGGATCATAAACTATCCTGATAGACATAACTTCTGGGATTCAACAAAAAATTATTGAAAGACCTGAGCACATGGAAAAAGAAACTAGGAGAAGAAATAGGAATCCATAACCACTTGAGTACAACAAATATAAACTCCTTTCATCACTAAAGCAGGAACTACTACTCGCTATTAGTATCTTCAGACCGGCTGTGTAAATATTCTGTGCAACCCATCCAGGCTGAGAGATCAAAAGAGGGTTCATGGCTGTCCAGATTCTAACAACATACAAAGGAGGCACCAACCATATCATTCTGCAGTTTTAACTGTTGAGACTGTGACACATTTCACAATGTTTTGAGATGGTTTATTATGGTGGGATTTGATAATCAATTTTATTATCATTTGAAAAGAAAAAAAAGACAGCATACATCATACACAGTAAAGCCAATTCCATCTCCAACAGACAGTAAAAAAACCACTGTGTGGGTAGGAGTATTTATGCAAGCCACCCAAGCTGGAAAGCAGCACCCCGTTACATGGGAGAGGCAAAGCTTGCAATTTAAAACAGTAGGTTCAGCCATTTGCCCCAAATCCTATGGCACCTTGTGGGACAACCATGTTCCTCCTGGGCCGCGCACCAATCCACTCCCTGGTGCCACTTTCACAGGGTAGGGGGGTTGGGCTGGGCCCAGGCCGCTGCCATATCTCATTTAGCCACAGCGACCGCAGTTCCCAGAGAATGTTTGTCCGCTCTAGAGCTGTCCAAACCTTCAAATACACCAAGGAGAAGACGTAAGGGATTGTGTGGAACCTGGCGACCCAAGGTCTGTGTGAGCTCAGATTCCACCTCGGACCAAAAGGGGTCAAGGCCTGGGTAAAGCCAGACCATATGGTAGAAGGCGGCCGGAGTTTGGTCGCTATTTTGGTGAGAATTAAATACCCAAAAACTAACGTTCACATATATTACAAAACAAAGCAGATTGTCTGGTAAAGATACTGTAAGGAGTATTTCATTGCATGCTGTGATGTGTTTTGTGAGGTCAGTTGTGTCCTTTTCTAGTGTGAGGGGTGAGATTAACAACTAGACAAAGGACACTGCCGCCGTGAGCTGTTTGCCAAGAATGTCTTATTTTACCCAATAAAACTTTGCTAATAAACCAATCTGCCTGCCTGTTCCATGTGTTGATGAGACTGGAGATTCTTCAAACTCATCAGTACGTTCAGAGTGTCTGTTTTCCATCTTGGTGATTAGTATGTCACGGAAGAGGGTGAGGAGGAGCTTTTGCTCCCCTGCAGCCCTCCAACCACCAGCCCCTCAAATTTGAGGCATTTCAGTGTGCAGTTTGCTCCATCACTGTGTTTATTAGAGTAGTGCAAGCGTTACAAGTACAATTTGCACTGTTGATGTTTCAGAAGACAACCTTTGAAGTTTAATAGTGTAATTGCTTCGGGAACACCTTTGTCCCTCGGACCTTTTCTTTCACTGAGCGTATTGGTTGGCTTTAAATAGTCCGACTACTCTGGACACTGTGCCATCTGTGAGCGCACAAGGCGTGCCTCCAAACTATTATATGGAAGCAACAGCACTAGTGTATGAAGTCTTGAATCATCCTGATGAATGTTGTGTGTCCCCCACAAGATCCACCCATAGTCATCAGTGACCATGAAGCAAGGGTCAGACAGATGCCTGGTGCAAGGCTGCTCTGGGGTCACTCAGACACCAGTGCCCATGTCGCCACCCCTATCCCCGACATTGTTTAACATCTACGTCTCTCCTTCGGCCAGACTTATCAGGAGGCGTGGATTTTCCCTGGCCTTATATGCTGATGATTCTCAGCTTGTTATCTTTATCTTCAATCAGCCTGAGACCACAGCCGCCAGCTTTCATGCTTGTCTCACTGAGATCATGACCTGGATGAACCATAGCTTCCTGAAAATGAACACTGACAAAACGGAGGTGATAGAGTTTGGCCCTGGCTGGTGCCTGTGAAATTACTCCTAGTGGCCCGTTCAGGCCGGGTAATGCCTGTGTCCTGCCCCCAAGGTCAGGAACCTCAGAGTCCTCTTCCATGACCAGTTTAATTTTTCTGCCCAGGTAAACAGTCTCCCTTCCTCCTGCTTCTTTTTACTAAAAACCTTGAGAAAAATCTTCCCTTTTCTCTCATAAGAATTGCAAAAGACGCTGGTGGTGGCGCTCTTCCTGTCTAAACTGGACTATTGCAATGCCCTTTTTTGGGGCATTGATAAGACCCAGCTGAGAAAACTGCAGTCTCTACAGAACACTGCAGCAAGATTACTTCTAAACTATCCTAAAGGACAATCAACCTCGGCAGGAATTAAGTCACTGCACTGGCTTCCCATCCAGCAGCGGGTGGAATTTAAGGCCTTATGCCTGGTGCACAAAGAACTTTATGGTGGCGATGCTGAGGATCTCCCAAAAATTTTCCTACCTTATATCCCCCAAGTACCCTTAGATCTGCTAATTTGGGCCTTATCCAGATTGCTAAGATCAGACGGGCAAGATGGGATGACAGGACTTTATCAAGTTGTGCATCAAAGTTATGGAACAAAATGCCTATGGCCATGAAGTTTCAATCTAATCAGCAGGTCTTTAGGAAGGACTTGAAAACATGGCTGTTCACTTCCACATAGTCCCCCGGTAACACAGGCCATACTTCCTTTCTACATACACTAGCGCCAAGACGCCACGGCAATCGCGCACTCTATAAACATATATCCTATCCTATTTGGGCAAGTGCTGGAGCTTGCTGTGGCTGGTAGCAAGCCCTGGATCTGCAGTGACGTGTGGATCTCTAGGAATGAACTAAGTAGCAATGGTGGCATGTATGTGTGTGCAAGGATGAGACGCCCTGGGTGTAAGTGAATGATGAGACTAGGAATTGGCGGCCTCAGCTGAAGCTGTGATACTGGATTATTGTCAAGAAAAAGCCAGCGGGTCACAAGATTGTTACAGCTGCGTTGGCACATTTACGGCATATAAGCCAGACATAAAACTTTATTCGGCTTACACAGGCTCTAAACGTACCAGTTACTAGCATATTAGACTCAAAATTCATTTACTAAAACACAGTGATTTTTTGGCGCCAGATGTTTGTCCCGCGCAGTAAAACCAGTGCGAACAGCACCACGCACAGTTCAAGAGGGCGCTGCATCTTTCCGTCGCTTGAGTAGAAGTTCTACTAGAGCGGCAGCTTCCTCAACGTGAATGGAAGGTTTCTCAACATGAGTGCGAGTGCCCATCCCCGGGCAGCCGCGTTGAGAAATGTCGTTGGGAGATGGTCTAGTACTGGATTTTCCTTGCTCACGCTCTTCAATTTAACATTGGTGAGCACAAGCAAGGAAACGTTTTTCTGAACTCCGAGTGTCTGAGGAGTGCAAAAACTCCACAAAGTCTACGAACGGAGCGGAGTTCACCGCCCAGAACTAATGGTTATGTCTCTGTATGTACGTGTTGAGAGAAAGCTCCAAAAAATGATCACGTCAAGAATTTAAAATTCTATTTAGCACATATTGATGGGAATAATGCTTCTTTTTCTATTACTGAATTTACACAGCAAACAATCAACAGTAAACTTAAAAACGACATTTCCCATGATGTCAGTAACCACAGTCCACAAATCACTGCCCATTATGCTCAGGTATGGCCAGCACCATCTTACCCGTCTTTGAGTATTCTCCGTTTCAAACAGTTCAACCACAATATCCGGGTCCTAGATGGGATTACCTCCTTTGTCTAACCTGGAACACTGCATTAGTTGTATAAACGTCACTCAGCTGAAGAGCTGTAAAGCTCCAACTTGAAGTCTGTTACCTTGTCTAGTATCCAGGTGTCTTGAGACAACATGTCCCAGTTGTTAAAGAAATATCTCACTTTCCCCCCAACCCAAACGTTGTTTGACATGGAATGATCTATACCCTGAAAAATAAGCATGGAGGGATGTCTCGCTCTGGACGGTCCCCCCTTAACTGAATTATTGTAGTCCTTCTCAGTGGTAAGGGCACCAGGAGCGGAGTACCATAGTACTTGTCAGCTACTCTCTGTAGGCACATAGTTTTACTCTTGCTGGTGCAAACTCTGGCCTCATTTACAAGAGGCCTGCCCAGCTGGAGCGTCACTTTGTTTTTTAAAGCTCGGGTGATGCAGGCCTCTGAATCATATCTACAAGGCGACGCAAAAGGCTTCATAGATATGGAGTGAGGCTAGGCAGCGCAAAGCGCTGCGTTGGCTTACTCTGCATCAAGGAGGCGTTCCATGGGTGTTGCTGTGGGTTTTCCCATGAAACACCCATTTATTTTGACACTGCCCCAGATTTAGACACTCACGTAAACCTGGGGCAGCGCCAAAACCTTACACCGACCCAAAGTAGGCATAACGAGGAGAAATGTTTTCATTTCTCCGCTTTTGTTTCTCTTTCCATGTGTGCCACGCTCTTCAGCCGACATAGACCCCAGTGCACCATGGTGCAAGGGTGTCTGTGTTGGTGCTCAGCTGCAAAATGTGCGCCTGAAAGGCCAGTAATGCACTGTGTCCTGTACGGTGCAGTCCTGCCCTTTCGATTGGCGCAGAGCAGGGCAACAAAAAAGACTCGCAATGCTGCTGGATGCCAATTCTTGGTAAATGAGGCCCTCAGTGTTCCCCGATCAGTGTATGAGGTGGCATTGAACGTGTCTTGTTGGTCTAATTATCACAGCTCGGCCATGGGCTTATCGCTCGTGCAAAGCGGAGTGGGCACACAGGAGCGCGTGCATCAAAGCAGGCAGTAGAAGACTGCGTCCTCCGATCAGAGAGGGCACACTGGGGCGCGCGCATCAAAGCAGGCAGTAGAGGGCTGCGCTCCTCTGACCAGAGAGGGCACACTGGGGCACGTGCATCAAAGCAGGCAGTAGAAGGTACGCTCCTCCGACCAGAGAGGGCACACTGGAGCGCGTGCATCAATGCAGGCAGTAGAAGACTGCGCTCCTCCGATCTGTGAGTGTGCAGTCTGACCCAAATCAACTGCTCCACAGATGAAAACGTTGTAGCAATTACCCACCGATCGCATCACTCGGCAGACAAGTGTAGCAGCTTCTCTTTCAATTACATTAACAATCAAATAAAAGAATCAATCAAGAAGCAAATACACTGTACATACATTATATACGAAGATCTAACCACAACCAGATATATGAATGATAACTGTAGGGAAACTGGCTCTTTATATAGTATACCAAAAAGAGGTCTACTGTGCATAGAGTCATGAGTGGACGGGGTTTGCTTTAGCAATCTTCAAGGTGCTCTTCTACGGAGTAGTGTGGTAGAGCAGCTTTAGGCTTATCAGAGAGGAGTGTCAGACATCTGCGATACACATAGAGTCAATAAATGGTACACACGACTCAATAAGGAGATATATAACCCTTGATATATATATTTAGGCACCAGAATCAATACGATCAGGTAACAGTGCAATTTTCATAAGCGTCAATGCTATCCTATGGAGGATAAACAAATGCTGCATACAAGTTCTTTACAGCGCCTCACCTGATCACTCTCCTGGTATTAAGGTGAGTATGGGGCAAGGTCCAAGGCAGCATCAACAGGTCACCCTCAGGGGCACTAGGGCGGCCGGGGTCAGTGGTGCAATACAGCATCTGGTGCCCAATGTTAATCTATGGGGATCGGTCTGGTTGAAAAAAGGCTTTGAGTTTGGACTGGGAGGCCAGTCAGGCTGAATCAGCAGGTGGACTCGGCTCTTATGATGCTCAGGGACACCTTTGGTCCTCTTCACCAACGGTGCATGCCGTGTTGGGTTTTTGGTGTCCGGAGTCCTCTCAGTCCTGATGGGTGCCTGCAGGATGCAGGGAAGGAGCTCTGCTGCTCCAAGGGCGATCCTGGTTCATGGGTGAAGTGCTGGCACTTCTCTCAGGCTTCTGGAGACACGGCAGCTGCGGGACAAGTGGTCTTTGTTGCACTCGTCAAGGACAGCAATCCGGTTGGCACCAAGTCAGTTAGTGTCTTCTGTTCCTTCTTGCGAATCTTCACAACCATCTTCTTGTTTCAGGTCATCAGGATCTCATTTCATGGTGCCAGAAGCTCCCCTAAATACTAGATTTAGGGTCTTTAGGGGAGTGAAAGGTAGTAGCCAAAGAGTCCTGAGGGAAGTGGGCATAACTCTGTCCCAGAGTTCCTAATTCTGTCATCACAAAGATGACTCTGAGATTTCACGGTCACTCAGGTAGCCCATCTTAGGGGCGGAACTATCCTGAAGGTGAACACAACTTTCTGACTACAAATGTTCCCACCTTGTCCAGGCGCCAAACAGACCCTGGCCAAGGGGGATCAGCATCCTCTCCTGTGAGCGAAGCCAGGTTCCCAAAGGCGGTGGGCTCTTTGAAGCTCCCTGCCTTGGGATGCTATTCACAGGTCATCCTGTGGGAGGGGTTGTAAACACCCTCTGCCTGAGTGGGCTTTGTTTCAGTCCTACTGAGAGAAAAAGGCCGTCACCCTTGGGTTCCAGAACCTTGTCTGTGGTGGCAGGCTGGCTAGGACCAGTCAGCATAGCACACTGGTAGTTGGTAGGTTTTCCAAGGTGCCCTCGGGGTGCATGTATTAATAAATCACCACTGGAATCAGCGTGTGCGTATTAATACGAGATGTTTGATACCATCATGTAGTTGGGGAACTCGTTTTCACCAGTGTTCTGCACATGCACTTAAAACGGCTTCCCTGTTCACTTTTACTGGCAGTAATGGAACTGACCAACATAGTGCCATATCTGCTCATGCAGATATCTCCACACATGTAGCATAGTGCTCCCTGCCTTAGGGCTGTAAGTCCTGCTGTAGGGGTGACTTATCCACACCGCATGCAGTGTATGCTGGCATGGCAGACAGGAAGGTGAGCGATGTGGTGTTTTCACTTTTGTCTGCACCAAGACCTGCAGCCTGCAGTGGCAGTGCGTATGTTTTTACTGAGGGGTCCCTTAGGATGGCACAATATATGCTGCAGCCCTTAGGTACCCTCTTTAGCCTCCTTGCCCTAGGTACCAGGGGTACCATTTACTAAGGACTTACAGAGGGTGCTAAAGGTATTGCCATTTGTGGAAACAATTGAACAGTTTTGGGAAAGGGATCTGGCAATGGGAACCTGGTTAGCAGGAACCCAATGCACTTCCGGTCAAAATTGCATCAAATACTAGATAAAGTAGGGGTGACCATGTCAAAAAGGCTCTCATTCCTTCAATACCTTCTGCACTCAAATACTTCCGCATTTATTTTGGCTGCTGAACAGCAAAAAAAGAGGCAGTCAAGATGATGCCGGCCATATTTGAGAAGAATAAAGGGCAGTGATTGGTAGGCAGTGGTTACTGATATATAGTATACTAGCAGCCCGTCCTGACGTTGTCCGGGTATGAAATAGAATGTGTGTAATGTGTGTATTTGGCATGGGCAATTTATTTTAAAATCTCACGGTAGGCAACATTTTTTGTTTCATTAGAATAGGGACGGAGAAGGCCCAGCTGCAGCCCTGGTTGATTTTAGCAGGCGCGTGTAATGTCGTTGAATGAGAGAGTTCAGTGACAGCGAGTAGGAGAGGCTGCAGTAATTGTCCCCGCAGACACGCGCATTTGCGTGTTCCCCCGCTTGAGGCCTAGCTGCAGCCCTGGTTGATGTTATCAGGCGCGTGTAATTAGTGTACTGATCCGCCGCCTGAGCCCGGCTAGAGCCCTGGTTGATGGTAGCAGGCACGTCTAATTTCGTTGAATGAGAGAGTTCAGTAACAGCGCGCAGGAGAGGATGCAGTAATGTTACTTACCAGGCCTCCAGCTGAATGCGTTTGTCATGCCCCCTGCACACGGCCACAGCAGACGATCTTCTGATTAATGTACGACCCACATGGCATGAAGGGCGGAACGTAGAACGTAGCCCCCAGCATTTCCCATGCCCCAGCGTGCCCCTTGATGCGGCGCAATTGCGTTCACATGGCATGAAGCCCGGACACACGCCCCCAGCGTGTCACGCCCCCAGCGTGTCACGCCCCCAGCGTGCCCCTTGATGCTGCGCAGCAATGTAATTGGCTCTTGTATGTACGACTCACATGGCATGAAGGGCGGACACATGCCCCCAGCATTTGTCAAGGCCCCAGCGTTTGTCACACCCCAGCACATGCCCACAGCCCACAATGTGATGGCCATACCACATGCCCCCAGCGTTAGTCACACCCCCAGCTGGTCAACCCGCACACCCACAGAGCCGGACACATCCTCAACCCCATCTTCGCAGGAGGGACAAACATCCACTTCAGCCACACCACACAGCCCCTGCGGGCAGACCACCACTGTATACACTTAACCTTCAACACCACCACCGCACCCAAACCTGCCCTGTGCCGGCCACGCGGGAACTGGAGTAAGATCACAGAGGAACACCTCAGCACCAACCTCCTCCACGACCCCCCTCGCCACAACCAACGCCAACTCCGCAGTCAAATAACTACACCGCTGGATCTCCAGCTGCGCAGACAAGGTCGCACCCCACCGCCACCCTGTCTAAGAATGCCCCCTGAAGGCCACCTGGTTCACCTCTGACCACCAAGAAGCCAGGCGCTCCTGCAGATGCCTAGAGAAACTCTGGAGAACCATGAAATCGACCAAAGATCAGAACACCTACAGGAATGCCATGACTGAATACCACCAGCGTATAAAGCCACCAAGTGGACCTTTATCAAGAACAAAATCCACACCACGCAAGTAACGCAAAATTACTCTTCAACGTTGTATAGCAGTTTACCAAACCCCCCTGCGAAGCCACAGACGTCTCCCCACCCCAGGACCTCTGCAACAAGCTCAGCTCCTAATTCCACCTTAAAATCAAGGCCCTCTACGACATCATCAGCGAACAGACTCCAGACACCAACCCCCTCCCCACGACCAAAAACCAGCCCACCATCACCACCTGGAAACCTGTCACCACTGAAGACACCGCCATGACCATGAAGAACACTCACTCAGGAGCCCCACAGACCCCTACCCACCATGGCACCCGAGCTAGGCCGGACCATTAATGCCTCCTTCAAATCCGGCATCTTACCCAACATCTGGAAGCGGGCAAAGGACAAGCCCCTCCTCAAGAAACCCTTGGACGGACCTAAAGAACTACTGGCTTATCTCTCTCCTTCCCTTCGCAGCCAAAATCACAGAGAGATCCATCAATGCCCAGCTGACCACCTTCATCGAAGAGAACGCCATTCTCGACCCCTCCAGTCTGGAATCTTCAGCAACCACAGCACGAGACCGCCCTCTTTGCCTCCAGCGGCAACATCCGCATGCTACTCGACCAAGGCCACACTGCGCCCCTCATCCTACTAGACCTCTCTGCAGCCTTCGACACCGTCTCTCACCGCACTCTCGCAACCAGACTCCATAATGCCGGTATACAAAGAACCTCCCTCAACTGGATCTGCTCCTTTAACTCTGGCAAAACCCGAAGGATCAAACTCCCACCCTTCCTCTCCGAACCAACAGAGGTCAGCTGCAGAGTACCCCAAGGATCCTCGCTCAGCCCTACGCTCTTCAACATCTACTTGGCCCCCACGCCACCATTGTCAGACAGCATGGACTCAGCATAGTATCTTACGCCGACGACACCCAGCTCATCCTCTCCCTCATGAAGAACCCCTAAGACACCAGACTTTGCTTCCAGGAAGGAATGAAGGACGTCGCAGCCTGGATGAACAACAGCTGCTTGAAGCTGAACTCGTCGAAGACAGAGGTCCTCGTCCTTGGACCCTCTATCAGGAAATCCTGTCACACTATCCTTTGTTCGCCATGTGTTATTTGCCTACATACATGTGGTCAAAAGCTAATCATGTCGCAGTAATTCAACAATGAATTAACTGATACCAGTGGTTTCTTTCATTATTCATTTGTTGCTGTTTTCTGTGACCAATGCTCATTTGTATATTGCTTTCCTTTTTTTTAAAAATGTTGCCAATGCTTGTTGAAAGTAGGGAGATAGGGGAGCACGTGCATTTAAATGAGACAGCTGCTCTTTGCAGCTTAAACATGTGCTTGGTAACTGAATTGACACGTTGTCAGAACACGCCCAGACAAAGCCCAGTATCCAGGCTATAAATAGCCTTGCTCTTCAAAGCCCTGGTTGCTCAGCTCTTTTGATTCCTGCACGTCGTTCAAGGATTCCACAGAGCCCTGCGTCATTCAAGCCTTCAAGGAAGAATTCCCCAGAGCCTTCTCCTCTTCAGCAAGCACTGTGACTCAGCCTCCAGGCATTTCTCCCAACTTCAAGTTCAGGCAGAGTTCAAGGACATTGCAGAGCCCGTGAATCACTCAGAAGGGCTGCGTTTTCAATCATTGTTTATTTTAACTTCATCTCCTTTCCGCTTCAGTTATATCTGTGTTAATTGCTTGGGGCTTTACATGCATTTTTGATGAGTGGACATTTTGGGTCAATATTGATATTGTTAATACTATCCTTTATGAGGACAATAATAATTTCGTTTTTATTACTATTGCCTAATGTAAAAGCACATGTTACTGGGCTGCGAATAGGCAATCATTATTCTTTTTCTTGTAAAGTGTGTAACTCTGTTTGTACTCGTATTTGGCAGCGTGTGTGCAGAGAACAGATCTTGTACAGGTCTCCTGATTTAGGCATACATGTTTTTTGTTTGTTTTAAAAGTGACTTTATTTAAAGGCGCAAGTAACTCCCTCTAAAGGCGCACCATCCCCAAATTGTTGGAGAATCCTGGCAGCATATTAGGGACACTTTGGCCAAAGCATTATATGATTGACATTAGGAAACTTCTTGCATACATTAAGGTGAGATCATAGGGTGAAATAAATCTATTGCATAAAATCTCATGTAATGATCTAGATTACTCAGCCTAATACAATGCCTGTTTATGTTATAGAAGTAAACTGTATATACCATAGTCTTTACTGAGAGACGACCTAGTTGACAAGGCATCACACAAAGAAAGGTAATGTGAACATTAACCCATGTGTATGTTTCACATGTAGTCCCACGAAATTGGGGAATGCAACGCTTATGCGCTTTGTATATTTTTTAGGATATATCTCAAGTAGCTTGCTGAGTAACCTTCCAGAACCTGGCTGGCCCAGACAGCACATGCTCCTTGTGGTGAATACAAAGTGTAGCAGTCTCTCTCTCTCTTTGTCTCTCATCCCAAATCCCCTTCCCTCTTTGGGCACCTGCCAGGGATTCTGTTTTTATCAGCAGCACTGAGAGGTGCTCAGGGTGAGTTGAGAAATAGTCATCGGCCTTGCAGATGGACCTGGTTTCCAGGTGAGTTGCTGGACTCACATCTTACACCCCCCTCCACTGCCTGAGACAACACCTGGTGGCCCCCCCACCCTCGGAAACCCACCCACTCCATCAGGCCATGCCTGTAACCTATGCATCATTCTAGACTCCTCCCTCTCCATAACCCATCAGATCAATGCTGTCACCTCCACCTGCTTCAACTTCCTCCGCGTACTCCGCAAGACCTTCAAGTGAATCCCCCCGAATGCAGAAAGACCATCACCAATACACTTGTAACCAGCAGACTGAACTACAGCAATGCCCTACGCTGGAATAAACAGAAACCTGTTTCACAAGCTCCAAACCATCCAAAACACAGCAGCCAGACTCGTCCTCAGAACCCCTCGACATGAGCACATGACCCAGCACCAACGAGACCTCTACTGGCTCTGTGGGAATAAGAGAGTAACCTTTAAACTACTCACCCACGCTTACAAATCCCTCCACAACATCGGACCAAATACCTCAACGAGAGAGCCACCTTCCACGTACCCAAAAGGAACCTCCACTCCGATGACCTTGCCCTAACAATCACCCCACGCTCCGCACAACTCAAGAAGGTAGAAGAGCCTTCTCCTACGTCACTGCAATGACCTGGAACGAGCTCCCAGTCAACATCAGATGGTCCCCTACTCTGCACACTTTCAGGAAGAGCCTCAAGACCTGGCATTTCGACTGATTCGGAGCTGCACCCCTCCATCCCAGCGCCTTGAGTCCTTCGTGAGTAGCACGCTTTACAAAACCCTGATTGATTGATTAACGCTAACTTACACTAACTATCTAACCCTAACCCTTACACTAAGTATCTAATATTATCTCTTACACTAACTATCTAACCCTAACTCTTACACCAAGTATCTAATATTATCTCTTACACTAACTATCTAACCCTAACTCTTACACTAACTATCTAACACAAACTTACACTAATTATATAACGTAAACTCTTACACTAACTAACCCTAACTCTTACACTAACTATTTAACCCTAACTCTTTCACTATCTAACCCTAACTCTTCCACTAACTATCTAACGTTAACTCTTACACTAACTATCTAACGCTAACACTTACACTAACTATCTAACGCTAACTCTTTTGGAATGCTGATATGGGATGCAATACAATTACCTCTTAATTCCATTGGAATACCTCAATACAGTATTATCTTGCCAAACTAATCATGAACAGAACATGAACAGAACATAGGGCAGGGCGCAGTGCATTTAAATAATGTACTTTAAAGTTTTACATTTCCTGGTAGTAAAAAACCCACACTACAGTGAGGTCTACCTCTCACAAAGGATAATATTGGATTACCTTTTTACCTTTAATAAGAGATAGGGTTTGTTTGGGAGCGGGTAGTAATGGCATGTTTGGTGTATGAATAATTGTATTTTAAAACCCTCTGTAGTGGTAAAGTCAGATTATAAGACATAATTCTAGAAATGCCACTTTTAAAAAGTTGCTATGCAACAACAACTGGTTCTTTAGGGAAGAGTACATTTATTTCAAGCTAGAGGATTCTGGTCCTGATTAACTAGGACGTGCCAAATAATGGTGTGACAGAGAAGTGATTTTTGAACACAGCAAATGAAATTAATAAGCACCACAGACTTAGAAAAACTTATTCTCTCAATAAATCTGACCTCATGCGATTTCTTGTTCAATGGTTCCTTTTTAGGACCCTTACAGAACTTGGATACACTTGATCCTTTGTCCGCCTCTTCACTAAGTGAAGGGATACTTCCCAGTTCATACTTTGATGAGAACCTCAAGCAACACGATGTTCGTACTTTGACCGGGCTGCATTCATGTTTTCTAGTCCTTAGGACGATCAGTTGCGATGTTTATGAACAAACCTATTTCAGGTGGTCGAAACGTCAATGATACAAATAAGTGTTCCATACCAAAACCTTACATATGTACTGCCAAGAAATTAGGATATGTTTCAACAGACGAAAGAGTTCTAAACGGACACCGCATTAAGTGATTTTTGTTCTTGTATATTGTCAATTGTTTGTTATGTGGTATTACTTTTTATGTGACCTCATTTTTCGTATGGTACTGATTTATGTTTATTATTATTATTTTTGCTGAAAAACAGTCCTGTGTCTGTGATGTGTAGCACTTTGCATTTCTGCATTATGTGAATGTTATGCAGAAAAAAAAAAATTTTCTTGGTCTATGGTGCTTATTAACTTAATTTATGTTTTCAAATCCTGCATATGCCATGCCATTCATTGGCACATCCTAGGTAATCAGGACCCAAATGCTCTAGCTTAAAAGAAATTGTTCTCTTTACTACAGAACCAGTTGCTGTTGTATAGCACTATTCTCCCAGGTTAAGCAGGATACAGGGTTTACCCATTAGAATTCATGGACTTTCAGAAAGTTGCCATTTTGTTGTCTCTTCTGGATCACTAGACTAGATGATTTTGGCAGTTGGCCTTTGTGTATTCCTCTCAGACAGCGACACAACAGAGGGCCTGGGTGTTGGCAGGTTGGGCCACCCAAGGCAGGATGGGGAGGCGGAGCTGTGAACAGCCCTAATTACACTTCAAAGACACTGCTGCAGCTCAAAACCAAAGAACTTTGCACTAGCCTATGTTGCCTGCAGATGGACTGGGGCCAGGGCAAGGGGCAATAACTTCCAGACACCTTCCAGTGGGGAAGGCTCTAGAAGTTTCTCCCACTTTTAAGTGGATACCAGGTATAAACAGGGACCCTCAAACCCACTCTTCAGTACACTCCTGGACCTGTGGATAAGAAGGACTGCTTGAGGCCTGCTCTGCTCTCTGGGAAGGAAGACTGGACCTGCATCCTTCATCCCAGGCTACCTGAGTGACTCTAAGGGCTAGTTAATTGGCTGCCTGTTCTGAGCTACAGGAACACAACAAGCTCCGGTGGTCTCCCTGTAACTACCCATCTGTCCTGGTGCACTGAACCTGCGTACCCTGCTGGCCTCTGTTCGAGTGAGTTCCTTATCCCAAGAGGTGCCTCCGAGGTCCTGGCCCCTTGGCGTGGCATCGGTTGAGGTCTGAAATACTGAAGTTTTGGGCTCTTTGAGACCAAGATCTTGCTAACCACCAACATGAAGCTCCGGGGAACCGGACTCTTCACGCTACAGCGACCGCCATTGATGACTATGTACGTGAGAGCTGTACTTCGGCTATAGCATTGATCGGATGTACGTTGTTACAACGCAGGTTGTAACAAAGCATACCTTTACCACGCGGCCGCTCCAACGCAAGTCGTTACCACGACTTGCGTTGGAGGGCGCGGATTTAGGATTATTATAATTTTATTTTCCAACACCAGTCCCCGTAACAGTAGGGAAGGTGTTGGAATATACATTTTTAAAATTCCTTATCCCACAGCGCCCTCCACCGCAAGTCGTGATAATGACTTGCGTTGTAACGGCCGCGTGGTAAAGGTACCGCGTGGTAAAAACTTCGTGGTAAAGGTTGTTTACCGCATCGACGCGCACAGTGACCACCAAGATACAACAACGACCATCTGTGACGTCCAACAGCTACAGTGCCACCCGGCCTGCTTGTTTTTGCCTACAGTGACGACTGTGGGGAATGCTGTCCCTTGTCCCTGTGGCCTTTACCATCATGAACAGGACTCTTAATGCTTAACTTTAGAAGATAACCTTTCCAGTAGGTCTAATCTGGCCCCTCGATCCTGCCTGTGCTTCAACATGGTTTGCCTGAATTTGTGACTTTCCCTCGGTCTCGCACGACCAGATACCCACGAGTGGCACTTTGTGCTTTGAGGCGCTGTACCTACCTTAAATCTTTGAAATTGCATATCTCCAGTTCTTCCTGTTGGATTATTATCATTTTGTGTTAAATCAATAGAAACATATTACTCAATTTCTTTCTAAATTCAGGTGGGGGTTTTCTTGTGTTTGTGTTTTTACTTTATTACTGTGTGAGTGCTGTGTTGGACTTGGCCCTGTTTGCAGGGTCATCCCAGAACATTTTGCCTTCCTCCTGTATGTTTTTTCTGACCTGTTGTTGGTGGTTTTATGATTCTGGACACTTTATCTCTGCTGATCAGTGCTAAAGTGCATGTGCTCTTTCTTGTAAACTTGGTAAGATTGGTCTACACCTGTTTGGCATATTTAATTTACCTGTAAGTCACTTGCATAGTGGTATCCCATATACCCAGGGCCTGTAAATTAAATGCTATTGGTGGGCTTGCATCGCTGCTTGCGCCACTTACCGAAGTAGTCTTTCAAACCTGTCTCAGGCCTCTGTGACTGCAAGGTCTGCGTGCGCAGTTTGCTGCCGGCGTGATGTGGCACGTAAAGGGGTTGCCACGTCTGCAACTTCCCTTTTACTACTTGTAAGTCACCCCTAAGGTAGGTCCTAGCTAGCCCTAAGGAAGGGTGCTGTGTAGGTAAAAGGTAGGACATGTGCCTTAACTGTGTGGCATTTCCTGGTAGTGACAAACAGCCTATTTGTTTTCTCACAACTGTGGGGTTGCCCTCTCATAGGGATGCATTGGGGATTCCCAGATATGTGCTTCAGTGGTCATTTCTGATTTGAGAGGGGTAGCATGGCCATGTTTGGTATGTTTGGAATAGTAGAGATAAATCCTGCTTATTGGTGAAAGCAAATGTATTATTACTATTTTAGAAATGGCACTTTTAGAAGTAGGAAGTTCTCTGTGCTAGGTGTGTTTGTGCCCTGTCTGGGTGTATTGACCGTCTGGCTCTGAGAGACATGAGACAGGGGATGTGCATTCACTCCAGCTAGTCCCTGGTGGGTTGAGGTGTGTCCTGTCCTGCCTGGGTGACTCAGCGCTAGGCTGAATAGACCTTGGCTGATTTCAGAGTAGCAGGAGGAGTTTTCCCTTGCACCCTGAATTTGCCTGTTCTGCATTTGGAGTGGTGGGAGGAATTGTAGCTGCAACTGAATAGGGCTGTGCTCGTCTTCCATAATGCTGGCTCAACCTTCTGTGGTGTGTCTGGGGCTGCAAATGTGAAAGGGGGTGTTGTGCACTTCAATAGTGTTTGAAGTGCCCCCAGAACAAACACATTGCACTATAAGTACAGGGGCTGTGATGCCATGATGAGAGAGAAGACACTGCGTGGACTGCTGCACACCAGGAGGAACCACTGTTTGAGACTAAGCTCCTGCCCTCTGGAAGGCTGAAGGGACTGCCCTCTGCTAAGGGGCCCCAATGTGCCGGCCTGCCTGTGCCCTGTCCTTCGAGCCGCACCCGAAGAAAGTTCCCTTCAAGCACTGAAACCCGAAAGGAGCCTGCATGACTCGAGGCGGGCTTGTGGGTGATGCGCCACAGTTCTTGTCCGGACCTGAGGAGGCTGCTACGGGGGTACCCATCATTGCTGCATTGGGTTCCTGTTTTGTTTTTGTAGCAGCTTTGTGTGTTGGAGGCAGCTGCTCCTGGGCATTTCCCATGAGTGAGGAACGAGTGACATCTGCCCGCAGCGGTGGAAAGTGGGTGTGCTCCCTCCGGCCTCTTGGTGACATATCGCTTGAGGGGGGCACTTGTCCTGGTGTTAGCCTTACGGTAAGAGCCCTGGACGAAGGCCCCAGTTCACCGGCAAAGGAAGGCCCCAAGTATGACATTACTGCATTCCCTGTGTAGGAAGGTGGATATCTGACTAGATGGTTACCCCAACCTTTTGCCTTGTGTTTTGCTGGTTTTCGACTTAGTTGGCCTGGGATCCTGCTATTCAGGGCTCCAGGCTATCTGCCCTCTCTATAAAATGGACTCCATGTACTTTAGGTACATACCAAATTGGATATTGGGTTACCTCTGTGAGCCCCTGTTTAGTGTACCATAGGTACCCAGGGCATAGGTGCATCCAAGGCGTACCAGGGGCTGAAGCATGCATTATGCCACCCCTGGCTGGCCATCCAAACTGACACCACAGGCTTATCACTCAGCTTGGGTAAGGTGGTGTAATCACCCCTTACTTAGATATAGTATACCTATATCTACCCGCATATATAGACATATATACACCTATAAGTCACTCCTATGGTAGGCCTCGACAATCCTGGAGGCAAAGTGCTTGGTTTTATGTGAGAGGGTGCCCTACCATGAGCTGAGCCCCTCTGCAGCTTTCGGAACCATGTCCTTTTAGCTGTTCTATGATATAGCCATACCATATACTCTTCAGTGCATTATAATCCTCGCGGTTAATGCTAACTTTGGTTTGGCTTCATCAAAACATGTTGTATAAGGTGTCAAACACTTTGGAATACTACCTCCCCTCCCTCCCCCCGCCAGATCTGGCGGCGGGGGTAGTATTTCACCCTTCTAGTGGGAGAAGACATTAGTTACTGCTTTACCCGGTTAAAGTTAAACAGAGCCTCAGCATCACAAAATGGATGCTGCTGCCACAGACACAAGTCTGACCTCCTACAGCTGGACGAAACTTCAGTAAGGGAGGCTTGGACAATAGGTTTCACCTCCCCAGACAGCCTGTAATATATTGGGGCAAGGTGGGTTGAATGGAAAGATGCTTTTCCAGACACTGCCTGGGGCACACAAGGTGCTCCATGCATAGCCCGGTTCAAACCAGTTGCTGGGGCACTCCAGCCCCGCTCTGGTGCAAAACTGGTCAAAGAGAAAGGGGTGTAACCACCCCCTTCTCAAGGTCCACCCATAGGAGGGACCTAGCAGGTAATCCAGGTCCTAGATTCAGAATAAAGATATGAGCTGTGTCTAAAGACATTAGATTATCCTGGACTGAAACTCTGAAACAAAACTCTTGGACCTTCGACGTTCTATAACGACTAGAAGACTGAAGACATCTCCCTTGTGGTCAAGGAGTGACCACCCTGTGCAAACAGGCACCACCAGTAACTTGCCAGTTTGCTTTGTCGACACTCCTGCCGGAACCCGAAGACTCAGCGACTCGGGAACTAGACCTCCAGACTTCTCCGACTTCGATCCACATTCACAGCAAAGCTGAGACCCGTGGCGGACACGAGAGACGTGGGACCGAACACCCTGGACTACCTGCACTTTGATAAATAGTGCAACTACCGAGGCACCCTTGCAGTTGTGCATTGGGGTTTGAGAAGTCCCAGACCCGAGCGCCATTTGCTCCGAAGCTCAGCCCTCCACACTACACTAGTGCTGCATGGGGTCTGCCTTTGCATTTCAGCTCTACGCATCTTCACGGTTGCTAGCCCGTTGGCTAGTTAGCCCTCCGAAGACTTTCTTTTGAAACTACACTGCTTGCCTGGTTGCTCCAGGTTTGCTCCAGCTTCCCTGCAAAGGAGAAGCTCCCCAGACCTGCTGGTCTGAACTGAAGCCCATCTTCCTTTCCTGCGTGGATTGTATTTGCTGAGGCTTGTTGGGTCCAATCCGGATACCGATACCGCAGTCAACTAGATCCTTTGTGGGACAGCTCGTATCTAGCTCCTGGTCATCATCGACGCCTCCTGGTCCTCATGACAAGCTTCACCTGATTGCACCTCGACATCGCCCTGTTCCTTACTTGTCACTGGCAAGTGACCCAGACTCTATCCTCTCTGTTTTAGGTTCTTCACATCTTCGAACCACCCTTGGATCCACCTGGACACTTTTCTCCTGGTCACCTGCAGCACTTCTTTGCAGCTCTCCATAGGAAACAGCGACAAAACCCGACACGAAAAGACACCTATGCACCCGGCTTCCCTGGGTGAGGTAACTCGAGTACTTCGGTGCTCCCGTGGGTGTTGACTCTCGAAGTCTCCTAGTTTGAAAGGGGTTTACAGTAGTCCATCCGGAAGTATCCTTAATCAACTACTTTGTAACTTTTACGTTCCCATTATAACTCTATGGTAACTCCCGTCTGTGGGCCCGATTCACAGAATGAATTTAAGACTCAATCCTAAACTTACTACTATTTTGGTATTCACAGAATGAACTTACTACTTTTGGCCTTCACAGAATGAACTTACTACTTTTGGTATTCACAGAAGTTAGGATTTTGTCTTAAGTCTGTCTTAAGTCTGTCTTAAGTTTGTCTTAAGACAAACTTAAGACAAAATCCTAACTTCTGTGATTACCAAAAGTAGTAAGTTCATTCTGTGAATACCAAAATAGTAGTAAGTTTAGGATTGAGTCTTAAGTTCATTCTGTGAATTGGGCCCTGTGTTCCCACACTGCACCCGTCTCCCGTGGTTCTCCTACTTCCTAACCTACTTTTTTTTTGTGATGTATTTCGATCTCTGACCTCATAAAGAGTTCAGAGGGGCTGTGTTATAAATAAATACATATGTATATGATATATACCTTGTGTGGTGTCCTTTCATTTCAATCAAACAATCAATCATATAATTTGTAAAGCGCACTACTCACCCGTGAGGGTCTCAAGGCGCTGGGGTGGGGAATGCTGCTACTGCTCGAACAGCCAGGTCTTGACGAGTTTTCCTGAAGGTCAGCAGGTCTTGGGTCTGCCGTATGTGGATGGGGAGGGTGTTCCAGGTCTTGGCGGCGAAGTGGGAGAACAATCTGCCCCCTGAGGTCGCTCTTTGGAAGCGGGGGACTGTAGCGAGGGTGAGGTCAGCGGAGCAGAGCTGGCGGGTCGGGGTGCAGAAGCTGAGTCGTCTGTTAAGATACGTTGGTCCGGTGTTGTGGAGTACTTTGTGTGCGTGGGTGAGAAGCTTGAAGGTTATCCTCTTGTTGACCGGGAGCCAGTGCAGGTCTTTCAGGTGAGGTGTGATGTGGCTGCGGCAGGGAATGTTGAGGATCAGGCGTGCAGAGGCGTTCTGGATACGTTGGTATGCGTTTGGTATTCAAGGGATTATATATGGTAAAACAGCTGGCTTCACATGCTCTCTGAAGATTTAGCCTAAGACTGCTGGTCCATGCTACCACTAGGATAGCTTGTCTATAAGGTTGACTTTACAACCAACATCAATAGGGGTCGTTTAGACTGGTGCAAGGTGCCCACTAGAATAGTGGACATCATATGCCAGGCTAACTTCTCACAGTAGGTAGGTAGCCCAAGAGCCAATGCAGGGAAAGGCAATGCTGCAGTACAGGGCGCAGGAGCGCAGGTGCCGCTCTTATTTGTGGTAACCCATTGTCAGGGTTGCACCCTACATACAGTACAAGGATGGCGATTTGCAGCAATGGTGGTATGCCGAAGGTGGCCATGATGTGGTTATGATAAGTGCACTGTATAAGTGGCTGCTATGGTGCACTGCTGATGATGCTTATACCTAATGCTTTACGAGAAGCGCAATCCTGCCAGTAGTTACTGGGTATCCTAACTGTAATGTTTATGATGGTGCCTGACTGGCCAAGTGGTTGATGTAATCCCTGTGAAGTCATGACAAGTGCCTGGTGGCACAGTAATATATGTGATTGTGATCTAATGTGTTTTTATGGATAATACAAAGAATATTGTTATATAACCTTGTGTGGAGTTTCTTTTGTGGTGTGCCTAGTGTGTTGCTGCTGTGTGTGTGTTGCACAAACACTTTACACATTGCCTCTGGGATAACTAGAAATAGATACTTTATTTGATTTTTTAAAAATCATAAAAGGGTGGACTTACCACCATGCAAGCGACATTTACATCATAAAAACAACGCAAAATCAACTTTAAATCAAGTTGAAAACTGATATCGTAAAATGTGCAAAATTAGCAGGGAAAGGTCTAAAAGGAAAAGGAATAAAAGGAATAGCGTGAGTTCGATCTGGGTGCACGTTATTTTTGACTCATAATAAGAGGGAGAAAAGTAAAAGGTGTGGGAGAATAATGAAAGTTCAAACAGGGTGCACGTTGTTTTTAACTCATGATACAAAAAAGACGACCGTTTAGGGAGGAGGGGGGGAGAGGAACAGTCCATGGCCGGCCAGAGCCTGGCCTATTGTCCAGAGACCTCTTTGGTTGCTGCCCTGTTTTCCAGCTCTATGGCGGCAAGATTAATAAATGTTATGGTTTTACATGAGAGTTCTATCCAAGATCCACTTAGGCATCTTATCACTGCCACCCTGCAAGTTCTCACCTGGGCTTCTCTTAGGAGTGGTAGAAGGAGAGTTTTTCTAAGGTTCTGAAGTGCCGGGCATATGCATATAAGGTGCAGTAAAGACTCTGCACCGTTGCCGCAGAGGCGGCAGTCGGGAGTTGCCCACAACCGTAGCAATTTGGGAGTGAGATCTTTAAATGAGAAGCAGCCCAGCCTTTTGTAGTAATCCCTGAAGCAGTCTTTCAGATATTCCTGAGGTTTTAAATAGGTGTATGACGGCAAAACGATCCAGGCATGGCTTTTGCCAGCCACTGCTGCTTTATCCGTGAGTAATGATGCTTGTTTGACTGCTTTCTTGGTTATCAGCTTGAAAGCAGAATAAGTCATGGGCAGACACCAGGGTTCTTCCAGTTTTAATGATTCAAGTGCTTGCCTCAAGGTCTTGTATGTTGAGTCTGGTAGCCCGGCCTGTTTTTCAACTTCTAACCAGCAAAGGTGGGCCAGGGATTCGTCAGCTGAGTCCCTCATACGCCAATAATATCTGGCGAGTGCTTCTTGTCTTGCCGGGAGCTGGTTAGTGAGACCAAACTCCAAACGAATTTGAGCTTGAGAGATATGACGCAGGATTGAAAAGAGATTTTTGAACAGCCTGGATTGGGCGAGATTTAGCACTGCGGAGTCCCGGGATGCCAGTAATTCAGAGCCGTATGTTAGTGATGGCAGAAATTTAGCGGCTGCAATCTTAAGAATGTGGCCGGTGGAATGTCCGCTTAGTTTCTTTTGAACAGTTTTAAAAGCAAATTGAAGCTGTTTAGCTTTGGATTTCCCCTGTTCCAGGTGCTGTTTGAACTTTAATTGGTAGTCCAGTAAGATTCCCAGGTATTTATATTGGTCTACCTGGGTTAGTGAGGTTGAATTTATCTTCCAGACGAATTTTTGTTTTTTCTTTCGTGAGCCGCAGAAGCATAGGATGTTTTTTTTTTAGATTTATAGTCAGTTGTGCGTTCGAGAGGTACTGCGACAATTTGGAGATCAAGCGTTGTAGCCCGATGGGGTTTTTGAGAGGAGCACAATGTCGTCTGCGTATTGTAGACTTATTATAGGTGAGTGGGCCAATTTTGGTGGATCTCCCTGAATGGTACGTAGGTCACTTTCTAGGTCCGCGGTGTAGATGTTGAAGAGGCTGGGGGCCAGTACGCAGCCTTGCTTTAAGCCGTCGGTTGTATGGAATTTCCTTGTCAGTCATCGACCGTCTCCTTTTTCACTTGGACCCAGGTGTCTGAATAAAGCTCGATAATTGCTCCCAATAACTTTGGCGGCACACCCCAAGCTTTCATTTTGGCCCAAAGATTGGATCTGGGCACTTTGTCAAAGGCCGCTTTTAGGTCCAGGAAACAAGTATACAGCGGGGTGGAGTTGTAGATTGCTTTGTTAACAAGGAGGGTTAACGCAGATAAGTTGGTTAGGGTGCCCAGTCCTGGCCGAAAGCCTGTTTGTGTCCGGGGAATTATCCCTGTACTGCTCACCCAGGATTCCAATTCTACCAACAAGTTGGAAGCGTAAATCTTGGCCTCCACATCTATTAAGGCTATAGTTGTTAGGGTCTGAGCGGGACCCGGATTTATAGATTGGGTGAAGAATGCTGCCTCTCCATGATTCAGGGATGTTCCCGGTCTTTAGACTGTGGCAAAATAAGGGTGTTAATTGGCTGGCCCAGAACGTTAGGTCTTTCCTAAATAAGGCATTGGGAAGCCCGTTTGGTCCAGGCGCTCCATCTGCTCTCAATGATTTTATGGTGTTTGAGACCTGCTTTAGTGAGAACAATTCCATGTCTCCTGTATTCAATGATGTCGGTAAATTGCCAGTGATTTTTGAAACTGGCTTTGTACTCAGGCTAGACCGAGGAAGCTCTTCAGGACGCTCGGCGTTATTATCCGTGAGTGAATTATGCGAGGAATTATATAATAAGTCGATGTGACTGCTCCAGAGCTGGTCCGTCATGTCTGAGTTAAACTGGCGATATTTGCCATTGAGCATAAAGTTTATTTTTGCCCAAAAATCTTTTGAATTCTGCAATTTGCTTGCTTGGAGTATGGAGCACGCTAGTTTTTCCCTATACATTCGCTTGGCCAGATTGATCTCTCTTTTTAGTTCTTTTTTTAGAGATTCGATTGTATTCAGCGTGGGTTGTGATAACTGGGGATCTTTTTTGTGTTCGGCCCTGAGAAATACGTTTATTTGCCTTTTTAGTTGACGCAGTTTTGGTGTGTACCAATCCCCCCCCTCTATTTCTTATGGGTTTGCGTCCTCTGTTGTTAGATTGGTGTATCTTATTGATCTCCATTACGAAGTTTTCCCAAGTTTTTACTATGTCTCTCGATGTTTCAGATGGTTGGAGCAATACGTGGCATGACGCCATTAGGATAGAGAGATTTCCTTTGTTCCAGTTTAGCCGTTGTAGGTTAAAGATTTTTGTATTCAAGGACAAAGGCAGGGCCTTCTCCGACTATGTAGGTTGAATGGTCAGGATGAGGGTCTGTGGGAAATGATCGCTTTCTCCGCGTTCCTGAATCTAGAAGTCACTGATATGATGGAATAGGTCGGGGTCAGCCAGGGTATAATCTAAGGTAGAACCTGAGTTCTTGGAGACCCTCGTTAGGGTGGCTGGTCTGCCCAGATGGCCTCTCCCATTTAGGGTGTACAGATGGAGAGCTTCCAGTTCTCAGGCGAATTTCCTTCCCAATGCACTTTGTCTGCATTGATTACCCTGCCGTGGCTCGATGTGAATGGGGAGGGTTACCTCCTGTCCACGAATTAGGTTCAGATTAAAATCTCCCGTTATAATCATGTTTTCGCTTGGGTAGATTGATTTCAATGACTTGATTGTGGTGACTAGTTGTTTTATCCTTTTCCCTTTCTGTTTTCCGCAGGGGTGCATGTAGAGATTCACAATCAGGAGACCCAAGTTAGGGGAAATTTCCACTTTAATACATTGCATCCATGGGGAGTCTAAGTTGATGCAAGTTGGTGACCAGGTGAAATCTGTTGATGTGAAAATGGATAGGCCCCCTTTGGCCCTACCGGAGCGTCCATCCTTCTGGGCTGGGACGAATAATTCTTTGTATCCCACTAGAGGTGAGTTTTTGCCATGTTTCTTGAAACAATAGTATTTTGAATTGGGTTGTAAACTCAATAAAATCGTCTTTAGGGTCTTAGATGTTAGAAACTTGCTAATCGTGTCAGAAAGTTCCTTTTGTTCTCTCTGACCATTACATGCCTTGGTGCATTTATTTTTTTCATTGTTTATGGTTACTGTTTGTATTTTATACACTGCAATACGACTTTAAAAATATACATTTTGAATTATACATCCCATTTCGTAATGCTATTAGGTCTCGGCCTGCTTAGGCTGCGCTTGCGCAGTCTCGCTGGGCGAGCAATTATGTGTTTTATAGGGGGGTAAACGAGCCAGCTCTTCTCCATTGGATGGCTTCCTAATCGGCGGCCAGCCATTGGAGAAGAGCCTTGTCTGTCCCTTTAAGCCCCGTCCGTTTCAGATTGAGGGGCGTGTTTTTTGCTGTCCTTTTTCTCCGTGACGTCTTCAGTCACTCAACAAAAAACACGCCTCCCAGTCTGAAAAGGACGGGGCTTGCTCCCTCTCGAGGACACAAACTTTGTCTTGGCAATGCTTTAAGCCCTGTCCTTTTCAGACTGGTGGGCATGTTTTATGTTGTTGACATTTTTCGAAAAACACACCCCCAGTCTGAAAAGGACTCCGGCAAACATTAATAAGGCGCCCACTGAAACTCTTCGTAAATTATTTTCCTTACCGAACTCGAATTATTGTTCTCGACGGCCCATGTGAGTGTTTATCTTTGGCGACTGCATACATTGCATCTTTCGGACGAACTTCACTAGGTTCTCCACTACTAATTTTTGTCACCCGGCCCCTCCTCTGAGAAAAGCCTTTTCCAATAGAGAAGATTCTGTTACATCCCATCCCGTTAGGCAGTTGAGGCCTCCATGCCCCTTGCATCTCTGCTTTGTGAGAACACCAAAGGCCCTGAAGAGAATCCCCATAAATCAATGGGATTCGAAACGCGTAGGCCCCAGCCATATCGCTGTCTGCAAGAGTGATAAGCTCTAATGATATGATTTCTGTTGCTTATCACTATTTTGTGTACATTACCTTTTTCTAATGATTTACAAAGTATCTTGGATATTTGACCTGGATATAGGAATGTACTTTGTGTTTGACTAAATATCAAGTGATAATACTGTTTAAGTGCTTCGCAGACTTTGGCTTTTCTTCTTGTTTCGTGTCAGGTATTATATTGTAAATATTGCATTTTTTGTATTTCTTGTAGCTTTCTTAGCCATTGTATCCCCTTCCCCCCATGAGTGGCTGCTTGTTGTATGTCTGTGATATGTTTGACATGATGAATGATCCCCTAATTTGATCTCCTGCTGAATACGTTTTATATGTCTGTTTTTTTATGTATTTGATAAAATATGATCGTTTTTGATAAAATCATAAAGAATAATAAAAGCTATTGACTAGCCTCCGGTCTTGAATGTTGTTTCAATTTCTGTGTTTGAAGTCACATATATTACTTTTCTGTTATCAGTACTGGCAATCCTCTTTTGTTATTTATGATTACGGCTCAGCCATACTGATTAGAGCCAATCCTTAGTTGTTCTCCATCCACCTTCCATGGCACAACAGTGTGCGATTGGGGAGTGGCCACCCGTTCCGTACCCATGTACAAGCCCATGTGCCCGGAGCACCCGATGGAAACAGATGAGCAGTGCAAATGCGAAACCCCATTGCATTGCCGTGGGGGGAGACATTTTACTAAACTGTCCCTCATGAAAGGCTGATATGGGTCAGACTCGCACATGAGATTTGCATTGTGGGGAAATAATGGCGACAAGAGAGTTGCCGGTATCGGGTTGCTTCTGCGTGTCTGCGCCGAGAGGTGTTTCCTTACCTTCAGTTCCTCTGAGCTCTGCAGCAGAAAGAGGGTGAGGAGGAAGGAGGTAGATGGAGGGTGCGGGCTGAGCTGGCGGTCTCCAGCTCTCATGTCTTGGCCATCCTGCGGCAACCACCGGAGAAGGCAGGCTCACAAGAAAGAGGGCACGGAGGGCAAAGGGCACACGGCCGCCACGGGTGTCTTCAGACCTTCGGGTGCCAGTCCACGTGGGCACATCTCTGAGCAAGGAGGACGCTTGCAGCGTGTCAGGTGGCGGTTTTCCGCCGTTCAAACACCACAACATGCATGCGGGAATACTCACTTCCGGCCGGAAAGAGTATCCCGGTCTAGTCCTCCGGCCAATGACAGCGCTTCCGGGGGACTAGGGTTAAAGGCAGGAAGCACCTCCGGGTCGGCGCTTCTGATTCCGCTTTCTGGATCGTGCTCGGAGCTCAAGCTGACGGCATCGGACTGGTTCTGCCGTAACCTGATCCCTGGAGTTCCACGGCACGACTAGTCACGGTGACGCCTGCCCCTAGCCTCCTGGCGTTGCGTTACTTCCTTCTGGCCGCATTTCGAGTACCAGCGTGTGCTGTGCTGTCTAGTACTTCTTCGAGCCCTCGGGGCTCAGACTACCTTGCGGGGTTTCTATCTCCGCTTGATCCGGTTGCTGTGTGCAGGAGCGCAGTGCTCCATTGTTGGATTAACCCTATCCTGGCGCAGGAGCGCTGCTGCATGTCTGTTAGCAAGCGCAGGAGCGCTGTGACAGGCTTTATTTGTTTTGTACTTTACTTACGCAGGAGCGCTGCTGCATGTTCTGTTAGCAAGCGCAGGAGCGCTGTGACAGGCTTTGTTTGTTTTGTACTTTACTTACACAGGAGCACTGCTACTAGTGACCTGACGCATGACGCGTAGGAACACTGCTGTTCTATTGCATGTGCCGCAGGAGCATTGTTCAAACATGCATTCGGCCGCGCTATAGCGCTTACCCTGGAGTTTTGTTATTGGTCATTTATGCGCAGGAGCGCCTTCTGTTGTTTCTTTGTTATTGGTGGTTCTGGCACAGGAGCGCTTCCTTTCGTTTATACTACAAGGCACCAAGGTACCTGGACGCTACGTTGTGACGTCTTCCTGGGTTCGGCACGAGTGTGTCTTGGTGAGTACCGGAGCCAAGGGCTCCATCCTGCATGCGTGTTGTGGAGTGTTCTGCTGCAGAAATAGTACCTATTCCTCATCTGATCTCCTCTTGTTTCCCAGCTGTGCCAAGACCCTGCCCTGCGACCCGTCCACCAAGGCCACTCCCGTTATTTATTTGGCCCCCTTCCCTGGATCCATCCAATCCGTGACGGGTGTTGTTCCCCGCGGGGGTTGTTTGGGAACAGGGGCGGTGGTCCCTGTCGTCTCTGCAGTATCGCTTCACAAGCCCAGGTGAGTCTTGTGGGGCACCTGACACAGCGGACTGAGGCTCCCTCTGAAGGGAAGGCGAGCCACTGCTGCAGGGAGGGGCCTGGCCCTGCCTCTCCTTAGCGCTGGCAGCCGATAGCCTGAGGTCAGGTATGCTCGGTGGCGGCCTGATAGCAGCATGACCTGAGCACAGGTAAACAATGGCTTTGCTTTCTTGGGTCCTGACCCAATTGGTTACTCATGCTTCAAAAAGGGGGTGGGGTCGCACACCACTCACTCACCAGCGGGATCGCCCCTAAGGACTGTGGTCTGTGTAGTTAAGTATTCTGCGATGTATCCATCTTCGCCATCCCTGGACACGTGTTTCGGGGTATTTACCCCTCATCAGCAGGGAATAGTGAGTGGTGTGCGACCCCACCCCCTTTTGAAATGGTTACTCATGCTGCTGTACTTCTTCAGCATGGCCTCGTCCATCTGGTGAGTTATCTTTCTCACCTGGTTCCTGGCGGCTGGCATGAAGTAGGGCCACAAAGTCATTGGAGCCAACTCGTAGTACTTCCACTGGCTGCTTGGACTGTGCCCGCTGTCAAGACCATCAACAGTTTAGCCATGGGACAAGTGAACGTCGATGTGCTGAGCGGCGGCTGCTTTGTGGGCATCAACAGCGTGGACGCTCTGCGTTGCTTCGTGCTCTTCATTGGCACCTCCTTCCTGCTGGCTGGCTTTGTGTCACTTTTCCGCATTCGCACCATCATGAAGCACGATGGCACAAAGACCGAGAAGCTGGAGAAGTTGATGGTGCGCATTGGCATCTTCAGCGTGCTCTACACCGTGCCTGCCACCATCGTAATAGCCTGCTACTTCTACGAGCAGGCCTTCTGGGAGCAGTGGGAGCACGCCTGGGTCACTCAGAGCTGCTAGAGCTACGCCATCCCCTGCCTGCCAGCTGGCCACGGCCACCGGCACATGAGCCCGGACTTCACGGTCTTCATGATCAAGTGGAAGCTGCCCACGGTAATCCGGGCTCTGACGGCGCTTCAGGGAGGGAGGGGCGGAGGCTACCTGTGGGCAGCTAAGGACGGTGATGTGAGAGTGTGTACGAGGAAGGCGGCGGGGTGGGGGCTTGGAAAGTGAGGGGCAGAGACTCGGCGAGTGTCCCGAAGTGACTGAGGGGCTCAAACTGTTAGGAGTCAGTGGATGCATGAGTCAGTGGGTGGATAGAGTACAGTGGTAGATATATGTTTCATTGAGTTAATGGAGTTGAGTGGTGGTTGGGTGGATGGAGTCAGTGAATGCATGAGTTGGTGGGTGGATGGAGTACAGTGGTGGATGGGGTCAGTGGGTGAATGTGGATGAGTGATGGTTGGGTGGATGGAGTCAGTGGGTGGATAAAGTTGAGTGGTGGTTGGTTGAATAGAGTTGGTGGATTCATGAATTGATGGTTGGACGTATGTGTCCGTGGGTGAATGGAGTTGAGTGGTGGTTGGGTGGATGCATGAGTCAGTGTTATGTTGACAATTTTTTGTTATGTTATGTTATGTTAACCGTTTTTATAGAGGGCACAGCTGCCCCAGCAAAGGGGCGTCCCAGGGCTAGCCACAAAGAGGGCACAAACAACAAATACCAGACTGAGAAATATCAAAAGGACCGATCCCATTTATAGTGAGGTGAACAGAAAGGTCTTGATAGCTTTCCTAAAGGCAAAAAGGTAATCAATAGCACGTGGATGCATGAGTCAGCAGGTGGATGGAGTCAGTGGATGCATGAGTTAGTGGGTGGTCCAGTTGAATGGTAGTTACATTGATGAAGTTAATGGAATGCACAAGTCAATGGGTGGCTGGAAGGAGTTTTATGTTTGAATTGAGCCAGTGGATGGTTGAATTGAGTTAGGTGTTGGATGGGTGGATTGTATGTTTGATGGATGATTCAGTAGGTGGGTATATGTCTGGATGGGTGAATGGATGGAAGATGTGTGGCTGTGTGTGTGTGTAGCTGTGTGTGTGTGTAACTGTGTGTGTGTGTAACTGTGTGTGTGTGGCTGTGTGTGTGTGTGTGGCTGTGTGTGTGGCTGTGTGTGTGTGTGTGGCCCTGTGTGTGTGGCTCTGTGGGTGTGTGTGTGCCTCTGTTCCCTGGTTGTGATTGTTTTTCTTGCCTCTCTTCCCTGGTTGTGATCGTTTTTTCTTGCCTCTCTTCCCTGGTTGTGATCGTTTTTTCTTGCCTCTGTTCCCTGGTTGTGATCCTTTTCTTGCCTCTGTTCCCTGTTGTGCTCGCTTTTCTTGCCTCTGTTCCCTCTGTGTGTGTGTGGGGGGCTTTCTGTGTGTGTGTGGCTCTGTGTGTGTGTGTGTGTGTGGCTCTGTGTGTGTGTGTGTGGCTCTGTGTGTGTGTGTGGGGGGGGCTCTGTGTCTGCTAATACTCTCTACTATCCTCTAAAGCTCACCTATTGCCATTGTAAATGACAATACCATCTATTTATGTTTAAAAAAAAAAAAATGAAAACAATGCCATTTGCAATGCCAATAGCTCTAACTTTAACAAAGACGAGACCATTGCATTGTAAATGCTTGTTTTAAGTGTGTTATTAATTTATGAAAAGAGTTTTGGGAGTTGTACTGTGTTTCCCATCTCATCTAGTGGGGCTGGTAGTTACCAAAAAACACTCCCTACGCAGTGCTGCTCAGCGAGCAGTGTTTGAGTCAAAAACCAGTTAGATTTTGACTCATTTTGTTTGGTGCATTAAGCTGAGTCCTTGTTCTATGGAGTTATAAATCCGGGCCAAACACCTCTGGGGGAGCAGGGGGTGCACCCTAGACTGTATGAAGAGTCCAGGTCACTTTCACTTTTCTGTCTGATATACTTGTCCTCTTGCAGAACACTCATCATGTTCCACTCTTAATGGACTCCTGCAGTGGAAGAGAGTCAGTCTTTCTTTTGTGTTTAGCCTGCTGCTTCTTAGTTTCCAGAGCAGCCTTTTCTTTACCAGAAACCTCCTATTCGTTTTTTGCTTTGAGTTGCAGTTTTGCGGCTTGAGAACCTAAAATATTCCGGCCACAAAGGAGCAGATTTCTGATTGATTCATTATAGGATGCCTCTATTCACAATACTGAACAGGAACTGCAGCCAAGCGCTAGCTCTCTCACAGAGCAGACCCTTCTCCTTGAAAACTGCGATAAACGATCAGGGAAAATGTTTCAATATTCCATATTGACCTCATAGCTAAATCAACAGGTGGTGCGGCTTGATAGGATTGGATATTATTTAGCGAGTGTACTTCTACCCAAAGGTGTCGAGGCGCTAGAGCAGACAAACGAGGCGAAATGAAAGAAGTACACCTGCAGCAACCTTAGATGAGATAAGCCAGGTTTTCAGAGGTTTTTTAAAAACCGGATTAGAGTCCACGCTGGAGGTAATGGTGGGTAGGGAATTCAATAGCATGGCGGCTGCTACCGAAAAGGAGCGACCACCCCATCTGGTCCTGAAAATCTGAGAGTCACATGTTTTTTCTGTGAGGGGGATCTCAGGAGCCTCCCTGGGGTGTCCCATTGAAAAGAGTTTCTATAGATGTGGCGACCTGTTAGCGCAGCAGGAATACTCTCATATCCGCTTATATGAGGCTCGACAGGCCTGGCTTACTATCCGTAGTAGGATCTACCAATGGGGTGACAAATCTAGTAAAATGCTGCACCGATTGTGTCAGGGTTTGATTCGCACCCCAGGACCTTCCAGGTGTCGTGGAGTCGGATGGCCTACCTGTGTCAGGCACGTCAGCTATTGCATGCAGTTTTGCAGAGTATTATGCTCAGTTATATGCCCCTAAGGAATGCCTCCCAGCGGAAGTCATTGATCGTTTCTTGGACGAACTCCCACCGAAGGCACTCTCGGATGCGGTTAGGGAACAATTGGAAGGCCCGCTTACTGACGAAGGCGGCCTTGGGTGATATTGATTCTGGCAAGGCCCCAGGCCCTAAAGGCTTTCCCTGCGAATTAAAAAAAATATATTTTTTGCAGCTGGGACCCCACTACCGCAGGGTGGTGGAGGAGGCCAGGCACTGGATGTGTCTGCCCAGCACTACAAATATGCTGATATAGTAGTTTTTCATAAGCCTGGTAGACAGCCGGAGCAACACGCCTCGTATCGCCCTATCTCCCTCCTGACCGATATTAGCTAAAGCTTTGGCGAACTGCCTCTGCCTTCACATAGCCTTACTGGTACACCCGGACCAAGCTGGGTATATGTCCCAGCGTGTAACACGCCATAATATTAGGCAGGCTCATGTGGCAGTCTCGACGATCCAGGGACTGGGGGAACGGGCAGCGCTTCTGTTGGCGGATATGGACCGGGCGTTTGACTCCTTGAGTTGGGTCTATTTATTTGCGCTACTGCGGTGGCTGAATTTCGGACCGTGTTTTTTGTTCTACCTCACCCTCTTGTATACTGACTTAACGGCCTCGGTGCGAGTGGCAGGCTTTGTTTCTTCCGCATTCCCTATTGGGCGGGGCACCAGGCAGGGGTGTCTATTAGCCCCATATCTTTTCACTTTAGCAATGGAACCCTTGGCTGCTTGGGTTAGGATGGACGTTCAGGTGTCCGCGTTTGAATGGGTGCATGGACTGTCCGATTGCATCATCCTTTATGCTGACGATGTTTTGTTGTTTCTTACCAACCTGGAACGAACGCACCCTCAGCTGTTTTGTATTATGCAGATCTTTGGGGTAACATCTTGTTTATATATGAACCCTCGGAAGTCCACCCTGTGGGTGTTGGGAGGTCGGGCGAGCTTGGTTCTTGGGCGTCCTCTGTACAGGTAGTACAAGGGGGCATGAAATATTTGGGGGTGTATTTGTCCGATTCCCCCACCACGGCCTGGGAACATAATCTTGTACCTGTATGGGAGCGGGTGCGTGAGGACATTAAGACCCGGTCCCACATACCTCTGTCCATCTACGGCCGGTCAGCCATCTTTAAGATGGTGTCACTCCCGCGACTACTGTATCAATTACAAAATCATCCCTATCAGATTCCCCCACGGTGGTTCCGGCAGGTGAATTCAGTTCTGGGACAGTTCGTTTGGGAGGGTGGGGCGGTGAGGGTGACGGTCCAGACGTGCTTCCTATGTACATATAGCGGGGGACTGGCAACCTCTGATATTTGGTCCTATTATGTTATTATGTTGCATTGCATCTACTTGTCTTAAACGAGTGGTGGTATGGAGACAGGGTAGACCCAGCGTACGCGTGGAGCGGCGCCGCATGGGGGACCAGTCCCTACACATTATTCTATACTCTGCTCCGTTGAGGCGTCTCCTTCTGCCTGTCACACAGAGTGTTTTTCAGATCTGGAGGCAGACATTGCGGAAGATGGGCTGGTGGAATAGATTGACTAGGGAGACCCCATTATGGCACAACGACCGTTTTCTGCAGTTGCGGAGTCTCTCCGGGTTTCGCAATTGAGATAACATCGGGATATCTACTCTGGGGGACGTTATGCACGGTATGGTGTTGAAATCCTTTCCAGACATTCAGACGTCTATCAGTTCCTTAAATATTTACAATTTCAGCATGCTTTTGCTCCCAGCTTGGAGGGTCTCGACTTTAGCCCGGCTAAGGTTTTTATCGGGGACCTCCTAGACCATAAGATCTCCAAAATCTATCAGTCCCTGGTTACGGACGGTTCCTCCTCTTTGCAGCGTCTGTGGGAGGCCTGGGAGGGTGATGTGGGCCAGATGGAAGAAGAGGACTGGACAGAAGCTTTGGCTTCCCCTGTGTGGGGCGGCTATTGCAGTGCGCCTGTGGATTATTCAATTTAAATACCTCCACCGGGTTTATTTTACCAGGGTTAGGCTCTGGAGGGCGGGCTTGGTGGCTTCCCCGGTGTGTCTCTGCTGCGGGCATGAAGAGGGGACCTTGATACATACTATATGTCACTGCACAGCGCAAGGGGCTGTACCCACCCCAAGGAAGGGGCCCATTAGCCCCAACCTGTCTCTACCAGTCACACCCCAAAATTGAGTATTTAGGGGCAACACCAAACTTTGGCTCCTCAGACCAGAGCCGAATAGGAGAAAAGAAGAAAGACCGAAAAGCCTTGCGACGAGGAGGACAACTACTGACTTGGCCCCAGCCCTACCGGCCTTTCCCAACCTCGGACTCCTCCAAAAGAACTTCGGTGTGTCCTGCAGTCGGCAGTCCTCAAAAACCCAGAGAACTCACCCTGCCTTCAAATCCTAAAAGATTTTTTTGTCAACTGTGAGCATCGGACTTGTTCAAGCTAAACCAACATTGATTCTGGCCCACTCCGTGGGTCACCTCCACTCTGTACCTGACAACCCGAGCCTGAGCAGGAGTGAATCAAACTCTCAAGGAGGTCCTACCAGTGATCCAAGCCTGGATCATAGTGATGCCCGACAAGCAAGCTCCTAAAAACCAACATGCAGTCGTCAACTGAAGATCTCTTCTCAACTACAACCGAAGGCAAACGCACCAAACGAAAGAGTTGAAGCAGTCCAGAGGAACCAACCACAACTGTCCGACTGATTCTGTCATCGAACGAAGCAGGCCCAAAAGCAGCAACTCCTAAAGATCTCCTTCGCCTACAGCAACTGACCGATTCGGAGGAATCCTTGACCGATGCCTATAACCACAGCCAGGACTGCATCCTACACCCAGCTGCCTCTGTGCCACTGGCAGTGTAGTTCTTGTGTGGGCCATTTTGCCTCCGTGTTGTCCCTAACCCCAGGAGTCCATGTTTATCCAACTTGGTGGCCTGCTTGCCGCAGTCCACCACTCCCACAGCCATGCTAGTCCATTGGCTAACATACGGAGCGTGCACTTCGCACCTGGTTGCCTCTGTGCCGCTGGTGGTGCAACTTACTGCCACACTGTGAACTTACTCTTACCCATGGACCCGTAAACCCCAGTTCTGCTTTCAGAGAACTAGATATTTGCTCATGAGTACATTATAAAAACTGAAACAAATGTGCAGAAACATTGACCATGTTCTTCCTTCCCACAGGAAATGTACCAACCAGGGATCTTGAGATACCTGACTGAGCAGGAAAAGTAATTACAAAGTAATTCAACTGTATATTGATTCACTGCATTTGAACTGTCATTTGATTGCATATATTTCTACAAAGTATTGCTATACATACCTGTACCAGGCCGGGCTTGGCTCTATAAAAATAAACTACAACTAAATAATATTTTATACAAACAAGTTGGTCTGAGTTCAGTCCTTGAGTGTGTGAAAGTATTCCTTGCCTGAGTGTGTACAATAAATGCTTAGCACTACCCTCTGATAAGGCCTCACTGCTCAACAACACAACCACAAATAGAGGGTGAGGTACTATCTACTTTTACCTCTGCCTACCTTCGGGGATCCGCTGGATTCTGTGCAAACTATACCTCACTTTGGTATAATATATACAGAGCCAGCTTTCTTGCAGTCGTCATCAATTGGGAGCTGGTCACCATCGAGCCCAGTGAAAATGTTTACCT
The DNA here is from genome assembly GCF_964263255.1 of Lissotriton vulgaris. NCBI lineage: Eukaryota > Metazoa > Chordata > Amphibia > Caudata > Salamandridae > Lissotriton > Lissotriton vulgaris. Next base: position 354,947,939 of record NC_141686.1, on the reverse strand, counting down.
TCAGACTTAGACAACATTTTGGAAGACCGAAACCTCCAGCGTGACAGAGCTACAATCTGTAGCAGAAGAGGGCTCCATTAAGCCAGACACTATCACTGAGCGGCCCTGGTGAGCAGGATTTGCCGCTGCATAGACTAACGTAGCAGGAGCTACTACACAGTCAGACCAACGGTCAATTCACCTAGGGTGGATCCACTGTCAGGCAGCTCCTAGTCTTCTGTCAGTTCTTCTAGTACTTTCAGTGAGACTTTTTAGAAGTCCCACATTTAGGGCTAGGCAGGAGCAGGACCTCTAATACCACTTCCAAGAGTGCAAGACCTGGAAGACACGATTTGGTGGGGGGAAGGGGGTATTAACACACAGTCCAACAGAGATGAGGTGTAGATTTCAAGGTCTCTGGAGCTTGTTATGCCCCTGTAGCTCACACAGAAGGCTAGCCAACTATCCCTTGCACTCATGTTTGGTGGTCCTGTATTCATGGAGATGGTACAGTTCTCCGTCAAGCATCAAGGTAGGCTTCTAGTAGCAGGGACGTCCTCTGGAAAGCAAGGTTCTCAAGCAGCATAACGGGCCTCTAGCAGCAGGGACGTTCTCTGGGAAGAAAGGTCCTCAAGCAGCAGAGCGGTCCTCTAGCAGCAGCAGTGCAGACCTCCGGAACCCAAGCAGGCCTCTAGCAGCAGGGAAGACCTCTGGGAAGCAAGGTCCTCAAGCAGCAGAGCAGGCCTCTAGCAGCAGGGACGTCCTCGGGGAAGCAAGGTCCTCAGCAGCAGAGCAGTCCTCTAGCAGCAGGGACGTCCTCTGGGAAGCAAGGTCCTCAAGCAGCAGAGCAGGCCTCTAGCAGCAGGGACGTCCTCTGGGAAGCAAGGTCCTCAAGCAACAGAGCAGGCCTCTAGCAGCAGGGACGTCTTCTGGGAAGCAAGGTCCTCAAGCAGCAGAGCAGGCCTCTAGCAGCAGGGACGTCCTCTGGGAAGCAAGGTCCTCAAGCAACAGAGCAGGCCTCTAGCAGCAGGGACGTCCTCTGGGAAGCAAGGTCCTCAAGCAGCAGAGCGGTCCTCTAGCAGCAGCAGTGCAGACCTCCGGAATCCAGGCAGGCATCTAGCAGCAGAGACGTCCTCTAGGAAGCAAGGTCCTCAAGCAGCAGAGCAGGCCTCTAGCAGCAGGGACGTCCTGTGGAAAGCAAGGTCCTCAAGCAGCAGAGCAGACCTCTAGCAGCATGGACGTCCTCTGGGAAGCAAGGTCCTCAGCAGCAGAGCAGGCCTCTAGTAGCAGGGACATCCTCTGGGAAGCAAGGTCCTCAAGCAGCAGAGCAGGCGTCTAGCAGCAGGGACGTCCTCTGGGAAGCAAGGTCCTCAAGCAGCAGAGAAGTCCTCTAGCAGCAGGGACGTCCTCTGGGAAGCAAGGTCCTCAGCAGCAGAGCAGGCCTCTAGTAGCAGGGACATTCTCTGGGAAGCAAGGTCCTCAAGCAGCAGAGAAGTCCTCTAGCAGCAGGGACGTCCTCTGGGAAGCAAGGTCCTCAGCAGCAGGGACGTCCTCTGGGAAGCAAGGTCCTCAAGCAGCAGAGCAGGCCTCTAGCAGCAGGGACGTTCTCTGGGAAGCAAGGTCCTCAGCAGCAGAGCAGTCCTCTAGCAGCAGGGACATCCTCTGGGAAGCAGGGTCCTCAGCAGCAGAGCAGTCCTCTAGCAGCAGGGATGTCCTCTGGGAAGCAAGGTCCTCAGCAGCAGAGCAGTCCTCAAGCAGCAGGGACGTCCTCTGGGAAGCAAGGTCCTCAAGCAGCAGAGCAGTCCTCTAGCAGCAGGGACGTCCTCTGGGAAGCAAGGTCCTCAAGCAGCAGAGCGGTCCTCTAGCAGCATCAGTGCAGACCTCCGGAACCCAGGCAGGCCTCTAGCAGCAGGGAAGTCCTCTGGGGAGCAAGGTCCTCAGCAGCAGAGCAGTCCTCTAGCAGCAGGGACGTCCTCTGGGAAGCATGGTCCTCAAGCAGCAGAGCGGTCCTCTAGCAGCAGGGACGTCCTCTGGGAAGCAAGGTCCTCAGCAGCAGAGCAGGCCTCTAGTAGCAGGGACATTCTCTGGGAAGCAAGGTCCTCAAGCAGCAGAGAAGTCCTCTAGCAGCAGGGACGTCCTCTGGGAAGCAAGGTCCTCAGCAGCAGGGACGTCCTCTGGGAAGCAAGGTCCTCAAGCAGCAGAGCAGGCCTCTAGCAGCAGGGACGTTCTCTGGGAAGCAAGGTCCTCAGCAGCAGAGCAGTCCTCTAGCAGCAGGGACATCCTCTGGGAAGCAAGGTCCTCAGCAGCAGAGCAGTCCTCTAGCAGCAGGGATGTCCTCTGGGAAGCAAGGTCCTCAGCAGCAGAGCAGTCCTCAAGCAGCAGGGACGTCCTCTGGGAAGCAAGGTCCTCAAGCAGCAGAGCAGTCCTCTAGCAGCAGGGACGTCCTCTGGGAAGCAAGGTCCTCAAGCAGCAGAGCGGTCCTCTAGCAGCATCAGTGCAGACCTCCGGAACCCAGGCAGGCCTCTAGCAGCAGGGAAGTCCTCTGGGGAGCAAGGTCCTCAGCAGCAGAGCAGTCCTCTAGCAGCAGGGACGTCCTCTGGGAAGCATGGTCCTCAAGCAGCAGAGCGGTCCTCTAGCAGCAGGGACGTCCTCAGGGAAGCAAGGTCCTCAAGCAGCAGAGCGGTCCTCTAGCAACAGGGACGTCCTCTGGGAAGCAAGGTCCTCAAGCAGCAAAGCAGGCCTCTAGTAGCAGCAGTGCAGACCTCCGGAACCCAGGCAGGCCTCTAGCAGCAGGGACGTCCTCTAGGAAGCAAGGTCCTCAAGCAGCAGAGCAGTCCTCTAGCAGCAGGGTCGTCCTCTGGGAAACAAGGTCCTCAAGCAGCAGAGCAGGCCTCTAGCAGCAGCAGAGCAGTCCTCAAGCAGCAGAGCAGGCCTCTAGCAGCAGCAGTGCAGACCTCCGGAACCCAGGCAGGCCTCTTGCAGCAGGGACGTTCTCTGGGAAGCAAGGTCCTCAAGCAGCAGAGCAGTCCTCTAGCAGCAGGGACGTCCTCTGGGAAGCAAGGTCCTCAAGCAGCAGAGCAGGCCTCTAGCAGCAGAGCAGGCCTCTAGCAGCAGAGCAGTCCTCTAGCAGCAGGGACGTCCTCTGGGAAGCAAGGTCCTCAAGCAGCAGAGCAGGCCTCTAGCAGCAGGGACGTCCTCTGGGAAGCAAGGTCCTCAAGCAGCAGAGCAGTCCTCTAGCAGCAGGGACGTCCTCTGGGAGGCAAGGTCCTCAAGCATCAGAGCGGTCCTCTAGCAACAGGGACGCCCTCTGGGAAGCAAGGTCCTCAAGCATCAGAGCGGTCCTCTAGCAGCAGGGACGTCCTCTGGGAAGCAAGGTCCTCAAGCAGCAGAGCGGTCCTCTAGCAGCAGAGCGGTCCTCTAGCAGCAGGGAACTCCTCTGGGAAGAAAGGTCCTCAAGCAGCAGAGCAGGCCTCTAGCAGGAGGGACGTCCTCTGGGAAGCAAGGTCCTCAAGCAGCAGAGCAGGCCTCTAGTAGCAGGGACGTCCTCTGGGAAGCAAGGTCCTCAGCAGCAGAGCAGGCCTCTAGCAGCAGGAACGTCCTCTGGGAAGCAAGGTCCTCAAGCAGCAGAGCAGTCCTCTAGCAGCAGGGACGTCCTCTGGGAAGCAAGGTCCTCAGCAGCAGAGCAGTCCTCTAGCAGCAGGGACGTCCTCCGGGAAGCAAGGTCCTCAGCAGCAGCGCAGTCCTCTAGCAGCAGAGACGTCCTCTGGGAAGCAAGGTCCTCAGCAGCAGAGCAGTCCTCTAGCAGCAGGGACGTCCTCTGGGAAGCAAGGTCCTCAGCAGCAGAGCAGTCCTCTAGCAGCAGGGACGTCCTCTGGGAAGCAAGGTCCTCAAGCAGCAGAGCAGTCCTCTAGTAGCAGGGACGTCCCCTGGGAAGCAAGGTCCTCAAGCAGCAGATCAGTCCTCTAGCAGCAGGGACGTCCTCTGGGAAGCAAGGTTCTCAAGCAGCAGAGCAGGCCTCTAGCAGCAGGGGCGTCCTCTGGGAAGCAAGGTCCTCAAGCAGCAGAGCAGGCCTCTAGCAGCAGGGACATCCTCTGGGAAGCAAGGTCCTCAAGTAGCAGAGCAGTCCTCTAGCAGCAGGGACGTCCTCTGGGAAGCAAGGTCCTCAAGCAGCAGAGCAGGCCTCTAGTGGCAGTAGTGCAGACCTCCGGAACCCAGGCAGGCCTCTAGTAGAAGGGAAGTCCTCTGGGAAGAAAGGTCGTCAAGCAGCAGAGCAGTCCTCTAGCAGCAGGGACGTCCTCTGGGAAGCAAGGTCCTCAAGCAGCGGAGCAGGCCTCTAGCAGCAGGGACGTCCTCCGGGAAGCAAGGTCCTCAAGCAGCAGAGCAGTCCTCTAGCAGCAGGGACGTCCTCTGGGAAGCAAGGTCCTCAAGCAGCAGAGCAGTCCTCTAGCAGCAGGGACGTCCTCTGGGAAGCAAGGTCCTCAAGCAGCAGAGAAGTCCTCTAGCAGCAGGGATGTCCTCTGGGAAGCAAGGTCCTCAGCAGCAGAGCAGGCCTCTAGTAGCAGGGACATTCTCTGGGAAGCAAGGTCCTCAAGCAGCAGAGAAGTCCTCTAGCAGCAGGGACGTCCTCTGGGAAGCAAGGTCCTCAGCAGCAGGGACGTCCTCTGGGAAGCAAGGTCCTCAAGCAGCAGAGCAGGCCTCTAGCAGCAGGGACGTTCTCTGGGAAGCAAGGTCCTCAGCAGCAGAGCAGTCCTCTAGCAGCAGGGACATCCTCTGGGAAGTAAGGTCCTCAGCAGCAGAGCAGTCCTCTAGCAGCAGGGATGTCCTCTGGGAAGCAAGGTCCTCAGCAGCAGACCAGTCCTCAAGCAGCAGGGACGTCCTCTGGGAAGCAAGGTCCTCAAGCAGCAGAGCAGTCCTCTAGCAGCAGGGACGTCCTCTGGGAAGCAAGGTCCTCAAGCAGCAGAGCGGTCCTCTAGCAGCATCAGTGCAGACCTCCGGAACCCAGGCAGGCCTCTAGCAGCAGGGAAGTCCTCTGGGGAGCAAGGTCCTCAGCAGCAGAGCAGTCCTCTAGCAGCAGGGACGTCCTCTGGGAAGCATGGTCCTCAAGCAGCAGAGCGGTCCTCTAGCAGCAGGGACGTCCTCTGGGAAGCAAGGTCCTCAGCAGCAGAGCAGGCCTCTAGTAGCAGGGACATTCTCTGGGAAGCAAGGTCCTCAAGCAGCAGAGAAGTCCTCTAGCAGCAGGGACGTCCTCTGGGAAGCAAGGTCCTCAGCAGCAGGGACGTCCTCTGGGAAGCAAGGTCCTCAAGCAGCAGAGCAGGCCTCTAGCAGCAGGGACGTTCTCTGGGAAGCAAGGTCCTCAGCAGCAGAGCAGTCCTCTAGCAGCAGGGACATCCTCTGGGAAGCAAGGTCCTCAGCAGCAGAGCAGTCCTCTAGCAGCAGGGATGTCCTCTGGGAAGCAAGGTCCTCAGCAGCAGAGCAGTCCTCAAGCAGCAGGGACGTCCTCTGGGAAGCAAGGTCCTCAAGCAGCAGAGCAGTCCTCTAGCAGCAGGGACGTCCTCTGGGAAGCAAGGTCCTCAAGCAGCAGAGCGGTCCTCTAGCAGCATCAGTGCAGACCTCCGGAACCCAGGCAGGCCTCTAGCAGCAGGGAAGTCCTCTGGGGAGCAAGGTCCTCAGCAGCAGAGCAGTCCTCTAGCAGCAGGGACGTCCTCTGGGAAGCATGGTCCTCAAGCAGCAGAGCGGTCCTCTAGCAGCAGGGACGTCCTCAGGGAAGCAAGGTCCTCAAGCAGCAGAGCGGTCCTCTAGCAACAGGGACGGCCTCTGGGAAGCAAGGTCCTCAAGCAGCAAAGCAGGCCTCTAGCAGCAGGGACGTCCTCTAGGAAGCAAGGTCCTCAAGCAGCAGAGCAGTCCTCTAGCAGCAGGGTCGTCCTCTGGGAAACAAGGTCCTCAAGCAGCAGAGCAGGCCTCTAGCAGCAGCAGTGCAGACCTCCGGAACCCAGGCAGGCCTCTTGCAGCAGGGACGTTCTCTGGGAAGCAAGGTCCTCAAGCAGCAGAGCAGTCCTCTAGCAGCAGGGACGTCCTCTGGGAAGCAAGGTCCTCAAGCAGCAGAGCAGGCCTGTAGCAGCAACAGTGCAGACCTCCGGAACCCAGGCAGGCCTCTAGCAGCAGGGACGTCCTCTGGGAAGCAAGGTCCTCAAGCAGCAGAGCAGGCCTCTAGCAGCAGGGACGTCCTCTGGGAGGCAAGGTCCTCAAGCATCAGAGCGGTCCTCTAGCAACAGGGACGCCCTCTGGGAAGCAAGGTCCTCAAGCATCAGAGCGGTCCTCTAGCAGCAGGGACGTCCTCTGGGAAGCAAGGTCCTCAAGCAGCAGAGCGGTCCTCTAGCAGCAGAGCGGTCCTCTAGCAGCAGGGAACTCCTCTGGGAAGAAAGGTCCTCAAGCAGCAGAGCAGGCCTCTAGCAGCAGGGACGTCCTCTGGGAAGCAAGGTCCTCAAGCAGCAGAGCAGGCCTCTAGTAGCAGGGACGTCCTCTGGGAAGCAAGGTCCTCAGCAGCAGAGCAGGCCTCTAGCAGCAGGAACGTCCTCTGGGAAGCAAGGTCCTCAAGCAGCAGAGCAGTCCTCTAGCAGCAGGGACGTCCTCTGGGAAGCAAGGTCCTCAGCAGCAGAGCAGTCCTCTAGCAGCAGGAACGTCCTCCGGGAAGCAAGGTCCTCAGCAGCAGCGCAGTCCTCTAGCAGCAGGGACATCCTCTGGGAAGCAAGGTCCTCAGCAGCAGAGCAGTCCTCTAGCAGCAGGGACGTCCTCTGGGAAGCAAGGTCCTCAGCAGCAGAGCAGTCCTCTAGCAGCAGGGACGTCCTCTGGGAAGCAAGACCTCAAGCAGCAGAGCAGTCCTCTAGTAGCAGGGACGTCCCCTGGGAAGCAAGGTCCTCAAGCAGCAGAGCAGTCCTCTAGCAGCAGGGACGTCCTCTTGTGGTAAATATTTTATTTACAGTCTTAATTTCTATGCAGGTAAGTACTAGGCATGGGCGGAAAATCCGTTCCGCTCGCGGATTTTGCGGATTTTCGGGAAATCCGCAATCCGCGAGATTTGCGAATTTCCCGCAAAATCCGCAAATCCGCGAGCAGCGGATTTTGCTCGCACTGCTCGCACTGTTCGCGTGAGTTCGCGCCCCGCGAATAAGTGCAAAATTGGCGAAATACGAACTTAGCAAAACTGAAAGTAACTACTTACCAGGTTCAAAAGTTCAGGCACATCATTAGTAGCCATTTCCTGTAGTGCTTCCTGAGGGGCCCCTCCAGAGTTCAGTTGCCAGTTGAAACTATTATGTGACCCTGCTCTGAACCTCAGAATAGTTACACATATGCCACAAAGGTCCTGAATTACAGCTAAGGGAGACAAGCAGGAGCCAGGCTGGAAGTTAAAATCCATTAATCAGCCCCTAATTCATTATTGTCAGTTGGGGCAGGGCAGGTGTTGTAACTAATTTTGCAACAATGAAAGCATTTAGCAAGTGCAAAAGATCACTAATCAGGGCGCACTAAGGAAGCAGGTGCCAGCTAAAAAAATATTCTGTGACACATTAATCAGCCCCAAATTAATTCAGGTCACTTGAGGCAGGGAAGGTGTGCTTTGCTTTGCCGAAAATAATGTACACTGGACAACCAGAGGGTGTGGTGATGAAACAGAGGGTGGCATGGGTGGGCCAGAGGGTGGCATGAGTAGTCAGAGAGTGGCAGTGGTGACAGAGAGTGGCAGTGATGAAGAAGAGTGTCCCAAACAGGCTGGACACGTAGAAACAACAAGTTCGCAAAACTTGCGACCCGACAGGTAAGTTCGCAAATTGCGAAATTGTAAAAACCCTCGCGAACTGGCAGAAACACGGGCGAACACACAAAAAAAAAAAATCCGCAAATTCGCGGGAATTCGCGGATTTTGCGGATTGCGAATCCGCAAATCCGCAAAATTCGCGAACGCTAGATCCGCAAAATTCGCTCATGCTTAGTAAGTACTTAATCAATAATAACTCAATCGGAAAGAAAAAGGCAGAGTCCGTGGTGTTAGAGTTCTTAGGGGTTTTATTCCTTAAAAAGGAATGGTCATGACCGGATATCAGATTCTTACCACCACAGGGGTGTAACAAGGGATAGAGCAGTATTTTATTGACAATACATAGCTTATATACTTAAGTTACATTATAGAAACCAATACAGTAGGCGTAACAGCTGAGAGAAACAAGATAAAACACACACGTGATACAGATACGTAATTAGGAGGCGTGAACTAGGCGTGAACTTAGAGGTGTGTGCTAGAAACGTCACAGGTAGGTGTCATAAGTGGGTGGCAACAATGAGCAGAATCTTGCAATGTCAGCAGAAATCTGAGGCCTGGATGCGCGCGCAGCTGCATGACGTGTGATTGACGTGAAGCTGGAGGGTGCTGGGGACTTGACATTTACACTGACGGAAAGAGACAGAAGTCTGGCATGTCAGATCAACTTGTGTTTCTATCATATCTGATATCTGATGTTTTAGGAACTGAGTTATCTGGGCGGAAAGGTCTCTGGGGCAGAAGCTATTCTATACTGGCTGAGAGTGCGTGAATAAGCGCCTAAGTGTCTGCATGAGAAGTGTGGGGGCATGGGCCTTCCATGGTAGCATGGTAACAGAAGCTATGAATTACTTGCACAGAGACAGTGTGGCCGGGCCCTTTCGCTCTGCAGCTGGGGGATGTTTACTTAAACTAGTAGGCAGGAATGCATTTTCGAGGAGCGGACCAGATAATTCGAAGGTTGAAGTCAGTCTTGGCAGGCAGCAGGCTGAGCCAAGCGCGATGAGCCGCACTAGAAGTAAGGCAGAGTTCACAGGTTCAGAGGCAGCCTCGGCTGAGGCTTTCAGAGTCAGAAGGCAGGGAAAAAAGGCTCGATGGCAGAAGTCAGGGCCTACTTAGCCAGAGCTGAAAAACGTGTAAAGTACACCACAGAAAGACGTTGGCATGGCATACTTAGGAACTGAATATTCAACCCATTCAGGGTGGGTCTGAAAGAGGACATGTTAACGTTGGACGCAAATGTATTTGCGTCTTCATAGCTGGCACAGGAGGGAAGTTACATGCACTTTAAGCTGGTACATGGAGACGGTGGGGTACCCGATAGGGAACATAACTTGACCAAAAATTTATATTTCCTCATTCCCTCCTTGTTCCCTACGGACCCTTCATGATATATCGATCCTCATGAATCGATCAGTCTGTTCTTGTAACATCATTTGTTCGTCTTTCTTTCTTTGACGGTTTGAGAGGAAACTGGAATGTCCAATGCATGATGTGGCACACAGTCCACAAATCGCCGGCCCACACTGTAGGCACAGGCAGCAACTGAATACTATGATAAGGGCAATGCCTAGGAAGGATAGGATCTTCCATCCCCAAGCGGTCAACGTTGTCCAGAACCAACCGGACCAAGTCCAGGTGCCTGGATTCTGATGTATCAAACTTGCAATTTTATGAAGACGTGTAATAGCTTTGTATACAGATGGCGCGTTTTCTGGAATGAAAACACAGCAACTTGACCCGATGACCTTACAAGCTCCACCTCGATCTGCCAAGATGACGTCAATAACAAGACAATTTTGAAGGACAACAATCCGCATAGCAGACTGTTCCTCGGTTAAGTTGCCTAGGGCGGAGGCAGTTTCATGTACTACTGCTTCAAGTGTTCTAGTTAATCTACGTATTGCTTTACTGTTTTGGAAGGGGCCTATGAAGAAAAAGAATCCTTTATTGAAATCTGTGTATTGCTCCCATGCCGTTTCAGTATAGTCGACAATCGGGAGGTCTCTTCGGAATCTACTGTTTACTAGATTTGTATTTCTATGATAATCAGGAGGAGCCAAGAAAACAGGGGGCAGAAGGAAGGCAATGTAAAAGGTACCATCCCAATCTGGAGGTAAACTTATGTATGCGGTATGGCCACACACAAAGTAGGAATGACGTCTAGCTCGAAATGAGGACCTACCCTCATCAGTGAATTCGACCACAGTAGTACATTTACTATGACCTAAGTGTACTGAACCCTTCTTTCTAACACAAAGATGACCAGTGACTGGTAATACTGACATAGCGGGGAGGACGGGTGCAGCTTCGAACTCAATAGTAAGAATCATAAGGTTAACTGTGTAATTGCCTAACCCATATACTTCGTTTTCTAGATCAGTTCCTACTGTAACAGATTGACCTTCACTGTCAGGGTAACAGACGTAGAACAGAACTAAATTCAGGTTTCCCCAAATACAGCCCCCTTCGAGGGTAACGGCAATATCAGAATCTATAGAATTTATCAATCTACTCCATGCACCGCAGGAGCCATTGTGAGAGAATGGATACGGAAAAAGAGGCAGGGCTCCCTGGTATTTCTGATGGGGAGGGAGTCGGCCACATACCCAGCAGTTGGTAGCATTGCTAGTCTGATGGGAGTGATGTAACATGCTAATGAATGTGTTGTTGCGCAGCGCAAGTCTGTAAGACAATTCATGAGGCGGTAATGTACTAAAAGAATGTTCAGCAGAAACATTGTAAGCAGATTGTTCACGCTTGAAGAGAGGGTAGTATATGGAGAGCAGTATACTCGCCACAATAATCAAAAGACTTAGAAAAAACATAACCACTAATGTCATTATACAGTGGCTGCGGAGGGATTTGCAATATGCACGTTTCTTGAATTGTCTCTCTCTCTCTCTATCTCGATCTAGGGGATACATGTCAGAAACTATTTAACCGATTCACCTAGGGGAGGACTTAAACAATTAAACTGTCTGACTTGCTAGATCGGAGTTTCAATTTATACTCCTCTTGGGGAGTTTTCTCTCGTTCGGGAACTTTAAAGTCACTCGGTTCAATACAGTCTTTGGTGGGGGTGGACGAGTCTCGGTCTGGTTTCAGTTCGTTGCACTTCTTAACGTGACTCGTATGTACCCACCCCTTTCTGCCTTCCACTTTTATTGCTGTCCTCGTAGTAAGAAGGACGGTCCTCGGCTCTTTCCATCGGGGCTCCAGCGGACTTTTCCTGTCAAAGTTCCTTATTAAGACTGTGTCGCCAGGACGGACATCATGCGGCTTTACATCAGTGTTGTCAGGGAAGGCGGCGGCAACCTGTGAACGACATGATTGGAGTGCAGACATCAAGGAGGCAAGGTAATCTGTCAGCATATTACAATCGACATCAGTAATTTTCTTAGGCATGGGCGTCCCCCACATATTCGGTGGTCTGCCAAAGACCACTTCGTACGGGGATAGTCCTGATCTCGAATGGGCAACCATTCTCATATAGAATAATGCAACTGGAAGGGCGACTATCCAGTCGACCCCTTTCTCTTTACAAACTTTTGCAAGGCGTGTCTTTAGTGTCTGGTTATGCCTTTCTACAAGGCCTGCGGCTTCAGGATGTCGGACACAGTGGAATCTCCACTGATATCCTAACAGAAGGGAGACATGCTTCATGAGTTCGGATGAGAACGGCTGTCCGTTATCTGAGTACACGACACGAGGCAAGCCGTATCGTGGGAAGAATTCTCGAACCAGCTGCCTGGCAGTGGTCGGGGCAGTGTAATCTGAGACTGGGTATGCTTCGGTCCAACGGGAAAGTGCACAAACAACTACGAGGACATATTTGAATCCCCGACAACGGTCCATCTGGATATAATCCATCTGGAGGACTTCAAAAGGGTGATCGGGAGGATGGAATCCACCTTGCTCTACAGGAACGCTTTTACCTGGATTGAACTGACAACAGATCATGCAAGTACGCACTTTCTGTTTTGCTGCTGCTCGTAAGTGTTTGTTGTACCAGAGATTTTGTAAACTGTCTATCATAGCTTTTTCTCCTAGATGTGCAGGACTATGTGCTGTATTTATCATGATTTGAACCATTGAGTCAGGGAGAAACCATGTAGATTTTTCCTTCGTGACCCATCCTTGATCTGTCTGAATCCCTCCTAGTTCAGTCCATTTCTTTATTTCATCTAAAGTGGCATGCGTCTGGATATCGATTACATCTAGGGTGGGATCCCTGACTGACATACACTGTGTCGGTGCTATTGTCTTTGTCATATCAGTAGTCTGGGTGTGAGTCAATGCTGTATGTTTTGCTGTCTGATCGGCCAGGTCATTACCCTGGGAAACAGAATCTGTAACTTTAGTATGTGCTTTACACTTCATGACTGATATGCCCGAGGGCAAATGTATTGCTTCTAACAGTGCTTGAATGAGGGGACCGTGTTGGATCTTGGCCCCGTGAGAAGTCAAGAAACCTCTTTCTTGCCATAACATGCCGAAGTCGTGTACGACTCCGAACGCATAACGGGAATCAGTGTATATGTTAACATTTCTGTTCTTGGCTAGTATACAAGCTCGGGTCAGAGCGATGAGCTCCGCCGCTTGAGCAGACAATGTGTCAATACGATGTGTTTCTTTAACTTCGGTTTCAGTGGTCACTGCATAGGCGGCCACTAATTCTCCTGTACTTGTCCTCATGCATGAACCGTCCACATAAAGTGTCAGGTCTGGATTTGTCAGTGGAACATCTGTTAAGTCTCGTCGAGGTTTTGTCACTGCATTAATGATCTCTATGCAATCATGCGGGGCTGGATCTGTCATAATTGTAGGTAACAATGTTGCGGGGTTCAGAATGCTACAGCGTCTGATTTCTATGTGTGGCTGGAAGAGCGTCAATTCATAACCTGTCAGTCGTGCTATAGTTAAGTGCTGAGTCTGGGTTCTGTTTAAAAGAACCTCTACAGAATGTGGAACTTGAACTGTTAATGGATGTCCTAAAACAATTGAGTCGCTCTGTCTGATTGCTAAGGCTGTCGCTGCAACTGACTTTAAGCACGCAGGGAGTGCCTGGGCTACTGAATCCAACGTACTTGAAAAATAAGCGCAAGGCTTATGTGAACCTGCTTGGTCTTGGGTGAGGACAGACAATGCTGTACCGTCACGTTCTGTAACAAAAAGTGTAAAAGGTTTGCTGTAACATGGTGTCGCTAGAACTGGTGCTTGACATAAAGCTTTCTTTAATTCTTCAAAAGCCTGTGTATGTTCCTGAGTCCAAGGAAGGGCAGTTGGAGTCGCTGCCTCCTGCGTTGTTAACTGAATGAGTGGTTTGGCTAGAAATGCATACTGAGGAATCCATTGTCTGCAGTACGAGGTGAGGCCTATAAAGGCCCGCACTTCCTTTTGTGTCTGTGGTTGCGGCATATTTACAATTAACTGAATACGGTCGGGAGTGAGCTGTCTCCCCACTTTGGACCGCAAGTGACCCAAGTACACAACTTGCTGAACACAGAATTGTAGCTTTGAAGGAGACACCTTGTGTCCCTTGTCGGCCAGGAAATGTAAAACTGTCAATGATGCTTGTTCACATTCGGATTCACTTCGTGCGGTGATCAGCAGATCATCGACGTATTGCAGTAAGGCGGTGTTAACTGGCATTATGACACAATCAAGTTGTCGTTTCAGTGCTTGACTATAGATGCTGGGGCTTTCTGTGAATCCTTGAGGTGCGCGTGAAAATTTGAAACTTCGTCCATTTAAACTGAATCCGAAGAGATATTGGCTCTCCGGATCAATAGGTACACTGAAGAAGGCGTTCTTGAGGTCAATTACAGTAAAGAACGTTGCTTCTGAATCAATAGCGGTCAATAGGGAAGAGATGTCGGGAACCACAGGGTATTGTGGAATAATGCATTTATTCAGTTCTCTTAGATCAATCACCAGCCGATATACTGGCGGTGCATTGGGGTCAGTACGTTTAAGAATCGGAATGATGGGTGAATTACAGATATTGGAGTCGGTTTCTACGACCACTCCTTGGGCAATGAGCTCTTCAATGATTTCCAGTAAAGCCACTACAGCATCGGGTGGTAACTTGTATTGTCTGATTCTGGGTAAAACAACACCTGGTTTGAGTGTAACACGGTATGGTGTAATGTGCATACAACCTACATCAGCTGGGCCTTTCGCCCACAAGTGATCTGGTACATTTTTCAATCTGACATCAAACTCTCGTAACACATAATGACCCTTGAAATCCCGCAGAAAGAGTCTAACTCCCTCCGGGGAACAACATATAACAGCTCCTAGAGCCTTCAATGTTTTGATACCTAACAGATTTTCTGGACATGATTTCGTAAGTAACAGGTCTGTAACACGTGATAATGGACCCACAGCTAGGGGAACGGGTTTCGATACCTCATTTACAATAGGCTGTCCTGAAAAACCAAGGGAAACATTCTGTGAGCCTGAGAGGGGTGCCCCTGGGACTTCATCATGGCTGATTGTGGTGCGACTTGCCCCTGTGTCAATTAAAAACTTTCTGTCTTTTCCCAATACTTGACTATGTACATAAGGACCCTCTTGATCTACAGGAATCTCAATAAGAGGCAAGCCACCTTCCCTCTCTAGGCTGTTTCATGTGTATCGTGGATAATCGGGGTAAGCGGACTGGGCATACTGGTACATTTGTTGTGAAACTTGCTGAGTCGCAGCAATGGGCTGTGGCTGTGGTACCGCTACTGTCTGTGCTGCATATGATGAAGCATGCATAGGCTGCGTATTCTGCACGGGCTGTATATTCTGTGGAGACTGATGCTGACTATGATCTTGTTTAGGCGGATGCGGTCTTTCTTTAGTTTTACCTGTCGCTATATTATGTTTCAGAACTGGGCATTCGTGTACGTAGTGACCTGGCTGCTTGCAATAGTTGCATGTCCCTTTAACGGGAGCTGTGGTGTGACCTGTCTGGGTCGCACCCTTTCTCTGGCCGTCGGCTGGAACCGACTGAGCTACTAACATTTTCAATGCGTTTCTGTTCCTGATCCTGTTCCTCTCTGATTCTGTTCTGATGATATTGTAACATCTGTAACATCTGAGATGGTGTATTTGCCTGCCAAGTACTTTCAACCTTTTACACGCGGTTCTTAACTAATGGCAGGGAATTCTCGACTAATTTTGATACAAAAAGATGCGGGTACGACTCGCTACTTGGTTTAAGGCCGCTATTAATAATGAAACATTTCTCGAATCTTGAATAGAAGTCACTAGTATCTTCGTCGTGTTTCTGTTTACAGGACGAGATGGCGTCCCAATCTTCCTTTCTAGTTGTCAGTAATCTTGGCAGAACCTGTACTATCAAACCTGGTAATGCTTTTGTTTTCTCCCCAAGGCCTAGCCCTGGAGTACGTTTTTCCTCCTCGTCTTCTATTTCTGCTCATACAATCTTTTTGTCTCCCACTTCCCATTCTTTTTCCTTGAGTTTCTCGTAGATACCCGTGGGCAGCAATACCTTTAACATTTTCATGATATCTTCATATGTGTAATCCCCCATCAGTAACATGTCTTTAAGTTCTCTATGAAAACCTGCAGGGTCTTTGTCATGGCAGGGTACTAGTTTCTTCATTTCTAATAGTTCTAACTTGGTCAGGGGTGTGTGTACATACACACGTTTCAGAGTATGATCGGTACCCATGACTGGATGTACTTCTCGTAAGGGGTTCTGACTTTCAATGCCATGCAGGCGCTCCATATGATACATTTTCCTTTCTGCGGTGGAGCGGGAACATATTGTGAACCTAGGAAAGTGTTATATCTGTGCCGTTGTTCTAGAATTATTTGAATTAATTTGGTACTTAAGCCTCTCCATCTATCCATAAGTAGTGCTTCTAATGTATCGTGTAAGGGACCTGGGTCAGCATGTTGATATCTGAATAACGTGAGGAGGTGCTGAATCATGTATACACCTACTAATTTCTGTTCGTCTGGGGAAAGGTTCAGAAAGGTCTGCGCTACTGTGTCATCATTGTATATGTTCGGGTTGTCAGCCCATAATACTGCTGACCGAGCTAGTTCTTGTTCATCCATAGAATTGAGTACATGGTACCCCATTCGGTCTCGAAGCCTTTTATCAGTTTCTTGGAACTGATGTTCAGGAGAATTCGGGTTGGTTATGCCAGAGAGAAAAACTCTCTTGCTTTCTGGACGGATGCCTTTCCTAAGGTAAGCTCCCTTACCTACATACGCTATAGTGTCTGTAGTTTTTTCTGGTTCTTCAGGTTCTTCCTCCTCCTCGGAGGAGGCCTTCTCTTTCTCTTTTTCTTTTTCGTGTATCTCTATTACTGCTTTTCTTATTTTCTTGTACATACTAGCTATGCAACCCCCTTTATCATGTCTTCCCTCGGATATATTCTGACCGACCCCACTTATTTAGGCCGTCCAGCTCGTCCTGTTCTGTCTCAGGCCTGTCTCGTTCTCTTATTAAGCAATTTATGAAAAAGCGTAGTATGTATGCTTGAGTGTCAACTTTCTGATGTGCCATGGCTTCCTTAATACTGTCACGGTCTTCCCCAGTCCGGACAAAATTATATATTCTGTCTAGATACTCTTTCATTCCTGAAAAGTATAGTAGGTAATCTGTAGCTTGTCGTAAGCGTAGTGATGCTATAAACATCCTATCGTCTTTACCGGGTACTGGGTCGTATCTGCAAACTTGAAGCGGTTCTTTGAGTGGGTCGAGGCGGGGTGAGTGGAGCGTAAAAGGCTTCTGCAAGTGTAATCTGTGTGTTGGTGGCGGGGTCTGGAAACCCCTGGACGCACCTCCTGAGGCTGAAGCTTGAGCATTATCTCTTTGTGGAGTCGGTATCGGTATTTGAATTTGTCTTTTGGCAGGATCAGGTAGAAGTGGTTTCGGTAGATTAATTTTAGGTGCGGGAAGTGGTGGAGGTGGTGGAACAGGGGGGGCCTGTTGGGCGGGGGAACCTTGTTGTGGTACTGGTGGGATGCGATCTTGAGGTGGGTTACCACCTCCGTCCCCGTCGGTAGGCGGGGCGCGGACAGGTAGATTGGTGTAAGCGGGAGCTACATCCTCTAGATAGGAATTCAGAAATATGTCTTTAGTGGTCCTGTGAGTTACTTTAGTTGGAACCAATGGTGGCGGCAGATTTTTCGGTATTTCTGAAGTGGCTTCAGGCGAACCCTCGGCCACAAGATACATGCCATTTACGAGGTTATTTCGTACGCGGTCTATTTGCTCTGATTTTACTCGAATCCCCTCAGTAACTAATTTGTTTTCTTGAGCTTTATCTGATTCTTTAAGTCTGTCTTCTCTACGGAGTGCTTTTTCTGTACGTTTATGTGATTCCTTACGCCAGAATTCTATGGCGTCTTTCTGAGATTGTCTAGCTTTCTTTTTCCATAGTGCTTCTTCTACCTTCATGATGCACTCGGCATCCCATGTCCCGGTAACGGGCCATCTGTGTCTTTCGTCTAGATGCTTAGTATAATCGGCCCACAAATCTAGATACAATATGGCATCTATGCCATGTTTCTGATACTGTATCTGCTTTAACTTGTTGAAAAACGGCATTTTGCTTACTTAGTACTGAATGCTCAATCCTTACTGCTTAAATCTAGACACAACTAGTTACACAAGAACACGATAATGCACATTAAAAACAGTCACTCATACAACGACATTAATCACATGAAAACATTTGAAAACACATATAACTACCCCCTACACTGGATGTACTGCTAAACAGCACAGATACACTGCTGAGAACAGTGCAAGAACCTGAATCATCGGATATACTGCTAAACAGTACAGATACACTGTCTAAAACAGTGCAGACCGGACTTGTGTACCCAAACCCGTCTAGATACGTCCCAGCAATGGTACTCACCGGGAAGCACGGAAACAGAAGGCCTCGGAAAACTCGACTGGACTGGACCGGACTCGACTCGACTCGACACGTGGATACTTCGGAAACTGGTGGGCCTCTTGACACCTCGGACCTTGCTTCTTTCGACTAGGCTCTGGTCGGGATCCTCTGCACTCCTCACAGCCTCGTCTGGGTGCTGATTGCAGTCTTCGTCACCTCCGTGGGCCAGAGGGAGATACAGGAAATCCTGCCGGTACGCGTAGGTTCCGTCTAACTGATGGCAGGGGACAGAGTTTGCAACACACCAACCGGCGCGTGGGGTGGGGGAGGGGTCCCTATTCGGGCGCCAAAATGATGTGGTAAATATTTGATTTACCGTCTTAATTTCTATGCAGGTAAGTACTTAATCAATAATAACTCAATCGGAAAGAAAAAGGCAGAGTCCGTGGTGTTAGAGTTCTTAGGGGTTTTATTCCTTAAAAAGGAATGGTCATGACCGGATATCGGATTCTTACCACCACAGGGGTGTAAGAAGGGATAGAGCAGTATTTTATTGACAATACATAGCTTATATACTTAAGTTACATTATAGAAACCAATACAGTAGGCGTAACAGCTGAGAGAAACAAGATAAAACACACACGTGATACTGATACGTAATTAGGAGGCGTGAACTAGGCGTGAACATAGAGGTGTGTGCTAGAAACGTCACAGGTAGGTGTCATAAGTGGGTGGCAACAATGAGCAGAATCTTGCAATGTCAGCAGAAATCTGAGGCCTGGATGCGCGCGCAGCTGCATGACGTGTGATTGACGTGAAGCTGGAGGGTGCTGGGGACTTGACATTTACATTGACGGAAAGAGACAGAAGTCTGGCATGTCAGATCAACTTGTGTTTCTATCATATCTGATATCTGATGTTTTAGGAACTGAGTTATCTGGGCGGAAAGGTCTCTGGGGCAGAAGCTATTCTATACTGGCTGAGAGTGCGTGAATAAGCGCCTAAGTGTCTGCATGAGAAGTGTGGGGGCATGGGCCTTCCATGGTAGCATGGTAACAGAAGCTATGAATTACTTGCACAGAGACAGTGTGGCCGGGCCCTTTCGCTCTGCAGCTGGGGGATGTTTACTTAAACTAGTAGGCAGGAATGCATTTTCGAGGAGCGGACCAGATAATTCGAAGGTTGAAGTCAGTCTTGGCAGGCAGCAGGCTGAGCCAAGCGCGGTGAGCCGCACTAGAAGTAAGGCAGAGTTCACAGGTTCAGAGGCAGCCTGGGCTGAGGCTTTCAGAGTCAGAAGGCAGGGAAAAAAGGCTCGATGGCAGAAGTCAGGGCCTACTTAGCCAGAGCTGAAAAACGTGTAAAGTACACCACAGAAAGACGTTGGCATGGCATACTTAGGAACTGAATATTCAACCCATTCAGGGTGGGTCTGAAAGAGGACATGTTAACGTTGGACACAAATGTATTTGCGTCTTCATAGCTGGCACAGGAGGGAAGTTACATGCACTTTAAGCTGGTACATGGAGACGGTGGGGTACCCGATAGGGAACATAACTTGACCAAAAATGTATATTTCCTCACTCTGGGAAGCAAGGTCCTCAAGCAGCAGAGCAGGCCTCTAGCAGCAGGGGCGTCCTCTGGGAAGCAAGGTCCTCAAGCAGCAGAGCAGGCCTCTAGCAGCAGGGACATCCTCTGGGAAGCAAGGTCCTCAAGCAGCAGAGCAGGCCTCTAGCAGCAGGGACATCCTCTGGGAAGCAAGGTCCTCAAGTAGCAGAGCAGTCCTCTAGCAGCAGGGACGTCCTCTGGGAAGCAAGGTCCTCAAGCAGCAGAGCAGGCCTCTAGTGGCAGTAGTGCAGACCTCCGGAACCCAGGCAGGCCTCTAGTAGAAGGGAAGTCCTCTGGGAAGAAAGGTCCTTAAGCAGCAGAGCAGTCCTCTAGCAGCAGGGACGTCCTCTGGGAAGCAAGGTCCTCAAGCAGCGGAGCAGGCCTCTAGCAGCAGGGACGTCCTCCGGGAAGCAAGGTCCTCAAGCAGCAGAGCAGTCCTCTAGCAGCAGGGACGTCCTCTGGGAAGCAAGGTCCTCAAGCAGCAGAGCAGTCCTCCAGCAGCAGGGAAGTCCTCTGGGAAGAAAGGTCCTCAAGCAGCAGAGCGGTCCTCTAGCAGCAGGGACGTCCTCTGGGAAGCAAGGTCCTCAGCAGCAGAGCAGTCCTCTAGCAGCAGGGACGTCCTCTGGGAAGCAAGGTCCTCAGCAGCAGAGCAGTCCTCTAGCAGCAGGGACGTCCTCTGGGTAGCAAGGTCCTCAAGCAGCAGAGCAGTCCTCTAGCAGCAGGGACGTCCTCTGGGAAGCAAGGTCCTCAAGCAGCAGAGCAGGCCTCTAGCAGCAGGGACGTCCTCTGGGAACCAAGGTCCTCAGCAGCAGAGCAGGCCTCTAGTGGCAGCAGTGCAGACCTCTGGAACCAAGGCAGGCCTCTAGCAGCAGGGACGTCCTCTGGGAATGAGGTACCGGGTTTTTATGGACCCGGCGGTGCCAGGGGACAACACCCGAAGACCTCGAGTCCTTCCCTGTTTCGGACCACAGAAACACAGAGTCTTCTAGGTGTAGTCAAGATCAAATTTATTGGCTGCAACCAAGTAACAGGTGTCCTAGAAGTACAACAACACGGTGTGTATATTCTCAGGAGACTGCTCGTTTTTACAGAGCCAATCTTCCCTTTTTTACAAAATATTGAGCTTCAGGCAAGAATTCATAGATCTACAGTGCAAACATTCTTAGAATTACAGTGGGCTATTCACATATTTTCACTACAAAGAAAAGGTAGAGTCATGATGACAAGTCCACATTTCAGTGTGTCCAGTTCATAATAAATTACCCGGCAAGGCCCAACATTCTCATCAGATATCGGTGAACCCTCAATAAAACCGGGCTCCTCCTCATCATAAAGAGAAAGAAGAGAAAAGAGCAAAGACAGGTGTGAGCAAGATTTGGGCGGGAGTGTGTGTGCGATGCGAACAGTTTATGGCCTGTTGTGCTTTTATGCTATCTTGTTCGGCCACTGGGAGAGGAACTGACCGAACAGGTTTGGCTTGGGGCAATGGTTCCAGCTTGCCCAGGTCACAGAGGAGTCAGCAGAGGTGCACGTGTCCTTTGGTATCAAATTCAGCTGCGGTCATTTGACTATGTAAGGGCAATCACAAAATGGATGCCGCTCACAAAATGGAACCCACGGGTTAAAGACAAAAACTACGATTTCAGGGTGTTTGCGTCACTTGATCGTGACGCAAATACTGGTGTATAGTATCCCATTCATTACCGGTCTGCCAATACCAAAATCGTCATGATCCGATGACATTTTTGACACGAGTGCAGGGTTTCGGTACCATACAATAGCGGGGTCCGTAATTTTCAGTACAACAGCCCCTCCTTTTGCCCTTGCATAGGCAATAACCTATACTCATGCTAATCTGAGACCAAATCTGTATTCATAAAGTCGTTGAGATGTTGCTGTAACATCATCCTATTACTTAGTTCATCTCTCGATACAGGTTTCCTTACACATGATGTAGCACAGAGGCCACATATTGCAGGAGCGCACTGTACGCACAGACAGAACAGGAAAAGGATGGCTAAGATCATCCCAACGGCTATCAGAATCTTCTATCCCCAGCCAGATATCAGTCTCCAGAACCACCCCATTAAGGACCAGTCTCCTTCATCCACGTGAATGGACTCGGAGATCTTATGCAGGTTGGAGATGGCCTGGTATACTGTCGGAGCGTTATCTGAGATGAAGATGCAGCAACTGGATTGGATGACTTTACATACCCCACCACGGTCTGCGAGTATGACATCTAGGGCAACCCTGTTCTGAAGAGTCATAAGGAGTCCGACTGGAGCTCTGCAGTCAAGTTACTAAGGGCGCCATCCGTTTCGATCACGGTGGATTCAACTACCCTTGTCAGCTGGCGAATGTTCCTGCTGTTCACCATAGGCCCCCAAAACGGCAGAAAACCTTTTGCAAAATCCCCAAACTCTTGTTCCGCAGTGTCGTCTTTACTCACAACACCCCTAACTGTCTTTGTCCTGTGGTAATCTGCCGCGGCCGTGTAGGTGGGTGGCAACAGGAATGAGATGAAACATGTGCCCGTAAAGTCAGGGGGCAGCCATGTGTATGCTCTATCGTGGCAGATGAAATATGTACCCTTAGCTGCTGAAAATGAAGGGGAGGTCTGATATGGGAAGACATATGTTTCTGTACAGACACTCGTCCCTAACTGAGCTCTGGGGTTTTTGCCATTTCCCTGCAGACATAGGTGACCTTGATGGGGTACTATCCAGATTGGGGAGGATTTCTTTGCTCGCTGGCTCTCACTTAAGGAAATTCCGTATTTTGTTATATTCCATCTACTGTAGGTCTTCAATTCGTCTCTGGGGAGCGTTCTATATGTGTCGATATCTCTGCTCATATTTCTGATTCCTGCTATCAGTGCCTTGTTGCTCGAGTTGCTCCCTGTGGAACGTGGGCATTCCAAACCTGGGGAAGAACTCTTTGACAAGGGCTTTGGCTGTGGATAAGCTAGTGTTGTCCTTCAGGGGGTATGCCTCGACCCATTTTGAAAAGGTGCAAACAACAACGAGTACGTATTTCAAATTGTTGCACCTTTCCATATGGATGAAATCTAGCTGCAAAACCTTGAACGGATACGTTGGAGGCGCAAAATGACCAGCTGGAGTCGGGGTTCCCCTACCAGGATTGTATTTCAGACACAACATACAATTCTTGACCACTTTCTCTGCGCATTTAGGGATTCCATCATTCTGCCATACTGGGGCCAACCACTTACAGATCCCTTTCACACTGATCTGAGCCATTCCATGAGCCATCGTAACTACTGCAAGCACGTACGTATCGGGTAACAACCACCTCTGATGCTCTGACAATTCAATCCAACAATCATTCGCATCCAGTTTACCCGTTCTCTCTTTCCACACTTTTAGTTCTTTCTCCGTCGCTTCAGATTGAATGGATTTCACACTTTCAATGGTATCTTCACACATCCCTCTATCCGGAACCCATCTCGCCGGACCCGCAACATTCATTCGACTCATCACATTCCTTGCAGTTTCTTTCGCGACTTCGTCCGCAAACGCATTTCCACGACCAACATCATCCCTGACCTTTCTGTGTGCACTGCATTTCACAATCGCAACTTGTAACGGCAAGGTCAGTGACTCGAGAAGCTCATTCACTAACTGACCATGCTGGATCTTAGTGCCATGTGACGTCAGGAACCCACGTTAACGCCACAATCGTCCAAAACTGTGAGCCACGCCAAAGGAGTATTGGCTGCCCGTGTACACATTCACTCGTTTCCCTTTCGCCAACACACATGCTCTTGTAAGTGCAATCAACTCTGCTGCTTGCGCGGAATTGTGGGGGATACGTGCAGCTTCAACAATCGTATGCAACGTCGTCACAGCATATGCTGCAGTCGTATCGCCATTTGGCAACTTGAAACATGAATTGCAATGTAAGAGTCTAGCCTGCACTCCTTGTGTTTTAACCAAATGTTAGTCTTTTTTGACAAATTAGCGTTATGTTTGTGGGAGCTTCCCAGTGGGTCAGTTGTGCCCACAACTGTAGTTAAACTGCTTATCGGAGGCCTAGTATAAACTAGGTCTGAACCGGGAGCTCTCGCTTCGTGTCCCTACGGTTTCAGAGTATGTAAGTTATGTTAGTGATGTTCAAATCAACTGTTATACAATAACTCATTCAACATATTTCTTCAAAGTTTGAAAGCTTATTTAGTAAGCATTGTTACAGTGCATTACTTCAGTAATATTCACAAAAAATAATAATATAGGTTCAATTGTCCATGAAGAATTCAAATTATTATCCACAAAATATACAGTAAACAAAATTGCACTTTTCCCAATGCATTTCGGGTCTACTCGACCCTTCTTCAGGGGAATTTCAAATGTAGCAACAAATTCTGTAACCAGTGTCAAGCACTTCAGTCTGATTTCAGGCACTGCAAAGTTAATGAAAAATAGTTGTATTCCTTTAGCAATGAGAACCATTATGTACATGATGAAAAATAGAATTAACACTACTTCACTCTTCATTATTGTGCAATCTAACATGCATATGTGCAATTATGCTGGTGGTATATAGACCTGTAAACCAAGCCAATACGGGTGGTTATTGTTAAACTTTTAGTGCTGCCCACTGGAATCGTGGGAAATTAAAAAGCATGTGAGATTGAGACACCCTTGTGGCCCGATGAAGTGACATTTTCAAAGCAAATAAGAAAAAGGCTCTCTAAACTCCCTAGGTGCCAAAGGCTACCTGTTTGATGCTCCAAACAGTCTTAGAATTGGGTCAACCGATCCTACTGAATCCTGTGCAAGATCTGCAAATGTAATATGCCGTATGTTAAGCATAAAAGTCAGGCTGTCTAAATGATAGTTAGTACTGGGTAAAAGATCGCTATCTTACCTATCGTCTGGCGCGCTGTATTGAGAGTCGGATGTTAGCTCGGGCAGTATCCCGCTATGAATTCCAAAGTCTAAGAGAAATATGATAACGCCCGTTATTTCTACCCCATCTTAGTTGGTGGTGGCTAAAAAGCCGGAGGTGAACAATGCTTACCGTTCCTTCGTATGCGTCTACGTGGACGTTTCTCAAAGTTATCACCCCCGATGGTGAACCCTGCTCACTCTTCAACCTAATGTAAATGAGTAAAGGATAAAATGATTTCTTCTACTCATTCCCACTCCATTACTGCTCACTTAGCGCGCGCCATGGCGGTGCGATGTGCTCACCTTCTCGTTGTAAGCGTCCCATGACCTCTGACTCCTGAATCACTTCCGGCATCAACATCCGGTTAAGTGATGTTGATTTAAATACCAATTCCTAACGTTCGGTAAATGTCATAGAAACTGGCCTAATTTCTAGGGAATCTTGCCGAGATAAAAAACCCTAATCTAATCTAAAGACTCCCACTTCAGAGCCATGAAATAAAAATTAAAGTGGTGAAAAGTACATGCAAGAGGCGTGGTGAATTTTACATTGAATCATCTAAGCGCAACTTATGAAATATTCCGCGCCTCTCGTTTTTTAAGTCAGTAATGTATTGCTAAAATAAAAAAATGTGTGCAACAAAATAAACATAAAAATGAAAAATTAAATTTAGGCATGCAAGAGATGTTTTAAATTGAATGTCCATATATGCACCATGAAACGTGAAAAGAACGTTTTAAAAGTTAATCATGGTCGGTTGTAGTGTCAATCCTGTACAAAAAGAAAAACAATCATATTGTTCAATGCATGTCATGATGTCTGGTAATTGTGTTAAAAGTTATGTATTACATTCATGTAGTTTATAGAAAGCAAACTATTGCACACTGATCATTAAGCCCCCCTGGTGTAAGTGTACCGAGCATTTTGATCCAAAATGTCTCTCTGCGTGCCAAGGCTATATTGTGGTCTACACCCTTATGTTTTTCTACCACTTCTAGAATGGTATATCGAAGTTGGGGTATGGAGTGACTGGATTTCGTCCAATGTGTTGCAAGGCAAGATGTTGTTGACTTATTCCGTATGGTGCTCTTGTGCTCGATGATTCGAGTTTTGACTTTTCGGGAAGTTCTTCCCACATAAGTTAATCCACACGGGCATGTGATAGCGTAGATTACCCCCACTGTATTACAGTCACCACTGTATTTCAGTTGTATTCTTTACCACTGTGAGGATGCTTGAATTCTTTACCCGTAGATACATTGTTACATTGTCCGCAATTGTAACACTTTCTCATTCCTTTGTGATTGTCTATTGGATGTTTTGAAGGAGATTTCAGTATTTCCCTAATGTTTTTTGCTCTTGTATGTGCTATAATGGGAAAAGTTTTGAACAAGTTGGCAAAATCGGGTTCATTGGCTATAATTTCCCATCGTTTCCTTAGAATCTGTTTGATGCGTTGAGACTGTGTCGAGTGTTTCATGACAAACACTATACGATCATTGATAGATTTCTCTCTCTTTTTCAATAAGTCTTTTCTTTCCATCCTGGAAACCTTCTGTTTTGAAGTCTCTAGTACTTCTGTTGGGTAACCCCTGGCGATGTATCTTTCCACCTGCTCTTCAATCATGTGGTTACTGTTAGTGGAATCTGAGGATATCGTTTTAATCCTTATGAATTGAGACGTGGGTAGGTGATCTTTTAGGTTTTTAGGATGAGCACTTGTGTAGTGTAATGCGTTGTTTACATCAGTAGGTTTTCGGTAGATGTTGGTTATGATGCCATCAGGTGATTTGCAAATCTCAATGTTCAGAAACTGTATTTTTTGTTCTTGAATGTTGTGGGTGAACTGTATTCTGGGGTTACACCCATTTAATTCTCTGATAAGTTCTTCCAACTCCGTCCTGGTCCCTCGCCAAATTATCAGAATGTCGTCTATGAAACGTAGAAACAAAATCAGATTCGCCGTCCATCTGGTGTTTGATAAAATGAATCGTTGCTCAAAGTGGGCCATAAAAGTGTTAGCGTATGCAGGCGCCCCCGAAAAACCCATGGATGTGCCAGTCTTTTGCAAAAAGAAATCAGATTTCCAAGAAAAATAACTGTGATACAAAGAAAAGTGTAAAAGTTCCAACAAAAAAATCCCCAAGGAGTGATCCACCTCTGATTGTAACAGTCTCCATTCTATGGCCTCCAGGCCCTCTGTGTGTGCAATTGAAGTATAGAGTGCCACGACATCTATCGTGCAAAGTAATGTTGTTTCCTCAATCAGGTTGTCAACTTGTTGGAGTTTCAATAGACAGTCTGTCGTGTCTTTTAGGTATGTTTCCCAAGATTGAACCAAAGGTTGTAAATGAAAATCAATGAAACGGCCAACAGGTTCATGAATAGAACCGCATCCTGCCACAATGGGTCTAAACGGTGGATCGGTGATGCTCTTATGAACCTTATGTATCATGTAAATGTGTGGTACTTGTGGTGTGCTGGTCCTGAGGTATTTGCCAGTGTTGTTATTAATGACACCCAAATCTTCTGCTTGTACAATGATGGTATCCAGTATCTTACTGAATTCATCAGTGGGATCTTGTTCCAGTTGTATATATGTCTCGGAGTCCCAAAACATGAAGATCAACTTTTCTTTCATAGAAAGTGGTGTCCATCATCACCAACGCACCTCCCTTGTCCGCCGGTTGGAATGTAATCGACTTATCTTGTTGGAGGTTATTCAAAATTCTCTTTTGTTTAATGGATAAGTTCTGTTTTTTGGGTGTTGCGTATTTGATGGTCTCTAGGTCCTTTTTGACTAGTGTTTCAAAGTTATCCAGAATTTTGTGTGATATTGGGGACATGAATTTACTTTTGGGTTTGAATTTCTCTTGAATCCTTGTAGTTCCATCCGTCATTGTGGTTGAGAAAAACCATTTTAATCTCAATTTACGTAGAAATTTAAAGAGGGCTATTTCAGTTTCCAAACCGTTTGATACATAAGTCGGTACAAAAGATGTGCCTTATTGAGAACTTTCTCCTCTTCCGTTGTCAGTTGTCTATTTGAGATGTTGATTATCAAGTTGGTTTCTTTGTGACCTGTCTCTGTGGTCGTCCTGTCTCCGTGGTTTTTTTTGGTGCCTTGTCCCCCGCGGGTGCGTCTGTTCTTGATTCTAACGACTGGTCCGGTGGTTGAATTGCTGATTGGCCCTCCGCCAAAAAAGAAGGTTGTAAATTCTGAGAGATACCAGACGTTGTGGCTTGTGATGTTACTGACGTCATTGAGACGGGTGCTGGTGGTCTTTGTAATGAAAGATCCTCATCTAATGCCACACTTTCTTCTGATGAGGTGTTCCTGGGTGTTTTACTGGAAAATCTTTTGTGTGCATAGGCCTCTGCCCATGTATATACCTCGTCTAATTTATAATCTATCGTATCTCTACGAAATTTGCGAATCTTCCGTCGTGAACCTCCTTAGCATGGACATCCAATCTGTTGTTGATATCTTCAAGAATTTTTGTCCAGTCTGTATCCGGGATAGTTTTTGATAGTTCTTGTTGTAATTTGAAAATGTCTTCCTTTAGATCCAAAAGTATTTGCGAGAGTTCCTCAATAATCAGCAATATGAGATCTAGTGAACATTTGTTCAATATTGCTTGCCATTTGATAATGAAAGCCTTGTTAAATTTGAAAAGCATGGGTTTAAGCGCAATACGTAACCCCCTAGGGATTCTCTTCACCTTGTGATACTCAATCAAAGTTGTTGCGTTAGCCACCACCAACTAAGATGGGGTAGAAATAACGGGCGTTATCATATTTCTCTTAGACTTTGGAATTCATAGCGGGATACTGCCCGAGCTAACATCCGACTCTCAATACAGCGCGCCAGACGATAGGTAAGATAGCGATCTTTTACCCAGTACTAACTATCATTTAGACAGCCTGACTTTTATGCTTAACATACGGCATATTACATTTGCAGATCTTGCACAGGATTCAGTAGGATCGGTTGACCCAATTCTAAGACTGTTTGGAGCATCAAACAGGTAGCCTTTGGCACTTAGGGAGTTTAGAGAGCCTTTTTCTTATTTGCTTTGAAAATGTCACTTCATCGGGCCACGAGGGTGTCTCAATCTCACATGCTTTTTAATTTCCCACGATTCCAGTGGGCAGCACTAAAAGTTTAACAATAACCACCCGTATTGGCTTGGTTTACAGGTCTATATACCACCAGCATAATTGCACATATGCATGTTAGATTGCACAATAATGAAGAGTGAAGTAGTGTTAATTCTATTTTTCATCATGTACATAATGGTTCTCATTGCTAAAGGAATACAACTATTTTTCATTAACTTTGCAGTGCCTGAAATCAGACTGAAGTGCTTGACACTGGTTACAGAATTTGTTGCTACATTTGAAATTCCCCTGAAGAAAGGTCGAGTAGACCCGAAATGCATTGGGAAAAGTGCAATTTTGTTTACTGTATATTTTGTGGATAATAATTTGAATTCTTCATGGACAATTGAACCTATATTATTATTTTTTGTGAATATTACTGAAGTAATGCACTGTAACAATGCTTACTAAATAAGCTTTCAAACTTTGAAGAAATATGTTGAATGAGTTATTGTATAACAGTTGATTTGAACATCACTAACATAACTTACATACTCTGAAACCGTAGGGACACGAAGCGAGAGCTCCCGGTTCAGACCTAGTTTATACTAGGCCTCCGATAAGCAGTTTAACTACAGTTGTGGGCACAACTGACCCACTGGGAAGCTCCCACAAACATAACGCTAATTTTTCAAAAAAGACTAACATTTGGTTAAAACACAAGGAGTGCAGGCTAGACTCTTACATTGCAGTTTAACCACAACCCGACACTAGACCAGCACCCACATTACGAACGATAATGGCTTCTTTTCAAGAGATAGCAAATCTAACCTTGAACCAAGCAGAAATAAAGGTATATGGCACAGAGGAAGCAGCTTCCATCTACTCTTTAATTGAACAAGTACGCACATTCAGCACGTCTAAAGGCACAACCACCCAGATGCTAAAACAACTAGAGCACATCATGCGTAAGGAGGTTAACCAACGTTTACACGCAACAACTTTGATTGAGTATCACAAGGTGAAGAGAATCCCTAGGGGGTTACGTATTGCGCTTAAACCCATGCTTTTCAAATGTAACAAGGCTTTCATTATCAAATGGCAAGCAATATTGAACAAATGTTCACTAGATCTCATATTGCTGATTATTGAGGAACTCTCGCAAATACTTTTGGATCTAAAGGAAGACATTTTCAAATTACAACAAGAACTATCAAAAACTATCCCGGATACAGACTGGACAAAAATTCTTGAAGATATCAACAACAGATTGGATGTCCATGCTAAGGAGGTTCACGACCGGAAGATTCGCAAATTTCGTAGAGATACGATAGATTATAAATTAGACGAGGTATATACATGGGCAGAGGCCTATGCACACAAAAGATTTTCCAGTAAAACACCCAGGAACACCTCATCAGAAGAAAGTGTGGCATTAGATGAGGATCTTTCATTACAAAGACCACCAGCACCCGTCTCAATGACGTCAGTAACATCACAAGCCACAACGTCTGGTATCTCTCAGAATTTACAACCTTCTTTTTTGGCGGAGGGCCAATCAGCAATTCAACCACCGGACCAGTCGTTAGAATCAAGAACAGACGCACCCGCAGGGGACAAGGCACCAAAAAAAACCACGGAGACAGGACGACCACAGAGACAGGTCACAAAGAAACCAACTTGATAATCAACATCTCAAGTAGACAACTGACAATGGAAGAGGAGAAAGTTCTCAATAAAGGCACATCTTTTGTACCGACTTATGTATCAAACGGTTTGGAAACTGAAATAGCCCTCTTTAAATTTCTACGTAAATTGAGATTAAAATGGTTTTTCTCAACCACAATGACGGATGGAACTTCAAGGATTCAAGAGAAATTCAAACCCAAAAGTAAATTCATGTCCCCAATGTCACACAAAATTCTGGATAACTTAGAAACACTAGTCAAAAAGGACCTAGAGACCATCAAATACGCAACACCCAAAAAACAGAACTTATCCATTAAACAAAAGAGAATTTTGAATGACCTCCAACAAGATAAGTCGATTACATTCCAACCGGCGGACGAGGGAGGTGCGTTGGTGATGAATGACACCACTTTCTATGATAGAAAAGTTGATCTTCATGTTTTGGACTCCGAGACATATATACAACTGGAACAAGATCCCACTGATGAATTCAGTAAGATACTGGATACCATCATTGTACAAGCAGAAGATTTGGGTGTCATTAATAACAACACTGGCAAATACCTCAGGACCAGCACACGACAAGTACCACACATTTACATGATACCTAAGGTTCATAAGAGCATCACCGATCCACCGTTTAGACCCATCGTGGCAGGATGCGGTTCTATTCATAAACCTGTTGGCCGTTTCATTGATTTTCATTTACAACCTTTGGTTCAATCTTGGGAAACATACCTAAAAGACACGACAGACTGTCTATTGAAACTCCAACAAGTTGACAACCTGATTGAGGAAACAACATTACTTTGCACGATAGATGTCGTGGCACTCTATACTTCAATTGCACACACAGAGGGCCTGGAGGCCATAGAATGGAGACTGTTACAATCAGAGGTGGATCACTCCTTGGGGATTTTTTTGTTGGAACTTTTACACTTTTCTTTGTATCACAGTTATTTTTCTTGGAAATCTGATTTCTTTTTGCAAAAGACTGGCACATCCATGGGTTTTTCGGGGGCGCCTGCATACGCTTACACTTTTATGGCCCACTTTGAGCAACGATTCATTTTATCAAACACCAGATGGACGGCGAATCTGATTTTGTTTCTACGTTTCATAGACGACATTCTGATAATTTGGCGAGGGACCAGGACGGAGTTGGAAGAACTTATCAGAGAATTAAATGGGTGTAACCCCAGAATACAGTTCACCCACAACATTCAAGAACAAAAAATACAGTTTCTGGACATTGAGATTTGCAAATCACCTGATGGCATCATAACCAACATCTACCGAAAACCTACTGATGTAAACAATGCATTACACTACACAAGTGCTCATCCTAAAAACCTAAAAGATCACCCACCCACCTCTCAATTCATAAGGATTAAAAGGATATCTTCAGATTCCACTAATAGTAACCACATGATTGAAGAGCAGGTGGAAAGATACATCGCCAGGGGTTACCCAACAGAAGTACTAGAGACTTCAAAACAGAAGGTTTCCAGGATGGAAAGAAAAGACTTATTGAAAAAGAGAGAGAAATCTATCAATGATCGTATAGTGTTTGTCATGAAACACTCGACACAGTCTCAACGCATCAAACAGATTCTAAGGAAACGATGGGAAATTATAGCCAATGAACCCGATTTTACCAACTTGTTCAAAACTTTTCCCGTTATAGCACATACAAGAGCAAAAAACATTAGGGAAATACTGAAATCTCCTTCAAAACATCCAATAGACAATCACAAAGGAATGAGAAAGTGTTACAATTGCGGACAATGTAACAATGTATCTACGGGTAAAGAATTCAAGCATCCTCACAGTGGTAAAGCTATACAACTGAAATACAGTGGTGACTGTAATACAGTGGGGGTAATCTACGCTATCACATGCCCGTGTGGATTAACTTATGTGGGAAGAACTTCCCGAAAAGTCAAAACTCGAATCATCGAGCACAAGAGCACCATACGGAATAAGTCAACAACATCTTGCCTTGCAACACATTGGACGAAATCCAGTCACTCCATACCCCAACTTCGATATACCATTCTAGAAGTGGTAGAAAAACATAAGGGTGTAGACCACAATATAGCCTTGGCACGCAGAGAGACATTTTGGATCAAAATGCTCGGTACACTTACACCAGGGGGGCTTAATGATCAGTGTGCAATAGTTTGCTTTCTATAAACTACATGAATGTAATACATAACTTTTAACACAATTACCAGACATCATGACGTGCATTGAACAATATGATTGTTTTTCTTTTTGTACAGGATTGACACTACAACCGACCATGATTAACTTTTAAAACCTTCTTTTCACGTTTCATGGTGCATATATGGACATTCAATTTAAAACATCTCTCGCATGCCTAAATTTAATTTTTCATTTTTATGTTTATTTTGTTGCACACATTTTTTTATTTTAGCAATACATTACTGACTTAAAAAACGAGAGGCGCGGAATATTTCATAAGTTGCGCTTAGATGATTCAATGTAAAATTCACCACGTCTCTTGCATGTACTTTTCACCACTTTAATTTTAATTTCATGGCTCTGAAGTGGGAGTCTTTAGATTAGATTAGGGTTTTTTATCTCGGCAAGATTCCCTAGAAATTAGGCCAGTTTCTATGACATTTACCGAACGTTAGGAATTGGTATTTAAATCAACATCACTTAACCGGATGTTGATGCCGGAAGTGATTCAGGAGTCAGAGGTCATGGGACGCTTACAACGAGAAGGTGAGCACATCGCACCGCCATGGCGCGCGCTAAGTGAGCAGTAATGGAGTGGGAATGAGTAGAAGGAATCAATTTATCCTTTACTCATTTACATTAGGTTGAAGAGTGAGCAGGGTTCACCATCGGGGGTTATTAATTTGAGAAACGTCCACGTAGACGCATACGAAGGAACGGTAAGCATTGTTCACCTCCGGCTTTTTAGCCACCACCAACTAAGATGGGGTAGAAATAACGGGCGTTATCATATTTCTCTTAGACTTTGGAATTCATAGCGGGATACTGCCCGAGCTAACATCCGACTCTCAATACAGCGCGCCAGACGATAGGTAAGATAGCGATCTTTTACCCAGTACTAACTATCATTTAGACAGCCTGACTTTTATGCTTAACATACGGCATATTACATTTGCAGATCTTGCACAGGATTCAGTAGGATCGGTTGACCCAATTCTAAGACTGTTTGGAGCATCAAACAGGTAGCCTTTGGCACCTAGGGAGTTTAGAGAGCCTTTTTCTTATTTGCTTTGAAAATGTCACTTCATCGGGCCACAAGGGTGTCTCAATCTCACATGCTTTTTAATTTCCCACGATTCCAGTGGGCAGCACTAAAAGTTTAACAATAACCACCCGTATTGGCTTGGTTTACAGGTCTATATACCACCAGCATAATTGCACATATGCATGTTAGATTGCACAATAATGAAGAGTGAAGTAGTGTTAATTCTATTTTTCATCATGTACATAATGGTTCTCATTGCTAAAGGAATACAACTATTTTTCATTAACTTTGCAGTGCCTGAAATCAGACTGAAGTGCTTGACACTGGTTACAGAATTTGTTGCTACATTTGAAATTCCCCTGAAGAAGGGTTGAGTAGACCCGAAATGCATTGGGAAAAGTGCAATTTTGTTTACTGTATATTTTGTGGATAATAATTTGAATTCTTCATGGACAATTGAACCTATATTATTATTTTTTGTGAATATTACTGAAGTAATGCACTGTAACAATGCTTACTAAATAAGCTTTCAAACTTTGAAGAAATATGTTGAATGAGTTATTGTATAACAGTTGATTTGAACATCACTAACATAACTTACATACTCTGAAACCGTAGGGACACGAAGCGAGAGCTCCCGGTTCAGACCTAGTTTATACTAGGCCTCCGATAAGCAGTTTAACTACAGTTGTGGGCACAACTGACCCACTGGGAAGCTCCCACAAACATAACGCTAATTTGTCAAAAAAGACTAACATTTGGTTAAAACACAAGGAGTGCAGGCTAGACTCTTACATTGCAATTCATGTTTCAAGTTGCCAAATGGCGATACGACTGCAGCATATGCTGTGACGACGTTGCATACGATTGTTGAAGCTGCACGTATCCCCCACAATTCCGCGCAAGCAGCAGAGTTGATTGCACTTACAAGAGCATGTGTGTTGGCGAAAGGGAAACGAGTGAATGTGTACACGGACAGCCAATACTCCTTTGGCGTGGCTCACAGTTTTGGACGATTGTGGCGTTAACGTGGGTTCCTGACGTCACATGGCACTAAGATCCAGCATGGTCAGTTAGTGAATGAGCTTCTCGAGTCACTGACCTTGCCGTTACAAGTTGCGATTGTGTAATGCAGTGCACACAGAAAGGTCAGGGATGATGTTGGTCGTGGAAATGCGTTTGCTGACGAAGTCGCGAAAGAAACTGCAAGGAATGTGATGAGTCGAATGAATGTTGCGGGTCCGGCGAGATGGGTTCCGGATAGAGGGATGTGTGAAGATACCATTGAAAGTGTGAAATCCATTCAATCTGAAGCGACGGAGAAAGAACTAAAAGTGTGGAAAGAGAGAACGGGTAAACTGGATGCGAATGATTGTTGGATTGAATTGTCAGAGCATCAGAGGTGGTTGTTACCCGATACGTACGTGCTTGCAGTAGTTACGATGGCTCATGGAATGGCTCACATCAGTGTGAAAGGGATCTGTAAGTGGTTGGCCCCAGTATGGCAGAATGATGGAATCCCTAAATGCGCAGAGAAAGTGGTCAAGAATTGTATGTTGTGTCTGAAATACAATCCTGGTAGGGGAACCCCGACTCCAGCTGGTCATTTTGCGCCTCCAACGTATCCGTTCAAGGTTTTGCAGCTAGATTTCATCCACATGGAAAGGTGCAACAATTTGAAATACGTACTCGTTGTTGTTTGCACCTTTTCAAAATGGGTCGAGGCATACCCCCTGAAGGACAACACTGGCTTATCCACAGCCAAAGCCCTTGTCAAAGAGTTCTTCCCCAGGTTTGGAATGCCCACGTTCCACAGGGAGCAACTCGAGCAACAAGGCACTGATAGCAGGAATCAGAAATATGAGCAGAGATATCGACACATATAGAACGCTCCCCAGAGACGAATTGAAGACCTACAGTAGATGGAATATAACAAAATACGGAATTTCCTTAAGTGAGAGCCAGCGAGCAAAGAAATCCTCCCCAATCTGGATAGTACCCCATCAAGGTCACCTATGTCTGCAGGGAAATGGCAAAAACCCCAGAGCTCAGTTAGGGACGAGTGTCTGTACAGAAACATATGTCTTCCCATATCAGACCTCCCCTTCATTTTCAGCAGCTAAGGGTACATATTTCATCTGCCACGATAGAGCATACACATGGCTGCCCCCTGACTTTACGGGCACATGTTTCATCTCATTCCTGTTGCCACCCACCTACACGGCCGCGGCAGATTACCACAGGACAAGGACAGTTAGGGGTGTTGTGAGTAAAGACGACACTGCGGAACAAGAGTTTGGGGATTTTGCAAAAGGTTTTCTGCCGTTTTGGGGGCCTATGGTGAACAGCAGGAACATTCGCCAGCTGACAAGGGTAGTTGAATCCACCGTGATCGAAACGGCTGGCGCCCTTAGTAACTTGACTGCAGAGCTCCAGTCGGACGCCTTATGACTCTTCAGAACAGGGTTGCCCTAGATGTCATACTCGCAGACCGTGGTGGGGTATGTAAAGTCATCCAATCCAGTTGCTGCATCTTCATCCCAGATAACGCTCCGACAGTATACCAGGCCATCTCCAACCTGCATAAGATCTCCGAGTCCATTCACGTGGATGAAGGAGACTGGTCCTTAATGGGGTGGTTCTGGGGACTGATATCTGGCTGGGGATGGAAGATTCTGATAGCCGTTGGGATGATCTTAGCCATCCTTTTCCTGTTCTGTCTGTGCGTACAGTGCGCTCCTGCAATATGTGGCCTCTGTGCTACATCATGTGTAAGGAAACCTGTATCGAGAGATGAACTAAGTAATAGGATGATGTTACAGCAACATCTCAACGACTATGAATACAGATTTGGACTCAGATTAGCATGAGTATAGGTTATTGCCTATGCAAGGGCAAAAGGAGGGTCTGTTGTACTGAAAGTTACGGACCCCGCTATTGTATGGTACCGAAACCCTGCACTCGTGTCAAAAATGTCATCGGATCATGACGATTTTGGTATTGGCAGACCGGTAATGAATGGGATACTATACACCAGTATTTGCGTCACGATCAAGTGACGCAAACACCCTGAAATCGTAGTTTTTGTCTTTAACCCGTGGGTTCCATTTTGTGAGCGGCATCCATTTTGTGATTGCCCTTACATAGTCAAATGACCGCAGCTGAATTTGATACCAAAGGACACGTGCACCTCTGCTGACTCCTCTGTGACCTGGGCAAGCTGGAACCATTGCCCCAAGCCAAACCTGTTCGGTCAGTTCCTCTCCCAGTGGCCGAACAAGATAGCATAAAAGCACAACAGGCCATAAACTGTTCGCATCGCACACACACTCCCGCCCAAATCTTGCTCACACCTGTCTTTGCTCTTTTCTCTTCTTTCTCTTTATGATGAGGAGGAGCCCGGTTTTATTGAGGGTTCACCGATATCTGATGAGAATGTTGGGCCTTGCCGGGTAATTTATTATGAACTGGACACACTGAAATGTGGACTTGTCATCATGACTCTACCTTTTCTTTGTAGTGAAAATATGTGAATAGCCCACTGTAATTCTAAGAATGTTTGCACTGTAGATCTATGAATTCTTGCCTGAAGCTCAATATTTTGTATAAAAAGGGAAGATTGGCTCTGTAAAAACGAGCAGTCTCCTGAGAATATACACACCGTGTTGTTGTACTTCTAGGACACCTGTTACTTGGTTGCAGCCAATAAATTTGATCTTGACTACACCTAGAAGACTCTGTGTTTCTGTGGTCCGAAACAGGGAAGGACTCGAGGTCTTCGGGTGTTGTCCCCTGGCACCGCCGGGTCCATAAAAACCCGGTACCTCATTCCCAGAGGACATCCCTGCTGCTAGAGGCCTGCCTTGGTTCCAGAGGTCTGCACTGCTGCCACTAGAGGCCTGCTCTGCTGCTGAGGACCTTGGTTCCCAGAGGACGTCCCTGCTGCTAGAGGCCTGCTCTGCTGCTTGAGGACCTTGCTTCCCAGAGGACGTCCCTGCTGCTAGAGGACTGCTCTGCTGCTTGAGGACCTTGCTACCCAGAGGACGTCCCTGCTGCTAGAGGACTGCTCTGCTGCTGAGGACCTTGCTTCCCAGAGGACGTCCCTGCTGCTAGAGGACTGCTCTGCTGCTGAGGACCTTGCTTCCCAGAGGACGTCCCTGCTGCTAGAGGACCGCTCTGCTGCTTGAGGACCTTTCTTCCCAGAGGACTTCCCTGCTGCTAGAGGACCGCTCTGCTGCTAGAGGCCTGCTCTGCTGCTAGAGGCCTGCTCTGCTGCTTGAGGACCTTGCTTCCCAGAGGACGTCCCTGCTGCTGGAGGACTGCTCTGCTGCTTGAGGACCTTGCTTCCCAGAGGACGTCCCTGCTGCTAGAGGACTGCTCTGCTGCTTGAGGACCTTGCTTCCCGGAGGACGTCCCTGCTGCTAGAGGCCTGCTCCGCTGCTTGAGGACCTTGCTTCCCAGAGGACGTCCCTGCTGCTAGAGGACTGCTCTGCTGCTTAAGGACCTTTCTTCCCAGAGGACTTCCCTTCTACTAGAGGCCTGCCTGGGTTCCGGAGGTCTGCACTACTGCCACTAGAGGCCTGCTCTGCTGCTTGAGGAC
Source organism: Lissotriton vulgaris (assembly GCF_964263255.1). Classification (NCBI taxonomy): domain Eukaryota; kingdom Metazoa; phylum Chordata; class Amphibia; order Caudata; family Salamandridae; genus Lissotriton; species Lissotriton vulgaris. The sequence continues at coordinate 354,910,104 of NC_141686.1, read as the reverse complement.
CTTGCTTCCCAGAGGACGTCCCTGCTGCTAGAGGACTGCTCTGCTACTTGAGGACCTTGCTTCCCAGAGGATGTCCCTGCTGCTAGAGGCCTGCTCTGCTGCTTGAGGACCTTGCTTCCCAGAGGACGCCCCTGCTGCTAGAGGCCTGCTCTGCTGCTTGAGGACCTTGATTCCCAGAGTGAGGAAATATAAATTTTTGGTCAAGTTATGTTCCCTATCGGGTACCCCACCGTCTCCATGTACCAGCTTAAAGTGCGTGTAACTTCCCTCCTGTGCCAGCTATGAAGACGCAAATACATTTGCGTCCAACGTTAACATGTCCTCTTTCAGACCCACCCTGAATGGGTTGAATATTCAGTTCCTAAGTATGCCATGCCAACGTCTTTCTGTGGTGTACTTTACACGTTTTTCAGCTCTGGCTAAGTAGGCCCTGACTTCTGCCATCGAGCCTTTTTTCCCTGCCTTCTGACTCTGAAAGCCTCAGCCCAGGCTGCCTCTGAACCTGTGAACTCTGCCTTACTTCTAGTGCGGCTCACCGCGCTTGGCTCAGCCTGCTGCCTGCCAAGACTGACTTCAACCTTCGAATTATCTGGTCCGCTCCTCGAAAATGCATTCCTGCCTACTAGTTTAAGTAAACATCCCCCAGCTGCAGAGCGAAAGGGCCCGGCCACACTGTCTCTGTGCAAGTAATTCATAGCTTCTGTTACCATGCTACCATGGAAGGCCCATGCCCCCACACTTCTCATGCAGACACTTAGGCGCTTATTCACGCACTCTCAGCCAGTATAGAATAGCTTCTGCCCCAGAGACCTTTCCGCCCAGATAACTCAGTTCCTAAAACATCAGATATCAGATATGATAGAAACACAAGTTGATCTGACATGCCAGACTTCTGTCTCTTTCCGTCAGTGTAAATGTCAAGTCCCCAGCACCCTCCAGCTTCACGTCAATCACACGTCATGCAGCTGCGCGCGCATCCAGGCCTCAGATTTCTGCTGACATTGCAAGATTCTGCTCATTGTTGCCACCCACTTATGACACCTACCTGTGACGTTTCTAGCACACACCTCTATGTTCACGCCTAGTTCACGCCTCCTAATTACGTATTAGTATCACGTGTGTGTTTTATCTTGTTTCTCTCAGCTGTTACGCCTACTGTATTGGTTTCTATAATGTAACTTAAGTATATAAGCTATGTATTGTCAATAAAATACTGCTCTATCCCTTCTTACACCCCTGTGGTGGTAAGAATCCGATATCCGGTCATGACCATTCCTTTTTAAGGAATAAAACCCCTAAGAACTCTAACACCACGGACTCTGCCTTTTTCTTTCCGATTGAGTTATTATTGATTAAGTACTTACCTGCATAGAAATTAAGACGGTAAATCAAATATTTACCACATTATTTTGGCGCCCGAATTGGGACCCCTCCCCCACCCCACGCGCCGGTTGGTGCGTTGCAAACTCTGTCCCCTGCCATCAGTTAGACGGAACCTACGCGTACCGGCAGGATTTCCTGAATCTCCCTCTGGCCCACGGAGGTGACGAAGACTGCAATCAGCACCCAGACGAGGCGGTGAGGAGTGCGGAGGATCCCGACCAGAGCCTAGTCGAAAGAAGCAAGGTCCGAGGTGTCAAGAGGCCCACCAGTTTCCGAAGTATCCACGTGTCGAGTCGAGTCGAGTCCGGTCCAGTCCAGTCGAGTTTTCCGAGGCCTTCTGTTTCCGTGCTTCCCGGTGAGTACCATTGCTGGGACGTATCTAGACGGGTTTGGGTACACAAGTCCGGTCTGCACTGTTTTAGACAGTGTATCTGTACTGTTTAGCAGTATATCCGATGATTCAGGTTCTTGCACTGTTCTCAGCAGTGTATCTGTGCTGTTTAGCAGTACATCCAGTGTAGGGGGGTAGTTATATGTGTTTTCAAATGTTTTCATGTGATTAATGTCGTTGTATGAGTGACTGTTTTTAATGTGCATTATCGTGTTCTTGTGTAACTAGTTGTGTCTAGATTTAAGCAGTAAGGATTGAGCATTCAGTACTAAGTAAGCAACATGCCGTTTTTCAACAAGTTAAAGCAGATAGGAACTAGGAAAGGGATACTAGAGGAAGAAATTCCTATCCCCCCTAGGGACACGCCTGGAAATTTCATGTATCAGAAACATGGCATAGATGCCATATTGTATCTAGATTTGTGGGCCGATTATACTAAGCATCTAGACGAAAGACACAGATGGCCCGTTACCGGGACATGGGATGCCGAGTGCATCATGAAGGTAGAAGAAGCACTATGGAAAAAGAAAGCTAGACAATCTCAGAAAGACGCCATAGAATTCTGGCGTAAGGAATCACATAAACGTACAGAAAAAGCACTCCGTAGAGAAGACAGACTTAAAGAATCAGATAAAGCTCAAGAAAACGAATTAGTTACTGAGGGGATTCGAGTAAAATCAGAGCAAATAGACCGCGCACGAAATAACCTCGTAAATGGCATGTATCTTGTGGCCGAGGGTTCGCCTGAAGCCACTTCAGAAATACCGAAAAATCTGCCGCCACCATTGGTTCCAACTAAAGTAACTCACAGGACCACTAAAGACATATTTCTGAATTCCTATCTAGAGGATGTAGCTCCCGCTTACACCAATCTACCTGTCCGCGCCCCGCCTACCGACGGGGACGGAGGTGGTAACCCACCTCAAGATCGCATCCCACCAGTACCACAACAAGGTTCCCCCGCCCGACAGGCCCCCCCTGTTCCACCACCTCCACCACTTCCCGCACCTAAAATTAATCTACCGAAACCACTTCTACCTGATCCTGCCAAAAGACAAATTCAAATACCGATACCGACTCCACAAAGAGATAATGCTCAAGCTTCAGCCTCAGGAGGTGCGTCCAGGGGTTTCCAGACCCCGCCACCAACACACAGATTACACTTGCAGAAGCCTTTTACGCTCCACTCACCCCGCCTCGACCCACTCAAAGAACCGCTTCAAGTTTGCAGATACGACCCAGTACCCGGTAAAGACGATAGGATGTTTATAGCATCACTACGCTTACGACAAGCTACAGATTACCTACTATACTTTTCAGGAATGAAAGAGTATCTAGACAGAATATATAATTTTGTCCGGACTGGGGAAGACCGTGACAGTATTAAGGAAGCCATGGCACATCAGAAAGTTGACACTCAAGCATACATACCACACTTTTTCATAAATTGCTTAATAAGAGAACGAGACAGGCCTGAGACAGAACAGGACGAGCTGGACGGCCTAAATAAGTGGGGTCAGAATATATCTGAGGGAAGACATGATAAAGGGGGTTGCATAGCTAGTATGTACAAGAAAATAAGAAAAGCAGTAATAGAGATACACGAAAAAGAAAAAGAGAAAGAGAAGGCCTCCTCCTCCGAGGAGGAAGAACCTGAAGAACCAGAAAAAACTACAGACACTATAGCGTATGTAGGTAAGGGAGCTTACCTTAGGAAAGGCATCCGTCCAGAAAGCAAGAGAGTTTTTCTCTCTGGCATAACCAACCCGAATTCTCCTGAACATCAGTTCCAAGAAACTGATAAAAGGCTTCGAGACCGAATGGGGTACCATGTACTCAATTCTATGGATGAACAAGAACTAGCTCGGTCAGCAGTATTATGGGCTGACAACCCGAACATATACAATGATGACACAGTAGCGCAGACCTTTCTGAACCTTTCCCCAGACGAACAGAAATTAGCAGGTGTATACATGATTCAGCACCTCCTCACGTTATTCAGATATCAATATGCTGACCCAGGTCCCTTACACGATACATTAGAAGCACTACTTATGGATAGATGGAGAGGCTTAAGTACCAAATTAATTCAAATAATTCTAGAACAACGGCACAGATATAACACTTTCCTAGGTTCACAATATGTTCCCGCTCCACCCGCAGAAAGGAAAATGTATCATATGGAGCGCCTGCATGGCATTGAAAGTCAGAACCCCTTACGAGAAGTACATCCAGTCATGGGTACCGATCATACTCTGAAACGTGTGTATGTACACACACCCCTGACCAAGTTAGAACTATTAGAAATGAAGAAACTAGTACCCTGCCATGATAAAGACCCTGCAGGTTTTCATAGAGAACTTAAAGACATGTTACTGATGGGGGATTACACATATGAAGATATCATGAAAATGTTAAAGGTATTGCTGCCCACGGGCATCTACGAGAAACTCAAGGAAAAAGAATGGGAAGTGGGAGACAAAAAGATTGTATGGGCAGAAATAGAAGACAAGGAGGAAAAACGTACTCCAGGGCTAGGCCTTGGGGAGAAAACAAAAGCATTACCAGGTTTGATAGTACAGGTTCTGCCAAGATTACTGACAACTAGAAAGGAAGATTGGGACGCCATCTCGTCCTGTAAACAGAAACACGACGAAGATACTAGTGACTTCTATTCAAGATTCGAGAAATGTTTCATTATTAATAGCGGCCTTAAACCAAGTAGCGAGTCGTACCCGCATCTTTTTGTATCAAAATTAGTCGAGAATTCCCTGCCATTAGTTAAGAACCGCGTGTACAAGGTTGAAAGTACTTGGCAGGCAAATACACCATCTCAGATGTTACAGATGTTACAATATCATCAGAACAGAATCAGAGAGGAACAGGATCAGGAACAGAAACGCATGAAAGACACGAAAATGAAAATGTTAGTAGCTCAGTCGGTTCCAGACGACGGCCAGAGAAAGGGTGCGACCCAGACAGGTCACGCCACAGCTCCCGTTAAAGAGACATGCAACTATTGCAAGCAGCCAGGTCACTACGTACACGAATGCCCAGTTCTGAAACATAATATAGCGACAGGTAAAACTAAAGAAAGACCGCATCCGCCTAAACAAGATCATAGTCCGCATCAGTCTCCACAGAATATACAGCCCGTGCAGAATACGCAGCCTATGCATGCTTCATCACATGCAGCACAGACAGTAGCGGTACCACAGCCACAGCCCATTGCCGCGACTCAGCAAGTTTCACAACAAATGTACCAGTATGCCCAGTCCGCTTACCCCGATTATCCACGATACACATGAAACAGCCTAGAGAGGGAAGGTGGCTTGCCTCTTATTGAGATTCCTGTAGATCAAGAGGGTCCTTATGTACATAGTCAAGTATTGGGAAAAGACAGAAAGTTTTTAATTGACACAGGGGCAAGTCGCACCACAATCAGCCATGATGAAGTCCCAGGGGCACCCCTCTCAGGCTCACAGAATGTTTCCCTTGGTTTTTCAGGACAGCCTATTGTAAATGAGGTATCAAAACCCGTTCCCCTGGCTGTGGGTCCATTATCACGTGTTACAGACCTGTTACTTACGAAATCATGTCCAGAAAATCTGTTAGGTATCAAAACATTGAAGGCTCTAGGAGCTGTTATATGTTGTTCCCCGGAGGGAGTTAGACTCTTTCTGCGGGATTTCAAGGGTCATTATGTGTTACAAGAGTTTGATGTCAGATTGAAAAATGTACCAGATCACTTGTGGGCGAAAGGCCCAGCTGATGTAGGTTGTATGCACATTACACCATACCGTGTTACACTCAAACCAGGTGTTGTTTTACCCAGAATCAGACAATACAAGTTACCACCCGATGCTGTAGTGGCTTTACTGGAAATCATTGAAGAGCTCATTGCCCAAGGAGTGGTCGTAGAAACCGACTCCAATATCTGTAATTCACCCATCATTCCGATTCTTAAACGTACTGACCCCAATGCACCGCCAGTATATCGGCTGGTGATTGATCTAAGAGAACTGAATAAATGCATTATTCCACAATACCCTGTGGTTCCCGACATCTCTTCCCTATTGACCGCTATTGATTCAGAAGCAACGTTCTTTACTGTAATTGACCTCAAGAACGCCTTCTTCAGTGTACCTATTGATCCGGAGAGCCAATATCTCTTCGGATTCAGTTTAAATGAACGAAGTTTCAAATTTTCACGCGCACCTCAAGGATTCACAGAAAGCCCCAGCATCTATAGTCAAGCACTGAAACGACAACTTGATTGTGTCATAATGCCAGTTAACACCGCCTTACTGCAATACGTCGATGATCTGCTGATCACCGCACGAAGTGAATCCGAATGTGAACAAGCATCATTGACAGTTTTACATTTCCTGGCCGACAAGGGACACAAGGTGTCTCCTTCAAAGCTACAATTCTGTGTTCAGCAAGTTGTGTACTTGGGTCACTTGCGGTCCAAAGTGGGGAGACAGCTCACTCCCGACCGTATTCAGTTAATTGTAAATATGCCGCAACCACAGACACAAAAGGAAGTGCGGGCCTTTATAGGCCTCACCTCGTACTGCAGACAATGGATTCCTCAGTATGCATTTCTAGCCAAACCACTCATTCAGTTAACAACGCAGGAGGCAGCGACTCCAACTGCCCTTCCTTGGACTCAGGAACATACACAGGCTTTTGAAGAATTAAAGAAAGCTTTATGTCAAGCACCAGTTCTAGCGACACCATGTTACAGCAAACCTTTTACACTTTTTGTTACAGAACGTGACGGTACAGCATTGTCTGTCCTCACCCAAGACCAAGCAGGTTCACATAAGCCTTGCGCTTATTTTTCAAGTACGTTGGATTCAGTAGCCCAGGCACTCCCTGCGTGCTTAAAGTCAGTTGCAGCGACAGCCTTAGCAATCAGACAGAGCGACTCAATTGTTTTAGGACATCCATTAACAGTTCAAGTTCCACATTCTGTAGAGGTTCTTTTAAACAGAACCCAGACTCAGCACTTAACTATAGCACGACTGACAGGTTATGAATTGACGCTCTTCCAGCCACACATAGAAATCAGACGCTGTAGCATTCTGAACCCCGCAACATTGTTACCTACAATTATGACAGATTCAGCCCCGCATGATTGCATAGAGATCATTAATGCAGTGACAAAACCTCGACGAGACTTAACAGATGTTCCACTGACAAATCCAGACCTGACACTTTATGTGGACGGTTCATGCATGAGGACAAGTACAGGAGAATTAGTGGCCGCCTATGCAGTGACCACTGAAACCGAAGTTAAAGAAACACATCGTATTGACACATTGTCTGCTCAAGCGGCGGAGCTCATCGCTCTGACCCGAGCTTGTATACTAGCCAAGAACAGAAATGTTAACATATACACTGATTCCCGTTATGCGTTCGGAGTCGTACACGACTTCGGCATGTTATGGCAAGAAAGAGGTTTCTTGACTTCTCACGGGGCCAAGATCCAACACGGTCCCCTCATTCAAGCACTGTTAGAAGCAATACATTTGCCCTCGGGCATATCAGTCATGAAGTGTAAAGCACATACTAAAGTTACAGATTCTGTTTCCCAGGGTAATGACCTGGCCGATCAGACAGCAAAACATACAGCATTGACTCACACCCAGACTACTGATATGACAAAGACAATAGCACCGACACAGTGTATGTCAGTCAGGGATTCCACCCTAGATGTAATCGATATCCAGACGCATGCCACTTCAGATGAAATAAAGAAATGGACTGAACTAGGAGGGATTCAGACAGATCAAGGATGGGTCACGAAGGAAAAATCTACATGGTTTCTCCCTGACTCAATGGTTCAAATCATGATAAATACAGCACATAGTCCTGCACATCTAGGAGAAAAAGCTATGATAGACAGTTTACAGAATCTCTGGTACAACAAACACTTACGAGCAGCAGCAAAACAGAAAGTGCGTACTTGCATGATCTGTTGTCAGTTCAATCCAGGTAAAAGCGTTCCTGTAGAGCAAGGTGGATTCCATCCTCCCGATCACCCTTTTGAAGTCCTCCAGATGGATTATATCCAGATGGACCGTTGTCGGGGATTCAAATATGTCCTCGTAGTTGTTTGTGCACTTTCCCGTTGGACCGAAGCATACCCAGTCTCAGATTACACTGCCCCGACCACTGCCAGGCAGCTGGTTCGAGAATTCTTCCCACGATACGGCTTGCCTCGTGTCGTGTACTCAGATAACGGACAGCCGTTCTCATCCGAACTCATGAAGCATGTCTCCCTTCTGTTAGGATATCAGTGGAGATTCCACTGTGTCCGACATCCTGAAGCCGCAGGCCTTGTAGAAAGGCATAACCAGACACTAAAGACACGCCTTGCAAAAGTTTGTAAAGAGAAAGGGGTCGACTGGATAGTCGCCCTTCCAGTTGCATTATTCTATATGAGAATGGTTGCCCATTCGAGATCAGGACTATCCCCGTACGAAATGGTCTTTGGCAGACCACCGAATATGTGGGGGACGCCCATGCCTAAGAAAATTACTGATGTCGATTGTAATATGCTGACAGATTACCTTGCCTCCTTGATGTCTGCACTCCAATCATGTCGTTCACAGGTTGCCGCCTCCTTCCCTGACAACACTGATGTAAAGCCGCATGATGTCCGTCCTGGCGACACAGTCTTAATAAGGAACTTTGACAGGAAAAGTCCGCTGGAGCCCCGATGGAAAGAGCCGAGGACCGTCCTTCTTACTACGAGGACAGCAATAAAAGTGGAAGGCAGAAAGGGGTGGGTACATACGAGTCATGTTAAGAAGTGCAACGAACTGAAACCAGACCGAGACTCGTCCACCCCCACCAAAGACTGTATTGAACCGAGTGACTTTAAAGTTCCCGAACGAGAGAAAACTCCCCAAGAGGAGTATAAATTGAAACTCCGATCTAGCAAGTCAGACAGTTTAATTGTTTAAGTCCTCCCCTAGGTGAATCGGTTAAATAGTTTCTGACATGTATCCCCTAGATCGAGATAGAGAGAGAGAGAGACAATTCAAGAAACGTGCATATTGCAAATCCCTCCGCAGCCACTGTATAATGACATTAGTGGTTATGTTTTTTCTAAGTCTTTTGATTATTGTGGCGAGTATACTGCTCTCCATATACTACCCTCTCTTCAAGCGTGAACAATCTGCTTACAATGTTTCTGCTGAACATTCTTTTAGTACATTACCGCCTCATGAATTGTCTTACAGACTTGCGCTGCGCAACAACACATTCATTAGCATGTTACATCACTCCCATCAGACTAGCAATGCTACCAACTGCTGGGTATGTGGCCGACTCCCTCCCCATCAGAAATACCAGGGAGCCCTGCCTCTTTTTCCGTATCCATTCTCTCACAATGGCTCCTGCGGTGCATGGAGTAGATTGATAAATTCTATAGATTCTGATATTGCCGTTACCCTCGAAGGGGGCTGGATTTGGGGAAACCTGAATTTAGTTCTGTTCTACGTCTGTTACCCTGACAGTGAAGGTCAATCTGTTACAGTAGGAACTGATCTAGAAAACGAAGTATATGGGTTAGGCAATTACACAGTTAACCTTATGATTCTTACTATTGAGTCCGAAGCTGCACCCGTCCTCCCCGCTATGTCAGTATTACCAGTCACTGGTCATCTTTGTGTTAGAAAGAAGGGTTCAGTACACTTAGGTCATAGTAAATGTACTACTGTGGTCGAATTCACTGATGAGGGTAGGTCCTCATTTCGAGCTAGACGTCATTCCTACTTTGTGTGTGGCCATACCGCATACATAAGTTTACCTCCAGATTGGGATGGTACCTGTTACATTGCCTTCCTTCTGCCCCCTGTTTTCTTGGCTCCTCCTGATTATCATAGAAATACAAATCTAGTAAACAGTAGATTCCGAAGAGACCTCCCGATTGTCGACTATACTGAAACGGCATGGGAGCAATACACAGATTTCAATAAAGGATTCTTTTTCTTCATAGGCCCCGTCCAAAACAGTAAAGCAATACGTAGATTAACTAGAACACTTGAAGCAGTAGTACATGAAACTGCCTCCGCCCTAGGCAACTTAACCGAGGAACAGTCTGCTATGCGGATTGTTGTCCTTCAAAATCGTCTTGTTATTGACGTCATCTTGGCAGATCGAGGTGGAGCTTGTAAGGTCATCGGGTCAAGTTGCTGTGTTTTCATTCCAGAAAACGCGCCATCTGTATACAAAGCTATTACACGTCTTCATAAAATTGCAAGTTTGATACATCAGAATCCAGGCACCTGGACTTGGTCCGGTTGGTTCTGGACAACGTTGACCGCTTGGGGATGGAAGATCCTATCCTTCCTAGGCATTGCCCTTATCATAGTATTCAGTTGCTGCCTGTGCCTACAGTGTGGGCCGGCGATTTGTGGACTGTGTGCCACATCATGCATTGGACATTCCAGTTTCCTCTCAAACCGTCAAAGAAAGAAAGACGAACAAATGATGTTACAAGAACAGACTGATCGATTCATGAGGATCGATATATCATGAAGGGTCCGTAGGGAACAAGGAGGGAATGAGGAAATATAAATTTTTGGTCAAGTTATGTTCCCTATCGGGTACCCCACCGTCTCCATGTACCAGCTTAAAGTGCATGTAACTTCCCTCCTGTGCCAGCTATGAAGACGCAAATACATTTGCGTCCAACGTTAACATGTCCTCTTTCAGACCCACCCTGAATGGGTTGAATATTCAGTTCCTAAGTATGCCATGCCAACGTCTTTCTGTGGTGTACTTTACACGTTTTTCAGCTCTGGCTAAGTAGGCCCTGAATTCTGCCATCGAGCCTCTTTTCCTGCCTTCTGACTCTGAAAGCCTCAGCCCAGGCTGCCTCTGAACCTGTGAACTCTGCCTTACTTCTAGTGCGGCTCACCGCGCTTGGCTCAGCCTGCTGCCTGCCAAGACTGACTTCAACCTTCGAATTATCTGGTCCGCTCCTCGAAAATGCATTCCTGCCTACTAGTTTAAGTAAACATCCCCCAGCTGCAGAGCGAAAGGGCCCGGCCACACTGTCTCTGTGCAAGTAATTCATAGCTTCTGTTACCATGCTACCATGGAAGGCCCATGCCCCCACACTTCTCATGCAGACACTTAGGCGCTTATTCACGCACTCTCAGCCAGTATAGAATAGCTTCTGCCCCAGAGACCTTTCCGCCCAGATAACTCAGTTCCTAAAACATCAGATATCAGATATGATAGAAACACAAGTTGATCTGACATGCCAGACTTCTGTCTCTTTCCGTCAGTGTAAATGTCAAGTCCCCAGCACCCTCCAGCTTCACGTCAATCACACGTCATGCAGCTGCGCGCGCATCCAGGCCTCAGATTTCTGCTGACATTGCAAGATTCTGCTCATTGTTGCCACCCACTTATGACACCTACCTGTGACGTTTCTAGCACACACCTCTATGTTCACGCCTAGTTCACGCCTCCTAATTACGTATCTGTATCACGTGTGTGTTTTATCTTGTTTCTCTCAGCTGTTACGCCTACTGTATTGGTTTCTATAATGTAACTTAAGTATATAAGCTATGTATTGTCAATAAAATACTGCTCTATCCCTTCTTACACCCCTGTGGTGGTAAGAATCCGATATCCGGTCATGACCATTCCTTTTTAAGGAATAAAACCCCTAAGAACTCTAACACCACGGACTCTGCCTTTTTCTTTCCGATTGAGTTATTATTGATTAAGTACTTACCTGCATAGAAATTAAGACGGTAAATAAAATATTTACCACAAGAGGACGTCCCTGCTGCTAGAGGACTGCTCTGCTGCTTGAGGACCTTGCTTCCCAGGGGACGTCCCTGCTACTAGAGGACTGCTCTGCTGCTTAAGGACCTTGCTTCCCAGAGGACGTCCCTGCTGCTAGAGGACTGCTCTGCTGCTGAGGACCTTGCTTCCCAGAGGACGTCCCTGCTGCTAGAGGACTGCTCTGCTGCTGAGGACCTTGCTTCCCAGAGGACGTCCCTGCTGCTAGAGGACTGCGCTGCTGCTGAGGACCTTGCTTCCCGGAGGACGTTCCTGCTGCTAGAGGACTGCTCTGCTGCTGAGGACCATGCTTCCCAGAGGACGTCCCTGCTGCTAGAGGACTGCTCTGCTGCTTGAGGACCTTGCTTCCCAGAGGACGTTCCTGCTGCTAGAGGCCTGCTCTGCTGCTGAGGACCTTGCTTCCCAGAGGACGTCCCTGCTACTAGAGGCCTGCTCTGCTGCTTGAGGACCTTGCTTCCCAGAGGACGTCCCTGCTGCTAGAGGCCTGCTCTGCTGCTTGAGGACCTTTCTTCCCAGAGGAGTTCCCTGCTGCTAGAGGACCGCTCTGCTGCTAGAGGACCGCTCTGCTGCTTGAGGACCTTGCTTCCCAGAGGACGTCCCTGCTGCTAGAGGACCGCTCTGATGCTTGAGGACCTTGCTTCCCAGTGGGCGTCCCTGTTGCTAGAGGACCGCTCTGATGCTTGAGGACCTTGCCTCCCAGAGGACGTCCCTGCTGCTAGAGGACTGCTCTGCTGCTTGAGGACCTTGCTTCCCAGAGGACGTCCCTGCTGCTAGAGGCCTGCTCTGCTGCTTGAGGACCTTGCTTCCCAGAGGACGTCCCTGCTGCTAGAGGCCTGCCTGGGTTCCGGAGGTCTGCACTGTTGCTGCTACAGGCCTGCTCTGCTGCTTGAGGACCTTGCTTCCCAGAGGACGTCCCTGCTGCTAGAGGACTGCTCTGCTGCTTGAGGACCTTGCTTCCCAGAGAACGTCCCTGCTGCAAGAGGCCTGCCTGGGTTCCGGAGGTCTGCACTGCTGCTGCTAGAGGACTGCTCTGCTGCTTGAGGACCTTGCTTCCCAGAGGACGTCCCTGCTGCTAGAGGCCTGCCTGGGTTCCGGAGGTCTGCACTGCTGCTACTAGAGGCCTGCTTTGCTGCTTGAGGACCTTGCTTCCCAGAGGACGTCCCTGTTGCTAGAGGACCGCTCTGCTGCTTGAGGACCTTGCTTCCCTGAGGACGTCCCTGCTGCTAGAGGTAGAGGACCGCTCTGCTGCTTGAGGACCATGCTTCCCAGAGGACGTCCCTGCTGCTAGAGGACTGCTCTGCTGCTGAGGACCTTGCTCCCCAGAGGACTTCCCTGCTGCTAGAGGCCTGCCTGGGTTCCGGAGGTCTGCACTGATGCTGCTAGAGGACCGCTCTGCTGCTTGAGGACCTTGCTTCCCAGAGGACGTCCCTGCTGCTAGAGGACTGCTCTGCTGCTTGAGGACCTTGCTTCCCAGAGGACGTCCCTGCTGCTTGAGGACTGCTCTGCTGCTGAGGACCTTGCTTCCCAGAGGACATCCCTGCTGCTAGAGGACTGCTCTGCTGGTGAGGACCTTGCTTCCCAGAGGATGCCCCTGCTGCTAGAGGACTGCTCTGCTGCTGAGGACCTTGCTTCCCAGAGAACGTCCCTGCTGCTAGAGGCCTGCTCTGCTGCTTGAGGACCTTGCTTCCCAGAGGACGTCCCTGCTGCTGAGGACCTTCTTCCCAGAGGACGTCCCTGCTGCTAGAGGACTTCTCTGCTGCTTGAGGACCTTGCTTCCCAGAGAATGTCCCTGCTACTAGAGGCCTGCTCTGCTGCTGAGGACCTTGCTTCCCAGAGGACGTCCCTGCTGCTAGAGGACCGCTCTGCTGCTTGAGGACCATGCTTCCCAGAGGACGTCCCTGCTGCTAGAGGACTGCTCTGCTGCTGAGGACCTTGCTCCCCAGAGGACTTCCCTGCTGCTAGAGGCCTGCCTGGGTTCCGGAGGTCTGCACTGATGCTGCTAGAGGACCGCTCTGCTGCTTGAGGACCTTGCTTCCCAGAGGACGTCCCTGCTGCTAGAGGACTGCTCTGCTGCTTGAGGACCTTGCTTCCCAGAGGACGTCCCTGCTGCTTGAGGACTGCTCTGCTGCTGAGGACCTTGCTTCCCAGAGGACATCCCTGCTGCTAGAGGACTGCTCTGCTGCTGAGGACCTTGCTTCCCAGAGGATGTCCCTGCTGCTAGAGGACTGCTCTGCTGCTGAGGACCTTGCTTCCCAGAGAACGTCCCTGCTGCTAGAGGCCTGCTCTGCTGCTTGAGGACCTTGCTTCCCAGAGGACGTCCTGCTGCTGAGGACCTTGCTTCCCAGAGGACGTCCCTGCTGCTAGAGGACTTCTCTGCTGCTTGAGGACCTTGCTTCCCAGAGAATGTTCCTGCTACTAGAGGCCTGCTCTGCTGCTGAGGACCTTGCTTCCCAGAGGACGTCCCTGCTGCTAGAGGACTTCTCTGCTGCTTGAGGACCTTGCTTCCCAGAGGACGTCCCTGCTGCTAGAGGACTGCTCTGCTGCTTGAGGACCTTGCTTCCCAGAGGACGTCCCTGCTGCTAGAGGACTGCTCTGCTGCTTGAGGACCTTGCTTCCCGGAGGACGTCCCTGCTGCTAGAGGCCTGCTCCGCTGCTTGAGGACCTTGCTTCCCAGAGGACGTCCCTGCTGCTAGAGGACTGCTCTGCTGCTTGACGACCTTTCTTCCCAGAGGACTTCCCTTCTACTAGAGGCCTGCCTGGGTTCCGGAGGTCTGCACTACTGCCACTAGAGGCCTGCTCTGCTGCTTGAGGACCTTGCTTCCCAGAGGACGTCCCTGCTGCTAGAGGACTGCTCTGCTACTTGAGGACCTTGCTTCCCAGAGGATGTCCCTGCTGCTAGAGGCCTGCTCTGCTGCTTGAGGACCTTGCTTCCCAGAGGACGCCCCTGCTGCTAGAGGCCTGCTCTGCTGCTTGAGGACCTTGCTTCCCAGAGGACGTCCCTGCTGCTAGAGGACTGCTCTGCTGCTTGAGGACCTTGCTTCCCAGGGGACGTCCCTGCTACTAGAGGACTGGTCTGCTGCTTGAGGACCTTGCTTCCCAGAGGACGTCCCTGCTGCTAGAGGACTGCTCTGCTGCTGAGGACCTTGCTTCCCAGAGGACGTCCCTGCTGCTAGAGGACTGCTCTGCTGCTGAGGACCTTGCTTCCCAGAGGACGTCTCTGCTGCTAGAGGACTGCGCTGCTGCTGAGGACCTTGCTTCCCGGAGGACGTCCCTGCTGCTAGAGGACTGCTCTGCTGCTGAGGACCTTGCTTCCCAGAGGACGTCCCTGCTGCTAGAGGACTGCTCTGCTGCTTGAGGACCTTGCTTCCCAGAGGACGTTCCTGCTGCTAGAGGCCTGCTCTGCTGCTGAGGACCTTGCTTCCCAGAGGACGTCCCTGCTACTAGAGGCCTGCTCTGCTGCTTGAGGACCTTGCTTCCCAGAGGACGTCCCTCCTGCTAGAGGCCTGCTCTGCTGCTTGAGGACCTTTCTTCCCAGAGGAGTTCCCTGTTGCTAGAGGACCGCTCTGCTGCTAGAGGACCGCTCTGCTGCTTGAGGACCTTGCTTCCCAGAGGACGTCCCTGCTGCTAGAGGACCGCTCTGATGCTTGAGGACCTTGCTTCCCAGAGGGCGTCCCTGTTGCTAGAGGACCGCTCTGATGCTTGAGGACCTTGCCTCCCAGAGGACGTCCCTGCTGCTAGAGGACTGCTCTGCTGCTTGAGGACCTTGCTTCCCAGAGGACGTCCCTGCTGCTAGAGGCCTGCTCTGCTGCTTGAAGACCTTGCTTCCCAGAGGACGTCCCTGCTGCTAGAGGCCTGCCTGGGTTCCGGAGGTCTGCACTGTTGCTGCTACAGGCCTGCTCTGCTGCTTGAGGACCTTGCTTCCCAGAGGACGTCCCTGCTGCTAGAGGACTGCTCTGCTGCTTGAGGACCTTGCTTCCCAGAGAACGTCCCTGCTGCAAGAGGCCTGCCTGGGTTCCGGAGGTCTGCACTGCTGCTGCTAGAGGCCTGCTCTGCTGCTTGAGGACTGCTCTGCTGCTGCTAGAGGCCTGCTCTGCTGCTTGAGGACCTTGTTTCCCAGAGGACGACCCTGCTGCTAGAGGACTGCTCTGCTGCTTGAGGACCTTGCTTCCTAGAGGACGTCCCTGCTGCTAGAGGCCTGCCTGGGTTCCGGAGGTCTGCACTGCTGCTACTAGAGGCCTGCTTTGCTGCTTGAGGACCTTGCTTCCCAGAGGACGTCCCTGTTGCTAGAGGACCGCTCTGCTGCTTGAGGACCTTGCTTCCCTGAGGACGTCCCTGCTGCTAGAGGACCGCTCTGCTGCTTGAGGACCATGCTTCCCAGAGGACGTCCCTGCTGCTAGAGGACTGCTCTGCTGCTGAGGACCTTGCTCCCCAGAGGACTTCCCTGCTGCTAGAGGCCTGCCTGGGTTCCGGAGGTCTGCACTGATGCTGCTAGAGGACCGCTCTGGTGCTTGAGGACCTTGCTTCCCAGAGGACGTCCCTGCTGCTAGAGGACTGCTCTGCTGCTTGAGGACCTTGCTTCCCAGAGGACGTCCCTGCTGCTTGAGGACTGCTCTGCTGCTGAGGACCTTGCTTCCTAGAGGACATCCCTGCTGCTAGAGGACTGCTCTGCTGCTGAGGACCTTGCTTCCCAGAGGATGTCCCTGCTGCTAGAGGACTGCTCTGCTGCTGAGGACCTTGCTTCCCAGAGAACGTCCCTGCTGCTAGAGGCCTGCTCTGCTGCTTGAGGACCTTGCTTCCCAGAGGACGTCCCTGCTGCTGAGGACCTTGCTTCCTAGAGGACGTCCCTGCTGCTAGAGGACTTCTCTGCTGCTTGAGGACCTTGCTTCCCAGAGAATGTCCCTGCTACTAGAGGCCTGCTCTGCTGCTGAGGACCTTGCTTCCCAGAGGACGTCCCTGCTGCTAGAGGACCGCTCTGCTGCTTGAGGACCATGCTTCCCAGAGGACGTCCCTGCTGCTAGAGGACTGCTCTGCTGCTGAGGACCTTGCTCCCCAGAGGACTTCCCTGCTGCTAGAGGCCTGCCTGGGTTCCGGAGGTCTGCACTGATGCTGCTAGAGGACCGCTCTGCTGCTTGAGGACCTTGCTTCCCAGAGGACGTCCCTGCTGCTAGAGGACTGCTCTGCTGCTTGAGGACCTTGCTTCCCAGAGGACGTCCCTGCTGCTTGAGGACTGCTCTGCTGCTGAGGACCTTGCTTCCCAGAGGACATCCCTGCTGCTAGAGGACTGCTCTGCTGCTGAGGACCCTGCTTCCCAGAGGATGTCCCTGCTGCTAGAGGACTGCTCTGCTGCTGAGGACCTTGCTTCCCAGAGAACGTCCCTGCTGCTAGAGGCCTGCTCTGCTGCTTGAGGACCTTGCTTCCCAGAGGACGTCCCTGCTGCTGAGGACCTTGCTTCCCAGAGGACGTCCCTGCTGCTAGAGGACTTCTCTGCTGCTTGAGGACCTTGCTTCCCAGAGAATGTCCCTGCTACTAGAGGCCTGCTCTGCTGCTGAGGACCTTGCTTCCCAGAGGACGTCCCTGCTGCTAGAGGACTTCTCTGCTGCTTGAGGACCTTGCTTCCCAGAGGACGTCCCTGCTGCTAGACGCCTGCTCTGCTGCTTGAGGACCTTGCTTCCCAGAGGATGTCCCTGCTACTAGAGGCCTGCTCTCCTGCTGAGGACCTTGCTTCCCAGAGGACGTCCATGCTGCTAGAGGTCTGCTCTGCTGCTTGAGGACCTTGCTTTCCAGAGGACGTCCCTGCTGCTAGAGGCCTGCTCTGCTGCTTGAGGACCTTGCTTCCTAGAGGACGTCTCTGCTGCTAGATGCCTGCCTGGATTCCGGAGGTCTGCACTGCTGCTGCTAGAGGACCGCTCTGCTGCTTGAGGACCTTGCTTCCCAGAGGACGTCCCTGCTGCTAGAGGCCTGCTCTGTTGCTTGAGGACCTTGCTTCCCAGAGGACGTCCCTGCTGCTAGAGGCCTGCTCTGCTGCTTGAGGACCTTGCTTCCCAGAAGATGTCCCTGCTGCTAGAGGCCTGCTCTGTTGCTTGAGGACCTTGCTTCCCAGAGGACGTCCCTGCTGCTAGAGGCCTGCTCTGCTGCTTGAGGACCTTGCTTCCCAGAGGACGTCCCTGCTGCTAGAGGACTGCTCTGCTGCTGAGGACCTTGCTTCCCCGAGGACGTCCCTGCTGCTAGAGGCCTGCTCTGCTGCTTGAGGACCTTGCTTCCCAGAGGTCTTCCCTGCTGCTAGAGGCCTGCTTGGGTTCCGGAGGTCTGCACTGCTGCTGCTAGAGGACCGCTCTGCTGCTTGAGGACCTTGCTTCCCAGAGAACGTCCCTGCTGCTAGAGGCCCGTTATGCTGCTTGAGAACCTTGCTTTCCAGAGGACGTCCCTGCTACTAGAAGCCTACCTTGATGCTTGACGGAGAACTGTACCATCTCCATGAATACAGGACCACCAAACATGAGTGCAAGGGATAGTTGGCTAGCCTTCTGTGTGAGCTACAGGGGCATAACAAGTTCCAGAGACCTTGAAATCTACACCTCATCTCTGTTGGACTGAGTGTTAATACCCCCTTCCCCCCACCAAATCGTGTCTTCCAGGTCTTGCACTCTTGGAAGTGGTATTAGAGGTCCTGCTCCTGCCTAGCCCTAAATGTGGGACTTCTAAAAAGTCTCACTGAAAGTACTAGAAGAACTGACAGAAGACTAGGAGCTGCCTGACAGTGGATCCACCCTAGGTGAATTGACCGTTGGTCTGACTGTGTAGTAGCTCCTGCTACGTTAGTCTATGTAGCGGCAAATTCTGCTCACCAGGGCCGCTCAGTGATAGTGTCTGGCTTAATGGAGCCCTCTTCTGCTACAGATTGTAGCTCTGTCACGCTGGAGGTTTCGGTCTTCCAAAATGTTGTCTAAGTCTGAAGGTAAACATTTTCACTGGGCTCAATGGTGACCAGCTCCCAATTGATGACGACTGCAAGGAAGCTGGCTCTGTATATATTATACCAAAGTGAGGTATAGTTTGCACAGAATCCAGCGGATCCCCGAAGGTAGGCAGAGGTAAAAGTAGATAGTACCTCACTCTCTATTTTTGGTTGTGTTGTTGAGCAGTGAGGCCTTATCAGAGGGTAGTGCTAAGCATTTATTGTACACACTCAGGCAAGGAATACTTTCACACACTCAAGGACTGAACTCAGACCAACTTGTTTGTATAAAATATTATTTAGTTGTAGTTTATTTTTATAGAGCCAAGCCCGGCCTGGTACAGGTATGTATAGCAATACTTTGTAGAAATATATGCAATCAAATGACAGTTCAAATGCAGTGAATCAATATACAGTTGAATTACTTTGTAATTACTTTTCCTGCTCAGTCAGGTATCTCAAGATACCTGGTTGGTACATTTCCTGTGGGAAGGAAGAACATGGTCAATGTTTCTGCACATTTGTTTCAGTTTTTATAATGTACTGATGAGCAAATATCTAGTTCTCCGAAAGCAGAACTAGGGTTTATGTGTCCATGGGTAAGAGTAGGTTCACAGTGTGGCAGTAAGTTGCACCACCAGCGGCACCGAGGCGACCAGGTGCGAAGTGCACGGTCCGTATGTTAGCCAATGGCGCAAGCATGGCTGTGGGAGTGGTGGACTGCGGCAAGCAGGCCACCAAGTTGGATAAACATGGACTCCTGGGGTTAGGGACAACACGGAGGCAAAATGGCCCACACAAGAACTACACTGCCAGTGGCATAGAGGCGGCTGGGTGTAGGATGCAGTCCTGGCTGTGGTTATAGGCATCGGTCAAGGATTCCTCCGAATCAGTCAGTTGCTGTAGGCGAAGGAGATCTTTAGGAGTTGCTGCTTTTGGGCCTGCTTCGTTCGATGACAGAATCAGTCGGACAGTTGTGGTTGGTTCCTCTGGACTGCTTCGACTCTTTCGTTTGGTGCGTTTGCCTTCGGTTGTAGTTGAGAGGAGATCTTCAGTTGACGACTGCATGTTGGTTTTTAGGAGCTTGCTTGTCGGGCATCACTATGATCCAGGCTTGGATCACTGGTAGGACCTCCTTGAGAGTTTGATTCACTCCTGCTCAGGCTCGGGTCGTCAGGTACAGAGTGGAGGTGACCCACGGAGTGGGCCAGAATCAATGTTGGTTTAGCTTGAACAAGTCCGATGCTCACAGTTGACAAAAAAATCTTTTAGGATTTGAAGGCAGGGTGAGTTCTCTGGGTTTTTGAGGACTGCCGACTGCAGGACACACCGAAGTTCTTTTGGAGGAGTCCGAGGTTGGGAAAGGCCGGTAGGGCTGGGGCCAAGTCAGTAGTTGTCCTCCTCGTCGCAAGGCTTTTCGGTCTTTCTTCTTTTCTCCTATTCGGCTCTGGTCTGAGGAGCCAAAGTTTGGTGTTGCCCCTAAATACTCAATTTTGGGGTGTGACTGGTAGAGACAGGTTGGGGCTAATGGGCCCTTTCCTTGGGGTGGGTACAGCCCCTTGCGCTGTGCAGTGACATATAGTATGTATCAAGGTCCCCTCTTCATGCCCGCAGCAGAGACACACCGGGGAAGCCACCAAGCCCGCCCTCCAGAGCCTAACCCTGGTAAAATAAACCCGGTGGAGGTATTTAAATTGAATAATCCACAGGCGCACTGCAATAGCCGCCCCACACAGGGGAAGCCAAAGCTTCTGTCCAGTCCTCTTCTTCCATCTGGCCCACATCACCCTCCCAGGCCTCCCACAGACGCTGCAAAGAGGAGGAACCGTCCGTAACCAGGGACTGATAGATTTTGGAGATCTTATGGTCTAGGAGGTCCCCGATAAAAACCTTAGCCGGGCTAAAGTCGAGACCCTCCAAGCTGGGAGCAAAAGCATGCTGAAATTGTAAATATTTAAGGAACTGACAGACGTCCGAATGTCTGGAAAGGATTTCAACACCATACCGTGCATAACGTCCCCCAGAGTAGATATCCCGATGTTATCTCAATTGCGAAACCCGGAGAGACTCCGCAACTGCAGAAAACGGTCGTTGTGCCATAATAGGGTCTCCCTAGTCAATCTATTCCACCAGCCCATCTTCCGCAATGCCTGCCTCCAGATCTGAAAAACACTCTGTGTGACAGGCAGAAGGAGACGCCTCAACGGAGCAGAGTATAGAATAATGTGTAGGGACTGGTCCCCCATGCAGCGCCGCTCCACGCGTACGCTGGGTCTACCCTGTCTC
Organism: Lissotriton vulgaris; assembly: GCF_964263255.1. Classification (NCBI taxonomy): domain Eukaryota; kingdom Metazoa; phylum Chordata; class Amphibia; order Caudata; family Salamandridae; genus Lissotriton; species Lissotriton vulgaris. Next base: position 354,889,252 of record NC_141686.1, on the reverse strand, counting down.
CATACCACCACTCGTTTAAGACAAGTAGATGCAATGCAACATAATAACATAATTGGACCAAATATCAGAGGTTGCCAGTCCCCCGCTATATGTACATAGGAAGCACGTCTGGACCGTCACCCTCACCGCCCCACCCTCCCAAACGAACTGTCCCAGAACTGAATTCACCTGCCGGAACCACCGTGGGGGAATCTGATAGGGATGATTTTGTAATTGATACAGTAGTCGCGGGAGTGACACCATCTTAAAGATGGCTGACCGGCCGTAGATGGACAGAGGTATGTGGGACCGGGTCTTAATGTCCTCACGCACCCGCTCCCATACAGGTACAAGATTATGTTCCCAGGCCGTGGTGGGGGAATCGGACAAATACACCCCCAAATATTTCATGCCCCCTTGTACTACCTGTACAGAGGACGCCCAAGAACCAAGCTCGCCCGACCTCCCAACACCCACAGGGTGGACTTCCGAGGGTTCATATATAAACAAGATGTTACCCCGAAGATCTTCATAATACAAAACAGCTGAGGGTGCGTTCGTTCCAGGTTGGTAAGAAACAACAAAACATCGTCAGCATAAAGGATGATGCAATCGGACAGTCCATGCACCCATTCAAACGCGGACACCTGAACGTCCATCCTAACCCAAGCAGCCAAGGGTTCCATTGCTAAAGCGAAAAGATATGGGGCTAATAGACACCCCTGCCTGGTGCCCCGCCCAATAGGGAATGCGGAAGAAACAAAGCCTGCCACTCGCACCGAGGCCGTTAAGTCAGTATACAAGAGGGTGAGGTAGAACAAAAAACGCGGTCCGAAATTCAGCCACCGCAGTAGCGCAAATAAATAGACCCAACTCAAGGAGTCAAACACCCGGTCCATATCCGCCAACAGAAGCGCTGCCCGTTCCCCCAGTCCCTGGATCGTCGAGACTGCCACATGAGCCTGCCTAATATTATGGCGTGTTACACGCTGGGACATATACCCAGCTTGGTCCGGGTGTACCAGTAAGGCTATGTGAAGGCAGAGGCAGTTCGCCAAAGCTTTAGCTAATATCGGTCAGGAGGGAGATAGGGCGATACGAGGCGTGTTGCTCCGGCTGTCTACCAGGCTTATGAAAAACTACTATATCAGCATATTTGTAGTGCTGGGCAGACACATCCAGTGCCTGGCCTCCTCCACCACCCTGCGGTAGTGGGGTCCCAGCTGCAAAAAATATATTTTTTTTAATTCGCAGGGAAAGCCTTTAGGGCCTGGGGCCTTGCCAGAATCAATATCACCCAAGGCCGCCTTCGTCAGTAAGCGGGCCTTCCAATTGTTCCCTAACCGCATCCGAGAGTGCCTTCGGTGGGAGGTCGTCCAAGAAACGATCAATGACTTCCGCTGGGAGGCATTCCTTAGGGGCATATAACTGAGCATAATACTCTGCAAAACTGCATGCAATAGCTGACGTGCCTGACACAGGTAGGCCATCCGACTCCACGACACCTGGAAGGTCCTGGGGTGCGAATCAAACCCTGACACAATCGGTGCAGCATTTTACTAGATTTGTCACCCCATTGGTAGATCCTACTACGGATAGTAAGCCAGGCCTGTCGAGCCTCATATAAGCGGATATGAGAGTATTCCTGCTGCGCTAACAGGTCGCCACATCTATAGAAACTCTTTTCAATGGGACACCCCAGGGAGGCTCCTGAGATCCCCCTCACAGAAAAAACATGTGACTCTCAGATTTTCAGGACCAGATGGGGTGGTCGCTCCTTTTCGGTAGCAGCCGCCATGCTATTGAATTCCCTACCCACCATTACCTCCAGCGTGGACTCTAATCCGGTTTTTAAAAAACCTCTGAAAACCTGGCTTATCTCATCTAAGGTTGCTGCAGGTGTACTTCTTTCATTTCGCCTCGTTTGTCTGCTCTAGCGCCTTGACACCTTTGGGTAGAAGTACACTCGTTAAATAATATCCAATCCTATCAAGCCGCACCACCTGTTGATTTAGCTATGAGGTCAATATGGAATATTGAAACATTTTCCCTGATCGTTTATCGCAGTATTCATGGAGAAGGGTCTGCTCTGGGAGTGAGCTAGCGCTTGGCTGCAGTTCCTGTTCAGTATTGTGAATAGAGGCATCCTATAATGAATCAATCAGAAATCTGCTCCTTTGTGGCCGGAATATTTTAGGTTCTCAAGCCGCAAAACTGCAACTCAAAGCAAAAAACGAATAGGAGGCTTCTGGTAAAGAAAAGGCTGCTCTGGAAACTAAGAAGCAGCAGGCTAAACACAAAAGAAAGACTGACTCTCTTCCACTGCAGGAGTCCATTAAGAGTGGAACATGATGAGTGTTCTGCAAGAGGACAAGTATATCAGACAGAAAAGTGAAAGTGACCTGGACTCTTCATACAGTCTAGGGTGCACCCCCTGCTCCCCCAGAGGTGTTTGGCCCGGATTTATAACTCCATAGAACAAGGACTCAGTTTAATGCACCAAACAAAATGAGTCAAAATCTAACTGGTTTTTGACTCAAACACTGCTCGCTGAGCAGCACTGCGTAGGGAGTGTTTTTTGGTAACTACCAGCCCCACTAGATGAGATGGGAAACACAGTACAACTCCCAAAACTCTTTTCATAAATTAATAACACACTTAAAACAAGCATTTACAATGCAATGGTCTCGTCTTTGTTAAAGTTAGAGCTATTGGCATTGCAAATGGCATTGTTTTCATTTTTTTTTTTTTAAACATAAATAGATGGTATTGTCATTTACAATGGCAATAGGTGAGCTTTAGAGGATAGTAGAGAGTATTAGCAGACACAGAGCCCCCCCCACACACACACACAGAGCCACACACACACACACAGAGCCACACACACACACACACACAGAGCCACACACACACAGAAAGCCCCCCACACACACACAGAGGGAACAGAGGCAAGAAAAGCGAGCACAACAGGGAACAGAGGCAAGAAAAGGATCACAACCAGGGAACAGAGGCAAGAAAAAACGATCACAACCAGGGAAGAGAGGCAAGAAAAAACGATCACAACCAGGGAAGAGAGGCAAGAAAAAACGATTATAACCAGGGAAGAAAGACACGAAAAAACGATCACAACCAGGGAAGAGAGGCAAGAAAAAACAATTACAACCAGGGAAGAGAGGCAAGAAAAACAATCACAACCAGGGAACAGAGGCACACACACACCCACAGAGCCACACACACAGGGCCACACACACACACAGCCACACACACAGCCACACACACAGCCACACACACAGCCACACACACACACACACACACACAGCCACACCCACACACAAGCCACAAACACAGCCACACACACACACACACAGCTACACACACACAGTTACACACACACACAGCTACACACACACACAGCCACACACACACACAGCCACACATCTTCCATCCATTCACCCATCCAGACATATACCCACCTACTGAATCATCCATCAAACATACAATCCACCCATCCAACACCTAACTCAATTCAACCATCCACTGGCTCAATTCAAACATAAAACTCCTTCCAGCCACCCATTGACTCGTGCATTCCATTAACTTCATCAATGTAACTACCATTCAACTGGACCACCCACTAACTCATGCATCCACTGACTCCATCCACCCGCTGACTCATGCATCCACGTGCTATTGATTACCTTTTTGCCTTTAGGAAAGCTATCAAGACCTTTCTGTTCACCTCACTATAAATGGGATCGGTCCTTTTGATATTTCTCAGTCTGGTATTTGTTGTTTGTGCCCTCTTTGTGGCTAGCCCTGGGACGCCCCTTTGCTGGGGCAGCTGTGCCCTCTATAAAAACGGTTAACATAACATAACATAACAAAAAATTGTTAACATAACACTGACTCATGCATCCACCCAACCACCACTCAACTCCATTCACCCACTGACACATACGTCCAACCATCAATTCATGAATCCACCAACTCTATTCAACCAACCACCACTCAACTTTATCCACCCACTGACTCCATCCACCCAACCATCACTCATCCACATTCACCCACTGACCCCATCCACCACTGTACTCCATCCACCCACCAACTCATGCATTCACTGACTCCATCCACCCAACCACCACTCAACTCCATTAACTCAATGAAACATATATCTACCACTGTACTCTATCCACCCACTGACTCATGCATCCACTGACTCCTAACAGTTTGAGCCCCTCAGTCACTTCGGGACACTCGCCGAGTCTCTGCCCCTCACTTTCCAAGCCCCCACCCCGCCGCCTTCCTCGTACACACTCTCACATCACCGTCCTTAGCTGCCCACAGGCAGCCTCCGCCCCTCCCTCCCTGAAGCGGCGTCAGAGCCCGGCTTACCGTGGGCAGCTTCCACTTGATCATGAAGACCGTGAAGTCCTGGCTCAAGTGCCGGTGGCCGTGGCCAGCTGGCAGGCAGGGGATGGCGTAGCTCTAGCAGCTCTGAGTGACCCAGGCGTGCTCCCACTGCTCCCAGAAGGCCTGCTCGTAGAAGTAGCAGGCTATTACGATGGTGGCAGGCACGGTGTAGAGCCCGCTGAAGATGCCAATGCGCACCATCAACTTCTCCAGCTTCTCGGTCTTTGTGCCATCGTGCTTCATGATGGTGCGAATGCGGAAAAGTGACACAAAGCCAGCCAGCAGGAAGGAGGTGCCAATGAAGAGCACGAAGCAACGCAGAGCGTCCACGCTGTTGATGCCCACAAAGCAGCCGCCGCTCAGCACATCGACGTTCACTTGTCCCATGGCTAAGCTGTTGATGGTCTTGACAGCGGGCACATTCCAAGCAGCCAGTGGAAGTACTGCGAGTTGGCTCCAATGACTTTGTGGCCCTACTTCATGCCAGCCGCCAGGAACCAGGTGAGAAAGATAACTCACCAGATGGACGAGGCCATGCTGAAGAAGTACAGCAGCATGAGTAACCAATTGGGTCAGGACCCAAGAAAGCAAAGCCATTGTTTACCTGTGCTCAGGTCATGCTGCTATCAGGCCGCCACCGAGCATACCTGACCTCAGGCTATTGGCTGCCTGCGCTAAGGAGAGGCAGGGCCAGGCCCCTCCCTGCAGCAGTGGCTCGCCTTCCCTTCAGAGGGAGCCTCAGTCCGCTGTGTCAGGTGCCCCACAAGACTCACCTGGGCTTGTGAAGCGATACTGCAGAGACGACAGGGACCACCGCCCCTGTTCCCAAACAACCCCCACAGGGAACAACACCCGTCACGGATTGGATGGATCCAGGGAAGGGGGCCAAATAAATAACGGGAGTGGCCTTGGTGGACGGGTCGAAGGGCAGGGTCTTGGCACAGCTGGGAAACAAGAGGAGATCAGATGAGGAATAGGTACTATTTCTGCAGCAGAACACTCCACAACACGCATGCAGGATGGAGCCCTTGGCTCCGGTACTCACCAAGACACACTCGTGCCGAACCCAGGAAGACGTCACAACGTAGCGTCCAGGTACCTTGGTGCCTTGTAGTATAAACGAAAGGAAGCGCTCCTGTGCCAGAACCACCAATAACAAAGAAACAACAGAAGGCGCTCCTGCGCATAAGTGACCAATAACAAAACTCCAGGGTAAGCGCTATAGCGCGGCCCAATGCATGTTTGAACAATGCTCCTGAGGCACATGCAATAGAACAGCAGTGTTCCTACGCGTCATGCGTCAGGTCACTAGTAGCAGCGCTCCTGTGTAAGTAAAGTACAAAACAAACAAAGCCTGTCACAGCGCTCCTGCGCTTGCTAACAGAACATGCAGCAGCGCTCCTGCGTAAGTAAAGTACAAAACAAATAAAGCCTGTCACAGCGCTTCTGCGCTTGCTAACAGACATGCAGCAGCGCTCCTGCGCCAGGATAGGGTTAATCCAACAACGGAGCACTGCGCTCCTGCACACAGCAACCGGATCAAGTGGAGATAGAAACCCCGCAAGGTAGTCTGAGCCCCGAGGGCTCGAAGAAGTACTAGACAGCGCAGCACACGCTGGTACTCGAAATGCGGCCAGAAGGATGTCACGCAACGCCAGGAGGCTAGGGGCAGGCGTCACCGTGACTAGTCATGCCGTGGAACTCCAGGGATCAGGGTACGGCAGAACCAGTCCGATGCCGTCAGCTTGAGCTCCGAGCACAATCCAGAAAGCGGAATCAGAAGCGCCGACCCGGAGGTGCTTCCTGCCTTTAACCCTAGTCCCCCGGAAGCGCTGTCATTGGCCGGAGGTCTAGACCGGGATACTCTTTCCGGCCGGAAGTGAGTATTCCCGCATGAATGTTGTGGTGTTTGAACGGCGGAAAACCGCCACCTGACACGCTGCAAGCGTCCTCCCTGCTCAGAGATGTGCCCACGTGGACTGGCACCCGAAGGTCTGAAGACACCCGCAGTGGCCGTGTGCCCTTTGCCCTCCTTCTTGTGAGCCTGCCTTCTCCGGTGGTTGCCGCAGGATGGCCAAGACATGAGAGCTGGAGACCGCCAGCTCAGCCCGCACCCTCCATCTACCTCCTTCCTCCTCCCCCTCTTTCTGCTGCAGAGCTCAGAGTAACTGAAGGTAAGGAAACACCTCTCGGCGCAGACACGCAGAAGCAACCCGATACCGGCAACTCTCTTGTCGCCATTATTTCCCCACAATGCAAATCTCATCTGCGAGTCTGACCCATATCAGCCTTTCATGAGGGAAAGTTTAGTAAAATGTCTCCCCCCCACGGCAATGCAATGGGGTTTCGCATTTGTACTGCTCATCTGTTTCCATCGGGTGCTCCGGGCACATGTGCTTGTACATGGGTACGGAACGGGTGGCCACTCCCCAATCGCACACTGTTGTGCCATGGAAGGTGGATGGCATTGCGGTTAGGGGTGTTCCCGTAACCAAATAATATGTGCTTGTCACTGCAGCTGCGCTGCCTCTATTTATTTTGCTTTCTCCTTACGCTTTTTTCATTTTCACTGGTGCGTGTTTTTTCTTTTAAATTCTAACTATTCTTTGCATCAGAAGCCAGTCTCCTTTGTCATTGTTTTAGAACGAAAACGTACTTTTGTATGTTTTAGAAGATGTAGGAAGTGATTAGTCGGTTTTTGAATCGCTACTCGGGTGGTGCAAGGACTCGTTCGCCGTGTGTGGACTATTCCCAGCATACAGTGACCAATTAGGTCTCCCCTGCCTGTAATTGAGCGCTCTTGCGCCTGACACCATGGTTTAGAGTTCACTGATGTGTCTTCTGGAGAGATCTCCGTGCTACCTGCATGTGGGCGGCTTGAATTTCGGCGGAGCCTGCCTTTCTTTCTATTTAAATAAAAGCGGGTTTCATTTCACTGGGTAATAAGCACCTCCCTTTGAAGTGCTTTAGAACGTGTATTTAAATCTTATGAACTGTGTGAAACGTAAGAACCTACTGTAAGGATTACGTTGATGATGACGAGAACTTGTAAAGCTCTGACAGTGAAGCTGGGGGATACTGGTGCTGAGGCTAGGTAGGTATAAAACACAAACTGCAAAGGGCTCAAGGAACGGAAGAGTGACGAGCAGTCAGAGGTTCAAAATCTGTGCTAGCAGAGAGCGAGGGGCAAGCAGTTTCCACAATAACACACCTCTCGGCGCAGACACGCAGAAGCAACCCGATACCGGCACCTCTCTTATCGACATTTCGATCAAGGCGGATCAAGGCACAAAGTGCTCACACTGTAAGCCCCGTCCTTTTCAGACTGGGGGCGTGTTTTTCGAAAAATGTCAACAACATAAAACATGCCCACCAGTCTGAAAAGGACAGGGCTTAAAGCATTGCCAACACAAAGTTTGTGTCCTCGAGAGGGAGCAAGCCCCGTCCTTTTCAGACTGGGGGGCGTGTTTTTTGTTGAGTGACTGAAGACGTCACGGAGAAAAAGGACAGCAAAAAACACGCCCCTCAATCTGAAACGGACGGGGCTTAAAGGGACAGACAAGGCTCTTCTCCAATGGCTGGCCGCCGATTAGGAAGCCATCCAATGGAGAAGAGCTGGCTCGTTTACCCCCCTATAAAACACATAATTGCTCGCCCAGCGAGACTGCGCAAGCGCAGCCTAAGCAGGCCGAGACCTAATAGCATTACGAAATGGGATGTATAATTCAAAATGTATATTTTAAAGTCTTATTGCAGTGTATAAAATACAAACAGTAACCATAAACAATGAAAAAAATAAATGCACCAAGGCATGTAATGGTCAGAGAGAACAAAAGGAACTTTCTGACACGATTAGCAAGTTTCTAACATCTAAGACCCTAAAGATGTATCTAAACTGTGCTAAATTTTGGCTAACGCATGAACCAGCAAGCCTATTTCTTGAGGTTGGATTGCATGGTATATCTTGTGTAACAAATTGTGTTATTGGTTGAGGGGGTGAAACTCTATTCGATCAACAGCCACAATCCTTCTCAGGGTGAACCACACACAGTCCCTAAATGAACCTGTGCTTAGCCTTCAGGGAGCTTCGCACAAAAGCAGTCAGGCTTTAGGTACAGGCAAAGTGAAAAGTATTTGTGCAGCATGTTATAAAGGGTGTTTCTGGTTGGCCAGGCAGACTCCATCACTGTAGTCAGGGCAAGGGAGTTACACACTGAAGATAACCCCGGCTCACCCCGTTGGTAGCTTTGCAGAGCAGTCAGGCTTATCCCAGAGGCATCAATGGTTTAAATGCGAAGCTGGAGGAAGACGATTTTATTGAGTTTACAACCCAATTCAAAATACTATTGTTTCAAGAAACATGGCAAAAACTCACCTCTAGTGGGATACAAAGAATTATTCGTCCCAGCCCAGAAGGATGGACGCTCCGGTAGGGCCAAAGGGGGCCTATCCATTTTCTCATCAACAGATTTCACCTGGTCACCAACTTGCATCAACTTAGACTCCCCATGGATGCAATGTATTTAAGTGGAAATTTCCCCTAACTTGGGTCTCCTGATTGTGAATCTCTACATGCACCCCTGCGGAAAACAGAAAGGGAAAAGGATAAAACAACTCGTCACCACAATCAAGTCATTGAAATCAATCTACCCAAGGGAAAACATGATTATAACGGGAGATTTTAATCTGAACCTAATTCGTGGACAGGAGGAAACCCTCCCCATTCACATCGAGCCACGGCAGTGTAATCAATGCAGACAAAGTGCATTGGGAAGGAAATTCGCCTTAGAACTGGAAGCTCTCCATCTGTACACCCTAAATGGGAGAGGCCATCTGGACAGACCAGCCACCCTAACGAGGGTCTCCAAGAACTCAGGTTCTACCTTAGATTATACCCTGGCTGACCCCGACCTATTCCATCATATCAGTGACTTCTAGATTCAGGAACGCGGAGAAAGCGATCATTTCCCACAGACCCTCATCCTGACCATTCAACCTACATAGTCGGAGAAGGCCCTGCCTTTGTCCTTGAATACAAAAATCTTTAACCTACAACAGCTAAACTGGAACAAAGGAAATCTCTCTATCCTAATGGCGTCATGCCACGTATTGCTCCAACCATCTGAAACATCGAGAGACATAGTAAAAACTTGGGAAAACTTCGTAATGGAGATCAATAAGATACACCAATCTAACAACAGAGGACGCAAACCCATAAGAAATAGAGGGGGGGAATGGTACACACCAAAACTGCGTCAACTAAAAAGGCAAATAAACGCATTTCTCAGGGCCGAACACAAAAAAGATCCCCAGTTATCACAACCCACGCTGAATACAATCGAATCTCTAAAAAAAGAACTAAAAAGAGAGATCAATCTGGCCAAGCGAATGTATAGGGAAAAACTAGCGTGCTCCATACTCCAAGCAAGCAAATTGCAGAATTCAAAAGATTTTTGGGCAAAAATAAACTTTATGCTCACAGGCAAATATCGCCAGTTTAACTCAGACATGACGGACCAGCTCTGGAGCAGTCACATCGACTTATTATATAATTCCTCGCATAATTCACTCACGGATAATAACGCAGAGCGTCCTGAAGAGCTTCCTCGGTCCAGCCTGAGTACAAAGCCAGTTCCAAAAATCACTGGCAATTTACCGACATCATTGAATACAGGAGACATGGAATTGTTCTCACTAAAGCAGGTCTCAAACACCATAAAATCATTGAGAGCAGATGGAGCGCCTGGACCAAACGGGCTTCCCAATGCCTTATTTAGGAAAGACCTAACATTCTGGGCCAGCCAATTAACACCCTTATTTTGTCACAGTCTAAAGACCGGGAACATCCCTGAATCATGGAGAGGCAGCATTCTTCACCCAATCTATAAATCCGGGTCCCGCTCAGACCCTAACAACTATAGCCTTAATAGATGTGGAGGCCAAGATTTACGCTTCCAACTTGTTGGTAGAATTGGAATCCTGGGTGAGCAGTACAGGGATAATTCCCCGGACAGAAACAGGCTTTCGGCCAGGACTGGGCACCCTAACCAACTTATCTGCGTTAACCCTCCTTGTTAACAAAGCAATCTACAACTCCACCCGCTGTATACTTGTTTCCTGGACCTAAAAGCGGCCTTTGACAAAGTGCCCAGATCCAATCTTTGGGCCAAAATGAAAGCTTGGGGTGTGCCGCCAAAGTTATTGGGAGCAATTATCGAGCTTTATTCAGACACCTGGGTCCAAGTGAAAAAAGGAGACGGTCGATGACTGACAAGGAAATTCCATACAACCGACGGCTTAAAGCAAGGCTGCGTACTGGCCCCCAGCCTCTTCAACATCTACACCGCGGACCTAGAAAGTGACCTACGTACCATTCAGGGAGATCCACCAAAATTGGCCCACTCACCTATAATAAGTCTACAATACGCAGACGACATTGTGCTCCTCTCAAAAACCCCCATCGGGCTACAACGCTTGATCTCCAAATTGTCGCAGTACCTCTCGAACGCACAACTGACTATAAATCTAAAAAAAAAAACCATCCTATGCTTCTGCGGCTCACGAAAGAAAAAACAAAAATTCGTCTGGAAGATAAATTCAACCTCACTAACCCAGGTAGACCAATATAAATACCTGGGAATCTTACTGGACTACCAATTAAAGTTCAAACAGCACCTGGAACAGGGAAATCCAAAGCTAAACAGCTTCAATTTGCTTTTAAAACTGTTCAAAAGAAACTAAGCGGACATTCCACCGGCCACATTCTTAAGATTGCAGCCGCTAAATTTCTGCCATCACTAACATACAGCTCTGAATTACTGGCATCCCGGGACTCCGCAGTGCTAAATCTCGCCCAATCCAGGCTGTTCGAAAATCTCTTTTCAATCCCGCGTCATATCTCTCAAGCTCAAATTCGTTTGGAGTTTGGTCTCACTAACCAGCTCCCGGCAAGACAAGGAACACTCGCCAAATATTATTGGCGTATGAGGGACTCAGCTGACGAATCCCTGGCCCACCTTTGCTGGTTAGAAGTTGAAAAACAGGCCGGGCTACCAGACTCAACATACAAGACCTTGAGGCAAGCACTTGAATCATTAAAACTGGAAGAATCCTGGTGTCTGCCCATGACTTATTCTGCTTTCAAGCTGATAACCAAGAAAGCAGTCAAACAAGCATCATTACTCATGGATAAAGCAGCAGTGGCTGGCAAAAGCCATGCCTGGATCGTTTTGCCGTCATACACCTATTTAAAACCTCAGGAATATCTGAAAGACTGCTTCAGGGATTACTACAAAAGGAAACTGAGCCTTCTAAGGCTGGGCTGCTTCTCATTTAAAGATCTCACTCCCAAATTGCTACGGTTGTGGGCAACTCCCGACTGCCGCCTCTGCGGCAACGGTGCAGAGTCTTTACTGCACCTTATATGCATATGCCCGGCACTTCAGAACCTTAGAAAAACTCTCCTTCTACCACTCCTAAGAGAAGCCCAGGTGAGAACTTGCAGGGTGGCGGTGATAAGATGCCTAAGTGGATCTTGGATAGAACTCTCATGTAAAACCATAACATTTTTTAATCTTGCCGCCATAGAGCTGAAAAACAGGGCAGCAACCAAAGAGGTCTCTGGACAATAGGCCAGGCTCTGGCCGGCCATGGACTGTTCCTCTCCCCCCCCCTCCTCCCTAAACGGTCGTCTTTTTTGTATCATGAGTTAAAAACAACGTGCACCCTGTTTGAACTTTCATTATTCTCCCACACCTTTTACTTTTCTCCCTCTTATTATGAGTCAAAAATAACGTGCACCCAGATCGAACTCACGCTATTCCTTTTATTCTTTTTCCTTTTAGACCTTTCCCTGCTAATTTTGCACATTTTACGATATCAGTTTTCAACTTGATTTAAAGTTGATTTTGCGTTGTTTTTATGATGTAAATGTCGCTTGCATGGTGGTAAGTCCACCCTTTTATGATTTTTAAAAAATCAAATAAAGTATCTATTTCTAGTTATCCCAGAGGCAATGTGTAAAGTGTTTGTGCAACACACACACAGCAGCAACACACTAGGCACACCACAAAAGAAACTCCACACAAGGTTATATAACAATATTCTTTGTATTATCCATAAAAACACATTAGATCACAATCACATATATTACTGTGCCACCAGGCACTTGTCAGGCCAGTCAGGCACCATCATAAACATTACAGTTAGGGTACCCAGTGACTACTGGCAGGATTGCGCTTCTCGTAAAGCATTAGGTATAAGCATCATCAGCAGTGCACCATAGCAGCCACTTATACAGTGCACTTATCATAACCACATCATGCCCACCTTCGGCATACCACCATTGCTGCAAATCGCCCTCCTTGTACTGTACGTAGGGTGCAACCCTGACAATGGGTTACCACAACTAAGAGCGGCACCTGCGCTCCTGCGCCCAGTACTGCAGCATTGCCTTTCCCTGAATTGGCTCTTGGGCTACCTACCTACTGTGAGAAGTTAGCCTGGCATATGATGTCCACTATTCTAGTGAGCACATTGCGCCAGTCTAAACGACCCCTATTGATGTTGGTTGTAAAGTCAACCTTATAGACAAGCTATCCTAGTGGTAGCATGGACCAGCAGTCTTAGGCTAAATCTTCAGAGAGCATGTGAAGCCAGCTGTTTTACCATATATAATCCCTTGAATACCAAACGCATACCAACGCATCCAGAACGCCTCTGCACGCCTGATCCTCAACATTCTCTCCGCAGCCACATCACACCTCACCTGAAAGACCTGCACTGGCTCCCGGTCAACAAGAGGATAACCTTCAAGCTCCTCACCCACGCACACAAAGTACTCCACAACACCGGACCAACGTACCTTAACAGACGACTCAGCTTCTGCACCCCGACCTGCCAGCTCTGCTCCGCTGACCTCACCCTCGCTACAGTCCCCCGCTTCCAAAGAGCGACCACAGGGGGCAGATTGTTCTCCCACTTCGCCGCCAAGACCTGGTACACCCTCCCCATCCACCTACGGCAGACCCAAGACCTGCTGACCTTCAGGAAAACTCGTCAAGACCTGGCTGTTCGAGCAGTAGCAGCATTCCCCACCCCAGCGCCTTGAGACCCTCACGGGTGAGTAGTGCGCTTTACAAATTATATGATTGATTGTTTGATTGAAATGAAAGGACACCACACAAGGTATATATCATATACATATGTATTTATTTCTAACACAGCCCCTCTGAACTCTTTATGAGGTCAGAGATCGAAATACATCACAAAAAAAAAAGTAGGTTAGGAAGTAGGAGAACCACGGGAGACGGGTGCAGTGTGGGAACACAGGGCCCAATTCACAGAATGAACTTAAGACTCAATCCTAAACTTACTACTATTTTGGTATTCACAGAATGAACTTACTACTTTTGGTAATCACAGAAGTTAGGATTTTGTCTTAAGTTTGTCTTAAGACAAACTTAAGACAGACTTAAGACAAAATCCTAACTTCTGTGAATACCAAAAGTAGTAAGTTCATTCTGTGAATGCCAAAAGTAGTAAGTGCATTCTGTGAATACCAAAATAGTAGTAAGTTTAGGATTGAGTCTTAAGTTCATTCTGTGAATCGGGCCCACAGACGGGAGTTACCATAGAGTTATAATGGGAACGTAAAAGTTACAAAGTAGTTGATTAAGGATACTTCCGGATGGACTACTGTAAACCCCTTTCAAACTAGGAGACTTCGAGAGTCAACACCCACGGGAGCACCGAAGTACTCGAGTTACCTCACCCAGGGAAGCCGGGTGCATAGGTGTCTTTTCGTGTCGGGTTTTGTCGCTGTTTCCTATGGAGAGCTGCAAAGAAGTGCTGCAGGCGACCAGGAGAAAAGTGTCCAGGTGGATCCAAGGGTGGTTCGAAGATGTGAAGAACCTAAAACAGAGGGGATAGAGTCTGGGTCACTTGCCAGTGACAAGTAAGGAACAGGGCGATGTCGAGGTGCAATCAGGTGAAGCTTGTCATGAGGACCAGGAGGCGTCGATGATGACCAGGAGCTAGATACGAGCTGTCCCACAAAGGATCTAGTTGACTGCGGTATCGGTATCCGGATTGGACCCAACAAGCCTCGGCAAATACAATCCACGCAGGAAGGGAAGATGGGCTTCAGTTCAGACCAGCAGGTCTGGGGAGCTTCTCCTTTGCAGGGAAGCTGGAGCAAACCTGGAGCAACCAGGCAAGCAGTGTAGTTTCAAAAGAAAGTCTTCGGAGGGCTAACTAGCCAACGGGCTAGCAACCGGGAAGATGCGTAGAGCTGAAATGCAAAGGCAGGCCCCATGCAGCACTAGTGTAGTGTGGAGGGCTGAGCTTCGGAGCAAATGGCGCTCGGGTCTGGGACTTCTCAAACCCCAATGCACAACTGCAAGGGTGCCTCGGTAGTTGCACTATTTATCAAAGTGCAGGTAGTCCAGGGTGTCCGGTCCCACGTCTCTCGTGTCCGCCACGGGTCTCAGCTTTGCTGTGAATGTGGATCGAAGTCGGAGAAGTCTGGAGATCTAGTTCCCGAGTCGCTGAGTCTTCGGGTTCCGGCAGGAGCGTCGACAAAGCAAACTGGCAAGTTACTGGTGGTGCCTGTTTGCACAGGGTGGTCACTCCTTGACCACAAGGGAGATGTCTTCAGTCTTCTAGTCGGTATAGAACGTCGAAGGTCCAAGAGTTTTGTTTCAGAGTTTCAGTCCAGGATAATCTAATGTCTTTAGACACAGCTCATATCTTTATTCTGAATCTAGGAGCTGGATTACCTGCTAGGTCCCTCCTATGGGTGGACCTTGAGAAGGGGGTGGTTACACCCCTTTCTCTTTGACCAGTTTTGCACCAGAGCGGGGCTGGAGTGCCCCAGCAACTGGTTTGAACCGGGCTATGCATGGAGCACCTTGTGTGCCCCAGGCAGTGTCTGGAAAAGCATCTTTCCATTCAACCCACCTTGCCCCAATATATTACAGGCTGTCTGGGGAGGTGAAACCTATTGTCCAAGCCTCCCTTACTGGAGTTTCGTCCAGCTGTAGGAGGTCAGACTTGTGTCTGTGGCAGCAGCATCCATTTTGTGATGCTGAGGCTCTGTTTAACTTTAACCGGGTAAAGCAGTAACTAATGTCTTCTCCCTCTAGAAGGGTGGAATACTACCCCCGCCGCCAGATCTGGCGGGGGGGAGGGAGAGGGGGTAGTATTCCAAAGTGTTTGACACCTTATACAACATGTTTTGATGAAGCCAAACCAAAGTTAGCATTAACCGCGAGGATTATAATGCACTGAAGAGTATATGGTACGGCTATATCATAGAACAGCTAAAAGGACATGGTTCCGAAAGCTGCAGAGGGGCTCAGCTCATGGTAGGGCACCCTCTCACATAAAACCAAGCACTTTGCCTCCAGGATTGTCGAGGCCTACCATAGGAGTGACTTATAGGTGTATATATGTCTATATATGTGGGTAGATATAGGTATACTATATCTAAGTAAGGGGTGATTACACCACCTTACCCAAGCTGAGTGATAAGCCTGTGGTGTCAGTTTGGATGGCCAGCCAGGGGTGGCATAATGCATGCTTCAGCCCCTGGTACGCCTTGGATGCACCTATGCCCTGGGTACCTATGGTACACTAAACAGGGGCTCACAGAGGTGACCCAATATCCAATTTGGTATGTACCTAAAGTACATGGAGTCCATTTTATAGAGAGGGCAGATAGCCTGGGGCCCTGAATAGCAGGATCCCAGGCCAACTAAGTCGAAAACCAGCAAAACACAAGGCAAAAAGTTGGGGTAACCATCTAGTCAGATATCCACCTTCCTACACCCACCTACCACAGGGAATGCAGTAATGTCATACTTGGGGCCTTCCTTTGCCGGTGAACTGGGGCCTTCGTCCAGGGCTCTCACCGTAAGGCTAACACCAGGACAAGTGCACCCCTCAAGCGATATGTCACCAAGAGGCCGGAGGGAGCACACCCACTTTCCACCGCTGCTGGCAGATGTCACTCGTTCCTCACTCATGGGAAATGCCCAGGAGCAGCTGCCTCCAACACACAAAGCTGCTACAAAAACAAAACAGGAACCCAATGCAGCAATGATGGGTGCCCCCGTAGCAGCCTCCTCAGGTCCGGACAAGAACTGTGGCGCATCACCCACAAGCCCGCCTCCAGTCATGCAGGCTCCTTCCGGGTTTCAGTGCTTGAAGGGAACTTTCTTCGGGTGCGGCTCGAAGGACAGGGCACAGGCAGGCCGGCACATTGGGGCCCCTTAGCAGAGGGCAGTCCCTTCAGCCTTCCAGAGGGCAGGAGCTTAGTCTCAAACAGTGGTTCCTCCTGGTGTGCAGCAGTCCACGCAGTGTCTTCTCTCTCATCATGGCATCACAGCCCCTGTACTTATAGTGCAATGTGTTTGTTCTGGGGGCACTTCAAACACTATTGAAGTGCACAACACCCCCTTTCACATTTGCAGCCCCAGACACACCACAGAAGGTTGAGCCAGCATTATGGAAGACAGGCACAGCCCTATTCAGTTGCAGCTACAACTCCTCCCACCACTCCAAATGCAGAACAGGCAAATTCAGGGTGCAAGGGAAAACTCCTCCTGCTACTCTGAAATCAGCCAAGGTCTATTCAGCCTAGCGCTGAGTCACCCAGGCAGGACAGGACACACCTCAACCCACCAGGGACTAGCTGGAGTGAATGCACATCCCCTGTCTCATGTCACTCAGAGCCAGACGGTCAATACACCCAGACAGGGCACAAACACACCTAGCACAGAGAACTTCCTACTTCTAAAAGTGCCATTTCTAAAATAGCAATAATACATTTGCTTTCACCAATAAGCAGGATTTATCTCTACTATTCCAAACATACCAAACATGGCCATGATACCCCTCTCAGATCAGAAATGACCACTGAAGCACATATCTGGGAATCCCCAATGCATCCCTATGAGAGGGCAACCCCACAGTTGTGAGAAAACAAATAGGCTGTTTGTCACTACCAGGAAATGCCACACAGTTAAGGCACATGTCCTACCTTTTACCTACACAGCACCCTTCCTTAGGGCTAGCTAGGACCTACCTTAGGGGTGACTTACAAGTAGTAAAAGGGAAGTTGCAGACCTGGCAACCCCTTTACGTGCCACATCACGCCGGCAGCAAACTGCGCACGCAGACCTTGCAGTCACAGAGGCCTGAGACAGGTTTGAAAGACTACTTCGGTAAGTGGCGCAAGCAGCGATGCAAGCCCACCAATAGCATTTAATTTACAGGCCCTGGGTATATGGGATACCACTGTGCAAGTGACTTACAGGTAAATTAAATATGCCAAACAGGTGTAGACCAATCTTACCAAGTTTACAAGAAAGAGCACATGCACTTTAGCACTGATCAGCAGAGATAAAGTGTCCAGAATCATAAAACCACCAACAACAGGTCAGAAAAAACATACAGGAGGAAGGCAAAATGTTCTGGGATGACCCTGCAAACAGGGCCATGTCCAACACAGCACTCACACAGTAATAAAGTAAAAACACAAACACAAGAAAACCCCCACCTGAATTTAGAAAGAAATTGAGTAATATGTTTCTATTGATTTAACACAAAATGATAATAATCCAACAGGAAGAACTGGAGATATGCAATTTCAAAGATTTAAGGTAGGTACAGCGCCTCAAAGCACAAAGTGCCACTCGTGGGTATCTGGTCGTGCGAGACCGAGGGAAAGTCACAAATTCAGGCAAACCATGTTGAAGCACAGGCAGGATAGAGGGGCCAGATTAGACCTACTGAAAAGGTTATCTTCTAAAGTTAAGCATTAAGAGTCCTGTTCATGATGGTAAAGGCCACAGGGACAAGGGACAGCATTCCCCACAGTCGTCACTGTAGGCAAAAACAAGCAGGCCGGGTGGCACTGTAGCTGTTGGACGTCACAGATGGTCGTTGTTGTATCTTGGTGGTCACTGTGCGCGTCGATGCGGTAAACAACCTTTACCACGAAGTTTTTACCACGCGGTACCTTTACCACGCGGCCGTTACAACGCAAGTCATTATCACGACTTGCGGTGGAGGGCGCTGTGGGATAAGGAATTTAAAAAATTTATATTCCAACACCTTCCCTACTGTTACGGGGACTGGTGTTGGAATATAAAATTATAATAATCCTAAATCCGCGCCCTCCAACGCAAGTCGAGGTAACGACTTGCGTTGGAGCGGCCGCGTGGTAAAGGTATGCGTTGTTACAACCTGCGTTGTAACAACGTACATCCGATCAATGCTATTGCCGAAGTACAGCTCTCACGTACATAGTCATCAATGGCGGTCGCTGTAGCGTGAAGAGTCCGGTTCCCCGGAGCTTCATGTTGGTGGTTAGCAAGATCTTGGTCTCAAAGAGCCCAAAACTTCAGTATTTTAGACCTCAAGCGATGCCACGCCAAGGGGCCAGGACCTGGGAGGCACCTCTTGGGATAAGGAACTCACTCGAACAGAGGCCAGCAGGGTACGCAGGTTCAGTGCAACAGGACAGATGGGTAGTTACAGGGAGACCACTGGAGCTTGTTGTGTTCCTGTAGCTCAGAACAGGCAGCCAATTAACTAGCCCTTAGAGTCACTCAGGTAGCCTGGGATGAAGGATGCAGGTCCAGTCTTCCTTCCCAGAGAGCAGAGCAGGCCTCAAGCAGTCCTTCTTATCCACAGGTCCAGGAGTGTACTGAAGAGTGGGTTTGAGGGTCCCTGTTTATACCTGGTATCCACTTAAAAGTGGGAGAAACTTCTAGAGCCTTCCCCACTGGAAGGTGTCTGGAAGTTATTGCCCCTTGCCCTGGCCCCAGTCCATCTGCAAGCAACATAGGCTAGTGCAAAGTTCTTTGGTTTTGAGCTGCAGCAGTGTCTTTGAAGTGTAATTAGGGCTGTTCACAGCTCCGCCTCCCCATCCTGCCTTGGGTGGCCCAAACTGCCAACACCCAGGCCCTCTGTTGTGTCGCTGTCTGAGAGGAATACACAAAGGCCAACTGCCAAAATCACCTAGTCTAGTGATCCAGAAGAGACAACAAAATGGCAACTTTCTGAAA
Organism: Lissotriton vulgaris; assembly: GCF_964263255.1. Taxonomy (NCBI): domain Eukaryota; kingdom Metazoa; phylum Chordata; class Amphibia; order Caudata; family Salamandridae; genus Lissotriton; species Lissotriton vulgaris. The sequence goes on along the minus strand of NC_141686.1, from coordinate 354,869,789 downwards.
GTCCATGAATTCTAATGGGTAAACCCTGTATCCTGCTTAACCTGGGAGAATAGTGCTATACAACAGCAACTGGTTCTGTAGTGAAGAGAACAATTTCTTTTAAGCTAGAGCATTTGGGTCCTGATTACCTAGGATGTGCCAATGAATGGCATGGCATATGCAGGATTTGAAAACATAAATTAAGTTAATAAGCACCATAGACCAAGAAAAAAAATGTTTTTCTGCATAACATTCACATAATGCAGAAATGCAAAGTGCTACACATCACAGACACAGGACTGTTTTTCAGCAAAAATAATAATAATAAACATAAATCAGTACCATACGAAAAATGAGGTCACATAAAAAGTAATACCACATAACAAACAATTGACAATATACAAGAACAAAAATCACTTAATGCGGTGTCCGTTTAGAACTCTTTAGTCTGTTGAAACATATCCTAATTTCTTGGCAGTACATATGTAAGGTTTTGGTATGGAACACTTATTTGTATCATTGACGTTTCGACCACCTGAAATAGGTTTGTTCATAAACATCGCAACTGATCGTCCTAAGGACTAGAAAACATCGTGTTGCTTGAGGTTCTCATCAAAGTATGAACTGGGAAGTATCCCTTCACTTAGTGAAGAGGCGGACAAAGGATCAAGTGTATCCAAGTTCTGTAAGGGTCCTAAAAAGGAACGATTGAAGAAGAAATCGCATGAGGTCAGATTTATTGAGAGAATAAGTTTTTCTAAGTCTGTGGTGCTTATTAATTTCATTTGCTGTGTTCAAAAATCACTTCTCTGTTACACCATTATTTGGCACGTCCTAGTTAATCAGGACCAGAATCCTCTAGCTTGAAATAAATGTACTCTTCCCTAAAGAACCAGTTGTTGTTGCATAGCAACTTTTTAAAAGTGGCATTTCTAGAATTATGTCTTACAATCTGACTTTACCACTACAGAGGGTTTTAAAATACAATTATTCATACACCAAACATGCCATTACTACCCGCTCCCAAACAAACCTTATCTCTTATTAAAGGTAAAAAGGTAATCCAATATTATCCTTTGTGAGAGGTAGACCTCACTGTAGTGTGGGTTTTTTACTACCAGGAAATGTAAAACTTTAAAGTACATCTCCAACTATTTAAATGCACTGCGCCCTGCCCTATGTTCTGTTCATGATTAGTTTGGCAAGATAATACTGTATTGAGGTATTCCAATGGAATTAAGAGGTAATTGTATTGCATCCCATATCAGCATTCCAAAAGAGTTAGCATTAGATAGTTAGTGTAAGTGTTAGCGTTAGATAGTTAGTGTAAGAGTTAACGTTAGATAGTTAGTGGAAGAGTTAGGGTTAGATAGTGAAAGAGTTAGGGTTAAATAGTTAATGTAAGAGTTAGGGTTAGTTAGTGTAAGAGTTTACGTTATATAATTAGTGTAAGTTTGTGTTAGATAGTTAGTGTAAGAGTTAGGGTTAGATAGTTAGTGTAAGAGATAATATTAGATACTTGGTGTAAGAGTTAGGGTTAGATAGTTAGTGTAAGAGATAATATTAGATACTTAGTGTAAGGGTTAGGGTTAGATAGTTAGTGTAAGTTAGCGTTAATCAATCAATCAGGGTTTTGTAAAGCGTGCTACTCACCTGCGAAGGACTCAAGGCGCTGGGATGGAGGGGTGCAGCTCCGAATCAGTCGAAATGCCAGGTCTTGAGGCTCTTCCTGAAAGTGTGCAGAGTAGGGGACCATCTGATGTTGACTGGGAGCTCGTTGCAGGCCATTGCAGCGACGTAGGAGAAGGCTCTTCTACCTTCTTGAGTTGTGCGGATGCGTGGGGTCATTGTTAGGGCAAGGTCATCGGAGTGGAGGTTCCTTTTGGGTACGTGGAAGGTGGCTCTCTCGTTGAGGTATTTGGTCCGATGTTGTGGAGGGATTTGTAAGCGTGGGTGAGTAGTTTAAAGGTTACTCTCTTATTCCCACAGAGCCAGTAGAGGTCTCGTTGGTGCTGGGTCATGTGCTCATGTCGAGGGGTTCTGAGGACGAGTCTGGCTGCTGTGTTTTGGATGGTTTGGAGCTTGTGAAACAGGTTTCTGTTTATTCCAGCGTAGAGGGCATTGCTGTAGTTCAGTCTGCTGGTTACAAGTGTATTGGTGATGGTCTTTCTGCATTCGGGGGGATTCACTTGAAGGTCTTGCGGAGTACGCGGAGGAAGTTGAAGCAGGTGGAGGTGACAGCATTGATCTGATGGGTCATGGAGAGGGAGGAGTCTAGAATGATGCATAGGTTACAGGCAGTGGAGGGGGGTGTAAGATGTGAGTCCAGCAACTCACCTGGAAAGCAGGTCCATCTGCAAGGGCGATGACTATTCCTCAACTCACCCTGAGCACCTCTCAGTGCTGCTGATAAAAACAGAATCCCTGGCAGGTGCCCAAAGAGGGAAGGGGACTTGGGATGAGAGACAAAGAGAGAGAGACTGCTACACTTCGTGATTCACCAAAAGGAGGATGTGCTGTCTGGGCCAGCCAGGTTCTGGAAGGTTACTCAGCAAGCTACTTGAGATATATCCTAAAAAATACACAATTGGCTTAAGCATTGCACTCCCCAATTTCATTGGACTACATGTGAAACATACACATGGGTTAATGTTCACATTACCTTTCTTTGTGTGATGCCTTGTCAACTAGGTTGTCTCTCAGTAAAGACTATGGTATATACAGTTTGCTTCTATAACATAAACAGGCATTGTATTAGGCTGAGTAATCTAGATCATTACATGAGATTTTATGCAATAGATTTATTTCACCCTATGATCTCACCTTAATGTATGCAAGAAGTTTCCTAATGTCAATCATATAATGCTATGGCCAAAGTGTCCTTAATACGCTGCCAGGATTCTCCAACAACTTGGGGATGGCGCACCTTTAGAGGGAGTTACTTGCGCCTTTAAATAAAGTCACTTTTAAAACAAACAAAAAACATGTATGCCTAAATCAGGCGACCTGTACAAGATCTGTCCTCTGCACACACGCTGCCAAATACGTGTACAAACAGGGTTACACACTTTACAAGAAAAAGAATAATGATTGCCTATTCTCAGCCCAGTAACATGTGCTTTTACATTAGGCAATAGTCATGAAAACTAAATAATTATTGTCCTCATAAAGGATAGTATTAACAAGATCAATGTTGTCCCACAATGTCCACTCATCAAAAATGCATGTGAAGTCCCAAGCAATTAACACAGATATACCTGAAGCGGAAAGGAGATGAAGTTAAAATAAACAATGATTGCAAACGTAGCTCTTCCGAGTGATTCGCGGGCTCTGCAATGTCCTTGAACTCTGCCTGAACTTGAAGTTGGGAGAAATGCCTGGAGGCTGAGTGACAGTGCTGGCTGAAGAGGAGAAGGCTCTGGGGAATTCTTCCTTGAAGGCTTGAATGACGCAGGGCTCTGTGGAATCCTTGAACGACGTGCAGGAATCAAAAAAGCCAGGCAACCAGTGCTTTGAAGAGCAAGGCTATTTATAGCCTGGATGCTGGGCTTTGTCTGGGCGCGTTCTGGCAACGTGTCAATTCAGTTACCAAGCACATGTTTAAGCTGCATAGAGCAGCTGTCTCATTTAAATGCACGTGCTCCCCTATCTCCCTACTTTCAACAAGCATTGGCAACATTTTTAAAAAAAAGGAAAACAATATACAAATGAGCATTGGTCACAGAAAACAGCAACGGTATAGAGACAAAATATCGACTCCAAAATATCGACTGGACATAATATCGAGTTTTAAATATAGACTGGACAAAATATCGACTGGACATAATATCGACTACAAAAATATCGTTTTTCAGGTAAGTGAAGTAATATCGACTGTATAAAATATAGATAGCAAAAATATCGATTTTTTAATAATATATAATATTTTATAGTGTATTTTTATGTAATAATATGTGTGAATAGTGTGTATTAATGTTATTAAATATTTTATTACATGAATTTTGTTTTGATAATAATTGCGTAATGTAATTCTGTAGCGGGTTGTGGGTTTATAGGGGAATAGTGTGGGAAGTAATTTAATAATAATTAATTAATTAATATATGTTTGTTAATATTTTTAATTAATAATTAATTGATAATTAATTAATATTAATTAGTTAATTAATTAATATAATTTTGAATATATTTTGTATTAGTAAATAATTGTTAATTAATTAATTGTAATTAGTTAATTACATTAATTAGAGTACTTTTTTATATATATATATAATTTTGTGTTATTTTTAAGTAATTAATTTTGATAAAATAATATTAATTATTACAATAATTACACCTAATGTTCTAATATATTTACTTTATTGTTATTGTTAATTAATAATTAATTGGTAATTAAATAATATTGATAAATTTTGGGTAAAGGAGCATTTTTAGGGTTCAGGGTCAGTTTTCAGTTCATGGGTAAAGGGGTATTTTTAGGGTTCAGGGTCAGTTTTCAGTTCATGGGTAAAGGGGTATTTTTAGGGTTCAGGGTCAGTTTTCAGTTCATGGGTAAAGGGGTATTTTTAGGGTTCAGGGTCAGTTTTCAGGTCATGGGTAAAGGGGTATTTTTAGGGTTCAGGGTCAGTTTTCAGGTCATGGGTAAAGGGGTATTTTTAGGGTTCAGGGTCAGTTTTCAGGTCATGGGTAAAGGGGTATTTTTAGGGTTCAGGGTCAGTTTTCAGGTCATGGGTAAAGGGGTATTTTTAGGGTTCAGGGTCAGTTTTCAGGTCATGGGTAAAGGGGTATTTTTAGGGTTCAGGGTCAGTTTTCAGTTCATGGGTAAAGGGGTATTTTTAGGGTTCAGGGTCAGTTTTCAGGTCATGGGTAAAGTGGTATTTTTAGGGTTCAGGGTCAGTTTTCAGGTCATGGGTAAAGGGGTATTTTTAGGGTTCAGGGTCAGTTTTGGGTTTTTGGGTAAAGGGGTATTTTTAGGGTTCAGGGTCAGTTTTGGGTTTTTGGGTTAAGGGGTATTTTTAGGGTTCAGGGTCAACAAATAAGATTTTAAAAAATTATTTTTATTATTTTCATTTATTATTTTATTATTATAATTTAATTTAAGTCGTTTTAAGTATATTTTAGTAATTAAAATTTAATATTAATTTAATTTAACACTGTTTTTAATAAAGTCGATATTTTTTACATCTATATTTTTGTTAACGATATTTTGTACTCGATATTTTTGTACTTACCTGTTTGTAGATACAAACTCGATATTTTGACTGTCGATATTTTGTCCACGATATTTTGGCAAGTCGATATTTTGTCAGTCGATATTATTTCAGTGATCCAACAGCAACAAATGAATAATGAAAGAAACCACTGGTATCAGTTAATTCATTGTTGAATTACTGCGACATGATTAGCTTTTGACCACATGTATGTTGGAAAATAACACATGGCGAGCCAAGGATAATGTGACAGGATTTCCTGATAGAGGGTCCAAGGACGAGGACCTCTGTCTTCGACGAGTTCAGCTTCAAGCAGCTGTTGTTCATCCAGGCTGCGACGTCCTTCATTCCTTCCTGGAAGCAAAGTCTGGTGTCTTAGGGGTTCTTCATGAGGGAGAGGATGAGCTGGGTGTCGTCGGCGTAAGATACTATGCTGAGTCCATGCTGTCTGACAATGGTGGCGTGGGGGCCATGTAGATGTTGAAGAGCGTAGGGCTGAGCGAGGATCCTTGGGGTACTCTGCAGCTGACCTCTGTTGGTTCGGAGAGGAAGGGTGGGAGTTTGATCCTTCGGGTTTTGCCAGAGTTAAAGGAGCAGATCCAGTTGAGGGAGGTTCTTTGTATACCGGCATTATGGAGTCTGGTTGCGAGAGTGCGGTGAGAGACGGTGTCGAAGGCTGCAGAGAGGTCTAGTAGGATGAGGGGCGCAGTGTGGCCTTGGTCGAGTAGCATGCGGATGTTGCCGCTGGAGGCAAAGAGGGCGGTCTTGTGCTGTGGTTGCTGCAGATTCCAGACTGGGAGGGGTCGAGAATGGCGTTCTCTTCGATGAAGGTGGTCAGCTGGGCATTGATGGATCTCTCTGTGATTTTGGCTGCGAAGGGAAGGAGAGAGATAAGCCAGTAGTTCTTTAGGTCCGTCGGGTCGTCCAAGGGTTTCTTGAGGAGGGGCTTGTCCTTTGCCCGCTTCCAGATGTTGGGTAAGATGCCGGATTTGAAGGAGGCATTAATGGTCCGGCCTAGCTCAGGTGCCATGGTGGCGGCTGCTCTGTGGTAGATATGCGGTGGGTAGGGGTCTGTGGGGCTCCTGAGTGAGTGTTCTTCATGGTCATGGCGGTGTCTTCGGTGGTGACAGGTTTCCAGGTGGTGATGGTGGGCTGGTTTTTGGTCGTGGGGAGGGGGTTGGTGTCTGGAGTCTGTTCGCTGATGATGTCGTAGAGGGCCTTGATTTTAAGGTGGAATTAGGAGCTGAGCTTGTTGCAGAGGTCCTGGGGTGGGGAGACGTCTGTGGCTTCGCAGGGGGGTTTGGTAAACTGCTATACAACGTTGAAGAGTAATTTTGCGTTACTTGCGTGGTGTGGATTTTGTTCTTGATAAAGGTCCACTTAGTGGCTTTATACGCTGGTGGTATTCAGTCATGGCATTCCTGTAGGTGTTCTGATCTTTGGTCGTTTTCATGTTCCTCCAGAGTTTCTCGAGGCATCTGCAGGAGCGCCTGGCTTCTTGGTGGTCAGAGGTGAACCAGGTGGCCTTCAGGGGGCATTCTTAGACAGGGTGGCGGTGGGGTGCGACCTTGTCTGCGCAGCTGGAGATCCAGCGGTGTAGTTATTTGACTGCGGAGTTGGCGTTGGTTGTGGCGAGGGGGGTCGTGGAGGAGGTTGGTGCTGAGGTGTTCCTCTGTGATCTTACTCCAGTTCCCGCGTGGCCGGCACAGGGCAGGTTTGGGTGCGGTGGTGGTGTTGAAGGTTAAGTGTATACAGTGGTGGTCTGCCTGGAGGGGCTGTGTGGTGTGGCTGAAGTGGATGTTTGTCCCTCCTGCGAAGATGGGGTTGAGGATGTGTCCGGCTCTGTGGGTGTGCGTGTTGACCAGCTGGGGGCGTGACTAACGCTGGGGGCATGTGGTATGGCCATCACATTGTGGGCTGTGGGCATGTGCTGGGGTGTGACAAACGCTGGGGCCTTGACAAATGCTGGGGGCATGTATCCGCCCTTCATGCCATGTGAGTCGTACATACAAGAGCCAATTACACTGCTGCGCAGCATCAAGGGGCACGCTGGGGGCGTGACACGCTGGGGGCGTGACACGCTGGGGGCGTGACACGCTGGGGGCGTGACACGCTGGGGGCGTGTGTCCGGGCTTTATGCCATGTGAACGCAATTGCGCCGCATCAAGGGGCACGCTGGGGCATGGGAAATGCTGGGGGCTACGTTCTACGTTCCGCCCTTCATGCCATGTGGGTCGTACATTAATCAGAAGATCGTCTGCTGTGGCCGTGTGCAGGGGGCATGACAAACGCATTCAGCTGGAGGCCTGGTAAGTAACATTACTGCAGCCTCTCCTGCGCGCTGTTACTGAACTCTCTCATTCAACGAAATTAGACGTGCCTGCTACCATCAACCAGGGCTCTAGCAGGGCTCAGGCGGCGGATCAGTACACTAATTACACGCGCCTGATAACATCAACCAGGGCTGCAGCTAGGCCTCAAGCGGGGGAACACGCAAATGCGCGTGTCTGCGGGGACAATTACTGCAGCCTCTCCTACTCGCTGTCACTGAACTCTCTCATTCAACGACATTACACGCGCCTGCTAAAATCAACCAGGGCTGCAGCTGGCGCTTCTCCGTCCCTATTCTAATGAAACAAAAAATATTGCCTACCGTGAGATTTTAAAATAAATTGCCCATGCCAAATACACACATTACACACATTCTATTTCATACCCGGACAACGTCGGGACGGGCTGCTAGTATACTATATATCAGTAACCACTGCCTACCAATCACTGCCCTTTACTCTTCTCAAATATGGCCGGCATCATCTTGAATACCTCTTTTTTTGCTGCTCAGCAGCCAAAATGAATGCGGAAGTATTTGAGTGCAGACGTTATTGTAGGAATGCGCCCCTTTTTGACATGGTCACCCCTACTTTATCTAGTATTTGATGCGATTTTGACTGGAAGTGCATTGGGTTCCTGCTAACCAGGTTCCCATTGCCAGATCCCTTTCCCAAAACTGTTCAATTGTTTCCACAAATGGCAATACCTTTAGCACCCTCTGTAAGTCCTTAGTAAATGGTACCCCTGGTACCTAGGGCAAGGAGGCTAAAGAGGGCACCTAAGGGCTGCTGCATATATTGTGCCATCCTAAGGGACCCCTCAGTAAAAACATACGCACTGCCACTGCAGGCTGCATGTCTTGGTGCAGACAAAAGTGAAAACACCACATCGCTCACCTCCCTGTCTGCCATGCCAGCATACACTGCATGCAGTGTGGGTAAGTCACCCCTACAGCGGGACTTACAGCCCTAAGGCAGGGAGCACTATGCTACATGTGTGGACATATCTGCATGAGCAGATATGGCGCTGTGTTGGTCAGTTCCATTACTGCCTGAAAAAGTGAACAGGGAAGCCGTTTTAAGTGCATGTGCAGAACACTGGAGAAAACGAGTTCCCCAACTACATGATGGTATCAAACATCTGGTATTAATACGCCCACGCTGATTCCAGTATTGATTTATTAATACATGCACCCAGGGGGCACCTTGGAAAACCTACCAACTACCAGTGTGCTATGCTGACTGGTCCTAGCCAGCCTGTCACCACAGACAAGGTTCTGGTACCCAAGGGTGACAGCCTTTTTCTCTCAGTAGGTCCGAAACAAAGCCCACTCAGGCAGAGGGTGTTTACAACCCCTCCTACAGGATGACCTGTGAATAGCATCCCAAGGCAGGAAGCTTCAAAGAGCCCACCGCCTTTGGGAACCTGGCTTCTCTCACAGGAGAGGATGCTGACCCCTCTTGGCCAGGGTCTGTTTGGCGCCTGGACAAGGTGGGAACATTTGTAGTCAGAAAGGTGTGTTCACCTTCAGGATAGTTCCGCCCCTAAGATGGGCTACCTGAGTGACCGTGAAATCTCAGAGTCATCTTCGTGATGACAGAATTAGGAACTCTAGGACAGAGTTATGCCCACTTCCCTCAGGACTCTTTGGCTACTACCTTTCACTCCCCTAAAGACCCTAAATCTAGTATTTAGGGGAGCTTCTGGCACCATGAAATGAGATCCTGATGACCTGAAACAAGAAGACGGTTGTGAAGATTCGCAAGAAGGAACAGAAGACACTAACTGACTTGGTGCCAACCGGATTGCTGTCCTTAACGACTGCGACAAAGACCACTTGTCCTGCAGCTGCCGTGTCTCCAGAAGCCTGAGAGAAGTGCCAGCACTTCACCCATGAACCAGGATCGCCCATGGAGCAGCAGAGCTGCTTCCCTGCATCCTGCAGGCACCCATCAGGACTGAGAGGACTCCAGACACCAAAAACCCAACACGGCATGCACCGTTGGTGAAGAGGACCAAAGGTGTCCCTGAGCATCATAAGAGCCGAGTCCACCTGCTGATTCAGCCTGACTGGCCTTCCAGTCTAAACTCGAAGCCTTTTTTTAACCAGACCAATCCCCGTAGATTAACATTGGGCACCAGATGCTGAATTGCACCACTGCACCCGGCCGTCGTAGAACCCCTGGGGGTGACCTGTTGATGCTGCCTTGGACCTTGCCCCATACTCCCCTTAAGACCAAGAGAGTGATCAGGTGAGTCGCTGTAAAGAACTTGTATGCAGCCTTTGTTTTTCCACCATAGGATAGCATTGACGCTTATGAAAATTGCACTGTTACCTGATCGTATTGATTCTGGTGCCTAAATATATATATCAAGGGTTATATATCTCCTTATTGAGTCGTGTGTACCATTTATTGACTCTATGTGTATCGCAGATGTCTGACACTCCTCTCTGATAAGCCTAAAGCTGCTCTACCTCACTACTCCGTAGAAGAGCACCTTGAAGATTGCTAAAGCAAACCCCGTCTACTCATGACTCCATGCACAGTAGACCTCTTTTTGGTATACTATATAAAGAGCCAGTTTCCCTACAGTTATCATTCATATATCTGGTTGTGGTCAGATCTTCTTATATAATGTATGTACAGTGTATTTGCTTCTTGATTGATTCTTTTATTTGATTGTTAATGTAATTGAAAGAGAAGCTGCTACACTTGTCTGCCAAACGATGCGATCAGTGGGATATTGCCACAGCGTTTGCATCTGTGGAGCAGTAGATTTGGGTCAGACTGCACCCTCTCTGATCGGAGGAGCGTACCCTCTACTGCCTGCTTTGATGCGCGCGCCCCAGTGTACCCTCTCTGATCGGAGGAGCTCAGTCTTCTACTGCCTGCTTTGATGCACGCGCCCCAGTGTGCCCTCTCTGATCGGAGGAGCGTACCCTCTACTGCCTGCTTTGATGCACGCGCCCCAGTGTGCCCACTCCGCTTTGCACGAGCAATAAGCCCATGGCCGAGCTGTGATAATTAGACCAACAAGACACGTTCAATATCACCTCATACACTGATCGGGGAACACTGAGGGCCTCATTTACCAAGAATTGGCATCCAGCAGCATTGCGAGTCTTTTTTGTTGCCCTGCTCTGCACCAATCGAAAGGGCAGGAATGCACCGTACAGGACACGTGCATTACTGGCCTTTCAGGCGCACATTATGCAGCCGAGCGCCAACGCAGACACACTTGCACCATGGTGCACTGGGGTCTATGTCGGCTGAAGAACGTGGCACACAGGGAAAGAGGAATAAAAGAGGAGAAATGAAAACATTTCTCCTCGTTATGCCTGCTTTGGGGAGGTGTAAGGTTTACCGCTGCCCCATGTTTACTTGAGTGTCTAAATCTGGGGCGGTGTCAAAATAAATGGGTGTTTCGTGGGAAAACCCACAGCAACACCCATGGAACGCCTCCTTGATGCAGAGTAAGCCAACGCAGCGCTTTGCGCAGCCTAGCCTCACTCCATATCTATGAAGCCTTTTGCGTCGCCTTGTAGATATGATTCAGAGACCTGCATCACCCGAGCTTTAAAAAAAAAAGTGACGCTCCAGCTGGGCAGGCCTCTTGTAAATGAGGCCAGAGTTTGCACCAGCAAGTGTAAAACTATGTGTCTACAGAGAGTAGCTGACAAGTACTAGGGTACTCCGCTCCTGGTGCCCTTACCACTGAGAAGGACTACAATAATTCAGTTAAGGGGGGACCGTCCAGAGCAAGACATCCCTCCATGCTTATTTTTCAGGGTACAGATCATTCCATGTCAAACAACGTTTGGGTTGGGGGGAAAGTGAGATATTTCTTTAACAACTGGGACATGTTGTCTCAAGCCACCTGGATACTAGACAAGGTAACAGACTTCAAGCTGGAGCTTTACAGCTCTTCAGCTGAGTGATGTTTATACAACTATTGCATCGTTCCAGGTTAGACAAAGAAGGTAATCCCATCTAGGACCCGGATATTGTGGTTGAACTGTTTTAAACTGAGAATACTCAAAGACGGGTAAGATGGTGCTGGCCATACCTGAGCATAATGGGCAGTGATTTGTGGACTGTGGTTACTGACATCATGGGAAATGTCGTTTTTAAGTTTACTGTTGATTGTTTGCTGTGCAAATTCAGTAATAGAAAAAGAAGCATTATTCCCATCAATATGTGCTAAATAGAATTTTAAATTCTTGACGTGATAATTTTTTGGAGCTTTCTCTCAACACGTACATACAGAGACATAAACATTAAGTCTGGGCGGTGAACTCCGCTCCGTTCGTAGACTTTGTGGAGTTTTTGCACTCCTCAGACACTCGGAGTTCAGAAAAACGTTTCCTTGCTTGTGCTCACCAATGTTAAATTGAAGAGCGTGAGCAAGGAAAATCCAGTACTAGACCATCTCCCAACGAGATTTCTCAACGCGGCTGCCCGGGGATGGGCACTCGCACTCATGTCGAGAAACCTTCCATTCACGTTGAGGAAGCTGCCGCTCTAGTAGAACTTCTACTCAAGCGACGGAAAGATGCAGCGCCCTCTTGCACTGTGCGTGGTGCTGTTCGCACTGGTTTTACTGCGCGGGACAAACATCTGGCGCCAAAAGATCACTGTGTTTTAGTAAATGAATTTTGAGTCTAATATGCTAGTAACTGGTACTTTTAGAGCCTGTGTAAGCCAAATAAAGTTTTATGTCTGGCTTATATGCCGTAAATGTGCCAACGCAGCTGTAACAATCTTGTGACCCTCTGGCTTGCTCTTGACAATAATCCAGTATCACAGCTTCAGCTGAGGCCCCCAATTCCTAGTCTCATCATTCACTTACACCCAGGGCGTCTCATCATTGCACACACATACCTGCCACCATTGCTACTTAGTTCATTCCTAGAGATCCAGACGTCACTGCAGATCCAGGGCTTGCTACCATCCACAGCAAGCTCCAGCTCTTGCCCAAATAGGATAGGATAGGATATATGTTTATAGAGCGCTCGATTGCTGTGGCGTCTTGGCGCTAGTGTATGTAGAAAGGAAGTATGGCCTGTGTTACCGGGAGACTATGTGGAAGTGAACAGCCATGTTTTCAAGTCCTTCCTAAAGACCTGCTGATTAGATTGAAATTTCATGGCCATAGGCATTTTGTTCCATAACTTTGATGCACAACTTGATAAAGTCCTGTCATCCCATCTTGCCCGTCTGATCTTAGCAATCTGGATAAGGCCCAAATTAGCAGATCTAAGGGTACTTGGGGGATATAAGGTAGGAAAATTTTTGGGAGATCCTCAGCATCGCCACCATAAAGTTCTTTGTGCACCAGGCATAAGGCCTTAAATTCCACCCGCTGCTGGATGGGAAGCCAGTGCAGTGACTTAATTCCTGCCGAGGTTGATTGTCCTTTAGGATAGTTTAGAAGTAATCTTGCTGCAGTGTTCTGTAGAGACTGCAGTTTTCTCAGCTGGGTCTTATCAATGCCCCAAAAAGGGCATTGCAATAGTCCAGTTTAGACAGGAAGAGCGCCACCACCAGCGTCTTTTGCAATTCTTATGAGAGAAAAGGGAAGATTTTTCTCAAGGTTTTTAGTAAAAAGAAGCAGGAGGAAGGGAGACTGTTTACCTGGGCAGAAAAATTAAACTGGTCATCGAAGAGGACTCTGAGGTTCCTGACCTTGGGGCAGGACACAGGCATTACCCGGCCTCAACCGGCCACTAGGAGTCATTTCACAGGCACCGGCCAGGGCCAAACTCTATCACCTCCGTTTTGTCAGTGTTCATTTTCAGGAAGCTATGGTTCATCCAGGTCATGATCTCAGTGAGACAAGCATGAAAGCTGGCGGCTGTGGTCTCAGGCTGATTGAAGATAAAGATAACAAGCTGAGAATCATCAGCATATAAGGCCAGGGAAAATCCACGCCTCCTGATAAGTCTGGCCGAAGGAGAGACGTAGATGTTAAACAATGTCGGGGATAGGGGTGGCGACATGGGCACTGGTGTCTGAGTGACCCCAGAGCAGCCTTGCACCAGGCATCTGTCTGACCCTTGCTTCATGGTCACTGATGACTATGGGTGGATCTTGTGGGGGACACACAACATTCATCAGGATGATTCAAGACTTCATACACTAGTGCTGTTGCTTCCATATAATAGTTTGGAGGCAAGCCTTGTGCGCTCACAGATGGCACAGTGTCCAGAGTAGTCGGACTATTTAAAGCCAACCAATACGCTTAGTGAAGGAAAAGGTCCAAGGGTGTTCCCGAAGCAATTACACTATTAAACTTCAAAGGTTGTCTTCTGAAACATCAACAGTGCAAATTGTACTTGTAACGCTTGCACTACTCTAATAAACACAGTGATGGAGCAAACTGCACACTGAAATGCCTCAAATTTGAGGGGCTGGTGGTTGGAGGGCTGCAGGGGAGCAAAAGCTCCTCCTCACCCTCTTCCGTGACATACTAATCACCAAGATGGAAAACAGACACTCTGAACGTACTGATGAGTTTGAAGAATCTCCAGTCTCATCAACACATGGAACAGGCAGGCAGATTGGTTTATTAGCAAAGTTTTATTGCGTAAAATAAGACATTCTTGGCAAACAGCTCACGGCAGCAGTGTCCTTTGTCTAGTTGTTAATCTCACCCCTCACACTAGAAAAGGACACAACTGACCTCACAAAACACATCACAGCATGCAATGAAATACTCCTTACAGTATCTTCACCAGACAATCTGCTTTGTTTTGTAATATATGTGAACGTTAGTTTTTGGGTATTTAATTCTCACCAAAATAGCGACCAAACTCCAGCCGACTTCTACCATATGGTTTGCTTTGCCCAGGCCTTGACCCATTCTGGTCCGAGGTGGAATCTGAGCTCACACAGACCTTGGGACGGCAGGTTCCACACGATCCCTTACATCTTCTCCTGGGTGTATTTGATGGTATGGACGGCTCTAGAGCGGACAAACATTCTCTGGGAACTGCGGTCGCTGTGGCTAAATGAGATATGGCAGCGGCCTGGGCCCAGCCCAACCCCCCTACCCTGTGAAAGTGGCACCAGGGAGTGGATTAGTGCGTGGCCCAGAAGGAACATGGTTGTCCCACGAGGTGTCAAATGGCTGAACCTACTGTTTTAAATTGACAGCTTTGCCTCTCCCATGTAACGGGGTGCTGCTTTTCAGCTTGGGTTGCTTGCATAAATACTCCTACCCACACAGTGGGGTTTTGTACTGTCTGTTGGAGATGGAATTGGCTTTACTGTGTATGATGTATGCTGTCTTTTTTTTTCTTTTCAAAATGATAATAAAATTGATTATCAAATCCCACCATAATAAACCATCTCAAAACATTGTGAAATGTGTCACAGTCTCAACAGTTAAAACTGCAGAATGATATGGTTGGTGCCTCCTTTGTATGTTGTTAGAATCTGGACAGCCATGAATCCTCTTTTGATCTCTCAGCCTGGATGGGTTGTACAGAATATTTACACAGCCGGTCTGAAGATACTGATAGCGAGTAGTAGTTCCTGCTTTAGTGATGAACGGAGTTTATATTTGTTGTACTCAAGTGGTTATGGATTCCTATTTCTTCTCCTAGTTTCTTTTTCCATGTGCTCAGGTCTTTCAATAATTTTTTGTTGAATCCCAGAAGTTATGTCTATCAGGATAGTTTATGATCCACAGTTGGTAACATGTCCTCAACACTGCACACATTTCATGAGAGTCTGACAGGTTTAATTCGCAGTGAAGCAGCCTCTGTGAAGTTTATTGCTTGGTGAAGTGACGTTAGTGACGTGGAAGAACCTACATTCTTTTTGGAAAGCTGCGAACGTTAGAGTTTGTCCTTTAACTCAAAGCTCTTCTGACATTCAGAGGAAAGGGAGGATCTCAGCCCAGAAGTATTGTTAGATGTCATAGGAGGTCTAACTTCAGCTGTAGATTCTTAGATGATGTAGAAGATCACATTTCTTTTTTTTAATGAAGGTTTTTTGGCAGTGCTTGGAGAAGGCTTCCATCTTGTAAGTGTTACTTGAGGTTGCTGAGCACCACCTTTTGTTTACAGCAGTTTCCATTTCCTGTACGGCGCCATGGCCGTCGCCTGTGTGTTCTTTGGTGGAGTACAAGGCTTGCCTTAAGATCAAAGCTCTTGCTTCACACAGTGCAGTGATAAAGCCTCTGGTCTGTGTATATGCTTTGATGCCGTACAAGGGACCTCTACTCACACACAGTGCAGTTATAAGGCCTCTCTCCAGTGTGTATGCTTTGATGGCGTACAAGGGCTGCCTTAAGAGTAAAGCCCTTGGAACACACAGTGCAGTGATAAGGCCTCTCTCCTGTGTGTACGCTTTGATGGCGTATAAGGGCTGCCTTAAGAGTAAAGCCCTTGGAACACACAGTGCAGTGATAAGGCCTCTCTCCTGTGTGTACACTTTGATGCTGTACAAGGTACGCCTTCCGAGAAAACCTTTTGGAACACACAGTGCAGTGATAAGGCCTCTCTCCGGTGTGTGTTCTTCGATGCAGTACAAGGTGTGCCTTCCGAGAAAAGGGTTTGGAACACACAGTGCAGTGATAAGGCCTCTCTCCTGTGTGAGTTCTTTGATGCCGCACAAGGGTTGCCTTCTGAGAAAAGGGTTTGGAACACACAGTGCAGTGATGAGGCCTCTCCCCGGTGTGTGTTCTTTGATGCAGTACAAGGTGTGCCTTCTGAGAAAAGGGTTTGGAACACACAGTGCAGTGATAAGGCTTCTCTCCTGTGTGTACGCTTTGATGTTGTAGAAGATGTCCCTTCTTAGTAAAACTTTTCTCACAGAAATCGCAGTGAAAGGGCCTCTCTCCTTTGTGAGTTTTTTCATGCGTTGCCTTATCAGCAAACCTCATTTCATGCTCAGTGTAGGGATACCGATCTGTGTGTGTTTGTTCATGCAGTAAAAGATGCATCTTTCCAGTAAATGTTTTCTTACACTCAGCACAGGCATAAGCTCTTAGGTTGGTGTCTATTCTTTTCTGCCTTGTAAGTAGTGTTTTATTGTTAAAATTCTCCCTGCTCTGTATTCCTTGGTGTTTTCCTTCATTTATTTTATAAGCAAAATTCTTCCTTCCTCCAGAAGCTTTACGTTTCTCTTTCCCATTCATACTTTCTGTCGTCGGCTGCTGTGCTGCAGAATGAAATGAACACTGAGAATTATACATGGGAAATACTTCTTGAAAGAAATGCACAGTTATAATATGAGAAAGGTGGACAGTAATATCTAGGAAGGAAGGAAAATGTTACTACCTGTAAACAATCATTTGCTGCTTGTAGTTCTGCCGTTCACATGTGGTGACCTCTCATGAGTTGGGTTCTGACTACTAAAAAGAATTAATTTAAGATTGAGTTTCGATCTGGAGAACGACTCGTAATCCCATACCAGAATGGCATAATGCATCAGCGCGCAGACTCCAATTAAAATCATTGTGTTGTTTTCTCCATCGGAGTACAACTGCTTATATGTGTAAAATAAAAAAAATAAACTGCTTAATCTGAGCAACCTATATACTTTACAACCATACAGCAAGTGTGTGATGCATGTGAGCCTGCAACATGACAAGCAGATAGTATTTGCAAGTGAGTAACATTTTCCATTTGCAGCAGCTGTGGCACATCACAGGTTGTGCCATAACTTAAAAGAATCGGTAAGGTCCAGAACGCCGCAGCCAGGCTCATTCTAGGGACACCACGCCACAAACATATGACCCAACACCTACAAAGCTTATACTTGCTCCCCGTTGAGAAGAGTATCACTTTCAAACTCCTCATCCGCGCCTACAAATCCCTCAACAACATCGGACCCACATACCTCAACGACCGAACATGTTGATGTCACCAGAGAAATATTTTATGAAAGGATGCACAGAACCACATGTTTCTGCTTTACAAATATCTACTAGAGGTATGTTGGGTAGAAAAGCCATGGTTGCATCTTTATCACACGTGGACTCAGCCTGTGGTATTTCTATGTGGTGTCTCCGCTAGGCCCGGGCGGTAAATTCAGTTCCACTTGCGGAATTTGTGGAATTTGGGTAATTTCACATTCCGCGGAGAAAGTGGAATTGCCAAAACCTCCGCAATCCGCGGCTTTGTAGAATTTTTTGCTTGTTCAGGTTTTCAAAATGTGTGTTCACAAGATATTTCCCCCCGGGCACGCAAACAGGAAAAAAGCATTGTGAACGAGCGGAAGAAGTAATTCCGCGTGTTTGCAGAATTCTGTGTGCTCACAGACATATTTTATGCTGTGCTTTGCGTAACACGACTACGCAAATTCCGCCCACCCCTAGTCTCCGCACGAGTAGAAAACAGAATATACCAAACTGTGCCAGTGCAAAAAACTGTCTTATTTTTCATACATTTTCAATTCTGAAAATGTAGAGCATGAGCGCATGTTTAACACTGGGTGCATATTTATCTTTGTCTTTGTAAACTTGCAGGAACTGTTCATCTAGTAATGGGTCATGTAGTTTGCTAACTGTTTGAGGAAGTGACTGCTACTAGGTAGACCACTATCTACATTAAGGCTTGCAGTGATGTAGTGGCTTAAAAGGTGGACTTGTTACTCTTGATAAAACCTTAACTGGATGCCAGGGGTGCTCTGGTGGGATAACCATTCTCAACTCTCCCATGAACATTTTCACAAGAGTTTTTCAAAAGTATTCAAGCCAGCTTCTTTATGTATGTATGTATGTATATGTTATTTCTATACTGCAATCCTAGCTTGAAGCTAGAGCCAATGATAAACATAAATTATTTTTAAAGAAGGAAGTCCTCAACTCTTTCCTAAATGGGAGCAATGTTGGGCGGTCCTGATTGATACAGGGATGTTGTTCGAGATAATGAGTTCATAGATGGAAAAGGCCTGCTAACTTGTTTTTTTTGTTACAGTTCTAAATCTGCAGTCCGATGGAGTTCGCCAACCTCACATTTGTTGCACTTGAAAATAAGAGCTGAACTTAAGGACAACAAGAATGACGAACAAGTGATAAGGATCCCCTGCGGCTACAAAATCACCCGCAAATACAGCGTCGACCGACCAGGAGAAGGCAAAGCCATCATCCCCAAGAACACCCACCAACTGACCACTTACTCGAATGACTCAACGACTACCATGGAACACCTCCCCTTCCAGATCCAGAGCAACCCCAACACCACCCTCCATGGCTCCCAAATCTACAGGACCCCCGGCCCCCACCCTTCAATGATGCCATTGAAGACCTCATCGCACCCCAGGCTCTAGCATCCACCGATTACATCCTACTCGGAGACCTCAACTTCCACTTGGACAACCCCAGTGACCAAAACACTGACACCCTACTGGAGAACCTCGCCAATATCGGACTCAAGCATCTAGTCACCACATCGACCCATACAGCCAGACACACGCTAGACCTTCACCTACAGCCACACCACTGAACTCCTCTGGACCAACCCGCACTGTGTGCACTTAGCCATTCCCTCCGTTCACCATCCCCCTCTCCCCCCCCATGACCCATCTGTTATAGCTGGAACAAGGCAACCGAAGAACTTCTCATCAACTTTCTCAGCATGACCGCACCACCAGCAGACGCCAACACTGCAGCACACAACCGTCACCAATGGATCTCCAACTGAGCTGACACACCAGCACCCCTCAAGAAAACACCAGGCAGGCAAAACTTCAAGAAAGCCATCTGCTTAACTTCAGCCCTCCACAAGTCCAAACGTACCAGCAGACAACTCAAGAAGAGATAGAAAAACAACAAAATCCCAGAAACCCAAGCAACCTTCAAAACCGCTGTCAACGCACACCACCTTCTCCTTAAAACCACAAACAAAAACGGCCATCAAAGACAGAATCAAACGCACACAACAGCACAAAAGTCTTTGCCATCGTCAAAGAGTTCGCTAGACCCAACAGCGAGACCACAGATGTCTCACCCTCCCTAAGACCTCAGCAACAAACTCAGCACATTATTCCACCACAAGATCAGGCAGAACTATGACAACTTTGACACCCAAGACCCTGCTACAATGCCTGCCACCACCGCACACAACAAGGCCTTACCTCAACATATCGTGCTCAAGGGGACTCCACTCACCACAGATGACACACTCACGACAATGCAGGGCATCCACTCCCACTGGATCTTTGCCCACATCACATCTTCCATTGAACAGCCGCAGCACCAGCTGCTCCATCAAAACTGTCACCTTCCCTGCCAGCTGAAAACACGCCGCGTTCAACCCCTGCTGAAGAAGCTGTCTGCCGACCCGACAGACCTCAAGTACCTCAGACCTATCTCCCTAGTCCCCCCCCCTTGCCAAGGTCATCAAAAAGGCCATCAATGCCCAATTCTCCAAGTTCATTAAAGCAAGCTATGTCCTGAACAAATCCCAATCTGGCTTCCAAAGCAATTATAGCACCGATCCCGGACTCCTCGCCGCCATCGACGACATCCCCTCCCTCCTCGAATGGGGCGATGCCGCCACCCTCATCCTACTGGACGTCTCGGCCACCTTCGACAACATCTCCCACTGCACCTAATCACAAGATTCCAGGACGCTGGTATCCACGAAAAATGCAGAAAGAACAATTGATGGACAGAATGCAGAACAATGCCATACATTCACCCCATTTCAGAGATCTGGGCCTCAATCCATCATTTTTTTGCTCACCATGCGATTCCAGTTTGTACTCAGCCATATGCAAATTCGTCTTGACCCTGCGCCCAATTTGAACAGTCCGGTATCAACGACAAGGCACTGGACTGGATCCACTCCTTCCTGACCGGCCGAACACAGAGTGTCAGACTATCCTGTTCCTCTCAGAACCTACAAAGATCAGCCGTGGAATGCCCCAGGGATCCTCCCTGAGCCCCACCCTCTTCAACGTCTACATGCCCCCCCCGCACCCCCACAGCCATTGTCAGAAACCACAGACTCAACATCGTCTCCTAAGCCAACAACATCCAGCTGATCCTCTCCCTCACCAATGAACCTACAGCCACCTGATTCAACTTTCATAGCGGAACGAAGGTCGTTGCTACCTTGATGAAAGACAGCTGCCTCAAGCTCAACTCAGACAAGACCAAAGTACTCATCCTGTGACCCGCCCCCTCAGCCTGGGACGACTCCTGGTGGTCCGTCGCACTACGAACCCCTCCCACTCCTACAGACTGTGTACACAACCACAGCATCATACTCGATTCCTCACTCACAAAGAACCACCATATCAACGCTGTATCCTCATCCTGCTTCAAACGACATTCAGCTGGATCCCCATAGAGCCTAGAAAGATGGTCACACACACACTCATCACCAGCAGACTTGACTACGGTAATGCACTCTACGTAGGCGTCACTTAGAAACAGCTCACGAAACTACAGAACGTCCAAAACGCCACAGCCAGACTGGTCCTAGGCATCCCCTGCTGCAGCCACATATCAGCACCTCAGACAACGCCACTGGCTCCCAATCATCAAGAGAATCCCCTTCAAGCCTCTCACACATGCCTACAAAGCTCTCCACGACATAGGACCAGCATACCTGAACCACTGCCTCACATTACATGTACCCGCCTTCTCCTACCTCAGGCAATCCCTGTCGCTGCTCCAATTCAGGAAGGACTTCAGGACCCGGTTCTTCTACTGAACATCCACGCCCTGAGGATCAGTACCCCCCCCCCACTCCGCTCAGCGCCTTAAGACCCTCAGGGGTGAGGAGCTGCACTATACAAACTCCGGATTAATTGAGCAATGCCTGCTTTTGGGAATAGAGCCCACTGGGTCTGTGAAACTGAATATATCAGAGGATCTGATCCAGTATGAATACTGTGTACACGTGGGCCAATATGTGATTGTAGGAAATCATATGCGCACTGGGGTTCTCACTCTGGTATTACCGCAATGACTTGCATTGTATTATTATACCCTCACTGTCGAGTCCCAAGTGATATATTCATAGATAGTCAGTCAAACATTTACTTTATTTGGTTAATCATAACCATAAAGCATACATATACAAAAAAGACTGACATAGATAGGGTTCTACTCTTCTGCAATGGAACAGAGCATCGAATAATACATTGTGATACTTGCTGCCATAGTTCTAATTTCACCCGCTCCCCTCTAGTTTGCTCAGCTGCCAAGGGCCAGGCGCTATTGCTTGGACTCATTATGATCCACCACAAAAGAACGACATAATCTGATGGACCCACATGCATTTACATAGTAGCAACAAACTGCTGGATGCTATAGAAACAATAATTTAATTATACATTTGTGACAGGTCGAGTTGAAGTCCCATTTCTATATTAACTGACGACAGAACCAAAGCGGATACCGAATACCATGAAAATGAATGTAAAGCTCTAAACACTCTATGAATGAACAAAGATGATTATAATGAACCCATTGTTAGTATGGTGCATTGGTGCACAAAACAAATATATCCTAAAAATGATTGTGATTGATGATGTGAAAAGGAGTAGCAATGAGTATTGATTGTCTATTGCGGACCAAAAGATGCAGATCTATGGAGATTAGGGCACTTCACTTGAGGTAGAGAAAGGCTTGTTGTTAAGCCACAACGCATCACTACGACACTTGCTGAACACAAACAAGCATTTGCAATGCAATAGGTCTCGCATTAGGAAAGTTTGAGCTATTGGTATTGTAAATGACAATTTTTTTATTTATGTGTTGGTTTTAAAAATAACGAAATTAATAGCTTTGTCATTTACAATGCCAATAGTTATAATTTTTGCAAATGTGACACCTATAGCATTTGAAATGCAATATGTGTTGTATCTACGTGACTTACATGTAGTGATATTACAAATAACAATGGCTTTTAATTTTTTTATTAATTAATACTTAAATAAAAATTATTGTAATTTATAATGGCAATAGCTTAAACTTTTGTAAATAACTTATGAAGATTATGTTCAGTGTATTTTATTGTGACGAAAATCCAAGAACATATTTGAACCAGTTATTATTGAATGGTTGCACAGATTGATGCTGTGGTGGCGCTGAGTGATGATGTGGCATTCAGTGATGCTGTGGTGGCGCATAGGGACGTTGTGGTGCCCCTGAGTGATGCTGTGGTGCCCCTGAGTGATGCTGTGGTGGTACTGAGTGATGCTGTGGTGATGCGATAGAGTGAGGGCGATGGATAGAGTGAGAGCAATAGATAGATAGAGTGGGGAGAGGGGAGATGGAGGGGAGAGAGGGGAGTGAGGGGAGTGAGGAGAGAGGGGAGTGAGGAGAGATGGGATAGAGAGGGAGGGGAGAGAGGGATTGGAGAGTGAGGAGAGGGGAGAGTGAGGAGAGGGGAGAGGGAAGAGTGAGGAGAGAGGGGAGAGTGAGGATAGAGGGACTGGAGAGAGGGAGGGGAGAGAGGGAGTGAGGAGGGGAGAGTGAGGAGAGAGGGGGGAGAGGAGAGAGGGGAGGGTAGAGAGGGAGGGTAGAGGAGAAAGAGGGGAGAGTGAGGAAAGAGGGGGAGGTAGAGAGGAGAATACTGAGGAGAGAGAGGAGAGTGGTGAAAGGGGAGAGTGGTGAAAGGGGTGAGTGGTCAGGGGGAGAGTGATGAGAGAGGATAGAGTGGTGAGAGAGGAGAGAGAGGGGGAGTGAGGATAGTGAGGAGAGGGGAGAGGTTGAGGAGAGGGGAGAGGGGAGAGGGAGGAGAGAGGGGAGTGAGGAGAGGGGAGAGAGGGAGGGGAGAGTGGAGGGAGGGGAGAGTGGTTAGAGGGGAGAGTTGTGAGAGGGAAGAGTGAGGAGAGAGGGAGGTGAGAGAGGGAGTGGAGAGTGAGGAGAGGGAAGAGTGGTAAGAGAGGAGAGAGTGGTGTGAGAGGAGAGAGTGGTGTGAGAGGAGAGAGTGGGGAGAGTGAGGATAGTGAGGAGAGGGGAGATTGAAGTGAGATGGAGGTGAGAGAGGGAGGGGAGAGTGGTGAGAGATGGGAGAGTAGTGAGTGGGGGGAGTGATGAGAGAGGATAAAGTGGTGAGAGAGGAGAGAGTGGGGGGAGTGAGGATAGTGAGGAGAGGGGGATAGTGAGAAGAGGGGAGAGTGAGGAGAGGGGAGAGCTAGAGAGGAGAGGGGAGAGAGGAGGGGAGAGAGGGGCGAGAGGAGGGGAGAGTGGTGAGAGGGGATAGTGGTGAGGGGAGAGTGGTGAGAGGGGAGAGTGGTGAGAGGGGAGAGTGGTGAGAGGAGAGTGGTGAGAGGGGAGAGTGGTGAGAGTGGTGGGAGGGGACAGAGTGGAGAGTGGTGAGAGGGAGGATGGAAGGGCTTCGCTGGGATGGAAGGGCATGTTCTTCACTTTGCACAGAAAATACGTTCATAATCCGTTCCTAAAGTTGTCACAGTATCTGTTTTTCTCTGCTGAAATGATTTAGCGGTCTCGTTTTTCGTCTCTTAAAAATGGAAAATATCAATGACAGCATCTGTCGAAAGCTAAAAAAGAAAGTCGTTTTAGGCCCTACAATTTAAAAGTGATGTATAACATACCTTTCATCGGTAAGGGAGATGGCCGTAGCAGGGTCAGGCAAACGAGGCCACCTCTGTTATTACAGCTGTGCTTGTTGCCTGCCGTGGCTTTTGTCCACACAAATGTGCGTTTTCAGGACCATAACATGAACAAATCAGGATAGGGTACGCAATTTGAAATTTGTAGCCATGCCTAAGAGAAACAATCAACCCGGCGCA
Source organism: Lissotriton vulgaris (assembly GCF_964263255.1). NCBI lineage: Eukaryota > Metazoa > Chordata > Amphibia > Caudata > Salamandridae > Lissotriton > Lissotriton vulgaris. Next base: position 354,845,545 of record NC_141686.1, on the reverse strand, counting down.
TGACAGGATTCTACAACAGTGCGGAACACAGACAAACAAGCAGTCCGATTAATCGAGATCCCTGTAGGCATGACAAAACCAAACCGAGGAAACCGGTCACCATGAGAGTTTTTGCAAAACTAGCGATTCTTTATGCAAAACAGACACTCTTGTGTCAGAACTGCAGCAAGCAAGCAGTCTCCACGAGCTGACCTCTGTATTTCGGAACCTATTTCTCCAAGCATGCCTGTACCTCTATTACCGAGCCCTGCTCCATGACTCTCAATGAGTCGCTGTATTATTGTAGGTGATGTCCTAGCTTTCCAGGACACTTTTCAGTTCTATGAAGGACACAGACGAGGATTAGGCTCGTCTTTCTTTATTAGCACAGCAGCATTCTTAAAGAAATTCACCTACAACACCAATAAAACCAAAGTGATGCTCCACTTTGACCACTCTGCAGTAAAAAAAACAAGTGAGGCATTTAGTGTGGGACGCGGGTAGTTATTAAGGGTATTTGGCAATGGGTGGTGAGACTGCATGCTGACCTCCCATCCGCTAGTGCTCACATAAGAGAGTTTTAGAGAAACAATCCTGGCACTCGTAAACTCTCTTAGTGAAAAAAGCGGCCGCAAAATGAAATTAAAAGCGGCCGCGAAAATGAAATTAAAAGTGGCCGGGAAATGCTCTCACCATTGCGGGGGCGGGGGGCGTATTCCTTTGAAGTGTGAAGCAGGGGGCGGGGGAGCGGATCCCTTTGAAGTCTGGAGCAGGGGGCTGACGCCAAGGCTCGAGCATATGGGGTGTAAAAAAAAAGTCTTTGGAGTGGCATTGCGCAGAGGGGGGTGGGGGAGAGCATTCCTTTGAGATCTGAAGCTCTGGGCATTGCTGTGGCGGGTCTGATGCGATGATGCGAGGCGGCTCGGGAGCAAATGGCAAGCTCGTGCATGGGCACATGCTCTCTGCGTAATCCGCCTGCCAAAGCCCCTTGGTCAGCTTTCCTGATCCACCTCTATATGTCAAGCTGCAATACTTGCGCATTGGCAGGTCTCGACCTAATTAGGAATCTAGGAGTACTGGCTTGGACCTCTTCTGTGGGGAGTTGAGTAAATACGAGTTACGAGTCTACACACACACAGCGCAGTGGCAGTAGTTCTAGTTAGGTCAGAGTTTCCATAGGAAGAGTGTTTTCGTATCACTAATAACTTAAGTCCCGTTTGACTTAAGGTTAAAAGTAACATTATAGTTAGGTGTTGAAATGCTACAAAAACTAATGTTAAATAACCAAAACAAACACTTATATTTACCAACAATAACCCAAACTAGAACTTGAGCCCCCGCCATGCACTGCTTATGACCTCATATATTACATCACAACTGACAATATTGAGGACACCATACAGACATTCTGACACTGTCCTATTGAGTGTGTTGACATTAAGTAATTCAACATGCTTGACAATTTTCTATTATCAACTTAAAGACTTCGGATTGATCCAGATTATAAGTCCAGAGGTTGGCAAGTATACGTTTGCTTCTGTAGGGCTCCATGGGATCAACGCTAGGAAGATTAGTCAAATACACTGAACACATCCTGGAGATGGGCATCACAGCTGCAACCTCAGAGTCATGCCTACAGGACTAGAATGAGATAAACCACCTCTAAGTGGGACACCCCTACATTTTATATTATTCAATATTCAGTAATGCCTGAAAATCTTTAGTTAAGTACTACAAATAAATATGCACAGCTTATAAAATGTCTCTAGAACACTGTGTCACAACTACTTAACTTGGGCCAGAAATCCAGGTTGTTAATGAATTGTCAACAGCTACTTTGGCCTTTTTCACAGATTTTCTTTTGAATGGGCTTAAAGCCAGAGCCTACTTTCAAATATACCTCTGTCACCCACGTGAGGTGCACTCAGATATTACCTTTTTCAATATGGAGTAATTCTTCCATCTGAATGTTAGCGATTTGAAAAGCATGCACAGTATAGTTTTTAAAATGCACATTTACACTTGTCTCTTGGGCTTACACTATTTTCATGCTATTGACTTCCACATGTACATTGAGTAACGTTATGCTGCATATGACTATGATGTCATCAGTGATGTCATCAGTAATGCTGTTTGAGAGGTCAAAAGTGATCTCATCAATGATGTAATTTAACATATCATGATTGAAGTAATATGTGAGGGCACAAGCAGAGTATGATGGGGGCACATGTAATGGTTAGATCAGTAAATTATACCTGGTGAACTTCAGGTTTGTTTTTTGTTCCCTTTTACCTTATTTCAACACCCAAGTAAGAGAGAGAGAAAGAGAGAGATCGGTTTGGGGTGATTCGTCAAGCAGGGGCCAAGAAAAAGGGGAGTGGGGGTTCCCAAAACACGATTTCCCCATGTAAATTCCCACAGGATTTTCGACAGGACTACAGCCCAAACCGCTGAACGGAATTACACCACGTTTCTTTGTTTTTCGGTGTAAATCTGTTGAGTAGTTTTGGAGTTCTTTAAGAAAAAAGATTTATGTATATATTGAGAGCGGATCCACGCGCCAACAGCAATGCTGTGATTGTCTGGCTGGAACCTTAGCAAAAAGTTGCAGCCGCCATTTTGTGAATTGGGACATGGGTTTCGGGGTAGGGCAATAAAGTGTAAATAGGATATGAGGGGTCAGGATAGGTGTATCCTGACCCCATGGGACTTATGTAGGAGTCTGTGGGGGGCCCCTCTTGGGAAGGAAATTGCCCAAAAACATTGTATTTTTGCCGCAGGAGGATCCACCACGCCGGTTAGCGCGCACCCACCGTGTGAATCGGTGGAGATTTACGGATCCAGAGCCCAATTAAAACAAGTATTGGCACAGACAATAGGCCTTGCTGTTTGGGCAGCATAGACTAAAAAAGCTACTTAAAAAAATTGATATTCACATTTTATTTTCTCTTCGCTCAACAGGAAAAAGCTTTGACACAGCTGTTTTGGGTATTTAAAATAATTCTTTTTCAGGCAAGTAAATCTGATTTTGCACCCCCTGCTTTTATTGCATTTTCACTAAATTGCTACTTTCCTAATTATTTTCAAAATAAAGTGCTAAATCCACAAACCAAGAATTATAAACAGGCCCTGATTTTCACAAGAGGATATTCTTCTCGTTTGCTGGAACTAACCCCAGCGTGTTTCCGTTTGTGCAACGTGAAGTTGTTGCATGGTAGTGCTGTTTAACTGCAAGGAAATGCATCTGTGGTTTGTTTTTGGTTCTGGCAGGCCACACCACGGCCATAAATGAAAGATAAAGAGAGAGGCAGAGACTGGGGCATTGAAAGAGGCAGACACCATCAGTGGAAGAGAGAGAGCGGAAAAGCAGAAAAGAGGCAGACACGGGCGCAGTGAAAAAGACAGAGATTCTGGGGCACAGAGAGAGGCAGAGACAAGGTATGGAAAGATAGAGATGAAAAGTTCCTGGAAATGATAGAGGCAGACAGTAGAATAGAACAACAGAGACAGTGAAAGAAAGATGCCATGGAAAACAAAGTCGAGTCTGAGAGGTTTGCACTGCTTCCGCAGTCTGTAATGGCAGATCTGCTAACATCGGGGTGGCACAAACAGAGCTTCAGGCCCTAATGATCCCTTTATTGGCCCTGCCCTGGGTACCACAGGAACCACATTCCAGTGACTTACAAGCGGGTTAAAGTCCTTGCCAATTGGGGTTACCAATTCACATGTAACAGTTTTTGGGAGAGAGCACAGGCTCAGGGGTCTGGTTAGCAGGTCAAAGCCATCAGCATTGGGAAAAAGTGTGGGGTTGCAGGGGTAACCTTACAAAAAGGGCACTGTCCTACATCATCCTTTAACCATAATAGATCTGATTGATAACCTCGCCAACCTCAGACTGAAGCAACTTGTCACAATGCCCACCCACTCTGCCGGCCACACGCTCGACCCCGTCTTCTCCTCAAGCCCATACGTCTCCATCAGCCACACCACCGAACTCCTCTGGACCGACCACCGCTGCATCCACTTCGCCTTCCTGAAACCCACCACACACCACTGCACCCAACAGATCCCCCGCCGCTGCTAGAGCAAAATCCCCGAAGACCAACTACACGCCAACCTCGCTCTCAGCCCACCCACCGAACCCTCGAACACAGACAACTTAGCCCACAGCCTCAGACGCTGGATCGAGAACTGTGCCAACACCCTAGCCCCGCTGAAGAAACCCCCCCCACAGAGACACCAGGAAGAGGGCCAGCTGGTTCACCCCAGAACTCCTAGCCTCCAAGCAAGACTAGAGAAGAAATGACACAGTGAACAAACTCCGGATAGCCACGCAGGACACAAGGACACTATCCGCAACCACCACCACCTCATCAGGGTGGCCAAGAGGACCTCCTTCAAAGACCGCCTCAACAACAACGCACACAATAGCAAGGAGCTCTTCAACATCGTGAAGGAACTCTCAAACCCCAGCTCCAACACCTACGACATCCCATCGTCGCAAGCCCTGTGCGACTCCCTCGCCACCTTCTTCCACCGCAAGATAGTAGACATCCCCGACAGCTTCAACACCCAGACAGCACCAACAGACAGCAACAGAACAGACCCTCCGTACACCATTGACCACGACCCCCTGCTAGCCTGGGCCAGCGTGAGCATTGATGACACCATCAAGACCATGCGCTCAATCTACTCCGGCTCTCCATCAGACCCATTCCCGCACCACGTCTTCAACAGAGCAAGCAGCTCCATCACACCCCACCTGCACAACGTCATCAATCTCCCCCTCGAGACCACGACCTTCCCAGAGATCTGGAAACACGCCGAGATCAACGCCCTACTCAAAAAACCTAAGGCAGACCCAAGAGACCTCAAGAACTTCCGGCCCATCTCTCTGCTTCCCTTGCCGGCTAAGGTCATCAAGAAAACTGTCAACACACAGCTAACCCGATTCCTTGAAGAAAACAGAATCCTGGACCCTTCCCAGTCAGGGTTCCGCAGCAACCACAGCACTGAGACTGCCCGCATCGCCGCCACCGATGACATCAGGACCTTGCTGGACAGTGGCGAGACCACATCACTCATCCTCCTAGACCTCTCTGCCACCTTCAACACCATCTGCCACCGCACACTACGCGCACGCCTCCACGCCGCAGGGATCCTAGACAAGGCTCTGGATTGGACCACCTCCTTCCTCTCCAGCAGAACCCAGAGCGTCCGCCTCCCCCCAGCCTCCGAGATCATCTGTGGCATACCCCAGGGATCCTCCCTCAGGCCGACACTATTCAACATTTACATGGCCCCGCTCGCACACGTAGCCCGACAGCACAACCGCAACATAATATCCTACGCCGATGACACTCAGCTGATCCTCTCCCTCACCAAGGACTCCATCACCGCCAAAGCAAACCTCCACGAAGGAATGAAGGCCATCGCCGACTGGATGAAGACCAGCCGTCTGAAGTTGAACTCAGACAAGACTGAGGTCCTCATCCTCAGCTCCAACCCTTCAGCCTGGGACGACTCCTGGTGGCCAACTGCACAGGGGGCAGCCCCGACACCCACCGACCACGCACGCAACCTGGGAATCATCCTCGACTGAACGCTCTCAATGACCAAGCAAGTCAACGCCATCTTTTCCTCCTGCCTCAACACCCTCCGCATGCTCCGCAAGATCTACAGATGGATCCCGACAGATACAAGAAAGACAGTCATCTAGGCCCTCGTCAGCAGCAGACTCAACTACCGAAACGCCCTCTACGCGGGAGGCCCCACCAAGCTCATCAAACTACTACAACGCATCCAAAACGCCTCGGCACGACTAATCCTCGACGTAACACACCACGGCCACATCACCCCCCCACCTGAGAAACCTGCACTGGCTCCCTGTCAACAAGAGGATATCCTTCAAGCTCCTCAACCACGCACACAAGGCACTCCACAAGACTGGCCAAGCCTACTTCAACAGACGGCTCTCCTCCTACATCCCCCACTACCAGCTTACCTCCAACGACCTCTCACTCGCCACCGTCCCGCGCATCTGAAGAACAACCACTGGTGGGAGATCCTTCTCCGACCTCGCCACCAAGACATGGAACACCCTCCCACTGAGCCTACGACAGACCCAAGACCTGCTGACCTTCAGGAGGATACTCAAGACCTGGCTGTTCGATTAGTAGCACCCCCACCCCCCAGCAGACCCCTCGCGGGTATGTAGTGCGCTTTAAAAATGATTGATGATTGATAATAGATGAAATGACAACACTTGCTAGAGCAAACATCTTCTCAAAATTGGATATGAAGACAGATGATGACATTTGTAGTTCCTGAAGGAATAAATCAGTATTACACAATGCCATTTGGTCTGGCCCCTCCAGCAGCCATGTTCCAAAGAAGGATGGCAGAGGAGGTGAATGGTCTCTCTGAAGTTTTCGTTTTCCAAAACAATGCTTTGATTTTCGGCAAAGATTTAGATAAGCATATGCGTACACTTTGAATATCTTGAGAGCCTTCCTGAAAAGAGGTTTGAGATTTAAAAAAAAAAAGATAAATGTATGATTGGATGAATAATTTGGGCATGTGGTTTCAGCTAAAGAGATTTCACTATGGCCTGGCCTGTTGACAGTCACTAAAATACCTGTTCCAAAACACTGTGACCAACAACTTGAGTTTAAGGGAATTGTGGGAGGGATGGGCGGAAATAGAAGCTATGAGGCTTTAGGAGTTTATCAATTGTTCTGGTTTATTTGTAGTTTGTAGAGAAAATCATGGGTTCTTGAGCTGCTGTCCTGGCGGGTGATCGGAGAGTCTCTTCTGGTGTGTGTTCCTGTATCCTGGTGATTCCTGATATCCCCTTTGACTGTCCGTCCCCCAGATGGCTTGAAAGTAAAAGAACAAAAAAAGGACAACGAGACTCAGGTTCTCGGAAAATTACTAGGTCAGGAGATGGGAAAGTGCCCGTCACCACACCACGTTGTGTATGAAGTGGGGGTTAACACCTATTTAATACGGCCCTGGGCTTAATGGCCCCCCGTGTAGGTAATTCAAGCCGAGTCACTCAGTAGTTATAGGAAGAGAATCACCAGAGACGAGTAATAGCCCAAGACATCGGTAAACGGTGAAAGAAAAATAAAGGCAGACACCAAGGAAATATCCTCATGAAAGAAAAGACAATATGTGGCTTACTTTGGTGCAGTACAACCACCCCTAGACTTCCTCCCTGTACCTCAATATGCTCTCCCCTTCTAGCTTGGTGCAATACAACCACCCCTTGACGTCCTCCCTGTACCTCAATATGCCCTCCCTTTCTAGTTTGGTACCCTCACTTTGCCCGGTTCGCTCACTGTCCAACGTTTTCGCACCTCCTGGGGTTGGTGGGGATCCACCAATCCTCGCTCCACTCCTCTACTTCGTCCGGGTTATCATTGCCGTCGTCGTCCCGTTTTCTCAACGTCTCTTCCCTCTTTTCTCCTCAGGCATCCTGCTGCTACAACTCGATGCACACTCCGGCCTCCTCCTCATCAGGTCTCTCCGCGTCTTCAGTCTCTGCCTTTTCTTTTCTTGTCGGCCTTCCTGATTGGTCCTTATCTGTAAAGCCACCTCCTTCTCCGTAAAGCCACCTCCTCATTGGGTCTCTCCGCGTCTTCCATCTCAGCCTTTTATTTTCTTGTCGGCCTTCATGATTGGTCCTTCTCCGTAAAACCACCTCCTCATTGGGTCTCTCCGCGTCTTCCGTCTCCACCATTTTCTTTTCTTGTCGGCCTTCCTGATTGGTCCTTCTCCGTAAAGCCACCTCCTTCTTCCTGCAAGGTGAGGTCTGGTGCAACAGGTTAACCCTTACCGCCCCCTGGTTTTCGGTGGCATCTCCGGTTTCCATGACGGGTAACGGGGGTTCAGGGCCCTACTCTCGGGGTCCTCCTCACAGGAATGAATGAATTTTATTCAAAATGTACTGAAAATGTTGCGGTGATTGCTGAACCACTTCACAACCTTTTCAATAAGAAGGTTTTATTTATCTGGGGTTGGGGACAGGAGGTTGCATTTGCAGAGATTAGGGGAAAACTGCTCAATGCAGCACTTCCGAGTCCATATCTACCAGGCAATGAGTGCTCTATCACTGATGATACTGGAAGCATTGGCAATGGCGCTATAGTGACTCAAGGCAAAGGAAATGAGGAATGTGCAATGGCATCACACACACTGCGACCACATGAACGTAAACACTCGACCATTGAGCGTGGGATGTCGGACTGCGCGTGGGCAACTGAAAAGTTTAAGTCATCCTTGTGTGGGGACAAGTTCAGAATATGAACTGATAATCAACCTCTTTTGAATGGTAATAATGTGAACACCAGCAGGCTACTGCCAGCTTGGTGAGGTTACGTTCAAAACTTTTGAAACATAATTTTGAGGTCGAACACACTGCAGGAGAGAGGAACAAAAATACTTATTGCTTGCCCCGACTGCCCTGAGGGCAGGAAGATGTGGAACATAAGAACAAAAAGAATGACTGTGAGTTTGTGGAATGTATTGCTGCAAGTATTTGTTGGCCGGGTAAAGACTGTGTGTGGGGGCAAAAGTATAGAAAGACATTGGATGAAGATTCTATTTTACTGAAAGTGATTCATTTCATGAGGAAAGAATGTCCCAATGAAAAACGATTTGTTGTGTGAACTGCAGACCGATGGCCAAGTTCATTCTGTCAGGGGGGAGCCATGAAGGACATTTAGGTGCGATATCTAGCAACAAACGACAGACAATGCACTACTGGTAGCCTGCCATGGACAGGGATGTGGAAAAACTCATTGGAGAGAGTTACCAGTTGTTTGCAAAATGATAAAAGAATGATATAAATGTAAATGTAAAATGTATATGTGCTGGACTTGTAAAGCGCACAGCTGCCCGTAAGCGTCCCGGCGCTTGCTTAGGGAACCCGTCCTGGTATTCCCCTGAGGAAAAAGTGAGGGAAATGTAACAGGAGACATTATGGAGACACAACTGAGGCCTTATAATGGGGCCCATATTAGATTAAATAAACATAAGAAAATATATCACCCCATCCTTTATACTGTAATACAACTAACCCAGCTTGATATTCAGACCACCTTGTACTGTGCACATAACCCTACAGACAACACTTAATCTTGAAACTCCCTTGACCTTGTACGTTGTTCTACATGATGTAGTATGATATAATACAGCCCGCCCTCTCTGACCTGCAGGCCCCCCAGTTCTATTTACAAGTACCTACACACTTCAGAAAAATGACCACTTCTTATCGAATGCTCTGGGTGCCGCGGGTCTTACCCTACCCATTCCACCACTACAGACCTGACTTACAGATCACTTGTCCTCTTCACACTGCCTTCCTGCCCTTCTAAGCGTCAGACCCTGACTGACCCAGAAATCCTCTTATATTTCTGTTATATCGTCCTCCTGGCCTTCGAAACTCCTTTCTTTCCACACTCTCGGCTTTTAAGGTTTACATCATAAGTTCTAGCGAATATATGATATTGGGAGATTTTAATTTCAATCTGGAAGAGCAGGATAACCATGAAACCATTCAACTTACTGCTGACCTCTTAACTCTAGGACTTCGTCAACTGGTAAAGGGAACTACTCATCAGGCGGGACACACATTAGATGACCTATTTACCAACAACCCTGATATATGTGTACTCAATACGCTTCCCCTCACATGGTCAGATCATAGGGCTATTATCTTTGGGATACACACCCGGTCTATTAATCCTCCCCCCTCCAGGCCACGAACAAGGACAGGGGCTCGTTCCTGGAAGAATGTGGACATTCCTCAGATGTCAGATCTTCTGGCACTGCCCCGTCCTATGGGAAGAGGCAACCCTGCTTTATCAGCCTCCGATTTCCAAGATTGGATTCGGAATGCTGCTGATCAAGTGGCCCCGGAGAAGTGTACGAGACCCAACCAAACAACTCCGTCGGCGGCCTGGTACACCGAAGAACTTAGGCTCCATCGACAGCATTGTAGGAACCTAGAAAGGCGTTGGAGGAAATTCTATTGCCCCATAGCCAAGCAATCCTATAAGGATGCCCTTACAATATATAAAAGGGCGATCACAGCTCGAAAAAGTGCCCTTTTCTCTGCTCAAATAGAGAATGCCAAGAACTCCGCAAGAGAACTGTTCTCAGTTGTCACCACACTGTCCACTCCTCCCACTGGACCCGGGGTTAACCCTTCTCAGACCTTCTGTAATGCTCTGTCCACCTTTTTTACTACCAAGGTGGCAGACATATATTCATCTTTTGAGGGGGACATAAGGACCAAACCCAGAGTCTGTGTTAGGGATGAATCAACCTTAGATCATGATTACGATCTTTTTTTTTCTTTTGCCTCCATCACTCAAGACCACATCAGTAGTCTCATTTCCACCATTAAGTCTGGTTCCCCCTTGGACCCTTGCCCTCCCTCTGTGATGGCTAACCTAAGCGAAGTGATCTCGCAACCACTTATGGAAATCTGCAACACTGCATTTCAAACTGGTCATTATCCAACCCCATGGAAGAAAGCGGCGGTTAAACCACTCTTGAAAAAACCCTCCCTGGATCCCACAGCTGTGGCCAGCTACAGACCAATTGTGTGTCTCCCCTTTCCTGCCAAAATGTGCGAATCTCTGATGAACAAACAACTCTCGGAGTTCGTCGACACTCACCAACTTCTCGACGAAACGCAGTTTGGCTTCAGGAAAGGGCACGGAACCGAGACCGCTTTAATAAAGGCCTCAGATGAGATCAGAGCCATCATGGACCAGGGAGGTGTGGCCGTCCTGATCCTCTTGGATCTGTCTGCGGCCTTTGACACGGTCGACCATGCTATTTTGGTCGACCGTGTCGCAGCCCTGGGGATAAACGGCATGGCCAGGGATCTCATTTCATCTTTCCTGGCCAACCGTACCCAGACAGTGAAGTTGGGTGATTTCTACTCTCCTGTCTCTGCACTCCCCTGTGGAGTCCCACAGGGCTCCTCGCTAAGTCCTACGCTATTTAATATCTATGTAGCGGACTTAGCGAGGATAATAAAGGCCCATGGACTGCGACTTACGTCGTACGCAGACGATACCCAACTGGTCCTGGCAATCCACAAGGACGGCCCAGTGGTGGCAGCCAATTTCCAAAAGGCCATGCTTGCGGTTAGCACATGGATGGCCTCCAACTGTCTGAGGCTTAACTCGGATAAAACCGAGATTATGACTTTCGGTAAGCTCTCTCCGGAATGGTCCTCCATCTGGTGGCTTGTCCAGCTGGGCTCTCCACCCGTCCCGGTCGAGAAGGTTAGAAATCTGGGGGTTATTTTTGATAGCAAGTTGTCTTTCAGCCTTCATGTCAACAAGGTTGTGTCATCTGCGTTCTTTATCTTAAAGAAAATCAAGAAATTACTGCCCTACCTCCCTACCTCAGCTGGGAAGACCTTGGTCTCCACCCTAGTCTTTTCAAAAATTGACAATGGGAACGCCCTTTTTTTAAACACTCAGAAACATGTCATAGCGAAACTGCAGTCCATACAAAATGCGGCTGCAAGGATTCTTCTTGACATCCCCCGTCGCCAGTCCACTACTCTTGCCATTCGTCACCTACATTGGCTAAAAGTAGAGAACCAAATTAAATTTAAGGCCCTCTGCATTGCCTATAAGGCAATACAGGGTGTCGGGCCTAGATTTCTGACAGAAGCGTTTCAGCTGTACATCCCCAAGAGGCAGCTTAGATCTGCCAACACCCGCCTTCTTCCAGTGCCGCGCACAAGAACTGTTACATGGGGAGATAGGCGCTTCTTGGTGGCCACACCCAAATTGTGGAATCTGCTGCCGTTGGCGATTAAAACTGCCCCCAATCTGATGAGCTTCCGTAGGCTATTAAAAACATGGTTGTTTAACCAGTAAGCTGCTGTTTGATCGCTCTTAGCCCCTTATGCGCCGAGACACCTCCGGGTATTTGAATGCGCAATAAAAATCTCGAAAATAAATAAATAAATAAATAAATATTCTGAACACTCGAACATCACATAGACCCAGTCCCATCTCTACAGTGCTTTAGTTTGCACTAGCAACAAAAAAGGGCAATGTTACTCTCGGTGAATAACACCTCACTTACATCTCACACTTAGGGGGTGGTGAGTATCGCGGAGCTTCGATTGAAATCACAGATTCTGCCACTAATTCCTCAGAGGTCCTGAGTCCGGAAAGGGGCTTCTCATGCGTGGACCAGAATTCAGGTAATTTTTCATGTGCAGAGTTCCATTTCTTAGCCTATCACTGAACGGGAAGGAGAAACTCCTTTGCAAAAATAAAGGCGATACCAGGTACATGACCGCTTCTAGTGTACTCAAGGCCCTCCCCAAAGATACCAGTCCACACAACTCAGATTTGGCCCCCTGCAGATCTTACTAAAAATCTGGAAAGATCCACTTTGGAGATATTTTATGCTACATTCCCTCAGAACTGTACAAGTTACTTGCCATTCTGCATGTTAATTCAGTACGAACCAAATACCTGGGATGGCTTTGAGCAGCAATCCATCTGCGTCTGTATTTCTTCTCTCCAGTGGGTCTCTAGCGATAGCTCCATCAGTATCAGCAGCATTCTGTGGCAGGAATGATGAGGCTCCAGATGGGCCCTGCACATCAGCACATGTCGGTTGTAGGTCAGAGTTCTCATCTCGGTTCTCACGGCCCAGTGGTTCTTGCTTGTAGTTCTGATCGTAGTCCTCAGGACTCAGTGGTTCTAGCTTGTAGTTCTGATTGTAGTCCTCAGGACTCGGTGGTTCTAGCTTGTAGTTCTGATCGTAGTCCTCAGGACTCGGTGGTTCTAGCTTATAGCCGCGATCTGGACTGGGTGCCTCAAGGTGCATTGGTTCGGTCTTGCAGTTCTGATGTGGTTCATGTGCATCAGAGAGCATCTGCTGCAGGCAGGTGATGTGCTGTAGACTCTGGTCTTCTTGAAATGCTGGGTGTCTGCAGACGTTTTGCCGTTGACCGTCACCATCAAACCACAACAACTCTTGCTTCAGGTGTTCAATTGGTCCCTCTCCATCTGGGAGCACTGGTTGTCTGCAGGGGTTTCGCTGTGGCTCATGTCCCTCATGAAACAGTGGTTGCAGGCAGACGTTCTGTTGTGCGCCCCAACTATCTGCATACAATGGTTCCTTCTTCACGTGCTCCTCTTGTTCGTGTTCCTCTGGTTCTCGTTGTATGCACTGGTCCAGCTGTGGATCCTGCCCGTCATCAAACACTGGTGGAAGACGAAGGCTTGGCTCACCTGGGATGACTTGAACATCTGGAGGAGGGCCCCTGGAGACAGTACCGTCCTGCCGTGGTCCAGGGCCAGCCGGAGACAGAGGTTGGAGGCACTGGCTCTGCTTTGGTTCATGCCCACGAGGAGACAGAGGTTGAAGACACTGATTCGGCTGTGGATCACGACCAGGTGAAGATGTAGATTGAAGGCATGGGTTCACCTCCTTGGCCCTGAGTGAAAGATTGATCGGAGGGGACCTGCTGAGAGGACAATCTCTAACCACCACGGGACCGGCCATCTCCAAAGACAAACCCCCATTCACAAGGTGATCTAGACCCTTTGCTATCCAGATTTGCTCCATAAGCCCAGCGACTCTTGACGGCACGTCCTCTAGGGTATTCTGCAATTTGTCCAGTTTGGCTTCTAACTGCTCCAGCATGGAAAAATGGATCATGTTAGGCAGGTTCCCCGATAGTGGTTCCATCTCACAGTCTCTCTGAGCATCAGTTTGGGATCTTGAAGAAGGCACATTATGGATAGGAGAAGAAGGGAGTGTGGCTCTTACGGGTGAACTCTGCACTTCTCCTATTTGTCTTGGAACCTGCCTTTTCTCCATTCTGAAATTCTGATGTTCAAGTCCTCAGGTGTCTGTGAAGGGGAAGAAAATAGAAAAGACAACACATTATCACAGGACAATTAGGTCAAAATACTCCTTCCTGTCTCATCACACGTTGTTTAAGCTTTAAGTAAAAAATATTCAGTCCAGCTAATGGCTCGAAAGAACTAAATTGTCTCAAGAGCTGGAGAGGATCTACCCTGCTCAAGGTCAAGCCTGTCCTCGAGGACATCAAGAGTTACCCTGCTACACATCTAAACCCGCTCAGTGCTGCCCTCACGTGATATGGTGAGATTTCATGCAGATCCGCTCTGCCCTTCCAGAGAGGACTCCCTATCCAGAGCTGATCTGTAAAGCTTCAAAATTTATCAGTATGACCTCATCAAACCTAACCCTATAATTTAACGGACTTATTATGTTTTTGTAATTCTTTATTTTTTTCTAATTAAAACTTGGTAAGCATTACCTTAATAGATATTCTCTATGAAATTGAGCATTGAGGAATAATAGATTTAAGGTCCCAGATAAAAATACAAATTTGCTTGTCAGAAGCTACCTAGGCCACGTAATCTCTGCTGATGGGGTCTGCCCCTAATTTGAATCAATTAAAGACACACAGGAAATACCTAGATCCATAAAGAAAGAAGAGGCACTCACGTTTTTGGTGAGAAACATTCTATTCTCAGTTTGTACCTAATTTTCTTGTGCCATGTGAGCCCTGCTGAGGAAGGGTGCACACTACATGTGGAGTAGGGAATACGAGAAGAATTTGCAGATGTTAAGGAGAGTCTTGTGAATGCTCACAGTCTGAATAGTTTTGTCCCATTGCGTTGTTATGGACGCCAGAGACAAGGGCCTAGGAGTGTGTGGGAGGGCAGGTCGGATATACAGACGCGGAGGCTGAATATATTGACGAACAGCACTTTTATTGTCAGGAAACAAGGCTTTAGGTTTCACGACGGGGTCTGTACTTCCACACGCGGCACCGAGTTCTCCGGGGTTGAAAGAGTTTGCCGTGGTAGTCGATGTTCCTTCCTCTTCGTCCAGGGGTCGTTGATCCTGGGGCGACCGAGTCTCCGTGGTGTTGGTGTACCGGAGGTACCGAGAGGAAAGAAGAGAAAGGGACCGTCAGTGATATGGTTGTTTCGAAACCCTTGCTCCTACACCGTAAAGTAGTGCACGGAAAAGGGGTATGGTGAAGGGGAGTGCGTAAAGGAATTGGGAGTGACAGGTAAGAGAATGGAAAGTGAACTGGTATGGAATGAGGATAAGAATATAGTGGAGGTTGAGGCATAGACCATTTACACCTAATCCCACGTTCAACAACTGAACGGGATACGGTCGGTACTGTTCTCTTACACATGCACGTTTCGGGTTCCCCTTTACAAAATTCCACCCACCACCCACAATGTCCTCTCTACCTCCCACCTCCCACAACACACAACAGTTTCCCCAAAGGGCTTCGGTTCAAAGTCACTCACCGGCCCCGCCGTAACTCTCCTGAGTCACGGCACGCTCTCCAGCCTCCTCCGGGGGACACCACCACTCCTCCGTCCAGCGGTCTTCGGTTTCCCCCGCTTCTTCTTCTCGCTCAGCAACGCTGTCTTGACTCTCGGCGTTCAGCTCCGGCTCCCGGCTCCGAGATTCGGCGTCCTCCTCGTGGTCCGTCTCTGGTCCCGCCTCCTCGACGTTCTGCGACGACCCAGCTTCCTGTATGGCGTCTGTTTTTATTCGTCCATTGTCCGTAACGCCTCCTCTAGCCGTTACCTCACGCTGTGGAAAGAGAGGAGAGATATCGGTCTTCGTCCAAGTTTCAGGTGAGACGGAATGCATCCTTGTTCGTGCAGGGGCGTCTGGGCTTTGTAGTTCAACCCTAACAGGGGTTCCGACCCGATCTTTCTCACATCCCCTTTCCCTTGGTGTCCTGTTACTAGGGTTTCTGTCCTGTGGATACCTGGACAGGAAATCGACATTCCCTTGTTCTGACCCTTTCCGATGTTTAGTGCAAAACCTATAGGGTTGCAGCGCCAAGAACCATCGCAACACACGATTGTTGTTTCCTTTGTTGCGGGATAACCATTCCAAAGGGGCATGGTCCGTGAATAAAGTAAACTCTCTACCTTCCAGATAGTATCTCAGGGTTTCTATGGCCCACTTAACTGCCAAGGCCTCTTTTTCAATGACTGCGTAATTTTGTTCTCTAGGAAATAATTTTCTGCTGATATACAAAATAGGCTGTTCTTGTCCCTGTCGTGTTACTTGTGAGAGCACTGCTCCTAACCCCTGATCTGATGCATCTGTCTGTAAAACAAACGGTAGAGAATAGTCAGGACTGGCTAGCACTGTTTCGGATGTTAGGGAACCTTTGAGAGTATGGAAGGCTCTTAGTATGTCAGGAGTAGGGTGTCTCAAACGGTCCTCAGTATTGGAGGCCTTCTGCAGTAGGTTAGTGAGAGGAGATGCAATCTGGGAAAAATTGGGAATAAACCTTCTATAGTATCCCAAAAGGCCCAAAAAGGCCCGTAGGTCTTTCTTGTTTTTGGGAAGAGGAATTTGAGATATAGCTGTCAATTTGGAATCTTGTGGTCTAATCATTCCCTCTCCCAAAAGGTACCCCAAATATTTCACTGTTTGGGCTGATAAGTGACTTTTCGAGGGATTGATCTTTAATCCATTTTCCCCTAGTGTTACAATGACTTGTTTCAGGTGTTGTACGTGTTGGTCCCAGGTATCGCTAAAAATGACAATGTCATCTATATACGCTCCGGTGTACCTCTCGTGGGGACGTAGTATACAATTCATTGCCCTTTGAAAAGTGGCTGGTGCTCCATGTAAGCCAAATGGCATGACCTTAAAATGGTACAATCCCTCCGGGGTGGAGAAGGCTGTTCTCTCCTTGTCTTGGGGACGTAAAGGGATTTGCCAATAACCTTTACACAAATCCAATGTGCTGATGTACTTGGCTTTCCCTATTTTTTCTATCATTTCATCCACTCTTGGTAGCGGATAAGTGTCAAACTCCGATAACTTATTAACTTCTCTGAAGTCGATGCAAAATCTAACCGAACCATCCGGTTTCGGAACCATGACAATTGGGGAGTTCCATTCGCTAGATGATGGTTCGATAATATCCATTTCCAGCATCTTTTGGACTTCCTCTCGTATGGTTTGACGACGGGCCTCGGTATCCGATAGGGCCGAAGTCGTACCCTTTTACCTACAGGGGTTCGGATGGCGTGTTGTACTAAGGTCGTCCTTCCTGGAGTTAGGGAAAACCCTCCTCCAAGGGGAGCGAGATTTTGCATTAATTTTTCTTTTAGAGGGTTTGGAAGAGTAGTGTCAATACATTGAGAAAATAAAGGAACCTCATTCTCAAGTTGGGCAGTTAGAACAGGCTGAGGTCCTTCCCATTTTTTTAACAAATTAATGTGATAGATTTGTGAAGTACCCCGGGCCGCATCTAGCTCTATCCTATAAGTCACAGGGGTGACTTTCTCAGTAATTTTATACGGGCCCTGCCATTGTTCCAATAATTTGTGGTCAGATGAGGCCATCATTAACAGAACGAGATCACCCACCTCGAATTTTCTCTCTTTTGCCTTTTTGTCATATTGTTTTTTCTGAGCCGCTTGTGCCTCTTCCAGATTATTACGGACAATAGTCCGAATCTGACTCAGATGTGTTTTGAGAGTGGATACATAATCAACTAAGGGCTTAGTGTTATCGGGTTCATTTTCCCACTTTTCTTGGGCCATGTCCAAGAATGTTCGTGGTTGATGGCCATATAGCAGTTCAAAAGGGGAATAACCTGTACTTTTCTGTATTTTGCACCGTATAGCGAACAGTGCCAACGGTAACATATCCTCCCACTTCCTTGTTTCTAGTTCCAACAGTTTTTTAAGGGTTGTCTTAAGCGTAAAATATACCTTTCGACTAACCCGTCAGTCTGAGGGTGGTAAGCTGCTGTTCGAATTTGATGTATGCCTAGTTGGGTACATACTTGCTTCATGACCTTGGATATGAATGGGGTTCCTTGGTCTGTCAGGATTTCTTTTGGAAACCCCACCCTGGAAAACACTGTTATCATTGCTTTGGCAATATTAATCGCATCTGGTCGCCGTAAGGCTATGGCCTCAGGGAAGCGGGTGGCGTAATCCACCAACACCAGCACAAACCTACAACCACTCCTTGATGGTAACAAGGGTCCTATGATATCCATGCCTACTCTGGTAAAGGGCTCTTCTATCACAGGGAGTGGACGCAATGGTGCACGAGGGGGTATGTACCTGCTGTGTCTTTGACATACGGGGCACTCTCTGCAATACTTTTTAACCTGTTGGTAGATCCCCGGCCAATAGAATCTCTCAAGGATCTGTTTCTCTGTTTTTTCGGGACCGAAATGACCTCCTAGCAAATGGCTATGGGCTAGAAACATTACCTTTTCTCGAAATGGGGTGGGTACTATTAACTGGGGGTCCTGTGTAGGATTTCCTTTCCTATAAAGTAGCCCGTTGTTCTGAAAAAAATAGGGACCTACATGAAGGGGGTCTTCCTGTTCTAGTGCGTTCTTCCACGCCTCCTGCAGAACCGGATCCTCTCTCTGTGTGGACCGAAAACTTCTGTCTGTTTCCCAAGGATTCTCTTCAGGTATAACAGGCAACACGATAGGTGGCTTCCCTTTTTCTATTCTCCTCTGCTTCCTACTCTTCCTTGGTTTCGATTCAGGCCACTCATGTTCGTCTGTGTTAGAAAAAGGAGCTTCAGCCCACCAGTCCTCTCCCTTGTGTCTATCATACGCTAGCATGTGGGACAGCTGTGGATAGTCGTTACCCAAAATGACTTTCTCCGGTAAATTTGGGATCAGACCTACTTTCAGGGAGGTTCCGGGGTCATTGGTGTGTTGGATCGTAACCTGGGAAGTTGGGTATTGTTTAACATCTCCGTGTACACAGCGGATGGCCACCATCTCCTCACTGGGTACTACTCTAGGTTGAAAATCTTGGGGTCGAACTACACTCTGTCGACACCCCGTGTCGGCCAGAGCCAAAGTGGGCTGTCCATTCACTTTTACTTCACAATGATATGGGGGCAAAGGTTCTCTCGGGTTAGAACAGTAGTAATTTCTGGCTATTCCTATTTCCATTGGTTCCTCTTTTTGGGGACAAAATTTGGCAATATGTCCCATCCCTCCACAATGGAAACACTGGGGTCCAGGATTTGGTGATCTGAACACCGGGGTGGGTATCATAGGTCCAGGTAAAATAGCCACGGGATCTGGTTTTTTAGGAATAGAAGCACGAGACGGCCTGTGATGTCCCGGTCCAGGAGTTCTCCACTGGGTATCTTCTCTACCCTTTTGGAGTTCCTGGGCCCTGTTATATGCACTTGCAATTTCCACGGCAGATTCAAGGGTCAGACGTGGTTGTTGTCTAACCCATCTCTGTATAGGCGGATGAAGAGAGGCCAAGTACTGCTCAAGATATATTTTTGACATGATACCGTCCTTATCCGAGGTGGCAGGCTTCAACCATCGGTCGGTCATATCTTTTACCCTGAAGTACAATGCTCGGGGTGTTTCTTGCGGACCCTCTTTTATCTGGCGTAACTTTATCCTGTATGACTCGTCATCCACCCCCAACCTTTCCATTATATAGCGTTTGATATCTGCATATGGTACGGCTCCTTGTATGGTAGCTGCTTGGTAGGCTGCTTGTAGATCCCCTGAAAGAAGTGGACCCAGATACTGACCCCATTTGTCGGCCGGCCACGCGGCAGCAGTAGCTATACGTTCAAAGTTCGTGAAAAAGAAATCAGGGTCCTCTCCACTGACATACTTTTGCATGACCATTGAGGGAAGTGTAGTAGGTCCTTTTTGATTCCCGAGAATTTCAGCCAATTTGTCCAGGGCTGCTTCTTGAGTTTGGCTCTGTCCCGTAGGACCTTCTGTGTTTTCTCCCGATCCTCCTCTACAACATGTAAGAATTTTTCCATTACTTTCCCCAAATGTTCTTGATGTTCAGCCATTTTGGTAATTGCAGCCTCCATGTCTCCGTCAGATCCCACTTCTGACACCACTTGTGGGAGGGCAGGTCGGATATACAGACGCGGAGGCTGAATATATTGACGAACAGCACTTTTATTGTCAGGAAACAAGGCTTTAGGTTTCACGACGGGGTCTGTACTTCCACACGCGGCACCGAGTTCTCCGGGGTTGAAAGGGTTTGCCGTGGTAGTCGATGTTCCTTCCTCTTCGTCCAGGGGTCGTTGATCCAGGGGCGACCGAGTCTCCGTGGTGTTGGTGTACCGGAGGTACCGAGAGGAAAAAAGAGAAAGGGACCGTCAGTGATATGGTTGTTTCGAAACCCTTGCTCCTACACCGTAAAGTAGTGCACGGAAAAGGGGTATGGTGAAGGGGAGTGCGTAAAGGAATTGGGAGTGACAGGTAAGGGAATGGGAAGTGAACTGGTATGGAATGAGGATAAGAATATAGTGGAGGTTGAGGCATAGACCATTTACACCTAATCCCACGTTCAACAACTGAACGGGATACGGTCGGTACTGTTCTCTTACACATGCACGTTTCGGGTTCCCCTTTACAAAATTCCACTCACCACCCACAATGTCCTCTCTACCTTCCACCTCCCACAACACACAACAGTTTCCCCAAAGGGCTTCGGTTCAAAGTCACTCACCGGCCCCGCCGTAACTCTCCTGAGTCACGGCACGCTCTCCAGCCTCCTCCGGGGGACACCACCACTCCTCCGTCCAGCGGTCTTCGGTTTCCCCCGCTTCTTCTTCTCGCTCAGCAACGCTGTCTTGACTCTCGGCGTTCAGCTCCGGCTCCCGGCTCCGAGATTCGGCGTCCTCCTCGTGGTCCGTCTCTGGTCCCGCCTCCTCGACGTTCTGCGACGACCCAGCTTCCTGTATGGCGTCTGTTTTTATTCGTCCAGTGTCCGTAACGCCTCCTCTAGCCGTTACCTCACGCTGTGGAAAGAGAGAAGAGATATCGGTCTTCGTCCAAGTTTCAGGTGAGACGGAATGCATCCTTGTTCGTGCAGGGGCGTCTGGGCTTTGTAGTTCAACCCTAACAGGGGTTCCGACCCGATCTTTCTCACAGAGTGGAACTGAAACAGCGGCCTGAATGGAAAGCAAGTCATGATTGCCTTTGCATTTAGGACTTTGCTTGAGGCTGAATGTAGACATTTCAGAAGGAGGCCTTGGCCATGCTTTGGGCTCTCAAAATAAACATTCTTGTGGAGTGTAGGAAACTGTAAGTAGAGGATGTTCGACTAGTCCAAACTGGACCCAACCTATGCTGCTGCTACAAGGTGCCTGCTTTCTAATGTCAAATAAGGGGCAATCTCTTTCTGGCGTTTAATATGATACATGCACAATGACACGACTCACAGACCTTGCCAGACCGAGAAAGCACTGTTGATCTTTACTTTCAAGCTCTACATATTTTGAGCAACGAGTGAAAGAGCGCCCATCTACAAAGGCTAGTAGGCATCAAGCCATTAATCATTATGACAATTAATAAGCAGAACTTGTGTCTCCTCAGTGTTTCACTTTAGTTTATTGCAACCCAGCCTCTGCTACAGACAGGCAGGGTTTGGTGGAATGTGAGGTGAGGGGAGAGTTAACTGTCTAAACACAGCAAGATCTGGGTGTCGTCAGAACACATAAATGCTATAACACCTTTCTCAAGTAAAGCTTCAGCAAGCGGGATTACATAGCTGGTGAACAAATGGGGCGAGATTGAGGACCCACGAGTCACTCTGGAATTGCATGCAATATGTTGGACGAAAAGTTGCCCAATCTGGCGATACATGTTCAGCCTGTAAAGAATGATATGAACCTCTTTAGGGCCTAGCACCCGATGCCCAAAGCCTCAACAAGTTGGAGTACTCAACTGTGGGACGACAGCAGAGAGATCTAATGAGAACAAAGCATTGGCTCCTGCTCCCATTTCAGCTCATCCATAATCGGTAGAGGCAATGTCTCTGTATTGTGTGATGGCCTTCAATCATGCCCTAGTGTCCTTGAGAAAGTGGTTTTGCTACAAACCTTTCCGCCAGCTAAGAGCAAAAGAAAGTAACGATATTGGTAATAACTTTTTTAAAACCAAGGAATCTGCTCCTAGCTTCCAGAACAAGGGATTCACAGGGGTGTCTTTAAGAGGGGCAGGCACCATACCATTAACAAATAAGTGGGGAGTAATGGCAGAGGTACTGGTCCAACTTAGAGATTCAGATGTTTGAAATTTGTTACAGGATTGACGTTGTTCAGCTAACCAGGTATAGCCACCTCAAAAGGAAGTTGCAGAAGTCTCAGGGTATAAAGTGGAGAGCCCCCTGTGCCAAATAATACTAGGTGCTGAAGTGGTCTCTACCAGGGGGCAGGTACGTGAATCAATCTCCCCATTAAGGTTTTAATTTTGTTGTGTCGCACTGTTGGTGCAACAGTGTGAGAGTGAATTGTAAATTGAAAGTTTCTGTGAAGCTGACATACAAAGGGACACAGATGAGTTGGAAAACTAGATGAAGTCATTGTAGGAGGCGACAAACAAACAGATTCTCTGAGAAAGAGCAATAACCCTGCCACATAACTTAGTTGGGGAAAATATTTCAGTAAAGGAGGAGGCCTTAGAGAAGAGGTCCTGAAGGAATAACATCAGGATCGAGGAGTATATATGCGCGAAGAAGGGGAAGACAAGCAAACATGTTAGAGAAATGTTGCATACAATCCTCGACCAGAGATGAAAAGGCTTGAGAATGACAAGGCTATGCCACTATGAACGTTTGGAGACAGCTGCTTATCACCTCCCCTCCCCCCCTGGACTCACCTCCTCTCTACACCCTGGACTCACCTCCCATCTCTACCCCCTGGACTCACCTCCTCTCAACACGCCTGGACTCACCTCCCCCCTCCATCAGGACTCACCTTCTCTCTACACCCCTGGACTCACCTCCCCTCTACACCCCTGGACTCACCTCCCCTCTACACACATGGACTCACCTCCTCTCTACCCCCTGGACTCACCTCCTCTCTACACACCTGGACTCACCTCCTCTCTACATCCCTAGACTCACCTCCCCCCTCCCCCCTGGACTCACCCACTCCCCCCTGGACTCACCTCCCCTCTACACCACTGGACTCACCTCCCCTCTTCACTCCTGGACTCACCTCCCCTCTTCACCCCTGAACTCACCTCCCCTCCCCCCCTGGACTCACCTCCCCTCCACACCCCTGGACTCACCTCCTCTCTACACCCCTGGACTCACCTCCTCTCTACACCCCTGGACTCACCTCCTCTCTACACCCATGGACTCACCTCCTCTCTACACCCCTGGACTCACCTCCTCTCTACACCCCTGGACTCACCTCCTCTCTACACCCCTGGACTCACCTTCCATCTACACCCCTGGACTCACCTCCTCTTTACACCCCTGGACTCACCTCCTCACTACACCCCTGGACTCACCTCCTCACTACACCCCTGGACTCACCTCCTCTCTACACCCCTGGACTCACCTCCCCTCTCCCCCTGGACTCACCTCCCCTCTACACCCCTGGACTCACCTCCCCTCTACACCCCTGGACTCACCTCTCCTCTACACCCCTGGACTCACCTCCCCTCTACACCCCTGGACTCACCTCCTCTCTACACCCCTGGACTCACCTCCCCCCTGGACTGACTTCCCCCCTACACCCCTGGACTCACCTCCCCCCTACACCCCTGGACTCACGTCCCCTCTATAGTTAAACATGCATGTACATTTTTTAAGTGGTGGATTTGTTAGTCAGTTATTTGGATTCGGAAGGATAGTAGAAGGATAGAGGAGGAAAAAAGGTTTGTGTTTAGATAGCGCTTGTTACTCCCAATGGGGTGTTGAAGCGCACTACTCCGGAAGCCCATAAAGGACTAGTGGTGAATTAATATGGTGAAATGTGAAAGTAATCTGAGTGGTGGATATTAGTCAGTTATTTGGAGTGGGAAGAAAGGTTTGCATTCATATAGCACTTGTTACCCCTGATGGGGTTAACGCATTGAGCCAGAACCATAACTGAACTTTTAACTGGGTCCCTGGGGACTCACAGTGATACTAGACAAGGTGTGTCTTGGCTGTACAACACTTCACAATTCACGCGAGTGTGGGTGTGATCTTGGGTCCTCCGCCAATGATTAGCATTGTGCTGCTCTGATGTCAGCAAGCTCATTTGTCACCGGACTGTCTGGCCACTGTGATAGGCGCTCGCCACGTCCTCATCGTGGTCGGCGCACGCCCAAGCCACAAAAAACACACACGCTTAATAGCAGCCCAAAAATTTGCCCCTCAGCCAGGCATGGGTTTTTCCCTCCCAATTGGTAAAAATGTCACCCAATATGGCAACACTATCTGTAACTCTTGAACAGATTCACTTCCGGGTGACCGGAGGCAGCTCCGCACGGAGGATGTTTAAAGCCTCTTTGTTTTCTGAAAGTAAAATTACACCGACACATTCCTTCTTCCGGGTCAATTGTGGCAGAGTCAGCACCAGCAGCGGAAGCCGGAGGGAGCATTCGTCTCAGGACAACATTACCCCGCCCCCTCCCTCTCACAATGTCTGCTTCCGGGTCCGAGGTGGCAGAGTCTCCTCTATTGCCGGATCCTGCTGAGCTCCTCAGGCCTGCAGGTAGAACAGTGTCCGGGTCAGCGGGGGTAGAGTCATCACCAGCAGTGGAGCCCAGCCTCGCCCGCTCTCTTCCTGTGAGCCCTGGCTGCAGGCACCCTCACTTTCAGCCGAGGTAAGTGAGCCTCTCACAAACATCTGCAACCTAAGGAGTGTGAATGTAGCCTGACCTCACACCATCATCAGGAGGTGCAGGGGGAAGGTGTACTGACCTCACACCATCATCAGGGGATGCAGGTGTACTGAACTCGCACCATCATCAGGGGGTGCAGGTGTACTGACCTCACACCATCATCAGGGGGTGCAGGTGTACTGACCTCACACCATCATCAGGGTGTGCAGGGGGCAGGTTTACTGAACTTGCAGAACATAAAGGCAAAACTGCACATGCAAAGCTCTTTAAATAGGCAAATAATAAAAATAGTTTTAAGATGTATCCCTGCACTCTTCTCTGTTTCCACACAGGATTGCATGCTTCCTGTGCAGGAACATACCTGGTTATGGGACTCTGCATGAGACAAGGAGGCCAGTAGCCCCCGTCCTCCCTTGTTCGTCGCCTTTCCAGGCTGAGGAACTGGAAATAGCGCTATTCATGGGAGGAATTACTGGCCGGAATCACACTTAATAGTC
The DNA here is from genome assembly GCF_964263255.1 of Lissotriton vulgaris. NCBI lineage: Eukaryota > Metazoa > Chordata > Amphibia > Caudata > Salamandridae > Lissotriton > Lissotriton vulgaris. The sequence continues at coordinate 354,820,384 of NC_141686.1, read as the reverse complement.
AGATGCAAGTGATGTGGTGTTCATTGAGAATAGCAGACATGCGCAGTCCAGAGAGGGAACTGTGTTTCCAGTTGCACAGTTACATTGAGTAAGATGCAGTCATCTCCAATTCCTGATAGAAAAATCCTAGTCTGAATTCAGCCTCAACAGTAGGGCCGACCAGGGATGTTGTTGCCACTGCAGGGTTCTCCAGGAGTGCACACCACCTCATGGTAGACAGATACACAAAGTGATTGGTTATGTGTCACTTGTGAGTTCACCCTCCCAACCTCTAGCTCAGTCAGTCAATAAGCTTTATTCGGTTGAAACAAAGCAACCATAAAAGCACAGTACAAAATTTAAAATACATTCATTACAATACATAATAAAAAGGGAAATACTGTATCAAAGAATAATAAAGTTAATACACCAAAAGGAAGAAAAATAAATAAAAACCTCATTCGTTATAAAAAAGATGCAACCCTCAATGTCTCTTGGTGAAAACAATCTATTCATAGAGGCTTTTCCACACTTAATACTGTCTCCTCCGCAGTTCTACTAGTGTAGACAATAAATTCATGGGTGTTACAAATGGGCTTCAGAATGTACGGGAGTCCAAAGTTCGTAAAAACGTATTCAAGTAAAGACCAATCCCAGGCTTCAAGTCATTATTAACAGGCCATTCAGAAAAAAATGATTACTGATGGGTATGTTAAAGTTGGTGGGTATATGGCCTCTATTGCCTCTACAGTGGTTCTTTTCTACAGTAAAACTTACAGGGGGCAAGTATACGGTTATAGGATAGAAGTCTCTCAGTTCCCTAGTAACTATAGGGCCGTCTCCTATTTGTGGCTGCCAGCCTTGCAGATATGGGACAACGCGGGGATCCCTAAAGTTTACAATGATCAGGTCACCCACTATATCTTTAGGTAGAGGTCCCAACCACTTCACCCTTCTAACGTTTAAAATTTTGCCTTCAATGTTTGGTGGAAGGGGCCTGTTCTTGGTTAGCCAGAAAGATACCTTATTTACCAATTCCGCTTGTCGTTCAATCTTACCAATAGTTAGTTCGGGCACGCCTGAGAGAATGCACACAAATGGAGCGGCCTCCGGCGGTAGGTCAATATAGGTAAACTTTCTTTGCATATAGCCATGGTTGGGAAAAGTTCCCACTAAGGGCGTGGGAGCATTTATCGGCCCTACACTATTGACTGTGCTCTGCGGTACTACCAAATTTGGTGTTGTGAACCGAGTATTTAATATTATTGGCGTTTTTGGGGCAACTAACTGGGGCAACTAACTGGGATGGGGCAGTAGTGCTTTGTGCCAAAATTTTGGGAACATCAGTAGTGACTAGAGGTTCTACCTGCTTCGATCTACCAATCTTTTTAAGAGTTTCGTGTTCTCCTTCATTGTCTCTTCTATACTAGTGACCTTATCCCCTATTACCATGATTCTCTTTACCAGTGGGGATATTAAGGATTTGACAAGAAGTTCGATCTGGGCCAGTAGAACAGATGATATGGTAGATAAGGGGGAATTTGGAATTGAACATGCCCTGGATGGTTTCGGGGTGTTGCTAATGACTGGGGGGGGGGGAACTAGAGTACAATTTTAGTTTTTTTGTTAGTTGTTAGACGGGGACCCGGAGGGTCGGCCGAGCAAGGGGGAGAGGCCTCCTGGCGAGGGCCCTCTCCGGTAATCGTACGGACGAGTAACTTCCCCCCCACAGATGGACACCACACCAAGATAGGTTACGTATACTTTTATAGATATTCTTAAGCAGGTTAACTTGACTATACAGTGGGGACCAGGATTCGAGGATCCCGTCAATTCTAGTCTCTTTGGGGAAAGGGGTAGTGGGACAGTCTGAGTACCGATCCGGTACGAGGGCAGCAGAGGTGGAGCTCACAATCCTCGAGCTGGAGGGTTCGCAAGGAGGGGCTGCGGCAGCGCCAGCAGGCCTTCAAGATGGCTCACGACGAGGATGGGCCGCGGCAGCGCCAGCAGGCCTTCACGATGGTTCACGAAGAGGATAAGCCGCGGCAGTGCCAGCAGGCCTTCACGATAGTTCACGAAGAGGATGAGCCGCGGCAGCGCCAGCAGGCCTTCACGATGGTTTACGACGAGGATGAGCCGCGGCAGCGCCAGCAGGCCTTCAAGATGGTTTATGGCGAGGATGAGCCGCGGCAGCGCCAGCAGGCCTTCAAAGGTGGTTCACGAAGAGGAGCCGCGGCAGCGCCAGCAGGCCTCCAAGGATGAGTTCGTCTCGGTGTCTCTCGACTCCAGGATACAACTGCCTTCCTGCTCTGGGAGCTGCCCCAGTTATAGGCCTGGCGCCCTTTGATGTCCGGACCCTCGCACTTGGAGGTCGGGAGGTCCGGGATGAGGGAGTCCAGACACCCAGCAGGGGGGTGGAGCCAGCGCCCAGGGAGGCCGAGGGTGATCGAAACCGGGCGGAGGGGAGCCATCGACACTCCTTCGCCCATTGACTTGCCAAGTGGTCTCTCTACCCCCTGGGTGGATGGTGGTGCCTCGATGTCGGGGCCTGGCTGGGCCCGAGGCCGAGGTCGACCCGAGGCCATGAGGCCTGGTCGTGGAATGTCCAGAATGGCGGCTGGGCTGGAGACAGTGGTTCGGGAAGGGACCCGGGCCAGCCGAGACTGTTGTGTTCATGAGCCAAGGTTCCGTCGGGAAAGGGTCGTGGGTTGACCCGACGGGTTGCAGGAGTTGTTCTTGTCCGGGAAACAGGGGTCCGTGACCCGCCATGCGGGGAGGGGTCGTGCATGCCACGAGGCCTGTCCAACATGCATCCCCCCCAGCTGAAGGCAGGGAGAGTCCCCCATCCTCTTGGGTAATCTCCTTTCCGAGGCGGAAGAAGTGGGACAGGCCGTCTGCATTGGTGTGGTCTTGGCCTGGGCGATGCTCCACAGTGAAGTCCATCCCTTGCAGGGAGATGGACCAACGTAACAGCTTCGGATTCTCTCCCCGCATCTGCATCAGCCATTGCAGGGGTCGGTGGTCTGTTTGTACCCGGAAGTGGGTACCGAAGAGGTAGGGCCGGAGCTTCTTGAGGGCCCACACCACGGCGAAGGCCTCTCGCTCTATGGTGCTCCAGCGCTGTTCTCGGGCCAGCAGGCGTCGGCTGATGAAGGCCAATGGCTGATCAACTCCCTCGGTGTTGAGTTGGGAGAGGACGGCCCCAACGCCATGATCGGAGGCATCCGTCTGTACTATGAATTCCCGGCTGTAGTCGGGGGCTTGGAGCACGGGGGCGGTGCACATGGCGGACTTGAGTTTCTCAAAGGCCGCCTGACATTCGGGAGTCCAGTGGACTTTCTGGGGGTTCTTTTTGGATGTGAGTTCTGTGAGGGGCCCCACAAGGCTGCCATAGTCTTTTACGAAGCGCCGGTAGTACCCGGTGAGCCCCAGGAAGGCTCGGACCTCTGTTCGGGTGACCGGGGGCTCCCAAGCTAGAATGGCGGCGATCTTGAGTTGGAGAGGGGCCACCAGGCCACTTCCCACCTGGTGCCCCAGGTAGGTCACAGACCCTTGGCCGATCTGGCATTTGCTTGCCTTGATGGTTAGCCCGGCCTGCCGGAGGGCGTTCAGGACCTCCCGGAGGTGGTGGAGGTGTTCTGCCCAGTGACGGCTGTACACGGCAATATTGTCCAGATAGGCGGCGCTGAATTCCTCCAGACCCGCCAAGACTTTGTTCACGAGTCTCTGGAAGGTGGTGGGTGCGTTTTTCATTCCGAAGGGCATCACCTTGAAGTGGTAGTGGCCATCCGGGGTGGAGAAGGCGGATCGCTCCTGGGCACCGGGAGTGAGGCCGATCTGCCAATAGCCTGCTGTCAAATCAAAGATGCTCAGGTAGCGGGCGGCCCCCATACGGTCGATTAGCTCATCTGCCCGGGGAATGGGGTGACCCCGATAGTCTACACAAAACCTGAGCTCGGGGGCGACGCCCGGGGCGGCGGCCTTGGGGACCAGTACAACCGGGCTGGCCCAGGGGCTGTCAGAAGGCTCGATCACTCCTAGAGCCAGCATCTTGGAGACTTCCGACTGGATGCAGGCGCGTACTCGATCAGGTACCCTGTACGCCCTGTGTCGGATGGGGGGGGCTATCCCCGGTGTCAACATCGTGGAGGCACCAGGGGGTGACCCCCGGGATGAGGGAGAATAGGTCGGCAAATTGTAGTAGCAGGTCTTGGCAGTCTTTGCGTTGCGCTGGGGACAGGGCATCGGAGAGGTGGACTCCTTCCACGGAGCCGTCTTTCTCGAGTGTCTTCAGGAGATCGGGGAGGGGCTCGGAGTCCTCTTCAGCCCCACTGTCGGTAGCTATCAGGAGGCTGAGTTCAGAGCGTACAAAGTGGGGCTTAAGTCTGTTGGCGTGGAGGACACGTAGAGGGTTCCGGGGTGACTCCAGGTCTACCAGGTAGGTGACGGGGCCCTTGCGCTCTACCACTTTGAAGGGTCCCGTCCATTTGTCCTGGAGGGCGCAAGGTTCAACCGGGGACATCACCCAGACCTGTTGTCCCGGCTCGAACTCGATGGACGAGGCATTCTGATCATACCAGCGCTTCATGTCCTCTTGGCTGGCTTCGAGGTTGGCCTTGGCAAGTTCCCTGAACCGCCGGGTCTGGTTCCGGAGGGCCAAGAGGTACTTGTACACATCAGGGGGAGTCTTCTGAGGAGCTACCTCCCACCCTTCTTTGATCAGGCTGAGGGGGCCCCGGACGGGGTGCCCATACAAGAGTTCGAACCGACTGAACCCCAGGGATTTCTGGGGGACCTCCCTGTAAGCGAACAGGAGGCACGGGAGCAGCACGTCCCATTGGCGACGTAGGGGCTCTTCCAGGCCCATGATCATCCCCTTGAGGGTGCGGTTGAATCGTTCTACTAGTCTGTTCCCTTGCGGGTGATAAGGGGTCGTGAATTTGTAGGTGACCCCGCACTGTTGCCACAGGGACTTCATGTACTTGGAGATGAAGTTCGTGCCCCTGTCACTGACGACTTCTCGGGGGAAGCCCACCCGCGAGAAGATCCCCATCAAGGCTCGGCCCACCACAGGCGCCGTCACGGTCCGGAGCGGTATGGCTTCGGGGTAGCGGGTGGCATGGTCCACCAGGACAAGTATGAACCGGTGACCCTGCGCTGTTTGGGGCTCCAGGGGCCCCACAATGTCTATTCCCACCCGCTCAAAGGGAGTGGTGACGATGGGAAAGGGTTGCAGGGGGACTTTAAGTTTTCGGCCGCTCTTCCCGCTGGCCTGGCAGGTGGGGCAGGCCCGGCAGTGGTTCGTTACATCGTTCCGCATCTTCGGCCAGTAGAAGTGGGTCACCAGGCGGCTTTGGTCCGGGGGTCTGACGGCCCCGGTTTCTGCCCAAGACTCAAGGGCGTGCTTGAAATCGTCTTTAGTACTTAGACCGGTGGTAGCGATACCTAGTTCAATGCAGAATTGTTTCAACTCACGATGGCTGTATTCTTCCAATTTCTCCATCTGGAATTTCTCGGTGGATCCGCTTTCTTTGGTTGTCATTGTGATTTCGTCGTGGGGTGAGCTACTCTCTGTACGATTATGCGGTGATTCGGATCGCGCCGCTGGCCACCAATGTTAGACGGACCGGGAGGGTCGGCCGAGGATAGGGGGAGAGGTCTCCGGGGAGAGCCGTCTCCAGCGATCGTACAGACAAGTAACTTCCCCCCCACAGACGTACACCACACAAGGATAAGGTTCAACGATACTTTATAAGCAATTCTTTAAGTACGGTAAAATGGTACAAGGAGGTCTGGACTCAGGGGTCCCCTCGGTTCTGGTCTCTGGATTGGGAAAAGGGTAGCGGGACAGTCTTGTTACCAATCTGATGGATGAAATAGCTCTCAATCCTCGAGCTCGGCGTTCTAGATGATCGGGCCGCGGCGGAGCCAGCAGGTCCCGAGATGGTTGAAGGTAGCGACGGTCCGCGGCGGAGCCAGCAGGTCCCGATGAAGGTGGTGATTACAAACGGTCCGCGGCCACGCCAGCAGGTCCCGACGACGATGAAGGTTTCAGAAGGTTGCGGCAGCGCCAGCAGGCAGGACGATAGTTCGCAAGGCAGGGCTACGGCAGCGCCAGTAGTCCGTCAAGGATGAGTTCTTCACTGCGTCTCTCGACTCCAGGATACAACTGCCTTCCTGCTCTGGAGCTGCCCCAGTTATAGGTCTGGCGCCCTTTGATGTCCGGACCCTTGCACTTGGAGGTCGGGAGGTCCGGGATGAGGGAGTCCAGACACCCAGCAGGGGGGTGGAGCCAGCGCCTGGGGGAGCTGGGGGTGATCGGCACTTGGCGGGGGAGAGCCATCGACACCTCTTTCTCCCATTGACCTGCCAAGTAGTCCGCTCACCTCCTGGGTGGATGGTGGTGCCGGGATGTCGGGGCCTGGCCAGGCCCAGGGTTAGGGTCAAACGGAGGCCACGCAGCCTCGTGGTGCTGTGTCCAAGATGGCGCCCAGGTCGGGCGAGAGGGCCGGTCGGGGATCGGGCCCATGAGGTCGAGATGTTCAGAGGCAGGGGTCCCAGAGGGGACGGAAAACGGGTAGTGGTGGCGTGTAACACTTGAGGAGCCGGGCTCGGGCCTGGTCGTGCGGGGAGGGAGCGAGCCCTTCATGTGGCCTGTCCAACAGGCACATTGTGTGCCAGGTTCAAGAGGAAGTCTCTGAATCGGAGGGGGACCACCAGCACCCGGCTGGCTCCAAGCTCGGCGATCTTTTGCTCACTGTAGAGCAGCCCGTTGTCCCAGTAAATCCAGTGGACCCCTGAGGCATCCCCTGCGCTCTGGGCTATGGCTTGTTGTCGGAGGCCCTCGAGGGAGGGACACGCTCTTTGTTCCTGGCGGAACTGCTCCTGAGTGGGGCCACCCTCTTGGCGCCAATTGGCCAGCTCCGGGATGTCTTGGAGCTGGTCCTGTTCTTCGTTGCTGAGCCCCGGAGGACCAGGCTCAGGGGTGGTTTCTTCAGCGACGATCGGTGGAGGAGGTTCGGGCCACTCCTGTTCCTCTGGGCTGGAGATGGCGCGGGTGGCCATGGATCGGGTTGTTACACAGACCCCTTCCGGGAGTCCAAGCATCCCCAGGTGCTCTCTTCGCTCAACTGCTGACCAGGGCGAGCTCTCGAGGTCGTTCCCCAGAAGGCAGTCCACCAGGGCATCGTCGCGGACAGTCACTTTTAGCATGCCGGACACCCCCCCCACTCGAAGGGGACGCTGGCCATCTGGCACAGGCTTTCGGAGTTGTCTGCCGACCGTACTGGACAAAGTACATTGGGTAGGATTTGGTCGGGGGTCACCAGATGGCAGCGGACTGCGGTCACACTGGCCCCTGTGTCACGGAGGGCTTCAGCCTGGCGTCCATTGATGGTGACCCACTGGCTGTACTTCTGCGTGTTAGCGGGAATGGGCGCCCGCGGGACCATGTCCCTCTCCCCTAGACAGACCAGGGACATGGCGGCTGGCTCCCACTCGGGCTGGTATTGCTCGCACTCTTCGGCTTCTTCGTGGCCTGGCTCTTCTCCCAGGGCGACGGCGGTGATCCGGCGGTTCATGGGGCTCTGATTTTTCGGGCAGTTGGGATCATTGGCTTAGTGGCCGGGTCGCTGGCATTTGTGGCAGGTGACGTTGGAGCGGAACCCGGGCCGCGTTGGAGGTCTTCCTCTTGGGGGTGGGGGATTGCTAGTGGGGGGCACCGTGACGGTGTCCCGGCCCCGACCCTGGCCTCCTCCTCCTCCCCGGGGGCGGTGGGGCCCCTGGGAGGCTCTGTTCTGTTCGTTGGACCAGCTCCGAGGGACCCGTGTGCTCTCCCATCGGTCTGCTTCGATGGCGAGTTTCCGAGGTTCGTCAGCTTACTATCGAGGAGGTGCTGCCTCAGTTCTACGAAACAATTATTGGAGAGGTGCTCCCACACAATAAGGTTGAATAATTGCTCGTAAGTGGTGAACTGGCTGCCCTTGATCCATCCTTCGAAGGCTCTGCTAAAAAAGTTTACGTACTCCACCCAGGTGGTACCGGGGATTCTCTTACAGTCTTGAAATCGCTGCCGGTACATCTCGGGCGTGAGCCCATAGCGAGTGAGGAGGGCGGCCTTCATGTGGTCGTAGGATGTCATCTCGTGGTCGGAGAGTTGCAGCAGGGCATCTCTTCCTTCGTTGACGAATTTTCCCCATAACCCGGCTCCCCAGTCGCTCTGCGGAATTTCGGTGGGAGGTCATGGCCACCTCGTAGGCCTTAAACCATTGCTGGATATCATCATTCCGGTAGTATTCCCGGACGACGTCCTTGGGGATGTGGACCTTGGGGTCCGCAGGTGAAGCGGGACTCTGGTTCCCGGGGACGCCGAGGTCTTTGTTTTGCCGTCAAATTTCGAGTTCTTTTAAATTCCGCTCATGCTTGTATGCTAGTCTCTTTTCTTCCAGCTCCCTCTGGCTCTTTTTCTCTTCTCGTTCTTCCCTGAGCCGTAAGTGTTCGAGGGTTATCTTCTGTTCTGCCAGCTTGAGTTCTCCGTCGAAGCGGAGTCGAGCCAGCTCCAACTCGTGGAGCCGGCTTTTCTCCCGTTCTTGGGCCTCTTCGGACGAGAGGCCCGCTCTTCTTCCTTCCACGGGGGTGGTACTTGTTTCTGCGGTCTCGAGGCTTTGATTTTGGGGTGGGGACGTTTCTGTCTCCACCCAAGATTCCAAGGCGTGCTTGAGGTCGTCTTTTGTGCTCAGTCCCGTGGTAGCAATGCCCAAATCTATGCAGAATTGCTTTAGTTCTTTGTGGCTGTATTCTTCCAGCCGTTCCATCTGAAATTTTTCGGTTGTTCCACTCTCTTTTGTCGTCATGGCTGCTGTGTGTCGTGGGGTGAGTTACTCTCTGTAAGATTATGCGTCGGCTCGGATCGCGCCGCTGGCCACCAATGTTAGACGGGGACCCGGAGGGTCGGCCGAGCAAGGGGGAGAGGCCTCCTGGCGAGGGCCCTCTCTGGTAATCGTACGGACGAGTAACTTCCCCCCCACAGATGGACACCACACCAAGATAGGTTACGTATACTTTTATAGGTATTCTTAAGCAGGTTAACTTGACGATACAGTGGGGACCAGGATTCGAGGATCCCGTCAATTCTAGTCTCTTTGGGGAAAGGGGTAGCGGGACAGTCTGAGTACCGATCCGGTACGAGGGCAGCAGAGGTGGAGCTCACAATCCTCGAGCTGGAGGGTTTGCAAGGAGGGGCTGCGGCAGTGCCAGCAGGCCTTCGAGATGGTTCACGACGAGGATGGGCCGCGGCAGCGCCAGCAGGCCTTCACGATGGTTCACGAAGAGGATGAGCCGCGGCAGCGCCAGCAGGCCTTCACGATAGTTCACGAAGAGGATGAGCCGCGGCAGCGCCAGCGCCAGCAGGCCTTCAAGATGGTTTATGGTGAGGATGAGCCGCGGCAGCGCCAGCAGGCCTTCAAAGGTGGTTCACGAAGAGGAGCCGCGGCAGCGCCAGCAAGCCTCCAAGGATGAGTTCGTCTCGGTGTCTCTCGACTCCAGGATACAACTGCCTTCCTGCTCTGGAGCTGCCCCAGTTATAGGCCTGGCGCCCTTTGATGTCCGGACCCTCGCACTTGGAGGTCGGGAGGTCCGGGATGAGGGAGTCCAGACACCCAGCAGGGGGGTGGAGCCAACGCCCAGGGAGGCCGAGGGTGATCGAAACCGGGCGGAGGGGAGCCATCGACACTCCTTCGCCCATTGACTTGCCAAGTGGTCTCTCTACCCCCTGGGTGGATGGTGGTGCCTCGATGTCGGGGCCTGGCTAGGCCCGAGGCCGAGGTCGACCCGAGGCCACGAGGACTGGTCGTGGTGTGTCCAAAATGGCGGCTGGGCTGGAGACAGTGGTTCGGGAAGGGACCCGGGCCAGCCGAGACTGTTGTGTTCATGAGTCAAGGTTCCGTCGGGAAAGGGTCGTGGGTTGACCCGACGGGTTGCAGGAGTTGTTCTTGTCCGGGAAACAGGGGTCCGCGACCCGCCATGCGGGGAGGGGTCGGGCATGCCACGAGGCCTGTCCAACATTAGTCTACTCCTTTGTTTGGCACCTCTGCGCTTTCTTTTGACAGAGGGAGTCTGAGGGTTCGTTATCGAATGAGTATTGACTTTTGCTGGAGAAAAAAGAGGGGTTCCCGGATGACTTGCTTTAGGTACGGATGGGGCACCTGATTGTTTGTTTCCCTCATCAACATTGGCATATACAGTTTGGCATAGCAGATTAAGTTCATCCAGTAGGGTCTGCTACCATCATAGGGGATTGGCAACTATGTGTGGCTTCTATTAAAGGACTTTGTTCAACTCTCTCTAATTCACAATCAATGTCCGATGTTACCCTAGTTAGGTAGTTGTCCAGAGTCCCCTTCCGAGGCCCCCCCTGGGAGAAAACATTTTTTAAAACTTCTTTACCAGTCATAATGTGGATTGTTTAAGTGGTAAGAACAAACTCCTGCGCTAGACCAACGTGTTACGTGGTAACCGCGGTAGTCGTTGAGCGTTAGCCAAAGTGTTCGAGGCAGTAACTGTTCGGGGTCTAAAAGGTCTGAAAGGTGTACCTCTTTTTTCCAGCGGTAAGCAGGCAAGGAACAAGTGAGGTGGCCCTGCCCTGCCTCTTCCGGCCTCTTCCGGCCACAGATGGCCCGCACATTGCGCGTGTCCGCGACGCGGAGGGAGCTTCCTCAATTTAAGCGCCTCCGGGCGCGCTAGTCCTCGGGATGCGTGGGCGGTGCAGGATGTTGTCCCAGGGCTTGCTGGGAGCTGTAGTTCCCCCCAACTGCGGCCGTGAAGCTGGAAACAACGGCGGCAGGGGGAACGAGCAGCGTCAGAGCCCCAGCAACAGGTGAGGGAAGGTGTGTCCGCCTGCTCCCCTCCTTAGCCCGGTACGATTTGAAAACAGATCCCCTTGGTTGTCAAGATATACAACAATGTCCTGTAACATGTTTCTGAGCACCCAAATGTTTCACAAGCTCCTCCAAATGGAACGGAAAGGAAATAGTTATAGAGCCGCAGAAAAATCAGAGAGCTCTTAAGTACCAAGGAAAAGAACCAAAAGAAACAAGTCAAAGAAACTCAGTTAATCCACTGAGCTTACCGGACCTCAGAGGAAAGAGTTACTGAGAAGGGGCGTAAAAACTCAGTGTCCTGCAAGCCTGCGGGAAGAACTGCCTTTGCCCTCTACTGCCGGTAAAGAATGTCTTGAAACACATGCGTTCACGCTCAGCCGAGCGAACGCTTCCAATCCAGGGGGGGGGGGGGGTCGAGTGGGCGGGGGGGGGGGGGGGGGGGGGGGGGGGGGGGGGGGGGGGGGGGGGCGGGGGGTGGTGAGAGAGCCCGAATCCAACAGCAGGAAAAAACGTAACTTTCGCGTCTCAGCCGAGAGCGCGGTGAATCCAGCACCAAATATTGCAAGTCAACAAGTGTGTTCCATAACCATAAAGAGGAACGAGGAAGGCAGAGTTCCTTTATAAGGTTAGGGAACACTGAGGTGACTTGCAATAATCTTATGATATGCACCAGGTGGTACTTTATCCCGTATAATACATGGTCACACCATCACCTTTCCCACAAACCTTGGTGCGTAGCTTCTACATATGCAACAGCTAACATGTTTGTAAACATGAAGAATGAACATAAAAGTTCCTCTCCCCCTCGCTGCCCCTCTACCCCTCTCTGCCCCTCGCCCCTCTCACCCCTCGCCCCCGTCTTTGCCCTTGCACCCCCTCTCTGCCCCTCGCCCCCCTCTCTGCCCCTCGCCCCCTCTTACCCCCCTCTCTGCGCCTCTCCCCCTCACCCCCCCTCTCTGCCCCATGTGCCCCCTCTCTGTTCCTCACCCCCTCTCTGCCCCTGCCCCCCTCTCACCCCTCTCTGCCCCTCGCCCCCCTCCTCGCCCCCTCTGCCCCCTCTCAGTCTCACACTCTCTCTTCACCCCTCGTCCCCTCTCTGCCCTCCTTCTCCCGCCCCTCCCCCTCCTCTCCTTCTCCCCCTCTTCCTCCTCCTCTCTTCACCTCACCCCCCCTCCTCCCCCTCCTCTCAGTCTCACCCTCTCTCTCCGTTCCCTCTCGCCCCTCCCCCATCTCAGTCTTCCCCCCTCCTCTCTCCCTTGCTCCCCTTCTCCCCCTGCCCCCCCCTCCTCTCTCCCCCTCACCCCTTCCTCTCCCCCCTCCTCCTCCCTCCTCTCCCCGCCTCCTCCTCCCTCCCCTCACCCCTTCCTCTCCCCCCTCCTCCTCCCTCCTCTCCCCCCTCCTCCTCCCTCCTCTCCCCCCTCCTCCTCCCTCCTCTCTTCCTCTCCCTCCTCCTCCTCCTCCTCTCCCCCCTCGCCCCCCCTCTGCCCTCCTCTAAGTCTCACCCTCTCTTCTCTCTCAGGAGCCTCTTCTCTTCTCCTTTGCTGTTGGAAACTAAAGAACAGTTTCACTTCCGGGTCACCCGGGGCAGAGTCGGCAGAAGAAACGGAGCCGGTGACTATCAATAGACCCCACCCCATCTGTCTTTACACCCCCACGTTTCCACGCATGCGCATCATTATGCGCATGCGTGGAAACCCCATGTCTTGGCTGCATGTATTTTTAAGCTCCCCACTCTCCTGGCCGTTTAGTGCGCATGCGTGTGATTACACGCATGCGCTTTCAAGATCCAGCGGCGAACACTACTCCTGCTTGAGCAGCATTAACCACATAACTGCCAGCCAAGGCAGGCAACTGAAAACGGAGCAGAAGGGAGCCAGGCAGCGGCTGCACAGCTCTCATAGTAGCCACAGCAAGTCAGCTGCACTGCTATATACCGGCGCCGCGGGTTCAGGGAGGTACAGTGACTGCTAGGAGCCAGTGAGCTAACAGAGAGCCCCCTTTTCGGTCACAGGCTGCTCTGAAGACAGGCAGTGGCAGCAAAACACTCTACTGTGTGTGTCACTACACTGTCCGAACACCGCTATCTTACTGGGACATGTGGTATGGTAACAGTTATGTATTACACTGGTGGCCCAAGGAGCTAATGTGCCTACTCCAAGGATCTGTGTTTGCTCTCCTATACTCACATGTTCACTTGTTTCATTCCACATGAGTATACATAGCTTTTCATCCTTCTGAGGTCGATACAATGAGTACCATTGAACAGAGGATATTTGACCATTCAATAGCACAACCAAACTCTGGGGGTTGTACTTGCAGTCTACTAATATAGGTGCTATGTTTGTAGGTAATAGAAATGAAAACTCTCGGAAATATCCATCTACAAACAGTGGTGCTGTGTTCTGCTAAACAGGCAGAGCACAGAAAAAGACAGGACCACAAGGACAGCACGGCTATACAAATATCCAATCCACCACTGGCCTGAAACCCCCATCGCATGGCCATGCAGTCTATAATAACTGCTGACTGGCACCACTGGCGGACTCAGCAGCTATGACCTGCCTGCTGGAAGCAGGCATGGCGACCAGCTGACAACCTGCAGCCCTGCATTTAATTTGGCCTCATTTCTGACACTGTGGAGTGGGTCAGGTATAAAAACAAATTGCATCCACTTAAAAGATGCCCTCTCCCAGAAACCTCTGAAGGCAACATTGGAGATGATAGATCATTGCAGGATTCCTGTATCCTGGCACCTTTGGAGAAGGCATGTTAGGTGGCAGGGCTGTACTTTTAGAAGACCAGGTGGTGGAGTACAGAATGAGATAGATAGAGTGAGGGCGATAGAGAGAGAGATAGATAGATAGATAGATAGATAGATAGATAGATAGATAGATAGATAGATAGAGGGCGATAGATAGAGTGAGAGCGATAGATAGAGTGAGGGTGATAGATAGATAGATAGATAGATAGATAGATAGATAGATAGATAGATAGAGTGAGGGCGATAGATAGATAGATAGATAGATAGATAGATAGATAGAGTGAGGGTGATAGATCGATAGATAAAGTGAGGGCAATAGATAGATAGATAGATAGCTAGATAGAATGAGGGCGATAGAGTGAGGGCGATAGATAGATAGATAGATAGATAGATTGATAGATAGATAAAGAGTGAGGGCGATAGATAGAGTGAGGGCGATAGATAGAGTGAGGGCAATAGATAGATAGAGTGAGGGCGACAGATAGAGTGAGGGTGACGGATAGACCCACCCCATCTGTCTTTACACCCCCCGCGTTTCCAGGCATGCGCATCATTATGCGCATGCGTGGAAACCCCATGTCTTGGCTGCATGTATTTTTAAGCTCCCCACTCTCCTGGCCGTTTAGTGCGCATGCGTGTGATTACACGCATGCGCTTTCAAGATCCAGCGGCGAACACTACTCCTGCTTGAGCAGCATTAACCACATAACTGCCAGCCAAGGCAGGCAACGGAAAACGGAGCAGAAGGGAGCCAGGCAGCGGCTGCACAGCTCTCATAGTAGCCACAGCAAGTCAGCTGCACTGCTATATACCGGCGCCGCGGGTTCAGGGAGGTACAGTGACTGCTAGGAGCCAGTGAGCTTACAGAGAGCCCCATTTTCGGTCACAGGCTGCTCTGAAGACAGGCAGTGGCAGCAAAACACTCTACTGTGTGTGTCACTACACTGTCCGAACACCGCTATCTTACTGGGACATGTGGTATGGTAACAGTTATGTATTACACTGGTGGCCCAAGGAGCTAATGTGCCTACTCCAAGGATCTGTGTTTGCTCTCCTATACTCACATGTTCACTTGTTTCATTCCACATGAGTTTACATAGCTTTTCATCCTTCTGAGGTCGATACAATGAGTACCATTGAACAGAGGATATTTGACCATTCAATAGCACAACCACACTCTGGGGGTTGTACTTGCAGTCTACTAATATAGGTGCTATGTTTGTAGGTAATAGAAATGAAAACTCTCGGAAATGTCCATCTACAAACAGTGGTGCTGTGTTCTGCTAAACAGGCAGAGCACAGAAAAAGACAGGACCACAAGGACAGCACGGCTATACAAATATCCAATCCACCACTGGCCTGAAACCCCCATCGCATGGCCATGCAGTCTATAATAACTGCTGACTGGCACCACTGGAGGACTCAGCAGCTATGACCTGCCTGCTGGAAGCAGGCATGGCGACCAGCTGACAACCTGCACCCCTGCATTTAATTTGGCCTCATTTCTGACACTGTGGAGTGGGTCAGGTATAAAAACAAATTGTCTCCACTTAAAAGATGCCCTCTCCCAGAAACCTCTGAAGGCAACATTGGAGATGATAGATCATTGCAGGATTCCTGTATCCTGGCACCTTTGGAGAAGGCATGTTAGGTGGCAGGGCTGTACTTTTAGAAGACCAGGTGGTGGAGTACAGAATGAGATAGATAGAGTGAGGGCGATAGAGAGATAGATAGATAGATAGATAGATAGATAGATAGATAGATAGATAGATAGATAGAGGGCGATAGATAGATAGAGTGAGAGCGATAGATAGAGTGAAGGTGATAGATAGATAGATAGATAGATAGATAGATAGATAGAGTGAGGGCGATAGATAGATAGATAGATAGATAGATAGATAGATAGATAGATAGAGTGAGGGTGATAGATCGATAGATAAAGTGAGGGCGATAGATAGATAGATAGCTAGATAGAAGGAGGGCGATAGATAGAGTGAGGGCGATAGATAGATAGATAGATAGATAGATAGATAGATAGATAGATTGATAGATAGATAAAGAGTGAGGGCGATAGATAGAGTGAGGGCGATAGATAGAGTGAGGGCAATAGATAGATAGAGTGAGGGCGACAGATAGAGTGAGGGCAACAGACAGAGTGAGTGCGACAGATAGAGTGAGGGTGACGGATAGATAGAGTGAGGGCGACAGATACAGTTAGGGCGATAGATAGATGTGTGTAGTTGTGTGTGCATGTAGTTGTATGTGTGTGTGGTTGTATGTGTGGTTGTGTGTGTGTGGTTGTGTGTGTGGTTGGGTGTGATTGTGTGTGTGGTTGTGTGTGCGATTGCGTGTGTGGTGTGGTTGTGTGTGTTCGTGCGGTTGTGTGTGTGTAGTTGTATGTGTGTGTGCGCGGTTAGAGAAGGATGCATGTGGAAGAGAGCAGCAGATCAGCACAGCAGAAGAGAACAGGGAGTTAAAGAAGGAGGCGGTTGGAAGAGAGCAGCAGATCAACACGGGAGAAGAAAACAGGGAGTTAGAGAAGGAGGCGGTGGAAAGGAACAGCAGATCAGCACGGGAGAAGAGAACAAGGAGGTAGAGAAGGAGGTGGGGTGGAAGAGAACAGCAGATCAGCAAGAGAGAAGACAACAGGTAGTTAAGGAAGGAGGTGGGTGGATGAGAGCAGCAGATCAGCACATGAGAAGAGAACAGGGAGTTAAAGAAGGAGGTGGGGTGGAAGAGAGCAGCAGAATAGCATGGGAGAAGAAAACGGAGGTAGAGAAGGAGGCGGGTTGAAGAGAGCAGCAGATCAGCTCTGGAGAAGAGAAGTGAACAGGGAGTTGGAGAAGTAGGTGGGTGGAAGAGAGCAGCATAACAGCACAGCAGAAGAGAACATGGAGTTAAAGAAGGAGGTGGGGTGGAAGAGAGCAGTAGATCAGCAGAAGTTAACGGGGAGTTAAAGAAGGAGGCGGGGTGGAAGAAAGCAACAGATCAGCACAGGAGAAGAGAAGAGAACAGGGAGTTAGAGAAGGAGGCGAGGTGGAAGAGAGCAGCAGATTAGCACAGCAGAAGAGAACAGGGAGCTAAAGAAGGAGGTGGGGTGGAAGAGAGCAGCAGAACAGCACGGGAGAAGAGAACAGGGAGGTAGAGAAGGAGGTGGGGTGGAAGAGAACAGCAGATCAGCACGAGAGAAGAGAACAGGTAGTTAAAGAAGGAGGTGGGTGGATGAGAGCAGCAGATCAGCACATGAGAAGAGAACAGGGAGTTAAAGAAGTAGGCGGGGTGGAAGAGAACAGCAGATAGTCATAGGAGAAGAGAACCGGGAGTCACTTTTCATCTCTTATCTTTATAACCCTCCTCCCCCATTTATACCCCGTGAAGCCTGATACAGATAGTCCACACTCACGTGCATGCGTTTCCAGGAGCCCCCATAACCGGCGCATTTATTTAATATGATGTCTACCTCCTTCATTTCTGTCTAACGGTAACCGGTCGCAGCATCGCACGCCCCGCATAAACATGGCTTCTTGGGTAGTAGCGCTCCCCACGCTAAGATGGCGGCCGGGGAGGCAGGCGTCACACAAAAAGATGGCCGCTGAAACGTTGGTCTTCTCACCGAAATAACAGGCCGCATCCCTCACAAAGATGGATGCCAAAGTAGTCTCTGCTCTTGCACAACGCGTAAGGGCTAGAGTATCGCGTCCTTCACAACAAGGCTAAAGCGGTTATTGGGATCCACGTAACAGTAGCCACGCATGCGTTTGTCTCACAAACGTGCCGGTGTTCCGTGGTTCCCTGCTCCCCGTCTGTATGCGCTCCCCCCTCGTGTGTGCGCATGCGCACTATCCTACGCAACCGCACAATGTACTTTTGGCTTCATACAGGTATTTTTAAGCTCCCCGGTATTCTGCCGCTTTAGTGCGCATGCGTGTCCTTGCACGCATGCGCACTATATAATATGTTTTTTAATTTGAAACTCCCCACGGCAGCGGTTGAAGTCCCAGGAACAGCCGGGGGCCACCCCCTCCCCATCCACAGCCTGACCTCCCAAAACACAAACCACGTGCACACGCCACATGCTGGTCGTGCACTAAACACAACCACACGCTGTGCAACGCACATTGGGCTCAAAGTGCTTCAGCCCCCCCCCCACGAGTAACTTCTACAACCAAATGTCTGACACTTGGAGCTTATCTCTTGTTTAAGGACGCCTGGGTAGGGGATGAGATACCTGGGCAGGTGGGCGGGGAGCTGAATAGGTGGATGTATGTGATTCTATGCGTGGTGGATGGAAAGGTGGTTGTGTGGATGAAAGGATGAGTGAAGTGGTGGTGGATGAATGGGTGGATGTCTATCTAGCTTGATAACTAGGAGGATCTGAATGGAGAGGCAGGCGGTGAAAGGGCGGGTTGCAGAGATCTGGCGTTCGGGGTTTTTAAATATCATTGACATCACTAATCTATAGCGTGAAATCACATCCGATGGAGAAGAGGATAACTACACTTTCAGGGGAGAGACTGGCCCTCACCTGTGGGACTCCCACTCATACATCTCTATGGTGTCCAGGGAGGTGACCTTATATTCCTAAGTCACAGGGAAACGAGGATTTAATTTGTAAGCATTCACTACAACAATAAATACATTCTGAGGCAAGAGTCTTGGTTTACTTCCAATAAACCGACTAAATGCCAAATACAGAAAATACAGCACCTTCGGTGGCAATGGGTCACTTTGTTGCAAACACACAGAGGCCACAAGCCAGCGTGAATGGCGAATACGCCGCACTTCAGGCCTTGGGGGCCGTTAGGCCTCTGGCCTCACAGTTTCTTCACTTACCCATCCAGCAGTGCACAAACACGCCTCCCCACGAATTCATCCATCAATTCATGCTCCAAGCATCCACAGTCAACCATCCATCCATGCATTCATCCATCCACCCCTCACACATCTATCCATCTCCAACCCAGCATCCATCCACCCACAAATCACACATCCATCCACCCCTCACACATCCATCCATCTCCAACCCTGCATCCATCCATTCATCCCCACCCCAGCATTCATCCATCCCCAACCCAGCATCCATTCATCCACCTCTCACATCCATCCGCCCCACTCCATTCATCTCCAACTCAGCATCCACCCAACTCCAAACCAGCATCCAACCAACTCCAACCCAGCATCCATCCATCTCCAACCCAGCATCTATCCATCCCTAACCAAGCATCAATCCATGCCCAATCCATCATCCATCCATCCCTAACCCAGCATCCATCCATCCACAACCCAGCATCCATCCATCTCCAACCCAGCATCCATCCATCCCCAACCCAGCATCCATCCATCTCCAACCCAGCATCTATCCATCTCTAACCCAGCATCCATCCATCTCCAACCCAGCATCCAATTAACTCCAACCCAGCACTCTGAAAAAAAAAGCGACAAAGACTCCCATCTACCCAGTGGCTATTGCAGCGTGATAACAATCAGCGCAACTGCCTGCCTGTAGCGGTCAATACATAGCCCCTGCAGGGCGCACCAGTAGGAGCCCTCTGATGTTGGTGGTTGGGGTCTCCCACGGATGCTGAGGGCCCCCCTGATATTGAGAGTGTGTGCCTCGGAATATACCCTGACTCTGGGGGATTCAGCACGAGCCAACCTGAACCCAGCTGCCTGACCCTAAGATGGCGGCCATTGGACCCAGGGTTCATTGCGTCCAGGTACCTGGGACTTGCCTGACTCTAAAATGGCACCCAGACTTCAATTTATAACTACGAGACCCCATCTAAGCTTGGAGACCGTTTACTCTACCGTCTTGGGCCCGCACAAGGTTTTTTCACTCCCACTGCTGATCTGCCAGATCTGACCCGCTTCCCAGCTCCCTGTCCCCCCCCCCCCCCCCCCCCTCTTTCCTCTTTCCTCTTTCCTCTCCTGGGGACTGGTCTCTTCTGTCTTGGACTTTTGCAACTCTAACTATTGTAACCATGTGCCCTTTACCAAAGCACTCCTTCTCCCCTTGTTGAGAATGGATCCAACATTTATACCCTGGTGTATGTAGGTAAAGACACTCGGGATCCAGACTCTTCTCCTGCTACACCTCGGCGACGGGAACTTATACTCGGCTGGTTAATTGCCTCATTACCCCTGAGCTGGCACGGCAGGTTAGGGAGGTTTCCTATCTGGCGTGGTATGTATCTGACCACTCCCTGCTTCTGGTGGGCCTGGCGAGGGGCCGCTGTGGAGTTTATACAGGCAGTTTATTTGCTGGCGGTGTCCGTCATGACAATGAAAGTGACCATGCCCCTGCATATTTTTAATAAAGCACTAAAAAGAATACATAATCACACTATAATAATTTATTTTTCAAATGTTTTCAAAATAATTTTCACTGAAGTACAATATTGTGTTCTGGATATCAAAAAATATAATTTAGAATAATCCCCACAAACTCTGATATTACAGTAAACAAGTTGTAAAAATAGTTTGAATGTATCAAAAAATAATAAATGTGAGCACCACAAACACCGATATTACAGTAAAGAAGTTATAAAAATATTTCCAATGTATCGGAAAAAATAAAATGAGCACCACAAACAACGATATTACAGTAAACAAGTTGTGAAAATAGTTTCAATGTATCATAATAACTCATTTCACTTCACTGAGAAGGTTTCTTTACTTCTCTCACAGTACTGAAAACAGAGAACACAGTTGAGATCTGGGTCACTATCAGTGTAAGCATCTGTTATTGGAATGTAGAGCTGTGGATTCACATGTGCCCTCCCACCTCCCCCGACACCTGTGGTTGTTGCAGTTGTTATTATTTACTTAACATACGCATTGACAACTCTGTAGTACACTTATATACTGCATTCTCAACCTCTTGCGGGAAAACAGTCTAACAATGGAATTGATGCCCATGCGCACTATCAACAAAAGAAGGAGTCACCTAACCTCGTGACTGGAAAGACTTCTTCAAAGAAAAACTACTTTTAAACATCCGTAACCAAAACTAGATGGCACAATTATGCAAAGCATGTGATCTACAGCTCACATGCGAACACATCTTTACCGAAGGTAAGTAACTTGTTCATTAAATACATTTGCTATATTTGAAAACTTCTTGATGTAACAAGGATGTTGCATCTTTTCGAATGCATTCGATATGTATCCATCTGCAGCATTGTTTACATAGTGCCTGTTGGAAAGATAGTAAAAAAAAATATTTATTCACTTTGCATTGTAAACAGGTAAATATGTTTTTATTTCATTTGTAAAGTGAAATTAGTTTTCAGAGTTTGTGAAAAAAATCTGTAGGAAACTGCACTGATTTGAAATGCTCAACCATAGTTTGTGACTGATATCTAAAGCAACTTTCACATAAAGTCACTTGGTTCATGCGTACAAGGTCCCCAGTGCCAGTGCTCTTTCCTAGCATGGTAAATACATACTTGTTCCACATTTCACACAGTCCCCAGTCAGTGGCAACAAGCTCAGAACCTACTTCCACCAGAAAATCAGATCCTTCTACGTTCCTCCAACCTCGCACTAGCCAAAACCACGCGCGTCCACAGAGCCAGAGCAGGAGCAAGATCCTTCTCCCACATCGCAGCCAAGACATGGAACAACCTACCACAAGATCTCAGACACGCCCCCCTCTTTGAACACCTTCAGAAAGACCCTCAACAGTCGCCTGGCACAGCACTAAGCCGGAGAGCCACAGTTAGGGGGACAGAGCACACAAGCTCAAAGAGGCCCTATCACCCGCAGGACATGGGGCAGCCACCACGGGTGTGTGCTGATTTGCGTTGGGGCGAGTGAAGAGATTGTCGGCCCTGAGGACCTCCGGAGAAAGCTCGTCCTGGGTACTGCGAGAGTGAGGGGCTGAGGTGGCCGGGGTCTGGTGTAGGCGCGGTGTCAGGCTGGAGACAAGGGCTGGGCACAGTGAAGCTGGGGCCACCCGCAGAGGTGGCACTGTCGCTGCAAGGAGCAGTGCCGAGCCCAGGGCCCAGCAGAGCAACACAGCGGAGAGACACCCAGCCACAAGTAACTGCCGATCCCGTGCCCGGATGCATTGGGCCATTCAAAGGCGCAGCGATGCAAGCAGAGACTGGCTAGAGCTTACAAGAGCAGCAAGTGGCGTGGCAAGGGCACCCCATGACGCGGTGATAGCACCTTAGAGGAGCAAGGGGCACCAAAAGCAGTGGGGGGTCGGAGGCAGCAAGGGCCAGCTCTGCCTGGGGATCGACATGGACATGGGTGCGGCACTAGAAAATGTCCTCAAGCATTCAGGCTCCTCCCCCCCCCTAGACATGGGTTGGCTTCATAGGCTCAGGTACATACTGGGAATGGAGCGCATCACTGCTACCTTGAACAACTCCACTGACGCCTTCCAGAAAATTTGGAGCCCATTCCTACACCTTCTCTCAGCTCAATTTCGCGAGATTACCCTGCCTCAATATCTGAGGATGCTGCGTCTGCCGGAGCTATGAAAGGACCTGCCCACAGCCTAAGGAAATGGTTGAGGGCTCCGGGACCATTGTAAAGGTACTCAATGAAGACCGTTCAGGGGATGCCGGATGGAGAGGGGGTTGTGGAGTTTTGGTTCTCAACAGGGGCAGCAAATAGCACGATGGACTCTGTTTGGGATCTCCTAGTGCTTTCTTCTTTTTGGACTTTCCGTTACCGCTATGCCTAGCCTTGCTAAGAGGCTGTCTTTGCAATGTATGAGTCACTGTATTACGATGATACAATTGCCCCTGTGGGGTTCTTTGTTTTTAGGAAAACTAATAAATACATTTAAATATAAAAGAAAATTTGAAAGTATCTTTAGCCAGACCTCTACAATTGTTCCTATTAAAAATAATTGTGTGTATTTACCATAATGTTTTCCTGACCTACGTCGGAAGTTATTTCGTTGCAGACACCGCAGAAATCTTCAATAGAATCTAAATGTAATATTGAGGTAGATCAGCACATCTTAGCAGGAAAAGTAAAAAACCTAAACTTATCTCTGGGCATCTGGTACATGTTTCTAAGTTTATTCCTAAGACTTGATATTGCTGTGACACAGTCACAACTGTTAAAAACTCTTTCTATTGGCAAGAAAAATGACCTTTTAACATACTCAAACACATAATTGCTATACCGTACTATATGTAATACTATGTACAAAATGTATGCTGTGTACTTTTAAAAACGTTGAAGAAACAAAAATAGCTACCAAAATCATCAAAACATTCTGTTGACCCAAAGGCAGGACACATTTATAAAATTGAGACATGAAATGTTAAACTCAAACCTGATGACTCCATTAGATCCATTGCAATTTTGAATCTAAAATCCTCCATAAATGTAGAATTTATTAAAATCTCTGGAACTGGCTGTTGACTGATGTAAAAATCTGCAAACTGAGAACACAGTTGAAAGTTTTACTTTCATCAATTAAAAGTAGAGTAAAATGTATATGTTATCCAAATGAACAAGTTAAAGTGAAATGGACGTAAAAACAATTGGTCTCAATATGATATCGGTTGGAAAGCCATCATCAGAGGTCTCTGGACAACTGCATTAGGACAATACTAGTGGTTAGAGAGATAATCTGAGGGGAATACTGCTCTGCTTCCGACAGACTCTACGGCCTCATCCGGACGGATTTCTGAAGTGAAATCCCTAATAGGCAGCATGTGGTGCACCCCTAAAATCCATGCATCATGTGGCAGACTGTTTAAACTATTTCATTAGTGAATTTCCCCTCACCTGTAATTGTTTATGGTCAAAGCCCTCTTTACTATTTATAAGTACTCCAATAACAAAAACCATAATTAACTTCAATAATGTCTCATTCGAGAATATGATCAATTAATCACTTTGATAAAAACAAATTAAGGATTATAGTATTAATAGGAATGTATCATTACCAGCATGCAAAAAACACCACAATTGTAGTTGTCCTGTTGCTTTATGTTAGAATCAACCACTAATTCCCAAAGCTCATAGTCAGGATGCTCCAGTGCCTGTAGGAAATCCCTTTAGAGACATATGAAAGGTTATGTAAAATATTAGAGTTTGTCAATCAGAATAAAACAATAAAGATATTACATTGTTGTCACAAATAGTGATCAATTAGTAAAGTTTGTGAATTTTATTATTTTGCAATCTTAAAAGTACTAAATAGATAATGGAAACTGTATTTGGGAAAGGGCACCTCCAATTTCTCAAGAAGACTTTGTAGGTATGAAGATTTGCCAGCAGTGAATCATAGACTAAAATTTTCTTTGTAAAAGGTTTCAATATCTGTGGAAATGATATAAAAGTAGGATTGGGCGGCCAGCTACGCTCCGTGCACGGAGTGTGCGTAGTGCCGTCTCCTATGCATTTTGCGTAGCGGGCGTAGCCAGGCGGCACTACGCGCGCTCCGCAGACGGTGCGTAGCCGGCCGCCACCCGCCTCCCTCCCGCCCTCCCTAAATACTGCAATAAATGGCTAGAAAGCTTTTAAAAACACTTACCTTGTCCGCCGCGTCCCCGGGGCTCCCTCTCGCCGTCCCTGGATTCGCGCCGCCATTTCGAAAACTAATGCGCATGCACGGGCGCCCGCGCATGCGCATTTCTGAAATGCGCATGCACGGGCGCCCGCGCATTAGTTTTCGAAATGACAGCGCGAATCCAGGGACGGCGAGAGGGAGCCCCGGGGACGCGGCGGACAAGGTAAGTGTTTTTAAAAGCTTTCTAGCCATTTATTGCAGTATTTAGGGAGGGCGGGAGGGAGGCGGGCGGCGCGTAGTGGGGCTACGCGGAGTGCGCAGGTGGGCGTAGTTTTGTGCCCACTTCGCGTAGCTCCGCGTAGCCCCACTCCGCACACTACGCCCAGGGTTATATAAAAGCTGTTTGAAAAACAACATCAGCAAGAGAAAGGGAGTAAGGTAAGGTTTGTTGTACTTTAATACCACTTTTTCGATTGTTATAGTTCTTTGTAAATAATGTCTTTTGGATTATACCCAACTTAAAAATTAGTAAGCAAAGTAAATGAGCATAATACGCAAGTACCCTTACACAGCTTTAGAAAATCCCTTTGGAATCATCCTTCAATTAATAAGTGATGTTGCTTTACCTTTTTTTTTTTATTTACACATTTTATTGATTTCTAATCATAAAGCTTACATTGCTACTTCGTTATATCAGATTGTAAACTTACTGAGATTTTTAGTATTGAGTTTTAAAACTTGTTGCTAGAGAGGGCCGCTCTTGATACATTTTAAAACAAAATAGTTTCAGTAATAGCCAATGTATATATTAAAAAAAAGGTAGGCCTCTCCAACTATTACAACCACTCATATTTTTCATCAATAACTTTCAAACTTCTGAACGATAAATAAAAAATAAAAAAGTGGCACTTACTAAAAGAATCCAATGATTGCCAATATTTGTAGGACAAAGGACAGTTTCCACAGTTTCATAAGGTACCTGCATAGAATAGAATGTGCTCATTAATAACTGTAACTGTCATCCTGGCTCCATACGTTCAAAGGTATCAATGGATTGTTATTCAGAATTCTAAATGAAAAATATTTACTTGGATGACAAGTACACAGATTCACAGTATACCAACATGTGAAATGTTGCCAATTGTTCAATACGTTATTGTAAGTGTCTTGTACACTTCAACACTAAATCCATCAGTTACATTAACAAATCATTACAACCTGAGACTGTGAAAAGTCAAATAAGAGATTCAAATATGTACCTGGAAAACAGGCGACCGGTATTTGCCCAGGAAGATAGAGGATGACACTGTTGCAGAAAGTGCTAAACACTAAGGTTAAAATAAAAGGACATCATTAAACACATTGTAAAACAATTGTTATCTTGGGGTAGGTCTGTGTGTGTTATTTATGAAAATATACGTACATTGTATCGTGACATACATAATTTGCTAAGGTACGCATCGATTACCTAAAAAAAAATTACACTTAGTTAAGTAGTGCATGATTACAAATCTGCTGGAGCAAGGACCAACAGACAGGCCTGAGCGCGGCGGTGGCGAGACATACTATACTTTCTATCGATGTTATAGAAACCAACCTCATCAACAATCCATTGGTGCGTTTTGAGTGAACAAAAGGAAGAATCATACAGTTTTATGTCGGACACTATTGCTTCCAAGCGTCCCGTCACTGGTTTCTTCCACACATCCAAAAGTGTTTGCCTGGTCTTAGATCCAGAATCTTTTAAGTCTGTGGATACATAAGTGAGAAACATAAGTTAAAACAAGTTTTAAAGACACCTACATAAACTTCAAAACTGACAGTCACACCAAACAAATTACTTTCGCCGGGGTGCAGGGCTCAACGGGGGGCACCATAGGTGCCTACTAGACTGCCATCCGGAGGCCTTGCACCCATGTGGGCCCTGCTGGGGCCCCCTCAAAACAGATTCCCACAGTCTTTCTGTCTCGAAAAGGCCGGCACAGAAAGGCAGTGGGAATATGCCATCATAATCCCTCGGGCAGATATAGCCGGCTTTGGGATTACAGGCCCTTTTCCAAAACACAGGTAGGATTCCTTCCCAACGAACCCTGGCTCGTAGCCATTTCCAAGGGCATCGTAATTGGAGCCCTAAGCATGAAGGCTGCTATCAACAGCTACCACTTAGAGAGCTTTCTAATGTTGTCTAAAACCACTGAAAACCCAATAAAGGGTTGTTTGGATTAGTGTAAAGTAATATACTTTTTTCGAAGTGAGCACCATATAGTAAACCAGCCGGACACAAAGTACTAAGATGTATAATTACCAAAATAGAGATAGTAAAATCAAGCTTCTTGTGAGAACACCCTACATCTTCAGTGTCAATATTTGTTAAACAATTTTAAAACAGAAGTATTAATAAAATAAGTAGCAACCTCACCCCCCAACAGCACGCAAGCTTGGTTTTCTGCAAAATCATCATTCTCCTCTGAAAGTGTTTCAAGTGGAAGAGATGCTGGCGATTCATGATTGGTCATTCTTCCTGAAAAATATTGGTTTTGAGGTTGACAAAAACTCAGTTGGGAAAAACAGACTACTCAACCATCCAAACACAAAACCCTACACAAAGAAAAATTATTATTCAATAATACCTTGTTTAATATACCGTACTTTTAAAAACCTATCTTTTGGAGAAAGGCAGCGTCACGTTCTCCTGCTCAACCTAATACCTTTTCACCAAATTAAGGAGACATTTACATATGTTGATACTATATTATTCCGAAACACATCCAATTATCTCACATTGCATAACCAAAACATTACTTTCGATTGTTTACCTTTGACGCTCGACTTATAAGGCTCAACATGTCGAGATTGTGTGTTGTTCGTAAAAGGATATTGCGATCATTAAGCAATTTAACACGCTTTCCTTGCATTTCAGCAATAGTGTATGGTCCAGTAAATTTATGTTCCAAAATGCCTCCTTTTCTTGTAGCTTTCCTGCAATTTTTCAGAAGCACTAACTGTCCTTCTCTGAAGGTGCACGGCTTATATTTTTGGGAAACTCTCTTTTTAAATTTTTCTTTTTGCTTTTCCTGGGCAACCTCAATATTCTGTTTTGTCTGCCTCTGCAACTCTGCTTTTTTAATTTTGTTTTCAACGATAATGCCGGCATATCCACTTTCAGTTGGGAGTGTAAACTCAAGCTATTATAGGAAACATAAAACGCAATCACTCATTTTCGTTATATAAAAGTGTAGTATTATATAAAAATTAAAACAAAGTGAAATAACTTGCTTTATTGTAAATAAAAGTTACGCTAAAGAAAATAAACTATACACACAGAGAAATTAGATTTCATATGTCAGAATCAGAATACGCTTTATTCGGTATAAAATCAATTAACCATAAAAGCACATAAGTGACAGCATAAAATTTAGCAGTATAAAAATTTAAATAGTTACAGGCTATTTAAAAACCATCCATTGTTTTCCTAGTTTTGACCATCAATTTCAGAAATTTCGCAATTTGCACAGTCTGTGATCTATCTGCCAACGGTTGTAGTTTGATTAAAGCAGGGCGACATTGTCTAAAGTTAAAAAGTATCCAGCAAGTGAATGTATGTATAATTACAAAATAACAATATGCATATTAAAACAGACTTTGGAGTAATCACTGAGAAACAAAAAACAACATTGTAAAAATTCTTTACATTAAAAACACAATAAAAATTCCATACCAGATCCTCGGAAATCTCACTTGGAAATCGTGCTTCTCGGCCGTACATAAGTTGGAAAGGGGAAACTTTTGTTGTGGTATGTGGCTTCGATCGTAAAGCAAACAATGCATGATCCAAAAATAAATCCCAGTCGTTTTGGTGCTCATTCACGTATTTAGACAACGTGCTGTAAAATAACAAAAGATTAGCATGTGGCATAATAGTTAATGGCAGTATATTACTTGCAAATTTATCAATATTGAAGAGAAAATTGATCAAAATCAATTGTCACCTTCGGCCAATAAAATCGCGTGCTAATACTTTTTTTGGTATTGTTAATTCCTGAATGGCCACCAATGAGAGATGAATGAAATTCACAAAAAAATTTTTGGGCAGCTTCTTCACCAATGACAACTTTTGACTTCTTTTCTTTACCAGTGTAGAACAAGTTACCATCTATTGTAAAAACCAAAGGGACAATGCAAAAGATTTTTAAGTAACTATGCATGTCTGAACCTCCCTTTTCTCAACCGGCCGTAACACAAGCTACCATGATGCACACGCCGCAATGGAAAACAGGGATGTGAAACATCTCCATGTACTACATGACAGGCACCATGCTGTGACTGTCACTTGGTACAGGGATATGTTGGGGGGGCACCATAGGTGCCCAACCCAAGCAAAAGGGCCAGTGATGAATGGGGGCCCGCTAAGAGCCACTAATCTTTCTCCCTGCCACCCTTGTGGCAGGGAGTGGAGGGAACATGATAATCCATACAGGCAACATTTTAGGATGGGGAGTCCCTATGCCGCACCAACATCGAAATGAGGCCCATAACATTGTATATAAATAAACTAAATGTACTATGCAATAGTTGTTAGCACCAAAGTTATGATTTTTATGTATCACCTACATGATTTACAATTCATATTGATCATTTCAAGCAAGTACCCAATTCGATTTAAAATGTCTATAATTAAATTGTAATAAAAAAAACAATAGTTGGAAAATTAGAGTACCGTCAATGGTGAATTTTTTAGCCAGTCTACGTAATCCATTCTTCTTCATTTTACTGAAACCTTCAGGATACACATTACGGCTTACATAATCCAGAAGCTCTTGATACTTTGTGGCATCCATTTCTATTGAAAATAATGAAAAAGTGTGACAAAAGTCAATCGAACATCATAGATATAAGTTCCCAAGTTTCCGTACTCACATTGGTCATAACTGGACATACCTTTCTTGATTTCAGTCCAAACCATGTGCTTTGCAACACTGAAAAAGACTGGGAGGATGTTTTCAAGTTTGGCGGCCGCTAAACGGATGCCATGCAACTGGCCCAGGACCACCAAACTGCCATGCCACCCACCGGACAGATTATGAATAATTTTATGGCCTGGCGTGCAGTGTATCAGTGCTCCAGAGTGGCAGTGTAAAGGCTGAGGTGCTCGGAGACGGATACCTCGCCCGGCCGTGAACGCTGCCCCGGTGGAAGACGTTGTGAGATGAGACGGCGGAGCGGCCCCTGGTTCAGCACAGGGTCTGCAGCGTGGTGTGTTACTGCAGCTGGGCTGAGCAGTGGGTGGCGCTGAGCCCAGCATCGCCCTGGGGGGGCCCTGGTAATCCTACAGGGTAGGGTGCATGGTTATGTGTGAGGGGGACCCTCAGCATGAGCAGAGCCCCTCTGCAACTTTCGTTATATCGATTTCGAGGTTGTTTATAGTGCAGCCATACCATATACTCTTAAGTGCATTATATAGCTCGCGGTCAAATGCTATCTTGAGAATGGCTGCACCAAACAATGTCGTGTTTGGTGTCAAACATCTTGGAATCATACCCCCACTCCGGTACTGGAGGGGGAGTATGATTCCACCCTACTCAGGGGGTGACATGGCACAAGCTGCAACTGCCGGTAACCAACTACTCTTTCATTTGGCTATTCAAGAGGTTATCTATGGTAAAACAATAAGCTTAACACTTCATCAAGACTTACCCTGAAGGATGCTCTCCACAGCTACCACTAGGATAGCTTTCTTTAAAGGTTGTCTTTAACCTAACACAATAAGGGTGGAATTGGACTGTTGCAAGGTGTTCACTATAACTAGTGAACAGCATATGCCAGGCCAACTTCTCACAACGACCATTACTGTTCCCGCGCCCGGTGGTCGGAACGGGGGAGACTGACTCTGAGAGGTGACCGGTGCCCCAGTCCTTCCCCCCGGCGCCCGCGTTGGCCAGCAGGACTTTGCCGGAACCCGGAAGTGAGCGGGGTGAGGTGATCCTAGGGTGGCACCGTGGACAGCTACATCGCATTGGGGCCCGTTTGCAGTGGGGTCCTGAGTCGTACTTTGCTACCACACTGGCCAGCGTCCTGGGCCTGGGGACCACCTTGGGGGCACCAATGGTGAAGCAGGGCCCCCGGAGGCCAGATTATAAGGTCCCAAATGCGAGAACTATTGGCTATGCCAATGCTTGTTTATTTTTATGTTGTTGCTACGATGCCCACATAATGCCTGGGAGAGGGCCAGGTGTGTAGACGTATACATATGTACTCGGGCGGCAAACACTGCGCTCCGAAAGCTGCAGACAGGCTTAGCTCATGCTAGAGCACCATCTCACATAAAACCAAGCACTCTGACTCCAGGATTGTTAAGGCCTGCCATAGGAGTGACTTATAGGTATATATGTGTCTCGATATAGGTTTAGATATAGGTATACTATATCTAAGCAAGGGGTGATTACACGGCCTTGCCCCAGCTGAGTGATCAGCCAGTTGTCAGTTTGGATAGCCACTCAGGGGAGGCAAAAGATATGCTGCAGCCCCTGGTAGGCCTTGGATGCACCTATGCCCTGGGTGCCTATAGTACACTGTACAGGGGCTGATAAGGTGACCCAATATCCAATTAGTTATGCACCTAGGGTACATGGAGTCCATTTTAAATAGAGAGCAGATAGCCTTGGGCCCTGAATAGCAGGAAACCAGCTAAACACAAGGCAAAAAATCTGGGGTAACCATAGTCAGGTATCCACCCTCCTACAGTTCCCCCAATTATGGGCGTTATCCATGATAATGCACACTCCCCAGTGTGAATATACACCCCCGATAATGGACATTGTTATAAATAAACACAGTCTCTATGGCAATATACGTTCTAAGTGCTGATAGGCGGTCCCGAAAGCCATATACGTACATGTCTCTGTTGGGAATATACATACTCCATTTTTTCCTGTAGGGTACCTTTTGATTGAGACCAGCTGAAAGCTCCTCTAGCAAAATGCAGGGCATCTCTGAAAGCGCGAGCATGTTCACGGAACTCAGCCTACCGTTTTGAAAAATAATCGCCACCCAAAGTATCCGTGTTGTTTTTGTCTACATGTGAGTTATATTTTTGGGTGACTTGGAGTTGATTTTTCCTTTGAGAAACAACACCTCCTGTTTCTGGTAGTCTGCGACCTGACCATTTTTTTTAAAAATTGCATTCAACACGAAGGTCTATGCATGTTGTATGGTTTCTAGTCAATCTATGGTATTCAACAGCGGCCAGCTTTTTTTACTGTAGGGTACCTTTTGATTGAGACCAGCTGAAAGCTCCTCTAGCAAAATGCAGGGCATCTCTGAAAGCAAGAGCATGTGCACGGAGCTCAGCATGATGCCGTTTTGAAAAGTGCTTGCCACCCAAAATTATCTGTGTTGTTTTTGTCTACCTGTGAGTATTTCTTTTCATGAAGCCCTAGTGTATAACCTCAAATCCAAGTTTACCTTTTGAGAGTTCTATACTTGACATTTCTAAAAATTAACATGTTGAGTGTAAAACAAAAAGCTGTATCTTTCAGGGCTGCAGCCCTCCTTCCCTCTCGCCCCCTTCCACCCCTCTGCTTCTCTTGCTTCAATCCTACCCCTCCCTAACCGCCTGTCCAACCCCAGCCCCCGCACCGGTCACCACCACCCTTCTCCCTCTATTTCTCTTCAGCACCTTCTCTGCAACCCTTTCCCTCACCACTGATTTCGCTTATCCTCCCTCCCCTCGCCTTCTGTGCGATCTACACTGCCCCTTTCCTCTCACCAGTTCCACGTCCCTGTCTCCCCCCTGCCCTGCTCTTCACCACAAGCCGTATCTTATTCCACTTTTTCTTCCCCTATCTTCTCCAGGATACAAGAGACCATCTACCCTATTGCACATTTTCCACCGCGCACCACCTTTTCTTTTTTTATTCTGCCTGTCTGTCTCTCCCCCGCCCTTTTATATTTCTGCGCATGTTTTTCTCCATATTATAGGCCTGCTCTGCCCATTCCCGTCCTGTTCCTCCCTGTCCCCGCCCCTCACTTCCCTATTTGGCCTTCTCTGCTCTCCTGAATGCACAATTTCAGCTCTATTGGGTTCTTTCCCTGCGTGCCGCTCTCCCTTCTAGTTTTCCTTGCCCTCTCCTGCTCTGTAAAAGGCACCCACCTTTCTGAATCACTGCCTCTCCACCTGCCAATGCTCTTCTTCTCGTTTTCCAGTTTCCATGTTCTTCCTTCCCTTTCCACGCCTCAAGCACCCCCTCTCATTCCAATAGCACACCTCTATCTTTCTGGTATGTTTCCTCTCACCACCTTTTCTCTAATTTCACTTCATTTTTTATCTACCTTCTTAATTCCCTTTTATGTTGCTAATGTCCCCATTAGCCCCCGGCCCAATTCAAAGCCGCTCATGTCCCTACCCTTTCCCCTAGTTAACTCTCCCCTCCAGATGCCTCTCCTTTCTGCCCCTGCGTTGTGTCTTGCCTCTCCTCTCTGCCCCTGCATTGTCTTGCCTCTCCTGTCTGCCCCTGTGTTGTGTCTTGCCTCTCCTCTCTGCCCCTGCGTTGTGTCTTGCCTCTACTCTCTGCCCCTGCGTTGTCCTGCCTCTCCACTCTGCCTCTGCATTGTGTCTTGCCTCTCCTCTCTGCCCCTGCGTTGTCCTGCCTCTCCTCTCTGCCCCTGCGTTGTCCTGCCTCTCCTCTCTGCACCTGCATCTCCTCTCTGCCCCTGCGTTGTCCTGCCTCTCCACTCTGCCTCTGCATTGTGTCTTGCCTCTCCTCTCTGCCCCTGCGTTGTCCTGCCTCTCCTCTCTGCCCCTGCGTTGTCCTGCCTCTCCTCTCTGCACCTGCATCTCCTCTCTGCCCCTGCGTTGTCCTGCCTCTTCTCTCTGCCCCTGTGTTGTCCTGCCTCTCCTCTCCTCTCTGCCCCTGCGTTGTAGAAGACCTGGCACATGTTACTTGAGGCACACTGGTGTGGTGGTGTTAAAGAAAGGGGCACTGCTTTCAGAGTCTTTGCCTCCTAAGGGGACCCCAATCACCTGCCAGCTCTTTCACAGGAGCGCAACATTTCCATGCTCCCCCATCTGACCAAAGCTTCCATTCCAGACTACAGACCCCGGTGTCTCACAGAGGATCACACAACACCACACAGACACACACCACACACACACCACACAGACACACACCACACACGCAACACAACACCACACACACACAAACATCATACACACACAACACCACACACACACTCACAGCAGTGTGTGAGTGTGCAGGGTGAGCAGTGTGTGAGTATGCAGGGTGAACATTGTGTAAGTGTGTAGGGTGAGCAGTGTGTGAGTGTGTAGGGGCAGTGTGTGAGTGTGCAGGGTACAAAAACTGGAACTAAGTCCACCACACACACATAAGACCACACACATAAGACCAAATACACCACACACACAGACACCACCACACACACACTCGGACACCACATTCAAACCACCTCACACTCACCACCACACACACAACCACACACACACACCACCAGCCGTCAGTGCACGCTTCCACCAGGCACACACACCACCAGCCATCAGTGCACAATTTCTACAGGCACACACACCAACAGCCATCAGTGCACACATCAATTGTTAACGCATCCACAATTAACTATTGTAGCAATCTCAATATGGTGCACTTTACTTTTAAACATATTCATCTAAAGCGCAGCATGCCACCATTGATACAACTCAAATCCAACCCACATAATTCCACTACACACCACATGCATACACTCCATAACACATGGCTAAAAGACATTGCCATTTACAATGCCATTAGCTCTAACTCAAATAAATCCGAGACCTATTGCATTTCCAATGCTTGTTAAATGTTAGCTGTATCTGGGTCCGTGTTGTAATTGTGTGTGCTGTGTGCAAAACAAGTATTGACAAAACTAACAGTAGTGGCATAATTAAAAATGCCAACCTGGTCACGCAGAAAGGGTCTTGGAAAACCTTCACAGATTACAGCCAGATTTATTGGTATTGGCTTTTTGCAATGCTGGTTTTTAAGGTGCACAAAAGGATCCATGATGCTGGCCAGACACAGTCACATTAGGGCCTGGATACAGCTAAAGGCTTGCCTTAGCCAAGGTAACAACTCTATGCCACCATATGACCTCTAGGGGTTCGTAGCCATAAAAGGCGCCCAAAAAGGTGCCTTTAAAGCTACTAAGGGTTTGTTTCCTTATCAATTTCAGAATAAAATGGGGTCCACCTTTTGGACGCAATTGGGTTAAGAGTATGTTCAGCTGAGTAAAATAGCCGGTGTACCTCAAGTAGTAGTTACAGATTCTGAATATTCTTATATACTCCTACACTAAAAAACTCAACATGACCTCCAGTGACGAATAACAATGTTTGATTCGGCATAAGATGCTTGTCATCATGGATGCTGCGTTTTTGTAATGCTGTAAATAACAGGTGTTGCCTTTACACCCCAAGTGGCACGCTATCACCTCAGACTGAGGACCACCAGATATGTGGAGCCGGTGACCTCCAAGTAGCACACAGATGTCTGCAGAGGGTTTAACTCCTATGTCGACCACCCTCCGCATTTCATCATCCCACATAAGGCGAAAACCAGTTAAATTCACCTGCAGCCACATACATGCCCCTTTCTATGCAATAGGGGCAGCTGCCTGAGGCGCCACCAAACCAAACACTACATTTCTCCTGCAACCAGAAAATCGTGCACCTGACATATCTGCCAACATTTGAGAAGAGGAAAGTTTTGTAGAAAATACGGGGGAGTGTATTTTTTCCACTGACTTCCATTGTAGTGAAGGCAATTTCAGGTGTGAAGCAACAAAAAGTTTCTTATTTCCTGCTGTAAAAATCGGGAGTCTCCCGCCCGACTCGGGCGCGTTATCACGTATAAGACATTTGAGGGGAGAGAGTGGTGTCCAAACGTCACTACACCTGTGGCTGCAAGAAGTCCCATCCTGGGACCTGTCATCACCTAGGAATCTGTACTTTAATATCGAAGGCACGGCGGCCTCTGGGCTTGGGATGGGTCTTGTCTGATGTGGACAGCCGCTCACTTTCCCCTTCGAAAACAGACTTCATCATAGCAACGAGACGTAGAAATAAAAATACTGCACACGCTGCCCTTTTCTGGACAAACTCGATGTGTAAGCGGTGTTAGACCAACCGCATGTGAGGATCAGACGCTTCCGCGGAATCCTGTCAGGGTCATAAATGGAAAGAGCAATGCAGAAAAGAGTCCCCCCCCTCCCCTCCCCCTCCCATAGTAATAGACATCCTGGCTTATTGAAACAAGAGAGCAGCATTGTAGGTGCCACCTTCAGCCATCTCTTCATGGCGCTGAGTTACTTGCTTTGCACTCTCACTGTAGGTCACCTCTGCTGAGCTTGGCCATTGTTCACTTCATGACGACAGCCCCTGCTTGCAAGGCTGGGCTCCCAATTGCAGTCTTCATGTGACAACCATGTTACAGTTATTATTTCCCAACAATGCTTTTATTTGACAATACCTCAAGATCTTAGAGGAAATTAAAATTACTGTGCTTCTTGTCCTGATTTTTGGGCAAGCGGCGACTTAATTCCCACAGGAAGATGTCCTCACAAAGTTCAATTGTTAATTATACAAACATAGATAAAGTTTAGTCCTCAAGGTTGACAACCAAACGTCATTTTCGTGATATAAAAGTATAGTTTGTGGCAGGCGCTTTTTTCTGCACATTTTTCCACAGCACCCCCTGCAAGCTGTCCACGTCTCTCCCACCCTTTCACCCTGTTCCTCGGCACTTCATCCCCCCCAAGCCCCAGGGCTCCTGCAGCCCTCCCCACCCCCTCCTCTCTTCACAGTATGCAGTAACAGCCCCTCTCTTCTCTGGTACAATTCCCAGGTTAAAGAGGGCCCTGTGACCGACGCCTGTGCTTCAATGACCCACCGTCCCTCCCTGCCGAACTCCTAAGATGACATTTATGACTCAGCAGACCCCACACTTGGGGTCTGCTGGCCCAGCT
Organism: Lissotriton vulgaris; assembly: GCF_964263255.1. NCBI lineage: Eukaryota > Metazoa > Chordata > Amphibia > Caudata > Salamandridae > Lissotriton > Lissotriton vulgaris. The sequence goes on along the minus strand of NC_141686.1, from coordinate 354,784,275 downwards.
CCTTCCCTGCCTCCATTCCCTATCACTACCCCGAAGGGGGGGCTGAACCAAGGGGCATCGTAAAGCATGGTGCGGCCAGGTGCGCTGCTGAAGAGGCCTCTTTCCACCTCCTCAGCAGCGGCGCTGCCTTTGCATGCTCTGCCCTCCTGGCTTCCAAGTGCCCGTGGTAGTAGTGGGCATGTTCACGCATGCGCAAGGAAAGGGTGCACAACCAGATGGGGCAGCGCGAATATACAGGCAGAACCTGCATGAATCGGCACCCCTCTGACGTAGGGGGTGTACAAAACGACGGGGGTGCGATTTTAGTTAGAACACCGATGGAGCTCTCCTCAGGCCTGAGAGGTGAACAGTGTCCGGGTCAAAGGGGGCAGCGTCAGCACCAGCAGCGGAGGCTGAATGAAGCCTCCTCTCAGGATACCATAAGCCCCGCCCCACTCCCCTCTCAATAATGTCTGCTTCCGGGTCAGCGTCGGCAGAATCGGCGTCTGTACCGGATGTTGCCGAGCTCTCCTCAGGCTTGTGAGTGTGATAATGTCTGGGTCACGAGGGGCAGAGTCAGCACCAGCAGCGAGCCCCAGCCTCCTGCAGAGGAGAGTGGCCTTGAGGGTCTGTCTGTCTGTCCAGGGGGGAGGAGCCCTGAGGGTCTGTCTGTCCAGTGGAAGGAGGAGCCCTGAGGATCTGTCTCTCTGTCCAGAAGAAGGAGGAGCCCTGAGGTTCTGTCTGTCTGTCCAGTGGAAGTAGGAATCCTGAGGGTCTGCCTGTCTGTCCCGTGGAAGGAGGAGCCCTGGCTGCAGTTACCTTCAGTTTCAATTGTAGACACTGCAGGGGTAAGTGAGCCTCTCACAACCATCGTACAACCTAAGAGGTGTGAATACAGCCTGGGGGTGTACTTACCTCACACTGTCATCAGGGGGTGCAGTGGGCAGGTGTACTGATCTCACACCATCATCAGGGGGGCAGGTGTACTGACCTCACACCATCATCAGGGGGGAGGGGGACAGGTGTACTGACCTCACACCATCATCAGGGCGTACAGGGGGAAGGTGTACTGACATCACACCATCATCAGGGGTGCAGGGGGAAGGTGTACTGCCCTCACACCATCATCAGGGGATGCAGGTGGCAGGTGTACTGACCCCACACCATCATCAGGGGGGAGGGGGACAGGTGTACTGACCTCACACCATCATCAGGGCGTACAGGGGGAAGGTGTACTGACATCACACCATCATCAGGGGTGCAGGGGGAAGGTGTACTGCCCTCACACCATCATCGGGGGTCGCAGGGGGCAGCTGAACTGACCTCACACCATCATCAGGGGGTGCAGGGGGCAGGTGTACTGACCTCACACCATCATCAGGGGGAGGGGGGCAGGTGTACTGACCTCACACCATCATCAGGGAGTGTAGGGGGCAGGTGTACTGACTTCACACCATCATCAGGAGTGCAGGGGGAAGGTGTACTGACCTCACACCATCATCAGGGGTGCAGCCTGGGGAGTACTGATCTCACACCATCATCAGGAGTGCAGGGGGCAGGTGTACTGACCTCACACCATCATCAGGGGTGCAGCCTGGGGAGTACTGATCTCACACCATCATCAGGAGTGCAGGGGGCAGGTGTACTGACCTCACACCATCATCAGGGGATGCAGAGGGCAGGTGTCCTGACCTGATTCCATTATCAGGGGGTGCAGGGGACAGGTGTACTGACCTCACACCATCATCAGGGGGCAGGTGTACTGACCTCACACCATCATTGGGAGGTGCAGCCTGCAGGTGTACTGGCCTCACACCATCATCAGGGGAGCGCAGGGGGCAGATGTACTGACCTCACACCATCATCAGGGGGTTCAGCCTGGGGGTGTACTGACCTCACGCCATCATCAGGGGGGAGGGGGGTGTACTGACCTCACACCATCATCAGGAGTGCAGGGGGCAGGTGTACTGACCTCACACCATCATCAGGGGATGCAGGGGCAGGTGTACTGACCTCACACCATTATCAGGGGGTGCAGGGGGAAGGTTTACTGACCTCACACCATCATCATGGGGCAGGTGTACTGACCTCACACCATCATTGGGGGCTGCAGCCTGCAGGTGTACCAGCCTCACACCATCATCAGGGGAGTGCAAGGGGCAGGTGTACTGACCTCACACCGTCATCAGGGGGTTCAGCCTGGGGGTGTACTGACCTCACGCCATCATCAGGGGGGAGGGGGCAGGTGTACTGACCTCACACCATCATCAGGAGTGCAGGGGGCAGGTGTACTGACCTCACACCACCACCAGGAGTGCAGGGGGGCAGGTGTACTCACCTCCACTATCATCAGGGGGTGCAGGGGGAAGGTGTACTGACCTCACACCTCAATCAGGGGGGAGAGGGGGCAGGTGTACTGACCTCACACCATCATCAGCTGGGGTGCAGGGGGCAGGTGTACTGACCTAACACCATCATCAGAGGGTGCAGGGGGCAGGTGTACTGACCTCACACCATCATCAGGGGGTGCAGGGGGAAGGTGTACTGACCTCACATTATCATTAGGGGGCACAGCCTGCAGGTGTACTGACCTCACAACATCATCAGGGGATGCAGCCTGCAGGTGTATGTGTAATGTTTAATTGTGAGACGACATGGCCCACTGTTATATATGAATCCCTTCATTTAGCCATGGCTCTTTAAAGAACAGTGCATTATGATATTTAAACACCCATATTAACAGTGTTTAGATTCAAGTTACGTGTGCCAGAATGCTATGTATCCTTGCTGAAATTCAGGACTTGAGTTGCACTGTGCAAGGGGGTGACATTGTGACCTTGTTATAATACATCAAAGATTTAGTGTGGCCTCAGTGTGTGGTCTTAACTCCTTTATATTCAGAATGGGAAACAACCTTTACAACGCAACCATTACATCACACTACACTTACAACGCAGGCATTGCATCGCAAAATCCTTTACAACGCAGGCATTACATCGCATGATACTACATCACAATTCACTTTCTTAAACGCCAGCCTTGTCCGAGCTTCGTGCCGACTCCATGCCAGCCAGAGATTCAGTCTCTCAAGACCGATCACTACGGAATGGGCCCCTGGGCCCCTTGGACCTCGTCCTTCCCACGTGAATGAGCGTCCTGTTCCGCATTCCTCGCCGAATCCACGCATGACGACTCCAAGGACGGATTTCAGCTGATCGCTCGCAGATACCACCTCTACCGCCACCCCACAGACGTCCCAGACTCTGGCGATTTATGACCCCGGGCCACGGATCCAGCACTGCCTTCGAACCCAACCCAGTCCTGATGATGATCCCAATTCATGTGGATCGAAACGCCATCGACACACCAGCGCAGCCATAGGCGCTTTACTCAGAGTGGTTCACGAACAGTAAAATTGGATTGAAGTCAAAACGAACTCTTCTAACCATCCGGAACCATACTGTGCCAATTATTCACTGTATATATTTCTGCACCAGTCACCTTGCGCCGCCCACGCTGTTCACATTGTCACCTGAGTCACTACTTCGGTCTTCACTCACAAACCACGAGCACCATGTGCAATTTGGGTTGCCACAATTGCTTTTTATTTATGTAGTACAGTGCTGTCACAACTGTAATTTACTTTTCCTTTCCAAATTTACTGTTTATATAAATGATGCCATGAGCACATGCTATAATCAAATAGAGTCTCCTTGTGGATAATGTTGTATGCATATCCTTATTAATTGCCTATGAATAATACCAGTTGGGATACTCCTTGTTCTTATTACACTTCACCCCAATCCCAACACGGTTGACAGGTTTATGCTCCTGTTCCTTGATATAAGGAGGAAACAAAAGCATATTTTTACAGAACAATATTAGTTTCTTCTCTCAGAATTCATGTCTTTATTAAGCACCTTTCTCCACAGTTCTGTACATTGAACCCTTTGATATCCGGACTTTGTTCCCTAAAGTGAGGTGGTTGATTTATTCATAACTAGCATATGAAGCTGCCTTCTAGTTCGTTGATATACTAATGATTTGTGGGGCCCGGGCAACACATATTTGGGGCTCCCTATTTGGAATGCACTTGAATGTATTACTGCTTTTAGAGTCATTGAAGTCCGTGTGATGCCCCAAAAATATTTAATCGTGTTAAGCCTTCAGAACCCGTGGCCGGCAACAGCATCTAAAGCCCAAGCTGACTAGAGTCCACCAGCCAAGTACTATCAAAGAAGCTTAAACAAACATTGATAAAGATATTTCTTTTTGCGATTGAGTCTATATTTTTTCTTGCAAAAAGGTTTTATGTGGCTGTCCAGTCAGCTTGTTACTCCCATTGCAGGAAATCCTGTTATGGGTTATGTGTTCTACGTTTAGTGGACTAGTGCATAACATTGAAATAAAAAGACTTATACATAAAGCACTTGAAAGTGTATATAGATGTTTGTAATTACAAATATATCTCCTTTCACAATAGGCATTCCTGCTGCAGCATAGAAATTCAAAGCACCGATCTCAGGATTTTCGCCATCGCATTTGTGAAAATCGAATAACTTTCTCTTTATTTCTCTTCCCCCGCCTTGTCCATCTCAACTTCTATATATGTGTAAACCTACAGCTAAATCCGAGCCGCTTTCAGTGGCGGGCCTTGGCGGTGTCGCAAACCCCAAATCTCAACAACAATCGTTTTGCCGGTATCCCACAAACTATGCCAGGGCCACAAGTATTCCTTTTCAGTGTGTTTTTATTTTAAGCCAAGTCACTCGGCGCATTTCGGAGGCAACCTCCTGGTTCACGAGTACGAGTGCAATGCAAATCACAGTGTTTATACAATATCATGTGACACACCTCTACGTAATAGACAGTGACAACAGATTCAAGGTGTTTGATCGTCCTCGGAGCTGGAAAAACAGACTTGTTTAGTCAATGTTGGGAGATACATCTTGAGACATTGTATTAAAATCATCATGCAGTATGTAAATTAAACATTAGGTCATTGCTGTTAACCTAAACATTTTTCTTGAGTTTTTTACGTGCTTTTGCGAAAAGCATTAATTCTGCATCGTCATGTGCGGCACCTTGTCATTTCCAACCAAATAAGTGCTGGCGAAAGTTCACTGTGATTATAAGATAAACCACGTCATCTGTAATTCTACGCGCTTGGTGTAAAACACATTCAATCATTAGTGCTGATGACCAAGCACGTAGAATTACAGATGACGTGGTTTATCTTATAATCACACAGAACTCAACTCTGAGGTGAGGCTGGGTAGACCACGCATACACAGGAGAATGTGAGGGTTGAGGCTGGGAGACCAATCGTGCACAAGAGAATGTGAGGGTTGAGGCTGAGCACACCAAGCATGCACAAGAGAATGTGAGGGTTGAGGCTGGGCAGACCAAGCATACAGAGGAGAATGTAAGGGTTAAATCCAGGCACACCACGCGTGCACAAGAGAATGTGAGGGTTGAGGCTGGGCAGACCACGCATTCACACTACGGAGTAGATTTATTATTTTTTAGTTCAGCATAGTTCAGCAGTTAGGTGCAGCGCTGTGATGTGCGAGGGGGAGAGAGCCGCGCTGAGCCAGATTTATGAAATACAGCACGCTGCTGCTCACTACCCCAGCACTAGAACACAGCCTACCTAGTGCCACACATAACCTTTACACCATAAGCCAGAGGTGTGTGTGCTGTTAAGCATAGGATTCGTACTGGAAACACACAATTCCAGTATAAAACCTATACATAGAGTAATCCTTAAACACTCCAGAGTTTGTATTTGTCAATAGCGGTGGCCACAGTCCTATCTAGATCGCATAATGCCAACCCTGTATATGTAAGAATACCCAATATCACCATTCATAGACTGCAAATAATTCACTGCGACGCAGCTTGTTTAGTGCATCATCTTCAGAGGTAGGCACACGCCACTCCTATATTGAAAAAACAAATCCACAATCAGATCCTGTGCCTCAGCCCTAACACATACAAAACCAGAGATTGCCTCACTTGAATTTACTTTCTATTCCAAAATTACAGAGGATCAGATCAGGTGGTGATAAGGGGAGAAAAGAAGCCTCTTTAAGGTGTGGTCACAAGTCACAAACCACCCCTCTGTGGTCATGAGCCGTGGTCACAGGTCACCAACGCAACACTTCACTGAGGAACAAGGAACAATGATATGAGATGACAAAGATCACATTTGAAGTGGCATTTTATTTGTTAAGTCTTAAGTACATCAGAAAATGCATTTATTAATTGATCAGCCTGAGCAATGAAACGTTTGAAAGTCTGACTTCAATCTGTCAGGATTAAAAAACGCAAGTTCACATTTATTATGTGCAAGAGCCTAGAAAACAGGCTGGAATTAGGACCTGTAAAACGGTATAATTGAAATCAGTAAGCGATTCAAAAGGCACAGAATACATTCTATGAAAACATAGTGCGTACAAATGTACTTTTCTGAAGAGAATTACCCATGCAAGTTTAACATTCTAAAGAGATCCAAGGTGCAAAAGGACTGGGATCTTTTAATATTATGGAGTGGTGGAATCTTATTAATGAAATACATACGATGGAACTTTTATTGGCCAAGCTAAGGGGTACTAAGGCATTGAAAGCGAGGCAAAACATTTGGGATACTTTCATCTGATCTATATGTACCGGCCGCAACTAAAATGATTTACTTTTGGATGTACACTGTTATCCTCTGTATTTATTTAACGGTTAAATTTATGTTTGGATATTTTTGCCTCTGAAATTTGTATGCAATGTGATATTGTTTTTTCTTTCCTGCAATAAAAATTTACAAAAAAAAAAGGACTGGGATCTTTTAAAAGGCACAATAGAAATTAGTTAGGGAAAGCAGAACACTTTATAAAGTCTAGTGCCTAGAAGCACCTTAACTATGGAGACTATCCCAGCAGGGCCTAATAGCTTAAGGGAATCTAAAAATGCAAGGAATTAGGTGTGAATGGAAAATACAGAACATGGACAGAGATTTAAAAAGACAAAAGTATTATCTGGCTTAGGAAGTCCACCACCCGGGAGAGAGGATTTGACGTCCCAAGTCAGATAATCGGCTGGCCGGAGAACTTGCATGCAAAGGTCGCATCAGCAGAGCTCTGGCTTCAGATTTGAGGGGCTGAATCTAATATACCTGAAAAATGCAGAACGAACACTGTTCTGACGTCTTTTCTGGCGCACTTTCTGATGCAGGTGGTTTGGCCGCATTGTCCTAGGACAGTGGGGGGCGGTCGGGTGTCCTAACGGTCGGTTGGCCATGCTTGACCGCAGAACAGGGCGAGAACATCTTGTTCTGTACATATTTCTAAAAATGTATGTGTGACCGGAAACGTACGCTAGGTGCTAGTTTTGCAAGAAGTTTGTGGCTTATTTCGGCAATCTAAGTTTCAAAACAAGACTTCAGTGGAAAGTCCCCGAAATGTGTCAATCTACCTCTACACCAGCTGGGTCTTGTGTACGTGTGTGTGGGCGTTGGTCTTGACTCTGTGGAAAATTACTACTTCACATTAGGCCAATTTACCACATTATTTTTCAGTGCATCAGAGAATGCATTTTTAACATTATTGTGGCCTAGTGCATTTTGTTAGCCTAAGACATGTCTCTCTGGCCATTGCCTTGGGTCTATTACCCCAGGATTCAGGGAGTTTGTGGGATTTAATATGCTGATCATGCATAGCACAAAATTGAGGGTTTTAAGCATATTTTCAGATTTTCTCTAGCAGGGCCATGTAGGGCCTTCAGGCTACCAGGGTCGATAAAAAAGGCCCCTCTATCATCTCTCTCCTCTTGTTCATTCTATGAACATTCTTTTAACTGACTATCTCTGTGACCCTTCAGCCAGTGGCGGTATCCAGTGCATATCATTAACATAACACTTAAAGCTACCTTTTTGTTTATCTATTTCGTTGGCTTTGTCTTCATTTGGCCTAATGAGTATTTTCGCATACTCTGCATCTTGCTCATTAAGCAGGCGTACATATTGGGCTGCTGTTGGGCTCTTACTCAGACAGTCTCTACCTGGGAGAAGTGGAGGAGCTGTTTGTATTCCATAGTGGGTGCTAGGTGCTGCTAACTTGCTCATCTCCATTTGTATTCCAGTCCCATCCCAATGAACACGATCTTTGTCCTCATACTCAGTTAACTGTAAATCCCTATGCTAGTGTAGTTTGTCCCTACTATCTTGGTGCTAACTTTCTTTTCCTACAATGACATTCACCGGCGGGATGCAACACAAAAAGAAACAGCAAAAAATAAAAACTTTTTAGAACTGCCACAAAGGTATCCAGTCAAAGTTCAACAAATCAGTGGCTCTCTACTACGGCATCTCCTCCAGCAATCCATTTCTTTTCTATCTTCTTCAAGTTGTTGATGGCATTGGTCAGTTGAGCCATGTTCTTCGTTGTTAGTAATGTACAGCTCACTCCTTATCCAAAGGCATACTCTCCTCTTGGTATTTCGAAGCCAGAGTCCTTCTGCCTTGGTGTGGAGCATCACAATGATGCTGTAGGAAAAAGTGCTGGACTCTGTTCAACCGGCAAACCTCCTTTTGTGGGTCTTTGAATGCTGTCCACCTTAGAACTCAGCACACTGCCATTGTCCGTGGAACCAGATAACAGAGTCGGATATGGGCATCGATGTGGGAGAAATTTGCTGCTGGAGCCATCATGGAGACTTTGTGCAATGTTCTAGTGAGCTCAGGCTGCTCCTTCGTGAGGGCTGTTGGAGATAGAGCCATTCTCTGCAGGCCCAGAAAAAGTCCATTCGCCGGAGGTGCCATATTCATTGTGCTGTTTGCAATGTGGGTGCCGTCCCACAGGTAACATGCCATTCTAGAAAACAGAGAAGAGGTGTCTTTCAGTTTGAAATCAGTTCATACTTTTGGACATTTTTTATTTTATACACCCTAATTAGACAACCTGTCTATCTTATTTTATAATCCTAGTCTACCCTATGTTGCCCTTTATACACCCTAAGTGGACAACCTGTCTATCTTATTTTATAATCCTAGTCTACCCTATGCTGCCCTTTATACACCCTAAGTGGACAGCCTGTCTATCTTATTTTATAATCCTAGTCTACCCTATGTTGCCCTTTATACACCCTAAGTGGACAACCTGTCTATCTTATTTTATAATCCTAGTCTACCCTATGCTGCCCTTTATACACCCTAAGTGGACAACCTGTCTATCTTATTTTATAATCCTAGTCTACCCTATGCTGCCCTTTATACACCCTAAGTGGACAACCTGTCTATCTTATTTTATAATCCTAGTCTACCCTATGCTGCCCTTTATACACCCTAAGTGGACAACCTGTCTATCTTATTTTATAATCCTAGTCTCCCCTATGCTGCCCTTTATACACCCTAAGTGGACAGCCTGTCTATCTTATTTTATAATCCTAGTCTACCCTATGCTGCCCTTTATACACCCTAAGTGGACAACCTGTCTATCTTATTTTATAATCCTAGTCTCCCCTATGTTGCCCTTTATACACCCTAAGTGGACAACCTGTCTATCTTATTTTATAATCCTAGTCTCCCCTATGCTGCCCTTTATACACCCTAAGTGGACAGCCTGTCTATCTTATTTTATAATCCTAGTCTACCCTATGTTGCCCTTTATACACCCTAAGTGGACAACCTGTCTATCTTATTTTATAATCCTAGTCTACCCTATGCTGCCCTTTATACACCCTAAGTGGACAACCTGTCTATCTTATTTTATAATCCTAGTCTACCCTATGCTGCCCTTTATACACCCTAAGTGGACAACCTGTCTATCTTATTTTATAATCCTAGTCTACCCTATGCTGCCCTTTATACACCCTAAGTGGACAACCTGTCTATCTTATTTTATAATCCTAGTCTCCCCTATGCTGCCCTTTATACACCCTAAGTGGACAACCTGTCTATCTTATTTTATAATCCTAGTCTACCCTATGCTGCCCTTTATACACCCTAAGTGGACAACCTGTCTATCTTATTTTATAATCCTAGTCTACCCTATGCTGCCCTTTATACACCCTAAGTGGACAACCTGTCTATCTTATTTTATAATCCTAGTCTCCCCTATGCTGCCCTTTATACACCCTAAGTGGACAACCTGTCTATCTTATTTTATAATCCTAGTCTCCCCTATGCTGCCCTTTATACACCCTAAGTAGACAACCTGTTTATCTTATTTTATAATCCTAGTCTACCCTATGCTGCCCTTTATACACCCTAAGTGGACAACCTGTCTATCTTATTTTATAATCCTAGTCTACCCTATGCTGCCCTTTATACACCCTAAGTGGACAACCTGTCTATCTTATTTTATAATCCTAGTCTACCCTATGCTGCCCTTTATACACCCTAAGTAGACAACCTGTTTATCTTATTTTATAATCCTACTCTACCCTATGCTGCCCTTTATACACCCTAAGTGGACAGCCTGTCTATCTTATTTTATAATCCTAGTCTACCCTATGCTGCCCTTTATACACCCTAAATGGACAGCCTGTCTATCTTATTTTATAATCCTACTCTACCCTATGCTGCCCTTTATACACCCTAAGTGGACAACCTGTCTATCTTATTTTATAATCCTAGTCTACCCTATGCTGCCCTTTATACACCCTAAGTGGACAACCTGTCTATCTTATTTTATAATCCTAGTCTCCCCTATGCTGCCCTTTATACACCCTAAGTGGACAACCTGTCTATCTTATTTTATAATCCTAGTCTACCCTATGTTGCCCTAAGAGCGCTTCTTTATACCTTAACTAACCTCGGGCACTCAATTTTGCCATGGGCGTAACTTTGTGCGAATAACAACAACGCCGTTCTAATCTGTCATGGGCAATGTAGGGTGTGGGGGACGGAGCAATGTTAGTCTGACATAGAACCTGCTATCATAAACCCATTGATGCTGCAAAAAAAAACCTACACTATGGGCCATATCATGAACAGTCATCTAAAATAGCCTTGTTGCCTTCACTTCCATTCTGCATATGTCAGTGATGACCTCATGCATCATTGAGGTGGAGGGGTGGTCCCTTCCAGTTCTATGAATAAACACTTTAGAGACAGTGGCCTCAATAATCTGACATTAGTTTGTGTATCCTGCAGGAGGTGTTCTTTAGTCTGTGGTCGTATCTGCCTAGGTGAGAAAATCTATCTGTTCTCCCTGCAAGGGGTGTGTATGAGTCATGTAACAGCGCCTCAGTCTTCTGTCTACCTATTGTTGTCATCTGACTGTATCACATGCTGTATAGAGAATCGTGAGCAGGATGCTGTCTAGCTGCTTGGGCACTATTTCTTATTATTGCATTATTACTTCCATCAGGGGAGGGCGATGAGGACACATGTTGCAAATACAATTATTCTGGGGTGCTGACTGTGCTGGTAGAGGGACTGTTGAACCTTTCTGCATGCTTGCAAGGGCCATTTACTCCATGTGCTAACAGATATATTGAAGGTGACTTTGTTGCTATTGGAAACTTCAAAAATATGAGCAATACAAGTCTTCCTATTAACACAATGAGACAAAACCAATTCCATCTACCTAATGCCACTTCTGCCAGTATTGCAAAATATTATAATACAAAATACATAACTTTAGATAAGACACTTCTGTGCGGCAGGTGTTGTGGCTACGTCTGAATCCATAAACGACCAAGCTGTCACCGCCTTCTTCCTCTTGGACAGTCACATGGAAACAAGTTAATCTTCTCTAGTTTGCAGGGTTGACCCTGAAGTCTGTTCTGTTATTTCTTTCCTCTTGGCAACAGCTGGTTAGTAGTCTATTATTTCCAAAAGTCTCTGGGCCAAGATCTGTGTTCCATTATTGATATGTCAAAGGCCAGAACTGATGTGGTCCCACTTCCTGGAAACCTGACTTTAAAAGAAAACCTAGCAGTGCATGTTAGTGCATACAAACTTTTTTTGTTTTTAATATTTTTCATTATTTCAGAAGAGTTTTCACTTGTGTTGATGCATAAATAATAATTTTGTGAAACCTTGGAACATCCATTAACTTAAAAAAATGCACTACGCACCAAAAACATGATACTGTCATAATTCCAAGGGTATTTAAACTTTTAAAGCAGGTAAAACATATACTCAACCATCTGAAGTCTGCAACTGTACTTCAACCGGCCTGGCAATAGCAGTACTATTCACTGCTGTATGCGGTATGTTGGCTAGCCGGGGTATGGAGGGAACTCCAAATGAAGGAAAGAATCTGGGAATTATATTGCCTTTTCTATAAGATATTTTAAGGAAAAATCCATTATCTAAAAGAAGGAATTTAAAAAATGTTGGGCTATAGTTTGTCTCAACGTCAAACATACTTGAAAATCTCTGTCACAGTGACACCTGTTCACAACCTGCCCCCGTTTAATAAAACGAAATGCTAAAACATTTCACTAAACTACTTGAATCAGGTACGTACCATTTCTTTGCAACATAAAAATTAACAAGCCTTGCCAAATCCAGTAGGCCTAAAATATTTTGTTAACCTTTTGGCTTTGTCAATGCACAATCAATATTTTAGTCCCTGGCTTATGTACTGCTTAAGAAGCATTTTAGCACATTCACGATACAGTATAAGTACACGCTATTTCCTGCAGCTTTGAAGAACCTAGAAACAAAACAATTCATATACATACATATTACTTCTTTTATGCACATATATTTTCAAGCGCGAAATGCGTCGCAAGGTTTATGACGTAATAAACCCTTTTGCTCTGGTGCACTATACCTGAGTCCTGGTGTTGTTTTCCTAGTGCTCGTTGGAACGCCGTTCTGTTGGAATATATATACTTATATATATATATGTGTATATTTCTCATTTTGTGTGATCCTGCGATCGGTGTTCCAAATGCCTAAAACTCTCGTCACAAACCACAGGAAGTGTATTTCCTGCCTGGCTCAACGCCCAGAATGTGTGGTCGGCCAAAGAGTGCTACTTCCAACGGCAGAGAAAGCCTGTTAACTCTTTTGTCACCTTGTAATATCTAAAAACATGTGCTTTTTAATTGTAGGCTTTGCTGACCAGAATATTTAATATCACATTAAACACAGGCTCATGTTCTCTGTATGTCGTGCACGCCGAGTAAACGCCGTATATTCTAGCCCTTTGCTCCTAAGGGCCTACAATAATGTATTGGACCTCTACATGCTAGTGTGTATTCCATTCCATCATTTTATCCCCCTATTCTCTCACTATTTCTGTGCATAAGAAATTGGGGGAGATTCTTTTAGTTTATTATTATCTGCTCCGATATCTACGTTGCTCTAAGGCCAGTGGCACCATTCAACTTGAACGCGAGCCATAATTTCGAAAACCTCATTTTGTAATCGCGAACATCAACTGTCAGTGCTCTGTTGTGACACCCTCCCCAATCTGTTCTTGCATTCAGACCGATGCCTTGCCTGCTTTAACTGGTACTGAATTCGGACGCAGGTATGAGTAAATTATTTTGTACTTAGTACCTGGGTGCTGCAGTTATTTTTCTTTTTGGGGCATCATTTTGTATTTAGGTGTCTATTGTTGCTGTTGCATGGGAACGTGCATTCACAGGAGCTATTGTTGGACTTGGGCCACATTCATAGGGGCCATAGGGGCTTAGTCCTTGTTGGGCTGGACTCATAAGTTGCTGGCCTTGGTCTCGAAGCCTAGTGCGGCACTGTCTTTGCATGTGACCTATTCTGTGGCAATAATAACAAGTGCGCTGTGCTGGCTGTGATTGGAACCTCAGTTGTACCATTCCATTCACTCTTCCCTGTATACCCCATTTTCTGGTGGCATTCCTTCTGTTATTTATATAATAATTTTGTTGGTCATTTCTGTAGGCATGTTGTGCTGCTATGTATTGTTCTGGGGGCTGTGGCTGTATGTACTGATCAGATGGCTGTCGCTGGGCCTGGACGTATTGTACATCTTGTTGTGGCTGGGTCTCTACGTATAATATGGCAGGCTGTACTGGGGCCTGGATGTAGTACATGGTGAGCTTTTGTCGCAGCGCAGGCGGTATGTTGGCTGCGGCTGCAATCAGGGCATTCTGGGGGAAGGTGGTGACTGTCGTCATTTGACTGATAGGTGCAGCTATCATGACAACTTATTAGTTTAGAATGACTATTTGTCACAGCTTTGGTACAATCTCCTTTCATCCAGAAATCTGACAGCCCACAAGCCTATTCAGACTAGATTCTTCCCTGGTCTGATTTTTTATCTCCTCTTTAATGTATTTCTGATTCAGTTCCGAGAAACCACAGGTTGAACATGCTCTCTATATATGCAATGGCATAACAAGCGTTTTGTAAATCCTGTAGAGGTTTGGTATGTTGGAACGTGCTTCAGTCACTGAACTGAATATTGCAAAAGAGAGCTGTACAGTGCAAGTGAGAATGATAGTGCACTCTGGTCTGCTAGGGTGCTATAAACCTTTCATTGCTGCAAGGCAGTTACAATATTCTCTTTTTTTGTGGTTGCACAGTGTGCAATTTGAGCAGACCAAGGAACAGACATAGTGTTGGAAACACATTTCAAATCCTTGCCTTTCATAATATATGAACTATGTTGCAGGTATTGTGAAATTTTAATGATTCCATTTTTTTCAGGTTTTAGAATTCCACAATTTTCTCTGATCAGGAGTATTTTGACCTAACTGTCCTGTGGTGACGTGTTGTCTTTTCTCTTTTCCTCTCCTCTGCAGACACTTGAGACTTGCACATCAATTTACCAGAATGGGCAGAAGACGGGCTCCAGAAAAGAAAGTGACAGCGCTGTCTTCACGTGAAACCGTAAGAGCCACAGTCCCATCTTTACCTCTTCATGACATCTCAACTTCAAGAATACGAAATGATGCTCAGAGGGACCAGGACCTGGAACCGCTTTCGGAGAACCTGCCCCACATTATTCTTCTATCCATGCTGGAGGAGTTGGAAGCCAAACTGGATAACTTGATGAATACTGTGGAGGGCGTACCGTCTAGAGTCGCTGGGCTGATTAAGAAAATCTGGATAGAAAAGGATCAAGGTTACCTAGATAATTGTGCAGTGTCTTTGGAGATGGTCAGTCCGGCGAGCATTCGAGATTGTGCTGTTAGCCAGTCTCCTGCGACACCTCAACTGGACAGGTCAGAGGAACCGAGCTTGTGTCTTCAGCCGGTGTTCTCTGATGGGCATGCACCAAAGCAGGAGTGTACGCTCTCCTCGCCAACAGATATTCAAGGGCGTCCAGAGGAGCCAAACCTTTGTCTACAGCCAATGTTTCCAGATCGACATCACCCACAGCAGGACCAGTGCATGCAACCTGGGTTTCCAGATAGAAATGGAGTACAGCAGGATTGTCCTCTATCCCGGTGCCCTCAGACAAATCCTCCATGCAGATCACAGGAGGCAAAGCTGTGCCTTCACTCAGAATTTGTTGATGGGCAGAGACCAGAGCAAGACCAGAGCGTACAATTAGCGTTCCCAGAAGAGTGGGAGCCAGATGAGCCCCTGAAGGAAGAACCATCTCCATTGTCTGATAATAGCTGGGACCAACAACAGAACCTCTGCCCACACCCACTATTTCCTGATGGGCACGAACCACAGCAAAACCACCGTATACAACCCGCCCTGCCAGATAAGAATGGACCTGATGATCCCTTGGAGGAAGAATTGAGGTGTTCTGATTTTCAAGATCGCCAGGAGAACCAGTGCCTACAACCCGTTTCACCTGATGGGAAGTCATCAGACGAACACTTAGAGTCTGGGCTATTGTCCTTTGATGAGTTGGGGTCACAACAAACCCAGTGCCTACAGCAACACCTATGCTTGAAGCAGGAACTTCCTTATGCGCAGGATCCAAACGTGAACTATGAGCTAGAATCTATGCGCCCTGAAGCACAGGAACCAGATACAAATGACAATCTAGAACCGGCCTGTACAGATGCACATGGTTCAGATCAAAAGTACAAGCTAGAACCACTGCACACTGTGGCACAGGACCGAGAGCTAGAGTCAGTGCTTCCTGAAGCACAGAAACCAGATCAGAACGACGAGCTTGAACAGACCTGTGCAGATGCACATGGTTCAGATCAAAAGTACAAGATAGAACCTCCCTGTACTAATGCAGAGGGTTCAGATCAGAACTACATACTCGAACCACTGCACCCTGAATCGCAGCATCAACATCAGAACTGCAAGGCAGAACTGCTCTGTCCTGATGAGTGGGGTCAGTGGGTGCCTCCATCATTCTTAGGACTGGATACTGCAGATGAAGATTCAATTTCGAGAGGAAATACAAAATCACATTTAGTGCTGTTCGAAGCTACCCAAGGTATGTGTTTTACTATAAATGGACTTGTGGAGTGCATACTAACACATGTAACCTCTTCAAAATGCTTATGGGCAGATTTAAGAAAGTCTCTGAGGGGAGGATTAGGGTTTGGATGGAACCCACTGAGCGATACTGACCCCCAGAGTACGAGAACACACGGTGCAGATGTTTCCCTGCATTCTCCTCCTCTGGATCCACACAGGACTGCATCCTCCCTGTGTAGAAACAGGCCTGGTAATGGGACTCTGCATGAGACAAACAGGCCAGTAGCTCTTCTCGTTCCTTGTTCGTCCCCATTTCAGGCTGAGGAACTGGAAATAGCGCAATTCATGGGAGGAATTACTGGCCAGAATCACACGTAATAGTTGGATGCAAGTGATGTGGTGTTCATTGAGAATAGCAGGCATGCGCAGTCTGGAGAGGGAACTGTGTTTCCAGTTGCACAGTTACATTGGGTAAGACGCAGTCGTCTCCAGTTCCTGATATGAAAATACTAGTCTGTATTCGGCCTCAACAGCAGGGCCGACCAGGGATGTTGTTGTCACTGCAGGGTTCTCCTGGAGTGCACACCACCTCATGATAGACAGATGCACAAAGGTTATGGAACTCTGAGGTGACTTGCAATAATCTTATTATATGCACCAGGTGGTACTTTATCCCGTATAATACATGGTCACACCATCACCTTTCCCACAAAGCTTGGTGCGTAGCTCCTACATATGCAGCAGCTAACATGTTTGCAAACATAAAGAATGAACCTTAAACCTCTTGTGCAAAAGTAAAAATAAAAACTGTTAGATATTTGTTGCAAAAAGATGTTAGAAACAGTTAAATAAAAGTCCATTTAAAACAAAAAGCTGCAGCAGCTCAAAACGTGTAGAAACATGCAGAAAGATTCCACCCTTCCTTTATCTAAGGAAACTATTAAACATATTCCCTCTGCTGCTCATAGTAAACTAGTAACATACAGCAGTAGTAATAAAAGCCAAGTTATGTTTGTTGCTGTGAACAGCTGCTTCAATTATGCTTCGTGACTTGACCTTCTTTTCACATCAGCTGCTGGCGCTGGTAGCAGGCATTGTGCCCTCAGGACTCGACTGTAATAACATATAAAAGCCGAGTTCTGACGTCTTTTATTCATAATCACTGACTTGGTGCGTCACAAATTCCTGATTATAAAGAAATTAGAGACTGCCATTTATACAGGGATTACAGAATCCCATGTAATATAATTATATATATATATACACATATAATAACTTTGGCACAGTTCAATGAATCTTCACAAAACTATTTGGGATTGGCATGGCTAGTTTCATGCAGTGTATTTTTGTGGTCCTCAAATTAAGTCACTAGTCATTTGAGATAGAGCTAGCGGGACCTTTAGCCCATGAATGGTCCGTGCATCTGGACTCGCGGACACAAATGTAAAAATATATTGGATCCGATTGGATGAGGAAGCTTTTTCTCCCGTCATCCATTTCGGATACGTAAACCCAAAGTTGGGTCTGCAGACCTGAAGCTCCCTGATTGGCTGGCTACATCTTGAACCATTACTTGATGAAGAGACTTGTTCCCTGCATCCTGTAAAAATACTAAAGAAGCCATAAAGAGCTGTGGTGCCATCCTGTCTCTCCCTGGCACAGGGGCTGACTAATGTTAAAATGTAGAAAGAAATTGCTGATTTTGAACAGAGGTTAGATTCCACATCATGACCCTTGAGGTCCGCAAACCTTAGGCAGGTGTCTGCGCAGGCACAGTAATTGTCCTTGTACCCTGGTGGACATTTGTGATGTTCGGAGACCTGCTGCTCGGTCTGAAACCCTATCGATGTCCAATAAGGATACACAAGTTTGCAAGGGTCCGAGAACCCCAAGAAAGTGTCCGGGAACCCTTAAAAATAAAAAAATAAAAAACATAAGCCAGGCCCTTTAGGGAATCCCCTGCTGTGCCCAGGCACCGTTGAACAGCTGTGCCTGCTTGGTGTTGGCTGCAGGGAACTGCTGCGTGTATATATGATAGGGGAAAAAAGCATTGACAACAAGCATTGGCAAAACAAATAGGTGTCTCCTATCCGAAAGCTATTGGCTTTGGCAACGAGTTTTAGCCATTATGTACCCCAGTGTGACTGCTGTTTGGCATGGCTAAAAGTTAGTGGCACAAGGTCGGGTGGGGTAGATAGAAGGGGATAGATTGGAGTAGATTAGAGTGCAGTATATTGGGGTAGTTTGGATTGCGGTACATTGGACTCGAGTAGAGTTATATTGAGTGGTGTAGGGTAGATTGGGTTGGGGTGGGGTAGAGTGTGGTGGAATTGATTGGAGTAGATTTGAGTGGGTAGATTGGATGGGGTAGATTGGGATAGGTAAGTTTGAGATGGAGTGGGGTAAGGTAGATTGGAGTAGGGTGGAGTGGATTAGATTAGACTGGAATGAGGTAGGTTTGGGTAGAGTGGGGTGGAGTCGAATTGGATAGATTGGAGTGGAGTATTGTGGGGTAGATTAGGGTGTAGTGGAATGGGGTAGATTGGGTGGTTTGGATGGAGTGGGGTAGATTGGATTGAGTGGGGTAGATTGGATTAAGTGGAGAGGGATAGATTGGGTGGAGTGGGGTAGATTGCAGTGGAGTACAGTAGATTATGGTAGATTAGAGTTGGGTAGGTTGTGGTAGGAGTGTAGATGAGTTGAAAAGATTGCAGTTGGATACATTGAAATGGAGTTGGGTAAATTGGACTGAAGTAGAGTGAGGTAGATTGGGGTGAAGTCAGTTAGATTGGAGTAGATTAGAGTTGGGGTAGATTGAAGTGGAGTGGGGTAGACTGGGGTATATTGGAGCAGAGTGGGGTAAATCTGAGTGGAGTGCGGTAGATTGGGGTGGAGTCGGGTAGATTGGGTTAGATTTAGTGTATTACGGTAGATTGGAGTGGAATGGGGTAGACTGAGTTAGAGTGGGGTAGATTGCAGTGGGTAAATTGGGAATGGATTGATTAGAATGGGGTGAATTGGAGTCGGATGGTTTGGGGTACTTTTGAGTGGAGTGGGGTGGATTGGAGTGGAGTGGCATCCATTGGAGTGGAGTGGTGTGGAGTTGAGTGGCGTAGTGTGGAGTATACTTGGTGTGGTAGCGCACCGCCATTACAGATAACACATTTTCAATTGCAATGATCATTATATTCACACCGAAATATGGTTTTACTGCACATAAATGATAATGTTTGCAAATGTCATTCCCTAGTGTATTAATGTGTTTCAATCATATTCAAATATTTTTCTCCACACTTCAGTAATTCAAAAAAATGTGCTTCATTTGTACTAATTCTGATATATTCTGAAACATCAGCACAGTTTTTTCTTTAGGTCTTGCCGCAACAGCGCTTAACTTTGTGGGCTTACTGCCCATCCATTGCTTTTTATTTGTTTCTCCGAATCTCCTTTAAACAGCCTTGCTTCCAAATGGCTAGTCTTTCCTACTTGTCCCTCCTTTTTAGGTCTCGGCTAGAAGCGAGCGAAGCTCGCTCTCGCCAGAGATCTATTGTTAGCGGCTCAGCTTCCGAGGAGGACAGTCCTGGCCGCGCGCAAGGCGATTTGCGCCGGCCACGCGCGCGCGAACGCGCTGTCCTCCTCGGAAGCTGAGACGCTAGCTATACCTCCCGCTGCTTGCGCATGCGCCGTGCCCCATGGAAGGTTTCGGGTTTGCGCATGCGCCGTGCCCCTTACTGCAGGACCGGCCGCGGCAGACCCGGGGCTGCGGCCGTCAACGGAGCGCACGAGGACAATGACTCTTGAACATTCTTGAACTGGGCTTTACATTGAAATGTGAAAGGCATGGCAAGCTTCTTCTTTCTATACCACTGGTACTAGTGCCACAACCCGCTCCAACCTCAAAACTGGCCCTGCGACCCATTTCACCCTTTTGACCTTAGAATGTGTCCCAGAGTGCTCACTCGCCCTGTAATCCCTCCGAAATGCACCTCCGTACCCGCACAGTGCACTCTCGCATTATCCTGCAGGTGTCGCAGCACACAACTACAGTGTTCGTCCTTATTAAATCTTCCCTTCACTTGTGCACATCCTGGTTGTACCACTAGTAAAGTGAGCTCTGAACGTGTGTGATGGGACCTCATAGCGGACTGTGAATTACATGGGCGGGTCAGAGGTGATGCACACAGTAACTTCAGTCCAGCTGATAATGACCCCCTTAATTCACTAATAAGCATTTTACAGTTTAATAAGCCGTAGCAAGGGATTCGATTTACAGTGAAGAAGCATATTGTTTTATATATATAGTTTTTTATAGATCATTGGGATAAGGAAACGGGTGACGTCACGTGAAGGCATGTAGATTTGTTTTGAGAAAAATAAAAGTGATTGGAATAGTTAGTATATCACAGTACTCTTGACAGTGCTAACTCTTCTCGTGCTGAGGATTATTTAGCTAAGGCTAGTTAGGATATTGGTTTTTAAACAGTTTTTTTTCCACAGACAAATACGCGATACCGTTCATTGGATCTTCAGTGAGCAGATGGTTGTTTACTACATTAATGTGTTTCGTGACGCTTTCTGGCCTAATGGTAAGTTAGCACCCTCAAAAGCATCCAGAACAGAAATGCAGTATCAAGAAACAAAACATAAAGCACAACCAAAATTACTTGAAAACATTCCAGGTAGGAACGTCCATTCATTGAATTCAAAGGAATCCAAAATACTTCTCAGAATCCTTAGTTTTTCTAAAGCTTTACAGTTCAAGTTTGCTGTAGAAGTTATCTTAACGTTAACATTATATGGCTCTATGCACAAATGGCGACCAGTGAAAATAGCAAAAACTGTGATACATGATTACACCAGATTTCTCTGCAGTAACTTTTGGCAGGGAAAGGCACATTTTATTAGCAGTTCACTTTTGCATTGTGATACCAGAATACCACCATTCTTCATTTTTTTCCTGCACCCCATACATTTTTTTAACCTTCTTTATCCTCTTTTGCTTATGGGTAATTGTTTCCCCTCGTCACCCTGAACCAGCTGATTT
Organism: Lissotriton vulgaris; assembly: GCF_964263255.1. Lineage (NCBI taxonomy): Eukaryota > Metazoa > Chordata > Amphibia > Caudata > Salamandridae > Lissotriton > Lissotriton vulgaris. The sequence continues at coordinate 354,762,922 of NC_141686.1, read as the reverse complement.
TCAGATTGAGCCTGGTTGCGACACATATTGTGGGCCCTCCTGTCACTCTAATTTGCCTGCTTATCCGTATCCCAACTTGTCATTTTGCGTTCGTTCCAGCCATGGAGCATAGCCTCTTTACTATCTCTTTTGATTCGCTAGCTTCTATAGGAGTCCACTGCTTGGTTGTCAAGCACTACCCTTTTCTTTTTGGTTAAGCACTCCATGAGAGCACACATGTTTTCCGACTGCCTCCTTCATGTACGTATCTCCCCTTGCACTCTGTGTTTCTCTCTGTCACCTCTGTGCTTCTTTCCACCCTTTCTATGTTTCTCTCACCCTTGTGCACTATTTCTCATTGCTTTCTTATTAATATGCTTCTCCCTTTCTGCTTTATTTTGTTCTCTCACACTTTACTTATCCTCACCACACCCACCCTCCATGTTCCTTCCCCCACCTGCACCCTCCTCTTTCCCATTGCTACTCCATGTTGCTACACCCTACTCACTCTCCTCCTCACTTGCCTGTTGCTCCTCCTACCCATCCCCACCCTTAATGTTGCTAGTTCTGCCCCATGTTGCTTCCCCCCACACTTGTCCTATGTGTTGTCCATTCCCATCCGTGCCCTCCATGTTGCTTCTTCCACCCGTGCTTCAAGAACCAAAGGCTTTTCCGCCGCTTTTTAAAAATTTACCAATCCAACTCGGTAAATAAATTGTTTGCCACAAAATGATGCGCCCACAACGTCATACTACCTTTTTCTATTTTTTATTTGTTGTCTGTATGCATGCTGCACAGCATCGTGGATGCTGCACACCATGAAACAAAACATTGATAAAATCAGTAGGTCCCAGAGGCACAAGATCTATTGGATTAACCAATGCTTGCCCCATTCCAGGAAGCGCTGCGCTCCTAGCGGCTTCACACACTCTAATTACAAGCATTTACAATGCAACGGTCTCGGCATTGCAAAAGTTAAAGCTATTAGCATTGTAAATGACAATGTCATTTATTTATGTTTTACAAACAAAAACATAAATAAAAATAATGTCATGAGCAATGCCAATAGCTCTAACGTTAACAATGCCGAGACCATTGCATTGTAAATGCTTTTTGTAAATTGTTCCCTCCCACGGAGCACCGTCCCATTACTTGTATCCTTGCAATGGTTCCATATTATCAACTGCTTTAGGCACTTTTTCTTTTTTCTTTGTCTAAGAGCACTTCATATGCGCACTTTTTTCACTCAGTCCAAGCTTTTTTGTAAATGGCTGTAATTCTTGTTCATATCTCGTCACATTTGCTGTTCATTCACAGACCGAGATCAAATGTCAGATGATGTTTCCCCTAAAAAGCCTGTTCTTTCTCTGACTTCAAAGTAAGAGAGCCAGTTCCTCACCGTCTCACTCATCGCTGCTTGCCTCTCCTTGCTTGTTATTTATAAAAGCAAATTACTTCATTTTCTTGCCTTCACCACCTCCCCTTCGCATAATGGTAGCAGCCGTTTCAACTAAAGTGCTCATGTCTACTGCTGCCGACCAGAAACTTCACCGTAGACTGTAAAGTTGGCACCTAAGGTAATGGAAGGACGGCTTGGGGTGGAGGGGACATTGGCATGTACAGTGGGCCGTGCCATTGAAGCATCTTCTGGCAGCTCTCACCAGCAGCATCATGACGCGACCATGCCACATCTGTACAACGTTTCCGGGCAGAAAGCAGTATAGGATAATAGCTATGTATTCTGTAACCAGTCTGTTTGCTACGTACAATCCACTGTACTAAATGATATGAGGTATTCTTAGTACATGTATTTCTAAAATGTCAATTGTTGTAATATTTAGGACACATACTATTGTAATGCAAGTTGATCTCCAGTAATGTTTAGGACATGTATTATTTGTAAAGTAGACATGCTTTCCACTTAAAATTGAATATATATACGTACTAGTTTGTTTAAAGGACTAATCAACCAAATTTCAGAAGTACAGTGCTATAGAATTGTGAAGCCCTCTGATACCCAGTTGGGTGACGTTTGCTCTATATAAAACACTGAATTAATAAATAAATAACACACCTGAGTGCGGGGAGATCCCCTCTACACACACCTGGTGCCTGCTGTGAAGAAGGTGTGAGAGGGCTGAAAAATTACCTTCATGCCCTGCAATGCCAGCACCATTGACGCTGCCTGCGAGGTGGCCATATTGAAGCAGAAAATCATCAGGACATCTCAGGCTTCTTATCAGACTAATAGTCCCCTTTCCCGGCATTCAGAAAAAAATGTAATATCAGCATTTTTAGGTGCAGCACCTAAGGAGCTTATTGATGGCACAGTAATAACTCTCCATTCCCGGCATTCTATTTTCATTAATCATACCCACCACATTTGATTGAAATTCAAAGGGTAGGCCTCAGTAACTACGTTGAGGAAAATTAAATTTTATGGTCAAGTTATGTTCCCTAACGTGTACCCCACCGTCTCCATGTACCAGCTTAAAGTGCATGTAACTTCCCTCCTGTGCCAGCTATGAAGACGCAAATACATTTGCGTCCAACGTTAACATGTCCTTTTTCAGACCCACCCTGAATGGGTTGAATATTCAGTTTCTAAATATGCTATGCCAACGTCTTTTTGTGGTATACTTTACACGTTTTCCAGCCCAGGCGAAGTAGGCCCTGAATTCTGCCATCAAGCCTTTTCTGCCTTCTGACTCTGAGATGCCTCAGCCTGGGCCGGCCTCTGTACCCGTGACCTCTGCCTTACTTCCTGCGCGGCTCACCGCGCTTAGCTCAGCCTGCTGCCTGCCAAGACTGAATTCAACCTTCGAATTATCTGTTCCGCTCCTCGAAAATGCATTCCTACCTACTAGTTTAAGTAAACATCCCCCCAGCTGCAGAGCAAAGGGCCCGGCCTCACTGTCTCCGTGCAAGTAATTCATAGCCTCTGTTACCATGTTACCATGGAAGGCCCATGCCCCCACGCTTCTCATACAGACACTTAGACGCTTATACACGCACAGTCAGTATAGAATAGTCTCTGCCCCAGAGACCTTTTCCGTCCAGATAACTTAGTTCCTAAACATCAGATACCAGATATGATAGAAGCACAAGTTGATCTGACATGCCAGACTTCTGTCTCTTTCCGTCAGTGTAAATGTCAAGTCCCCTGCACCCTCCAGCTTCACGTCAATCACACGTCATGCAGCTGCGCGCGCATCCAGGCCTCGGATTTCTGCTGACATTGCAAGATTCTGCTTTTTGTTGCCACCCCTTTATGACACTTACATGTGACGTTTCTAGCACACACCTCTATGTTCACGCCTAAGTTCACGCCTCCTAATTACGTATCACTACCACGTGTGTGTTTTATCTTGTTTCTCTCAGCTGTTACGCCTACTGTATTGGTTTCTATAATCCGTTTTAAGTATATAAGCTATGTATTGTCAATAAAATATTGCTCTATCCCTTCCTACACCCCAGTGGTGGTAGGAACATGATATCCGGTCTGACCATTCCTTTTTAAGGAATAAAACCCCTAAGAACTCTAACACCACGGACTCTGCGTCTTTCTTTCCGATTGAGTTATTATTGATTAAGTACTTACCTGCATAGAAATTAAGACGGTAAATCAAATATTTACCACATTATTTTGGCGCCTACTGATGGTGACGGAGGTGGCAACCCGCCTCCAGACCATATCCCGCCATTACCGCAACAAGGTTCCCCCGTCCGACAGACTGTTCCTCCACCTCCACCACTTCCCACACCTAAAATTAATATACCAAATCAGTTCGCCTGATCCTACTAAAAGACAAGTTCAAGTACAGATACAGACTCCACAGAGAGATAATGCTCAAGCCTCAGCCTCAGGAGGTGCGACCGGGGGTTACCAGACCCCGCCAGCAACACACAGATTACACCTTAGGGACATGCAGAAGCCCTTTACACTCCAATCACCCCGTCTCGAAATACACGAAAAAGAGAAAGAAAAAGCTTCCTCTGAGGAGGAGGAAGGATCTGAAGAACCAGAAACGACTACAGATATGATAGCGTATGTAGGTAAGGGAACTTACCTTAGGAAAGGCATTCGTCCAGAAAGCAAGAGAGTTTACCTCTCTGGCATATCAAAACCGAATTCTCCTGAACATCAGTTCCAAGACACTGATAAAATGCTTCGAGAACGAATGGGGTACCATGTACTCAATTCTATGGATGAACAAGAACTAGCCCGGTCAGCAGTACTATGGGCTGACAATCCTAATATGTACAATGATGACACAGTAGCACAGACATTTCTGAACCTTTCCCCAGACGAGCAGAAATTAGCAGGTGTATACATGATTCAGCACCTCCTCACGTTATACAGAAACCAACATTCTGATCCAGGTCCCTTACACGATACCTTAGAAGCACTACTCATGGATAGATGGAGAGGCCTAAGTACCAAGTTAATCCAAATAATTCTAGAACAACGGCACAGATATAACACTTTCTTAGGCTCACAATATGTTCCCGCTCCGCCCCCAGAAAGAAAAATGTATCATATGGAGCGTCTGCATGGCATTGAAAGTCAGAACCCATTACGAGAAGTACACCCAGTCATGGGTACCGATAATACCCTGAAACGTGTGTATGTACACACACCTCTGACCAAGTTAGAACTATTGGAAATGAAAAAACTAGTACCCTGTCACGATAAAGACCCCGCAGGTTTCCACAGAGAACTTAAAGATATGTTACTGATGGGAGATTACACATATGCAGATATCATGAAAATGTTAAAGGTACTGCTGCCCACCGGCATCTACGAGAAACTGAAGGAAAGAGAATGGGAGGTGGGAGAGAAAAAGATTATATGGGCAGAAATAGAAGACGAGGAGAAACTTCGTACCCCAGGGCTAGGCCTTGGGGAGAAAACTAAAGCATTACCAGGTTTAATAGTACAGGTTCTGCCAAGATTACTGACAACTAGAAAGGAAGACTGGGATGCAATTTCGGCCTGTAAACAGAAACACAATGAAGATACTAGTGACCTCTATTCAAGATTCGAGAAATGTTTCATTATTAATAGTGGCCTTAAACCAAGTAGCGAGTCGTACCCGCATCTTTTTGTATCAAAATTAGTCGAGAATTCCCTGCCATTAGTTAAGAACCGCGTATACAAAGTTGAAAGTACTTGGCAAGCAAATACGCCATCCCAGATGTTACAGATGTTACAATACCATCAGAACAGAATTAGAGAAGAACAGGATCATGAACAGAAACGCATGAAAGACACGAAAATGAAAATGTTAGTGGCCCAGTCGGTTCCAGCCGACGGCCAGAGAAAGGGTACGACCCAGACCCAGAATTCCGCAGCTCCCGTTAAAGGGACATGCAACTATTGCAAGCAGCCAGGTCACTACGTACATGAATGCCCGGTCCTGAAACCTAATATAGCAACAGGTAAAACTAAAGAAAGACCGCGTCCGCCTAGACAAGACCATGTCCAGCAACAGACTTCACAGAATATACAGCCTATGCAGAATACACAGCCTATGCATGTTTCACCACATGCAGCACAGACAGTAGCGGTACCACAGTCACAGCCACAGCCCATTGCCGCGACTCAGCAAGTTTCGCAACAGATGTACTAGTATGCCCAATCTGATTACCCCGATTATCCACGATACACATGAAACAGCCTAGAGAGGGAGGGTGGCTTGCCTCTTATTGAGATTCCTGTAGATCAAGAGGGTCCTTATCTACACAGTCAAGTATTGGGAAAAGACAGAAAGTTTTTAATTGACACAGGGGCAAGTCGCACAACAATCAGCCATGATGAAGTCCCAGGGGCACCCCTCTCAGGCTCACAGAATGTTTCCCTTGGTTTTTCAGGACAGCCTATTGTAAATGAGGTATCGAAACCCGTCCCCCTGGCTGTGGGTCCATTATCACGTGTTACAGACCTGTTACTCACGAAATCATGTCCAGAAAACTTGTTAGGAATAAAGACATTGAAGGCTCTAGGAGCTGTGATATGTTGTTCTCCGGAAGGAGTCAGACTTTTCTTGAGAGACTTTAAGGGTCAATATGTGGTACGAGAGTTTGATGTCAGATTGAAAAATGTACCGGATCACTTGTGGGCACAAGGCCCAACTGACGTAGGTTGTATGCACATTACACCATACCGTGTTACACTCAAACCAGGTGTTGTTCTACCCAGAATCAGACAATACAAGTTACCACCCGATGCTGTAGTGGCTTTACTGGAAATCATTGAAGAGCTCATTGCCCAAGGAGTGGTCGTAGAGACCGACTCCAATATCTGTAATTCCCCCATCATTCCGATTCTTAAACGTACTGATCCCAATGCACCGCCAGTATATCGGCTGGTGATTGATTTACGAGAACTGAATAAATGCATTGTACCACAGTACCCTGTGGTTCCCGACATCTCATCCTTATTGACTGCTATTGATTCAGAAGCAACGTTCTTTACTGTAATTGACCTCAAGAACGCCTTCTTCAGTGTGCCCATTGATCCAGAGAGCCAATATCTCTTCGGATTCAGTTTAAATGGACGAAGTTTCAAATTTTCACGCGCACCTCAAGGATTCACAGAAAGCCCCAGCATCTATAGTCAAGCACTGAAAAGACAACTTGATTGTATTCAAATGCCAGTTAACACCGCTTTACTGCAATACGTCGATGATCTGCTGATCACCGCACGAAGTGAACCCGAATGTGAGCAAGCATCACTGACAGTTTTACATTTTCTGGCCGACAAGGGACACAAGGTGTCTCCTTCGAAGCTACAATTCTGTGTTCAGCAAGTTGTTTACTTGGGTCACTTGCTGTCCAAAGTGGGGAGACAGCTCACTCCCGATCGCATTCAGTTAATTGTAAATATGCCACAACCCCAGACACAAAAGGAAGTGCGGGCCTTTATAGGCCTCACCTCGTACTGCAGACAATGGATTCCCCAGTATGCATTTCTAGCCAAACCACTCATTCAGTTAACAACACAGGAGGCAGCGACTCCGACTGTCCTTCCCTGGACTCAGGAACATACACAGGCTTTTGAGGAATTAAAGAAAGCTTTATGCCAAGCACCAGTTCTAGCGACACCATGTTACAGCAAACCTTTCACACTTTTTGTTACAGAACGTGATGGTACAGCATTGTCTGTCCTCACTCAAGACCAAGCAGGTTCACATAAGCCTTGCGCTTATTTTTCAAGTACATTGGATTCAGTAGCCCAGGCACTCCCTGCGTGCTTGAAGTCAGTAGCAGCAACAGCGCTAGCAATCAGACAGAGCGACTCAATTGTTTTAGGACATCCATTAACAGTACAAGTTCCACATTCTGTAGAGGTTCTTTTAAACAGAACCCAGACTCAGCACTTGACTATAGCACGACTGACAGGTTATGAATTGACGCTATTCCAGCCACACATAGAAATCAGACGCTGTAGCATCCTAAACCCCGCAACATTGTTACCTTCGAGTATGACAGATCCAGCCCCACATGATTGTATAGCGATCATTAATGCAGTGACAAAGCCTCGACGAGACTTAACAGATGTCCCACTGACAAATCCAGACCTGACACTTTACGTGGACGGTTCATGCATGAGAACAAGTACAGGAGAATTAGTGGCCGCGTATGCAGTGACCACTGAAACTGAAGTTAAAGAAACACATCGTATTGACACACTGTCTGCTCAAGCGGCGGAGCTCATCGCTCTGACCCGAGCTTGTATACTAGCCAAGAACAGAAATGTTAACATATACACTGATTCCCGTTATGCGTTCGGAGTTGTACACGACTTCGGAATGTTATGGCAAGAACGAGGTTTCTTGACCTCTCATGGTGCCAAGATCCAACACGGTCCCCTCATTCAAGCACTGTTAGAAGCAATACATCTGCCCTCGGGCATATCCGTCATGAAGTGTAAAGCACATACTAAAGTTACAGATTCTGTTTCCCAGGGTAACGACCTGGCAGATCAGACAGCAAAACATACAGCATTGACTCACACCCAGACTACTGATGTGACAAAGACAATAGTACCGACACAGTGCATGTCAGTCAGGGATCCCACCCTAGATGTAATCGATATCCAGACGCATGCCACTTCAGATGAAATAAAGAAATGGACTGAACTAGGAGGGATTCAGACAGATCAAGGATGGGTCACGAAGGGAAAATCTACATGGTTTCTCCCTGACTCAATGGTTCAAATCATGATAAATACAGCACATAGTCCGGCACATCTAGGAGAGAAAGCTATGTTAGACAGTTTACAGAATCTCTGGTACAACAAACACTTACGAGCAGCAGCAAAACAGAAAGTGCGTACTTGCATGATCTGTTGTCAGTTCAATCCAGGTAAAAGCGTTCCTGTAGAGCAAGGTGGATTCCATCCTCCCGATCACCCTTTTGAAGTCCTCCAGATGGATTATATCCAGATGGACCGTTGTCGGGGATTCAAATATGTCCTCGTAGTTGTTTGTGCACTTTCCCGTTGGACCGAAGCATATCCAGTCTCAGATTACACTGCCCCGACCACTGCCAGACAGCTGGTTCGAGAGTTCTTCCCACGGTACGGCTTGCCTCGTGTCGTGTACTCAGATAATGGACAGCCGTTCTCATCCGAACTCATGAAACAGGTTTCCCTTCTGCTAGGATATCAGTGGAGATTCCATTGCGTCCGACATCCCGAAGCCGCTGGCCTTGTAGAAAGGCATAACCAGACACTAAAGACCCGCCTTGCCAAAGTTTGTAAAGAGAAAGGGGTCGACTGGATAGTCGCCCTGCCAGTTGCATTATTCTACATGAGAATGGTTGCCCATTCGAGATCAGGACTATCCCCGTATGAAGTGGTCTTTGGTAGACCACCGAATATGTGGGGGACGCCCATGCCTAAGAAAATTACTGATGTCGATTGTAATATGCTGACAGATTACCTTGCCTCCTTGATGTCTGCACTCCAATCATGTCGTTCACAGGTTGCTGCAGCCTTTCCTGACAACACTGATGTAAAGCCACACGATGTCCGCCCCGGGGATACCGTCCTAATTAGGAACTTCGACAGGAAAAGCCCGCTGGAGCCCCGCTGGAAAGAGCCGAAGACCGTCCTTCTTACCACGAGGACCGCGATCAAGGTGGAAGGCAGAAAGGGGTGGATCCACACGAGTCATATTAAAAAGTGTAACGAACTGAAACCAGAAACAGACTCGTCCACCCCCTCCAAAGACTGCATCGAACCTAGTGACTTTAAAGTTCCCGAACGAGAGAAAACTCCCCAAGAAGAGTACCGTATGAAACTCCGATCTAGCAAGTCAGACAGTTTAATTGTTTAAGTCCTCCCCTAGGTGAATCGGTTAAATAGTTTCTGACATGTATCCCCTAGATCGAGATAGAGAGAGAGAGAGACAATTCAAGAAACGTGCATACTGCAAATCACTCCGCAGTCACTGTATAGTGACATTATTGATTATGTTTTTTCTAAGTCTTCTGATTATTGTAGCGAGTATATTGCTTCCTATATATTACCCTATCTTCAAGCGTGAACAATCTGCTTACAATGTTTCTGCTGAACATTCTTTTAGTACATTACCGCCTCACAAACTGTCTTACAGACTTGCGCTGCGCAACAACACATTCATCAGTATGTTACATCACTCCCATCAGACTAGCAATGCTACAAACTGTTGGATATGTGGCCGACTCCCTCCCTATCAGAAATACAAGGGAGTTCTGCCTCTCTTTCCGTACCCGTTAACTCACAATGGCTCCTGTGGTGCATGGATTAGATTGATCAATTCTTTAGATTCTGATATTGCTGTTACCATCGAGGGGGGCTGGATTTGGGGAAACCTGAATTTAGTTCTGCTCGACGCCTGTTACCCTGACAGAAATGGACAACCCGTTAGAATAGGAACTGATCTAGAAAACGAAGTATATGGATTAGGTAATTACACAGTTAACCTTATGATTCTTACTATTGATTCCGAAGCTGCACCCATTCTCCCCGCTATGTCAGTATTACCAGTCACTGGTCATTTTTGTGTTAGAAAGAAGGGTTCAGTACACTTAGGTCATAGTAAATGTACTACTGTGGTCGAATTCACTGATGAGGGTAGGTCCTCATTTCGAGCTACACGTCATTCCTATTTTGTTTGTGGCCATACCGCATACATACGCTTACCTCTAGATTGGGATGGTACCTGTTACATTGCCTTCCTTCTGCCCCCTGTTTTCCTGGCTCCTCCTGATTATCATAGAAATACAAATCTAGCAAAGAATAGATTCCGAAGAGACCTCCCGATTGTCGACTATACTGAAACGGCATGGGAGCAATACACAGATTTCAATAAAGGATTCTTTTTCTTCACAGGTCCCGTCCAAAACAGTAAATTAATACGTAGATTAACTAGAACACTTGAAGCAGTAGTACATGAAACTGCCTCCGCCCTAGGTAACTTAACAGAGGAGCAGTCTGCTATGCGGATTGTTGTCCTTCAAAATCGTCTTGTTATTGACGTCATCTTGGCAGATAGAGGTGGAGCTTGTAAGGTCATCGGGTCAAGTTGCTGTGTTTTCATTCCAGAAAACGCGCCAACTGTATACAAAGCTATTACACGTCTTCATAAGATTGCAAGTTTGATACATCAGAATCCAGGCACCTGGACTTGGTCCGGTTGGTTCTGGACAACGTTGACCGCTTGGGGATGGAAGATCCTATCCTTCCTAGGCATTGCCCTTGTCATAGTATTCAGTTGCTGCCTGTGCCTACAGTGTGGGCCAGCGATTTGTGGACTGTGCGCCACATCGTGCATTGAACATTCCAGTTTTCTCTCAAACCGCCAAAGGAAGAAAGACGAGCAAATGATTTTACAAGAACAGACTGATCGATTCATGAGGATCGATATATCATGAAGGGTCCATAGGGAACAAGGAGGGAATGAGGAAAATTAAATTTTATGGTCAAGTTATGTTCCCTAACGTGTACCCCACCGTCTCCATGTACCAGCTTAAAGTGCATGTAACTTCCCTCCTGTGCCAGCTATGAAGACGCAAATACATTTGCGTCCAACGTTAACATGTCCTTTTTCAGACCCACCCTGAATGGGTTGAATATTCAGTTTCTAAATATGCTATGCCAACGTCTTTTTGTGGTATACTTTACACGTTTTCCAGCCCAGGCGAAGTAGGCCCTGAATTCTGCCATCAAGCCTTTTCTGCCTTCTGACTCTGAGATGCCTCAGCCTGGGCCGGCCTCTGTACCCGTGACCTCTGCCTTACTTCCTGCGCGGCTCACCGCGCTTAGCTCAGCCTGCTGCCTGCCAAGACTGAATTCAACCTTCGAATTATCTGTTCCGCTCCTCGAAAATGCATTCCTACCTACTAGTTTAAGTAAACATCCCCCCAGCTGCAGAGCAAAGGGCCCGGCCTCACTGTCTCCGTGCAAGTAATTCATAGCCTCTGTTACCATGTTACCATGGAAGGCCCATGCCCCCACGCTTCTCATACAGACACTTAGACGCTTATACACGCACAGTCAGTATAGAATAGTTTCTGCCCCAGAGACCTTTTCCGTCCAGATAACTTAGTTCCTAAACATCAGATACCAGATATGATAGAAGCACAAGTTGATCTGACATGCCAGACTTCTGTCTCTTTCCGTCAGTGTAAATGTCAAGTCCCCTGCACCCTCCAGCTTCACGTCAATCACACGTCATGCAGCTGCGCGCGCATCCAGGCCTCAGATTTCTGCTGACATTGCAAGATTCTGCTTTTTGTTGCCACCCCTTTATGACACTTACATGTGACGTTTCTAGCACACACCTCTATGTTCACGCCTAAGTTCACGCCTCCTAATTACGTATCACTACCACGTGTGTGTTTTATCTTGTTTCTCTCAGCTGTTACGCCTACTGTATTGGTTTCTATAATTCGTTTTAAGTATATAAGCTATGTATTGTCAATAAAATATTGCTCTATCCCTTCCTACACCCCAGTGGTGGTAGGAACATGATATCCGGTCTGACCATTCCTTTTTAAGGAATAAAACCCCTAAGAACTCTAACACCACGGACTCTGCGTCTTTCTTTCCGATTGAGTTATTATTGATTAAGTACTTACCTGCATAGAAATTAAGACGGTAAATCAAATATTTACCACAACGTGTTAATCTTTGCAACCCGGCAAAATACAGTAGGATATTTATTTTTCGACTGATGGTGTGGGACACTGCTAAAAGTCATTTGCAAAGTCAGTAGGTTCGCAAGGCAAGACCAATTGGCTTTGCCAGTGCTTGTTTTTTGTTGTGTGCTAGGAAAAAAATCTTACACCTTCTCCTCTTGTATGGATACTCAGCAGAATTGTCACATACATTCTCTCATTTTGAAGTCATAGGAAGAAAAGTAAACACCAAGCTTTCTCAAAGAGAGAGCTTGACATTTGACCTCTGTCTTTGAATGCAATGCAAATGTGACCAGATAAAAACAATATTTAAAGGCCTTTTTACAGAAAGTGTGTTTGTGGAAGAATATAGTAAACAAGGTTTGGGCAGCGGGAGGGACGGATGTGAGTTACAAACCTCAAATCCAATGGTAAGGAATGGGTGGAATGTATTCCCAGGGATGCTTTCTGAATATCCCCAAGATGTCTTTAGCGCTGTCTGGTAGTCTTGGATCTAAAACACAAAGGTCACAATGAAGTTAATATTGGGATTTCGTTTAACATCTTAATTTATTTTTAAAAATTATTCGAAACTCATGTAAACCATAGTGTGTCTCTCTATCTCTCTCTCTCTCTCTCTCTCTCTCTCTCTCTCTCTCTCTCTGTTTCTCTTTTTCTATCCTTCTCTCTTTCTCTCTATCTTTGTCTCTCTCTTTCTCTCTCCTTCTCTCTTTCTGTCACTCTTTCTCTGTTTCTCTTTCTCTTTCTTTCAATCTTTCTTCCTTTCTATTTCTCTTTCTCTCTCACTCTCTCTCTCTCTCTTCTGCTCTTCCTTCTTTCCCTCCCACGTAGTTTGTGGTTATAAGAGTTTCTTTTGAAAAGCAATTATTTCTTTGCTAATCATTTTGGAATCTTTTGACAAATTTGCACAAACTTTTCAAAAAGATTTTTTTTTCTGGTACCTCTTTATTATACCAAATGTGTTCAAGCTAAGTCAAGTCAAATAACCTTTATTCGATATTTGGTTTACAAAATCATAAAAGCACATATTAAAAGCAATTTTTAAAAAGTCTATGGGCTAGATGTAGGTAAATCTAATTTACCGACTCATAAATACCAAATTTTACCGATTCGGTATTTATGAATCGGTAAATTAGAAGCAGGCAGATATAGGTAAATCAAAAATCTAAATTTACCGAATCTGTAACATTCGGTATTTACCAATTCGGTAAATACCGAATCGGTATTGCCCATTAATTCCTATGGGCCTTGAAGCCCGTAGGAATCATTGGGCAATACGAATCGGTATTTACCGAATCGGTAAATACCGAATCCTGCAAGGGTGCAGGGGGTGTCACTTTGATACCCTCTAGCACCCCAAGTACAGGCTTGTGTGACATGTGGCACACATACATGCCCTAAGGGCATGTCTGTGTGTCACATTGCACAGGTGTGCATGCACAGATGTGCATGCACACCTGAATTCGGTATTTTACCACACAATAGGATTGTGTGGTAAAATACCGACTCTTAAGGGCCTGTGGCACTCTTATGAGTGTCAGCTACATATGGATTTACCGGATCGGTATATATACCGATTCGGTATTTTACCGATTCGGTAAATTTACCGATTCGGTAAATTTACAGAATCGGTAAAAAATAGCCCCCTACATCAGAAAACCCTAATACCGGTCGGTAACGGCCGAATTCGGCCGTTACCGACCGGTATTAGGGCTCCTACATCTGGCCCTATATGATTTAAAGACATACAAATATTTTAAAAACTGATGTACAATTTATGCAAGCCCGTCAATCACCATAATCATCGCTCCAAATGGATTATTTCTTTTTTTTACCAATCTCCAAATTGTTTTTTTTTTTTTTTTTTTTACCAGTCTCAAGGTTAGGGGGGAGCACTCCTATACATACATGGTCAATTCAGAATATTATAATCTAGATATACATTGTGTACATATGTTCAGATGATATTCCTGTTAAAAACAGAATGAACGAATACATACATCATATGGTGTTCCGGAATCTGAAAAGAAGATACTGCCTTTATAACTTATTCAGATTCTAATTGTTTTAATTTTACAGAACGCCACTCTGCAACCCCTTATGTCCCACTTTGTAAGTATAGGTTTTAAAAACCTTTTCCTGGGGATCTGATAGAATTTACAAAACAAAATGCAATGAATGTTAGATTGATGGGAGGTGTCGTCATATGGGCACATTACCAGGTCTTTAGACCAGTCATTACATTGTGGAAAAGTTACCAGTCTGTAAAATGAGTCAGTGCGAAATCTAGTCAACAACATACGGGAATAACAACGTGTTTCTAGTAATAAATAAGGCTGGATCCCTACGTGGGTACTAAATGTGTTTATTTTTATGGTTTTATATGATACAATCTTTGCTGAAGGGCATTGAAGCACTTTTCTAAAGAAGAAAGACCAAAATGCAGATTAGATGTGCCATAAAATAACAGAGAAGCAATAGACTAATCCCACAATTCACGTCAGGGGAGAAAGTTCAAACAGTTAATATCTGGATACATTGGAAAAGTGGATGCAGAAAAGTAACCACATATTTATTATTCAGAGCGTCTCTCAAAATAGGAAGATTTTGAGTTTATAATTGTGGCAAGACTTGTGGTTGTTCAAGGTGGTTGTGGGAGGGAGTTCTAGGTCCTTGTAGCGCTGGCAGAGAAGGCGAGCTTTATAAATGTCACTTGTTCCAGCAGGAGGACTTTACGAATTTGCGATCCTTATTTAGAACCAGGGATTTTCAGTTTTTTACCAAGTAGGAGGGTGTGGAGTTGTGGAGGGCTTTGTGGGTGATGCATTCAGTGTTACATTGGTCTGTTGCTTCAATTGGAAGCCATTGTAGGATGTGAAGTATAGAAGAAATGTGATTTAGAAACTTTGTGACCTGTCACAAAGTGGATAACTGTATGAAGCATTTCTCTCAGTGATGCTAATTTTCTCGGGGAAGGCCAGACAGGAAAGAGGTCCAATAATCTAGTCTAAAAAGTACCAGCGTATGGACTACTAAGTTCGTCAGGCCCTCTTGTGCTTTGATGAGACTTGCTTTTGAAGGTAAATGAGAATAAATATAGGTCTGTAATTGTTAAGGTTGTTCTAGTCAGCGTCTGTGTTGTTTGATGAGGGGGGTGACTTGGCAGAGTTTGAGGGAGGTTGGCATGGAGCTTCTCGAAAAGGAGTAGTTGATGATTTTGGTCCATGCAGGCGAGATATGATGTGACTGTGATAATTGGCACGCTCAGGAGGGTGGGGATCAGAAATGTGCGATGTTGGTTTCATGCAAGCGAGTTATTGGAGCACTTCTTCTTAAGGGACATTGTCGAATTCAGTTCAGCTGGCATAGGGTGAGTTTGGCGAGATGACCATTAGTAATAGGTAGGGCCTTGGGTAGACCCTCTTTGTTTGGGGGACATCTTTGGTGTAGGACGGAGAGATGGGTGGGTCAAGAGAGATTTCAATGTTAGATATTTTTTGAGAGAAGAATGTTGCAAACTCTTTGCAGTGCATGGTAGAGTCATTTATTGAGTGTTAAAAAGGTTTGTTGTCTCCAGTTTTTTTCAGTTGATGACTCTTTGTTAAGGTGTTTGTTAAACCAAGATCTGGAAAGCATACTGTAATGATTTCCAGGCAGGTTCCGCAGGAGCGTCAGGAATCCGAAGATAAATCCGCAGCCTTCCCCTACGGCCTTCCGTCTCTATCAAACACTAGAGTATCGAGAGGCTCGCCAGGGGACAACAGGGAGACAAAACAAGGAAAGGTTGGGAAGGGAAAAAATAAATCTTGACTGTAATCTTCTGCGTGAAGGTGTAACAACACTGTAAGGATTTCTGGTAGACGTAGGGCTGAAAGAAATATACAAGTTATCTAACAACAGTTTTCCAACACACATATGTCGCTATGTTTCTATACATAAACATTACATACCACCAATGTTTTGTCTACGTCTCAGGACAGATGTGTAGGAGGAGTGGGAGTTCGTCTTGAGCTATAACTGGAGTGATAGAACCAAGATTAGTGACAACTCTCCTATGACTAAGAACGTGTATTAATAAGCACCTAAAGCACAATGCTCTCACTTGGTTTGTTGTACAAGACTTTCAGGATGGATGTGGTATTCAACAATATGTACTTGATAAACATCCGATGCCAACACCAATACTGTGCAAGAATATCGTGATTCTTAGATGTGTAGCTGGAATCTTGCCCCCCAATCGAGTCCACGCAAGTATCCCCAAACACGATTGGATGCTGGCCCAGGAAATGAATGATGAAGGGGCTAGCCGTAAGACGGCCAAGTAACGGAATGAAGGGACAAACAATGGGGCTTAGCCGGATGGCGGAGAACAAGCCCGGCCTACGGGCGGTATGAAACCTAAATACCTAAAAGAAAGGGGCAACTCACACACCACCCTGCCGGACGGCAGAGACCAAGCCCGGCCGTCGGGCGGAGTAGCCAATGGGATAGA
The DNA here is from genome assembly GCF_964263255.1 of Lissotriton vulgaris. Classification (NCBI taxonomy): domain Eukaryota; kingdom Metazoa; phylum Chordata; class Amphibia; order Caudata; family Salamandridae; genus Lissotriton; species Lissotriton vulgaris. The sequence continues at coordinate 354,746,262 of NC_141686.1, read as the reverse complement.
GAAGAATGCAGGGGTAAATTGCCCGGCCAGACGGCGGAGACCAAGCCCGGCCGTCGGGCGGAGCAGCAAACGGGATGTGGAGGATTGCTGAGATTTATCGCCCGGCCGGACAGCGGAGACTAAGCCCGGCCGTCGGACGGAGCAGCAACCGGGAGACAAGAATAATAGCACAAGTAGAGAGTCTAAGGGGGAGCCGTGTACAACATGCAATTACACGAAGGACAGAGGACTTCCGACTTCAGACACCAGGCAGAAGGATCAAACAGGAAATCAGGCACACAGGAACAAGACGGAACTGCAAACAACGGAGCTTGACGCAAGAACGTAAAGCGTCGCTCCCAGGGCTCAGTAAACATTTATAGTGGTTTCCCTTAAAGGGACAGTACATTGTGAATCTCGGGGCATGACAGTACACTCCCCCCACAATTCCCTTCTCCTAGTTTGGGTTTGTCAGGATGCTTCTGATGAAATATACGTATCAGACGAGGTGCATGAATGTTTGACACAGGTTTCCATATACGCTCTTCTATTCCATAACCCTTCCAATGGATCAAATATTGAAGGTTCTTTCCTATTTTACGGGAATCTAGTATTGCCTCCACCTCATACTCTTCCGAGTCTTGGAGGATCACAGGAGCAGGTCTTGGGGGCAATCTAGTACCCGGTTCAACCGGCTTCAATAGTGAAACATGGAACACAGGGTGAATCTTGAATGAAGGGGGAAGTTCCAGTTTCATAGCCACCGGATTAATCATCTTCACCACCTTATATGGGCCAATGTATTTGGGGTTAAACTTGCGTGGACCCCCCAGAGCTATGTATCTTGTGGAGAGCCAAACTTCATCTCCTGGTGTATAGATGGGCTCTAACCTCCTGTGTAAGTTTGCCCCTTCTGTGTATCTCACCTTTGCCATCTCGAGACAGTCTAAAGCATCCTTATGTACTTGGTGTAATTTCTGTATTCTGTCAGAGGCAGCGGGAGTGGAACAATCAGTCGGGGTCCCTGAAGGCAACAACTTGGGGTGATACCCATAAGAACAAAAGAATGGGGTGGTGTTGATAGATGAGTGTGAACTGTTATTGTTTGAGATCTCAGCTAGCCATACAAGCTCATCCCAATCCCTCAGGGAGTGCAATACTTGATTACATATGTATTGTTCAAAACACTGGTTAACTCTTTCTGTCTGTCCGTCTGTCTGTGGGTGGTGGCTTGAGAACAATCGGACCTCAATCTGGAGCAAAGAACATAAACACTTCCAGAAACGTGACACAAACTGGGTACCTCTGTCAGAAATCAGGACGGAAGGGAACCCATGGAGTCAGATTATCTGTTGCATAAATACAGAAGCCAATTCTTCTGCTGTGGGTAACCCCTGTAATGGCACGAAATGGGCCATCTTCGTGAACAAATCTACCACTACTAACAAGGTGTTGTTCTTCATCTTAGTGAGTGGTAACTCCACTATGAAATCAAGGGACACTGTATGCCAAGGGCCAGGAGGGGAAGCTAACGGCATGAGTAGGCCCACAGGATTAAGATGTGATACCTTAGTCTGAGCACAAACATGACATGTCTTAACAAAGAATTCTATATCTTTGAGCATTTCAGGCCACCAAAACCGGTCTCTCAGAGCTTTGGTAGTCTTCTTGATTCCTGGATGGCCTGTTACAGGATGAGAATGGTACCATTGCATAGCCTGTTCCTGTAACTCTTTAGAGGGTAGAACCACTCCTCCCTGGACACATGCAGATCCTCCCCTTAGGGACACTTCCCGGGAACCCACCAAAGACGTCACATCCACTGCGGCCTGACTGCTCTGCACCTGTGCTAGAAAATCATCTTCAGTCGTCATCCCTCCTATTATACTAGTTCTGGGGATGATGTAAGTTTGTTCTACTACATCTATAGGGGATTCAAACCCTAACCGTGATAGGGCATCTGCCTTGCCATTTCTTCTCCCTGGTCTGTATTGGACAGTGAAGTCATACTCGCTGAAGAATTGTGACCATCTCAATTGTCTCATAGAAAGAGCCTTGGCGGATTTAATGTATTGCAGGTTGCGGTGGTCTGTATACACCACAGCGGGATACCTGGCCCCCAGTAAATATTGCCTCCATTCTTCGAAAGCCTTTTTAATGGCTAGAAGTTCCTTATCTCCCACAACGTAGTTGTATTCAGCAGGGGTGAACTTATGTGAGTAGTAGGCTACTGGATGACACTCGCCAGAGTTCGTATCAATTTGGGACAGTACTCCTCCCACTGCCACTTGCGACGCATCCACCTCTACTACAAAGGGTAAGGCCGGATCAGGATGTCGCAGGACAGGGGCACTGGTGAAGGCCTTCTTCAGGAGCCGGAAAGAGTCTTCAGCCTCAGGGGACCACACAAAAGGAACTCCTTTCCTCAACAAAGCGGTGATGGGTGCCACAAGGGTAGAAAAGCCGCGAATGAACAGTCTGTAGAAATTAGCCAGTCCAAAAAAGCTTTGAAAATCTTTCACAGTACGAGGGGCTGGCCATGCCAATACTGCATCCACCTTGGTGGAATCCATACGAAGACCCCACGGAGAGACAACATACCCCAAAAAGGGGACTTCATGCGTGTGGAAGGTGCATTTCTCTAACTTGCAATACAGACGGTTTTCCAGTAACCGTTCTAAGACATTGCATACATGCTGTACATGTTCCACCATTGAAGGAGAGAAAATCAAAAGGTCATCTATGTAGGCAATGACATATAAGTCCAGCATGTCTTTCAATAATTCATTTATAAAAAATTGAAATGCTGCAGGAGCATTGCAGAGCCCAAAGGGCATCACGAGATATTCAAACAGACCGTATTTGGTACAAAAAGCGGTCTTCCATTCATCCCCCTCCTTGACCCTCACAAGATGGTATGCGCCACGCAAGTCTAGCTTGGTAAAAAAATTGGGCATTGCGGATTCGCTCAAGGAGAGAGGCGATCAGAGGCACTGGATATCTATTCTTTATCGTGACGTCGTTCAGCTTCCTGTAGTCAATACAACAGCGAAGACCGCCTTCCCTCTTAGGGATAAAAAAGAGAGATGGCGAAGCTGGGGAACGGGAGGGCCTAATGAAGCCCTTTTCAAGCATGGTGTCCAAATATTCTTGTAAATACGCATTCTCTTTTTCTGTGGGAGCGTATACCCTGCTACAAGGAATCCTTGCCCCTGTCTCCAGGTCAATGCGGCAGTCATAAACCCTATGAGGAGGGAGAGTCTCGGCTTCTTTAACATCAAAGACTGCCTGCAGATCTTGGTAGCAGGATGGTAGTTCAGAATCACCCTCTTTACTTGTAATGGTAAAGGGTACCTTGTCAACGGAGGCTATTACTGCTTGTGCCCCCGTTACCTGGGGAAAAGTTATCGTAGAGGTTTCCCAGTTTATATCGGGGTTTTGGGATCGTAGCCAAGGAATACCCAGGAGCACCGGGAATTGTGGAGTTTGTGGAGAACAAATGAGATCAAACCTTATATCTTCCTGATGTTCTGGTTCTATAGTCATGTGTAGTAATGTAGTATGATGAGTTACGGGACCTGAAACAAGCGAACTTCCATCAATAGTGGTAACATGACTGGCTATCTCTTTTTTAGTGTAGGGTATCATGTTTTCCTTGGCCCACTCCTCATCCATGTAGTTCCCTGATGCACCGGAATCCACCATTACTAACACATGTAAACCATGCACTCCGTGGGATAGAAGCGCTGACACATAGAGGTGATTTGTAGGGGTGCTATTATACTCTGAGGAAGAGACTGTCAATCCAGACCTACCTGGAATCCTTGTCTCACAGGATTCCAGGCTTCCTAGTTTCCCGAATACTTAGGTTGTGCGGGTTTAACAGGACAATCCTTCAAAAAGTGACCCGCCTTCCCACAATACAAGCAAAGTCTAAGTGTTCGTCTTCTCTGTCTATCCTCTGGCGTAAGGGGTCCCCGTGCTATACCTAACTGCATAGGTTCACTCTCCTCACATGTTTTTTCTATGGTACACTTCTTTTCTCTAAGAGGCAGATATCTTGCTTCAAGTTTACCCCTCTCTTTCTTTCTTTCCTGGATGCGATGATCTATCTTTACCACCAGGTCAATGAGATCAGTACAGGATGTCGGTAAATCTACTATCTGTGAGAGAGCATCTTTCAAATCGTCTCTTAAGCCCCTGTAAAACATGGTACTGCGTTTTTCTTCTGGCCAGTTGGATTCTACTACTAGCCTACGAAAGGAGGTAATATAAGCAACAAGATCTTGATTACCCTGCTTCAGACTCAATAATTCCGTATCAGAAGAATGGGTATAGACATGTCTATCGAATAATTTATGAAACTCCCTCCTGAATGCAGTGAAACTATGTAGAAGTGGATCGTCTCGGTCAACCAAAGGTATGGCCCAATCAGCAGCCGCCCCACTGAGATAGGAAATCACAAAGGCCACCTTTGCCTGCTCAGATGGGAAACAATTAGCTTTACAGGAAAAATGAAGTTGACACTGACTAAGAAAAGCAGCACATCGTGCTGCGTCTCCTGCATATCTTTCAGGGGGGGCTAGAGGTATGGAAGGAGGTGTGGTGACCTGAACTACTGATGTGCCTCCCCCCGTAGCCCCAGCCGCATGTTGCCTTTGTAAAGTGTCCACCCTAGACATCAATGTCTGGGTCTCAACCTGCAAGTTTCCTAACATGTTAGCTAAATCCGATAAGGTAACAGCTTCAAGATCCATGACGCTCGGGCAGAACAAACCACGTGGGCTTTACGTCCTGTAATGATTTCCAGGCAGGTTCCGCAGGAGCGTCAGGAATCCGAAGATAAATCTGCAGCCTTCCCCTACGGCCTTCCGTCTCAAACACTAGAGTATCGAGAGGCTCGCCAGGGGAAAACAGGGAGACAAAACAAGGAAAGGTTGGGAAGGGAAAAAATAAATCTTGACTGTAATCTTCTGCGTGAAGGTGTAACAACACTGTAAGAATTTCTGGTAGACGTGGGGCTGAAAGAAATATACAAGTTATCTAACAACAGTTTTCCAATACACATATGTCGCTATGTTTCTATACATAAACATTACATACCACCAATGTTTTGTCTAAGTCTCAGGACAGATGTGTAGGAGGAGTGGGAGTTCGTCTTGAGCTATAACTGGAGTGATAGAACCAAGATTAGTGACAACTCTCCTATGACTAAGAACATGTATTAATAAGCACCTAAAGCACAATGCTCTCACTTGGTTTGTTGTACAAGACTTTCAGGATGGATGTGGTATTCAACAATATGTACTTGACAAACATCCGATGCCAACACCAATACTGTGCAAGAGTATCGTGATTCTTAGATGTGTAGCTGGAATCTTGCACCCCAATCGAGTCCACGCAAGTATCCCCAAACACGAATGGATGCTGGCCCAGGAAATGAATGATGAAGGGGCTAGCCGTAAGACAGCCGGTCGTGCGGAGTTGCCAATGGGATGTGGAGGATTGCAGGGATTTATCGCCCGGCCGGACGGCGGAGACTAAGCCCGGCCATCGGGCGGAGCAGCAGACGGGATAGGGTGCAGTAAAATAGTGCCCGGCCGGACAGCGGAGACTAAGCCCGGCCGTCGGGTGGAGCAGCAACCGGTAGACAAGAATAATAGCACAAGTAGAGAGTCTAAGGGGGAGCCGTGTACAACGTGCAATTACACGAATGACAGAGGACTTCCGACTTCAGACACCAGGCGGAAGGATCAAACAGGAAATCAGGCACACAGGAACAAGACAGAACTGCAAACAACGGAGCTTGACGCAAGAACGTAAAGCGTCGCTCCCAGGGCTCAGTAAACATTTATAGTGGTTTCCCTTAAAGGGACAGTACATCGAGAATCTCGGGGCATGACAGATACTTCTTGATTTCTTGAGTTTGAAAGGGGCGTCTATGTCAAGTAGTTCTCCCATTTTTCTGTTGTAGTGGGCAGTGAGATCATCACCTTGGAATTTGGGAACTGGCTAACGCTTCTAACTCTGCCTGGGAGATTCAGTGTATGTTCCTCGCTCAGTAGTTGTGCCGGGTATTTTGGGGGTGGGCCTTTGGTTCGATGGCATTGAGATTAAAAAGAATTAGGTGGTGGTGAGTCCAGTCAGTGGGTAGGATAGAGCGGAGGGATAAGGTGTTCTGCTTAGAGATGATTGCATCAAGTGTAGTGTAGTTCCTATATTCCCAATAGGCTCTGCGCATTGGAATAACACCTACTCTAGTTTAGACGTAGGACTGAGGTCGACTAGGTCTCTAACGAATATATTTTAAATTTAATTGTGAGTGTCAGCTAGCTCAGAGGTCACTAGAAAATTTCTCAAATAGACAAGAAGGGATTCGTTTCTGACAACCGCATAAACATGACAACTTTGTTTCGCAAGAATATGAAATCAATCTCTAGAGTCGCGGAAACAATAGATAGGTATTTCACTCAGTCAATCGTGCATGCTTCGTTTCACCAAAGGTGCAGAGAAAATAGAGAGGCGGGCGTTTTCAATAAAAGTATTTATTGAACAGTCTTCTTTCTCAAGCACTAGAAATTAACTGCTACAATCGGGATACTGGTTATAAAGTACACGGCATATAATACGAAGAGTAAAAGTAGTACTGTAAAAGCATGGTATGGTTTATAAGCCATATAAAATAACATAAAATACATACATTAATAAATAATGACTAAAAGTACTCAACTGGTGCTTCTAAAATACGCCTACCCCGGTGGACCTAACCTAGTTCTAGTACAAGGGAAGAAGTAAGTGAGGTGTAGCTTAGTTTCAGTATTCTTTTTGCCAAGAATCTATTCCAAGAATTCTCTAAGGGCCTAATCAGCTCCGTACCTTGGTTTAGAATGAAGGAGGTCGTGTATCTCTCTCTCGGGACTCGATTTCCCAGCAACCCGCAAGGGTATTCTGGAAACACTGGAGCTGGATTTCTCGGCCAGAGAAAAAAGCGTCTCTCAGTGCGTCTGTTGGAGGGTTGGCTTCCTTCGGCACTTGCTGTGGCGTGATGCGCCGGGCAAGTAGATAGTCGACTTGCTCCAAACCACTGTGTGTTTGTCTGGGCAAATGTGGGCATATTTATACCTTGAAGGTGCCGAGTTTGACGTACGGTTGGACATAATAACGTCATCAAAGACTCAGTTCTTTGAAAATCCATGATTTCTTAGATAAATTAGTATTCAAGCAAGGGGAAGTCCCTAGCTGCTGAAGACGTGTTTTTCCAAGAAATCGTTGTGGATTCTCGGAACTAGTGGAAGTAGCCATGCCGTATTTGGGCTGCATAGGCTAAGTCTAAATATGGTTATGATTTCTCTGCCTATATAATGATAGGGTAATTTATACCTATAAATGGGCATGAATCAGAAAAATTACACTAGGGTCCTAGATTCATATACAACACCCACTCCACTGTATTAAGTTCAATAAAACTAAATGTATAAGTACTGAACATATCTAAGGCATTAAAACAAGAATGAGCCAAAGTAGGAGAAAAAGTACACCTAATACAATCCAAAATTCAACCCATGGTGAAACCAGATATTTTTTTCCTGTTGATGAAAGATTTCTGTTATTTTTTTCTTTGAACGATTTGTTTGCTGGCGTTGTTTCAGGTTCACTGGGATCCTCAGAAAAGGTATCAAAGTTGATGAAATAGCCAGAGGCAGTTCTGTCAATTGTTGGAATAGCATCAGGATAGTTTGGAATCGTTGGAGCTTCTTCTTCCTTTTTTCATATTTATATAGTCAGACGCTACATCATGGTAGACAGGAGTGTCTTGATGAACTGTTATTTGGCCTCAACAGGCACAAGTTCCATGGATTTGTTGCATAGTCCTTCTTTTCTTACTGCAGGTTTATCAAAGATGATTAGTCTTTCAGTTTGAACCTCTTGGATTGTAGCAAGATTTGGTTGTCTGCTACTTCTTGGGAGTCCACTGGGCCTACTACTTATTATCGGCCACATGATGTGGTTTGACTAGGTCAATTGATACAACTCTGTTCTCCCTTCTACCAGCATGCGGCGGTAGTGACACTGATCTTGTTCCGTGGATTGCTAAGACAGGTACTGCTTTTCTGTAAGAAGGCCCAAATTCCTTTTTCACTGCGATCTTTTCTCTGACTAGGGGCCCGATGTAGGTGGCAAATACCGGTCGGAAACGGCCGAATTCGGCCATTTCCGACCAGTATTTGGCATCTTGAGATGTAGGGGGCCAGATTTTACAGATTCTGTAAATTTACCGAATCTGTAAATTTACAGAATCTGTAAAATACCGATTCGGTACCTTCCAGATGTAGGTGGGACTCTTCTGAGTCCCACAGGTCTTTAGGAGTCGGTATTTTACCACCCAATCCAATTGGGTGGTAAAATATCGAATCCAGGTGTGCATGCACATGTGTGCATGCACACCTGTGCCATGTGACACACAGACATGCCCTTAGGGCATGTATGTGTGCCACATGGCACACATGCCTGTATTTGGGGTGCTAGAGGGTGTCAAAGTGACACCCCCTGCACCCTTGCAGGAATCGGTAATTACCAAACCGGTAAATATCGATTCGGTATTCCCCATTGATTCCTATGGGCTTCAAGGCCCATAGGAATCAATGGGGGATACCGATTCGGTATTTACAGAATCGGTACAGATTCGGCATTTACAGATTCTGAAATACCTACATCTCCCCCCTCTAATTTACCACTTCTAAAATACCAATTCGGTATGATTCGGTATTTGAGAAGTTGTAAATTAGATTTACCTACATCGGGCCCTAGATCCCCAATATTTGGAATCCAGACAGGCCTTGCTGGGACAGGTGGTTTTCCTTCAGTGGTTGTTGGCTTTTGTGTTGTGTTACTCAGACTTCTTTTTGTTTCATTTCAGTCCTGTAAAACAGCCAAACGATCTTTGACATCAAAGGGTTTTTTGTTCCACCACTGAAGTTTGACAATCGAGGTCTTCGATTATCATTCTAGTACCAAACAGTAATTCATATGGAGTGATTCCACCCAGAGAATTTCTTGGCAGATTGTTAATACTACGTTGGACACTTATTAGATGTTTGGCCCACCTGTCACCCAAGCCTAATACCCTAGCTGTTATAGATTGCTTTATGTCATGGTTTTTCTTTCCACTACCGCATTTCCCTCAGGATGGAATGGACTTGAGTACCGCAATGCAATGCCCAAGCTGACCATGGCCTCCTTGTAAGCCTGAGAGCTAAACGCAGGACCCTGGGCAGAATGTAGCATGCCGATTGCTTATGTGCCGATAAAGACTCGCAAATCTTTTATAACAGTTCGGGCGTCAGCGAGCGCTGAGGTCACATCCAAATGAATCTTGTCCTAATAGTTGTGGGACCGCATTCGTCCATGGTGACGTCTGCGTGTAGAAAGTCTAATGCTGTCTAACAGTGGTGTTTGTGCTGGGCTGGCTACACTGTAGTCAGGTACTTGGTGTTTTTCAATGCTATGATCTCTGTAACAGGCATCACAATTAATTCCAAATTCATACATTTCAACACTCATTCCTGGCCACCAGTACACCTCTTTTAACTCTATTAGAGATTTTAAGATCCCATGATGTGTCACACCCTCTCCCATATGTGCTTTGTGAACCAAAGCAGCTCTCCGGTTCCTGTTTGGAATTATTCTGTCCCCCACTCCAGGGATTCGAGCAAAAGGAACGGAGTTTGCATCAATTATGTATGTATGTCCGAGTGGATAATTTAGTGGTAACGCCACATAGTTGCCTTTCATTGAGGCATTGTCAAGACTTCAAGCACTATAGCTAGCATTAGGTCAGTGCAAGCAAAAACTCAGCGGTCATTAAAGCAGGTCTCTAAATATCCACGTTGGAGGAGGCAGCACAGAGTGACCACGTTATTCCTGCAGCGCTGTGTCCTGAATCTAGGAAAGCGAGTACCCCAACATGGCCGCCGAAGACGATCACGAACAGTGTTGAGTGAGCGTTCTAGTCTTCGAGAGCGCGCGAGCAGCTGTGGAGATGAAGCGCACGGCTGCTCTGGAATCTGCGCACTTCAACTGACCTCTTCACCGGAGTCATAGCGCGGCTCTCGTGTGAAGTTCTTGTTCCGAAAAATTCCTGTCAGCGCTTCTTGTTCTTGGTTGTTTCTTATCGCATGCGCAACGTGGGATTCTGGCAAGTGACTTTTAAGAAGAATTTTGTAGTATTTGCATTTAGTTAGTGCCACTTCATAGGATTCTAGTTAGATATTTCGTAGAACCAGAGTAGGGTTTATTCCCTCACCTTAGATTAGCATACTGTTTCCTAGGACAATACTTTAGCTTACTTATAGCAAGGTTTAGCTCGTTATCTAGTCATTTCAGTGTCGACTTCAGCGAACATTTCTTGAGTCTGTTCATTCATCCATCCCTATTACCCAAGAGACTCTCCCTGCCAATTGCCAATTAGTCCTTTGCTTTGGGCCACTTGAAGGAACTGTGAAGAACCCGTCAGCTACCACATAGAGAGGCCTGTCCAGCTCATACAGAGGGTAAGAGACATCACCTGTTATTCCAAGTAATTCACATTAAATGTTTAGAGTGTAATACTTAAGTCATTCCTTTCAGAGGTGGTGGGCATAGGAACCTGCGTCGACTCCAGTGATACTTGAACCTTCTGACAGGCATTAACTGCTAGCATTGTTTCAGCGTCTATCGTTGTTTTAGAACTTTAACAATCGCGCATACAGCACTTTAGGCTTGTTTACCCCCAATTGCGGGTTGTGCTGAACCGTCATTATAGATTATACATCCGTAATGTTCTAGAGGTAGAATTTCAGTTGGCAGAGGACATTCGTGTTCGTATTGTAGGAATTCTTGTGTTTTCAAGTAGGGGTCAAACAACTATTCACCGTCTGTTGCAGCAAGAGAAATAACCCATTGTATCCATCTTGGATGTAAAGCTTTTGCATTTGGAATGCTCGCTTTCGTCACTGCTTCTAAAGCAGGTACAGGTGTAACGATCATTATGCGTTTACCCTGTGCTAGGGCTCTTTCCTTTGCTACTGCAGTTTGAACCGCTGTCAGAATTTTTTCTGTAGGAGTGAATTTCACTTCAGCTTGTGTGTACACGTGTGATTTATAAGCTATTGGTACCTTTTCACCTTCTTTAAAGGTTAGGTATGTGAATCCGCATCTCCCTGGAATGATCCGGAACACAAGGTTGCGCACGTTTTCGCGTGTCTGTAATTGTGTTTTTGCTAACATATCTGTTTGTACTGAGCGCAAAATTTCTGTGTGTTTTTGAGTCCAATTAGTTGGTTTGAAATCAAATTTTATCAGTTCGTAGAGAGGTTTAACCCTTTCTGCGTAATTTAGAACATAAGTTCTTCCAAAATTCAGGAAACCTCGAATTGACTGTAAGTTTTTCAGTGTTTTTGGAGGTTGGAGCAGCGCACATTTCTCTAGAAAGTTTGCTGGCAGGCTTTTGCCTTCACTTGAAAGTTCATATCCTAAGAATAGGACGTTGTGGTGGGCAATTCGTGATTTCTTAAAATTGAATCTGTACCCTTCAGAAGCGAACCCAAGTATTATGGTGTTCACTCTTTTCAAGCGTACGTCCAAGTCATCGTCTGTAAGATAGATATCATCGACATACGATAATGCTTCATCATCGTACGTTTGTAGTAACTATGTTACTCTGGCTGAAATGAACCCTGGACTTTTCTTGAATCCCTGGAGGAGATGGCAAAATTGACGCTGTGTCCCGATAAGCGAACATTTCTTGAGTCTGTTCATTCATCCATCCCTATTACCCAAGAGACTCTCCCTGCCAATTGCCAATTAGTCCTTTGCTTTGGGCCACTTGAAGGAACTGTGAAGAACCCGTCAGCTACCACATAGAGAGGCCTGTCCAGCTCATACAGAGGGGAAGAGACATCACCTGTTATTCCAAGTAATTCACATTAAATGTTTAGAGTGTAATACTTAAGTCATTCCTTTCAGAGGTGGTGGGCATAGGAACCTGCGTCGACTCCAGTGATACTTGAACCTTCTGACAGATTGAAGTGCAACTTTTCACTCGAGTCGACATGGCTGAGGGATTTGATATGAATTCCTTGGCGGGAATCTTAGCAGGGTTACAGGCCCAGCTTACACGCTCCACAGAAGAGAATAGAGTCCTTAGGGATGAGGTAAAAAGGTCCCAACAAGAAACTCATCACGTTCAACAGAAATTAGAGGAACTCATAGCGGGAACAACTCCTTTACCTAGTTTCAATTCCTCTCACAATTCTGGTGCAGAAGTGGCCACGCAAGTGATTCATTCAGTGGCTCCAACTGTTCCTTTAGCCAACCCAGAACGCTTTAGCGGGGACCCCCATAAGGCCCAAATTTTCCTCACGCAATGTTCCGTGCATTTCTTGTGCAGATCAGTGGTTTTCAAAGAGGATCAAGCCAAGGTCGCATTCATGTTGTCTTACTTGAGCGGAGACGCCGCTGCCTGGTCTATGCCGTTGGTCACTCGAAATGATGCAGCATTATATGATTTTAACCGTTTCAAGAAAGAATTTTTACGAATATTCGATAGAAGAACGGCCAACCAAGCTACAGACAATGAACTCCTAGATCTCAAACAAGGCAATCGAGAATTGGTAGCCTATATAGCCCAGTTCAACAAACTAATCGTCGAAACAGATTGGCCCGACAGTAAACGTGCGGCGATATTCTATCGAGGTCTTAAAGATGAAATAAAAGATGCCTTAGCACAGATCCCTAAACGTCCTCAGGAGATATCAGAACTTATAGATTTAGTTCTTCAAATTGAACATCGATTGTTTGAAAGAAGGTCAGAAAAGAAGCGAGATTACAAGTCATTTGTGCCACGCCTAGACCGTATGAGATCTGAACCCTCAAAACCCGATACTGGTACCGGAGAGGAACTGATGCAAATAGGTTCCATCAGAGGACCTCTCTCACAGGAAGAAAAAGACAAGAGGCGAGCAAACCAGTTGTGCTTGTATTGTGGTACCTCGGGACATTTCGTGAGAGAGTGTCCGAAGAGAAACAAAAATAGCCAGGGGTTAAAAGATCGATCCCACCAGTAAAGGGAGTTGCCCTGGTGGGATGTTCCGAACAGTCAACTCATGAACCTCAGCAACTGATCAACACATTACAGTCAGCGGCCCCTCACCTTACTGTGTTTTTTACAGTCAAATTCGGTCCTCAGAAGTTGGAAGAAGTTACAGTTATGATTGATTCGAGGGCCACAGGGAACTTCTGCGACCTGAAATATGCGCAAGAGATGGGCATAAAGGCGATTAAGAAGAAGAACCTCGAAGTAGTAAAAGCGGTCGACGGTTCCAATTTGACTTCAGGACCCATAGTAGAAGAAACGGAGACCTTAGAATTGGAGGGGTTACAGGGTCATCAAGAATTTATCAGATTTAACCTCATAGATGCACCTCAGTTCCAGCTGATCTTGGGTTTGCCATGGTTGACTACTCATAATCCGATTATTGATTGGGAGAGGAGGACGGTTAAGATGAACTCGGAATTTTGTCAGAGGAATTGTTTTGCCAAAAGTCCGGAAGAGTGCGAGGGATCGCCGGCTACTGAGTTGGCTAAATTGTCGCTCCACATTTGCACTGTTAGCGCTGAAGAAATACCAAAAGAATACCAAGATTTGGCAAGTGTGTTCGACAAAAGGAATGCAGAGAAACTACCGCCACACAGGAGCTACGATTGTAAGATTGAGTTGGAAGCCGGTGCCAACCTGCCCTGTAGTCGAGTTTATGCGCTCACGGAAAAGGAAAACATCTATCTCAAAGAATATTTGGAAGAGTACACTAAAATGGGATTCATAAGGCCATCACAATCTCCAGTTTCGTCTCCGCTTTTCTTCCGGCCCAAGAAGGATGGGACCCTCCGCACGTGTATTGATTATAGAGCCTTGAATCAAGTCACAGTAAAAAACCGGTACCCATTACCTCTCATCAATCAGCTATTGGACCAAGTCAAAGGAGCAAAAATTTACACCTAGCTTGATCTGCGTGGGGCTTACCATTTGGTGAGAGTGGCCGAGGGTGATGAATGGAAAACAGCCTTTCGGACCAAGTATGGATTGTTCGAGTATCAAGTGATGCCTTATGGGTTGAGCAATGCCCCAGCAGCATTTCAAAACTTCGTAAACGATGTTCTGCGGGAATTCTTGGATCGAGTGGCTGTAGTGTATATTGATGACATATTGATTTTTTCCGACAAGATGGAAGATCACGTCAAGCATGTGCGAGCCATACTCCAGAAACTTTTGGATAACCACTTGTATGTGAAGTTGGAAAAGTGTTCATTCCATGCAGAGAAGGTGGAGTTCTTGGGATTCATGTTGTCCGCAGCTGGGGTCGAGATGGATAATTCAAAGGTCCGTACCATTCAGGAGTGGTCATCACCAGGGAGTGTGAAGGAAATCCAAAGTTTTATTGGTTTTGCCAATTTTTACCGGAGGTTCATTCCTAATTTCTCGTCTAAAGTCACTCCCATCACTCACCTGCTAAAGAAGGGGCAAAAATTCGAGTGGACCGCAACTGCTGAACAAGCCTTCCAAGACTTGAAGACTGCCTTCATTAGCGCCCCTATCCTAGTGCACCCCGACCCGGAACAAGCATTTTTCGTTGAAACAGATGCATCAGACTTTGCAACCGGAGGAATTTTATCGCAGAGAAACAAAACGACGGGACAACTGCATCCGGTGGCCTACCGGTCCAGGAAGCTGTCTGACACGGAGCGTAATTACTCCATCGCCGACAAGGAATTGTTGGCTGTTCGAGAAGCATTCCAAGACTGGCGACACTACTTACTGGGGGCCAAGCATACTGTCACCGTATTTACAGACCATCGTAACCTCCAATTTCTCAAGTCTGCAAAAACACTTTCGCCACGTCAATTGAGATGGTCTCTGTATTTCTCAGAATTTGACTTTGTGATCACGTACAAACCAGGTGCGAAAAATGGGAAGGCTGATGCCCTTTCACGCATGAACCCAACAGCCGAAGAAAAACCTTCAGTCGAAGAACCGATAGTTCAGTTGAAACAAATTATCGGGGCCATGCAATTGAAAGAATTCAATGAACAAATTCAGCAAGTTTGCTCAGAGGAGGATCTCCGTAAGTGGGCTGAGTCGGATCGGAAAAGAACTCTTGTCAATGGACTTCCTTATCATGAAGACAAACTATATCTTCCGACCAGAAAACTTCAAGAAGAGGCCTTGAAAGGTTGCCACGATGACCGGTTGGCGGGTCACAAAGGAGTTAAGAAGACTGAAGAACTGGTCCGACGACACTTTTGGTGGCCAGATTTGGCAGCCCAAGTAAGACAATATGTTTCGACCTGTGAGATTTGCATCAAGGGGAAGCCTAGTCGACAGGCCCCACAAGGGTTACTGCAACCCTTACCCAACGCACCCTACCCATGGCACACAGTAACACTAGATCTGATAGTGGATCTGCCCGCTAGTCAAGGCAACACGGTGATCTTGGTGGTGGTGGACTCATTTACAAAAATGGGACATTTCATTCCTTTCAAGACAGTACCCACAGCTTCACAATTAGTGCAGACCTTTAACCAACACATAATTCGGGCACACGGGATTCCACAAGTAATCATTTCAGATAGGGGATCACAGTTCATGTCGAAATTTTGGAAGACCTTTATGCACAATTTAGGTATTGATACACGTTATTCGACTAGTTATCATCCTGAAACAGACGGTCAGACCGAGAGGTTGAACCAAGATCTAGAGCAGTATTTACGCCTCTATCTGTTAGAACAGGATGTTGAATGGTCTGAATTACTGTGGACAGCAGAATTCGCATACAATAACGCAACTCATGACTCCACAGGGTTTACTCCATTTTACTTGAATACAGGCAGACACCCGACAATCACACTAGGAAAACAGATTGGAGAGGTCCCCGCCGTTACTAGTGTAATGGAAGAGCTACAGGGTTCTTACAAAAGAGCATTGAGAAACTTAAAAAAGGCCAAGCAATCCTATAAGAAACAGGCAGATAAAAAGAGAAGACAAGGTCCCCAGTTTGAAGTAGGCGATCAGGTGTGGCTATCCACAAAACATTTGAGATTGAAGGGTAATCGGAAGTTTCAGCCTAGATTCATAGGGCCATTTAAAATCCAGAAGATCATTAACCCAGTAGTGGTGAAATTACAATTACCAAAGTCATTGAAAATTCATTCGACTTTCCACATTTCCCTTCTGAAGAAAAGTCCATATAAGGTCAGGTTAAAAGACTTCCCACCCGCTATAGTGGTAGAATCTAGCGAGGAGTACGAGGTCAGCAGGATCTTAGATTCCAAGGTCACTAAGAATAAACTGTTTTACTTGATAGAGTGGAAGGGGTACGGACCTGAAGAGCGGTCGTGGGAACCATCAGTCAATGTAAATGCCCCACGACTGGTTGAAGGCGCACCCCAACAAACCCACTTTGGAAGGACCATTCTTGAAAGGGGGTACTGTCAAGACTTCAAGCACTATAGCTAGCATTAGGTCAGTGCAAGCAAAAACTCAGCGGTCATTAAAGCAGGTCTCTAAATATCCACGTTGGAGGAGGCAGCACAGAGTGACCACGTTATTCCTGCAGCGCTGTGTCCTGAATCTAGGAAAGCGAGTACCCCAACATGGCCGCCGAAGAGGATCACGAACAGTGTTGAGTGAGCGTTCTAGTCTTCGAGAGCGCGCGAGCAGCTGTGGAGATGAAGCGCACGGCTGCTCTGGAATCTGCGCACTTCAACTGACCTCTTCACCGGAGTCATAGCGCGGCTCTCGTGTGAAGTTCTTGTTCCGAAAAATTCCTGTCAGCGCTTCTTGTTCTTGGTTGTTTCTTATCGCATGCGCAACGTGGGATTCTGGCAAGTGACTTTTAAGAAGAATTTTGTAGTATTTGCATTTAGTTAGTGCCACTTCATAGGATTCTAGTTAGATATTTCGTAGAACCAGAGTAGGGTTTATTCCCTCACCTTAGATTAGCATACTGTTTCCTAGGACAATACTTTAGCTTACTTATAGCAAGGTTTAGCTCGTTATCTAGTCATTTCAGTGTCGACTTCAGCGAACATTTCTTGAGTCTGTTCATTCATCCATCCCTATTACCCAAGAGACTCTCCCTCCCAATTGCCAATTAGTCCTTTGCTTTGGGCCACTTGAAGGAACTGTGAAGAACCCGTCAGCTACCACATAGAGAGGCCTGTCCAGCTCATACAGAGGGTAAGAGACATCACCTGTTATTCCAAGTAATTCACATTAAATGTTTAGAGTGTAATACTTAAGTCATTCCTTTCAGAGGTGGTGGGCATAGGAACCTGCGTCGACTCCAGTGATACTTGAACCTTCTGACAGGCATTAACTGCTAGCATTGTTTCAGCATCTATCGTTGTTTTAGAACTTTAACAATCGCGCACACAGCACTTTAGGCTTGTTTACCCCCAATTGCGGGTTGTGCTGAACCGTCATTATAGATTATACATCCGTAATGTTCTAGAGGCAGAATTTCAGTTGGCAGAGGACATTCGTGTTCGTATTGTAGGAATTCTTGTGTTTTCAAGTAGGGGTCAAACAACTATTCACCGTCTGTTGCAGCAAGAGAAATAACCCATTGTATCCATCTTGGATGTAAAGCTTTTGCATTTGGAATGCTCGCTTTCGTCACTGCTTCTAAAGCAGGTACAGGTGTAACGATCATTATGCGTTTACCCTGTGCTAGGGCTCTTTCCTTTGCTACTGCAGTTTGAACCGCTGTCAGAATTTTTTCTGTAGGAGTGAATTTCACTTTAGCTTGTGTGTACACGTGTGATTTATAAGCTATTGGTACCTTTTCACCTTCTTTAAAGGTTAGGTATGTGAATCCGCATCTCCCTGGAATGATCCGGAACACAAGGTTGCGCACGTTTTCGCGTGTCTGTAATTGTGTTTTTGCTAACATATCTGTTTGTACTGAGCGCAAAATTTCTGTGTGTTTTTGAGTCCAATTAGTTGGTTTGAAATCAAATTTTATCAGTTCGTAGAGAGGTTTAACCCTTTCTGCGTAATTTAGAACATAAGTTCTTCCAAAATTCAGGAAACCTCGAATTGACTGTAAGTTTTTCAGTGTTTTTGGAGGTTGGAGCAGCGCACATTTCTCTAGAAAGTTTGCTGGCAGGCTTTTGCCTTCACTTGAAAGTTCATATCCTAAGAATAGGACGTTGTGGTGGGCAATTCGTGATTTCTTAAAATTGAATCTGTACCCTTCAGAAGCGAACCCAAGTATTATGGTGTTCACTCTTTTCAAGCGTACGTCCAAGTCATCGTCTGTAAGATAGATATCATCGACATACGATAATGCTTCATCATCGTACGTTTGTAGTAACTATGTTACTCTGGCTGAAATGAACCCTGGACTATTCTTGAATCCCTGGAGGAGATGGCAAAATTGACGCTGTGTCCCCATAATTGAGAAAGAAGTCAAATGCCTGCTTTTAGGTGCAATGTTTTGACAGAAGAAACCATTTGAAATATCTAATGTCGTTTTATATTTTTTCCACACAATGTTATTCATCAGTGCTGCACTGTGTGCATTTTGTACTGCAAATGTTTTGCAACAAGAGTTTAAGTGTCTGTAGTCCAAAACTAGATGATATGAAATGTCTGGTTTGGAGACCGAAAACAAAGGATTGTTCATAGATGAGGTGCATGTTTCAATCACCCCTTTGTATTCCAATATATTTAGAATCTCCCTGACCTGTTTTTTAGCTTCCTGCTTAACAGGATATTGCCTTTGCATTGTAGGTTGAGTTTTTAGGTCTCTGGTCTAGCGTACACTGCACAGCAGTGTCGTGCAGCGAGAGTCCTTTTTTCAGCGTTTTGAAAATGGACCTAGGAATTCCAAGCGGCTCGTGCCTGTTGTTTCCTAGGTCCATTTTTCATTGGCCTTCGTGTGCGTGTGTTTTTAGAACAGAACACACAATATGCCATGTGCAGTCGCGTAGCTCTGCCCATGGGCTATTGGTGTCTGTTATGCGCACAAGAGGCCATATATCTGACGGCCGCGGTAATTGAAGACATATGCTCGCAGTGGAGCGCGTGTGCGCACCACTCACAAGCATTTTTTTTGTTTCTGCTTGCACAGTGACCGCAACTAACCAGGAGGGCCCGGCTCTGAAAACAAAACTACAGCGTTTTGAATTTCGTTTCTCGGGAAAGAGAAACCTGCGCTGTGTGCAGAGGCGGGAGGGGACGGTGACTCAGTCCCATGGGGCCGGGCATCAGCTGAGGCTGCACCCCCCTCTCTGAGGCTGGAATCCAGAATCCCGACGTCTGTGACTCGGTGCTTCGTTTGAGCTGTGGGTTGAGGATCGGTACTTTTTTTTCCGTCATCACAATGCGTTCCGCTTTATCATTCAGCAATGCCTTGTTTCACATTTGACATACCGTAGGCAATGCACACACACACATTCCGCAACTAGACCCGTTCGAAGCCGCATTGAACTCCCTCCATTGAAATTTCGCGAGACTTACCTCGCGCCAAAGGTTGCCATTCTTCGTTGCTTGTGCTTGCTTAGCCGAAGTTACCCCACGTGGGTGCCCAGCCATGGAACGTTTGATGGACAGCCCCGCCACGCGTTCACCCTGGGCCCGGGTTAAGTCGCCTTGATGGCTCCACGGTTCCCTCTCTGCTCGCAGCGCAAATGAGTTAAGAAGTTCATTAGGCAGCCTGTTAACCTTTTCCTGCAGCCCCCTTGCCTCCTGCGCGCTCACTAATGTGCCGCCGGATTAATCACGTACGGCGGCGACAGCCTGCTCTGAGGAGAATGCCGCTACAGATTGACCCACTTTAACCATTTCGGCGCTGGTTACATTCCAAAACGACTGTGTTTAGGAACTCCCTTTCATCGGTCTCATGTTATGCTACATGAAAATGAGCGCCAACATAACCAGCTTCCAGTCAGGGGATCGTTGGCACGGATGTCGCAAGAGATTCAGTGTGCGGGGCAGAAATTCACTTTCTGCCGCGATCCAGCTTGGATGTGGGCACAGGTTATTTTCTTATTTCATACACATCCTTTTTTCATCTGATATAGAGGGATGTTGCCCGTCTACCAAAGCGAGCGCAATTTTCACAACTTCAATATACTTAAATGCATTTAGTTCTCTAAAATGTACCCAAACCCGATTTTCTGAACAGAAACTAAAATATATCTTCATCTCCAGTTTTTATAAAGCACTGACTGGTATTCTCTCTCGTACTTTCCTTGCAAGCAAATAGAAAATGGCTGGTTATTATGTTTACCTAAGCAGCGGGATGCGGCCTGGTTTCGAGGGAAAAAGTTGTGTGTGTGCTGTCGAAAGCTCCAATTATTTTGCAAGACTGTAATCCCAAAGCAGTCATTAGGCTAACCGTTAACCCACAGCAGGCCACATTTCACCCCTGGCCCCGGCTTCCTGTGACCGTGGCGCTGCGAGGAGACGTCGTTGTGGCGTTTTATCACTTTGAAAATATCTTTATCATTAAATATTACTACGATGGTTTCATTGTCCTTTCTTAGTCTGGGTGCCCTTTGTGTATGTTTCTGGCATTTCCAGCGACCTGTTTAGGTTGAGTATGGTTAGATTTGGTAATCGTTTTATTTAGTGATATAATGTTTTTGCTGTTTAATATGAAAGTAAAATGTGTTTGGTCCTTCCTACGCAAGCATTTTATTGTGTTTTACTCATATGTTTAGGTGCGCCAAAAGAGTTCAACACTTTTCATTGAGCTCTATGGTCAATGTCCATAGCCCAGCCCATGCCAGCCTTTGTTTCCTAGCAGTACCATTATTTGGGTAAATGGTTCTAATGTGAGTGTGATTGTGTGTGTGTGTGAGGCTGTGCTATTTGTATCTCTATATGTCGAACCACGTTGCAGATGTAGGGTTAGCTAACGTCCCTGACAGGCTGATGCCTTTCATACTTGAAAGGTTTCAACACAGGCTGTTCAGTCAACAGGTTGTCAGTTTACCCTTTAACAATCTCTGGGGGAGTTCAGCAGTCAGGAAAATCTGCGTCTTTTGGCGTGCTGAGGCCTGTGTCTAAAGATAACACAGGGCAAAACATCTGTTTTCGTTATCTGTTCGGTTTAAGCCTCCATTTAATATTATTTTATTATTAGAACAATGTTGTAACCCAGTGACAGCATGAGTGGCAGCAGAGTGAGAGTGACAGCATGAGCAAGAGTGACAGCATGAGTGACAGCAGAGTGAGAGTGACAGCATGAGTGACTGCAGAGTGAGAGTGACAGCAGAGTGAGAGTGACAGCATGAGCGACAGCAGAGTGAGAGTGACAGCAGAGTGAGAGTGACTGCATGAGTGACTGCAGAGTGTGAATGAATGCAGAGTGAGAGTGACAGCAGGAGTGACTGCAGAGTGAGAGTGACTGCATGAGTGACAGCAGAGTGAGAGTATTTTGTGAGTATTGGAATGCGATTTGAGAAGGCTGGCATCATTATCTCTTCGCCATGTGGGCGTCCCTGACAAGTTCAGGTGGCCTGTCTTTTTCAGCTAGAAGAACGTCATAACCATTAGAAAACTTCGCCCAATAGAGTGCTTTTATTTTTCTAGGTATGTCCCCCTCCATCCAGAGCGTTACTTTATATAACTTATGCGGTACGCTAAGCCTGGTGTCGGCAGTTTCAACTTGAATGCATTTATTCAAGTCCAATGTCTCCAGATGATCCTTCAGGATCTTGCGAGCTATGGTTACTTCTGCTGCGCTTTCTAGCATTATCTGGGCCCGTTCCCCGTTCTTGAGTTGTGTCCTCAAGATCCTCGGCATGTCTGGTCTTTACGTTTGCCACCTTCTTTTTGGTGAATTGAGTTTTCCTATTTTTTGGAACGTGCTGTTCGTCTTTGGACTTCGCGCGTTCTTCTTTCTGTTCAGATCGTCCTCTTCTTTCGGATTTCTGTGAGGAAGTCTGAAAGGTACGAGAGGAACGTGTATCAGTATCTTGATATCTATCAGGTTTTCTCAAATGCCTATTTCTGAGGTTATACCTCTTTTCAGAGGGCTCCCGTTGGGGAGACCTACCTCACCGTTGGGGAGATCTTCCTCTGGACTGAGAACGCTTCTCTTTATGAAGTGTTTGTTTACTATTCTCCCACTTCTTTTTAGGAGTAGTTTGATTGTTTTTAATAAAAAGTTTTCAGGATTTTCTGTCAGTTGGGGTTTTAATGGTTTCCCAGCCAGCTATCTCTACCTAGTTCTTCATATGATTTTTCAATAATTCTTGCAAGTTCATATGGTTGCTCTGCTATATCTGTTTCTTGACTGGATGAGCTATTGGCCGCGTCCCACTAATGGAACTGTAGCTGCTGTCCGGACGTGTCGTCGGCGTGGTGAGGTGAGGTGGGCGGAGCTGGACGGTGATCGCAGCGAGGTTGAGGCGAGGCGAGGCGAAACGCCGCTGCGGTCGGGAAGCCGACTCGGTTTCCCCCGGGGGATTTGGCGGCATAGTCGGGACCGGCAGTGGCAGTGGTGGAACACCGGTAAGCTGACGAGGAAAGTGCGGGGAGGAGGTGAGGGTGAGGAGATGCGAGGCGTGCAACCGTCTCCACCACCCCCGCCGCTGCCGTTGCCGGTAGTGGGTGGGGTGCTTGGCTGGTTAGTTCAAACAGTAAACTGTAAACGTATGACCTTGCTCAGCCCCCCTCCGTTCTGAACCGCACGTTGTCACATACTAATCTTTCCCCTGTTGGCTACGTCCCGCGTTTGCCCTGGCCTGCCGTGTCTGCCTCTGTCTCTTGCGTACCGGTCAGCGCCCGCTTCTGCACCGCTTTCACCCACCCGCTTAGCCAGCCGGCCGTTTGTGCAGCCGTCTGCTTTTTCCAGCTCTGGGGCTGCTCAAACCCCTCCCCCCCCCCGAGTTTGCCGAGTGACGGCCGGCCTCACTGCCTGCTCGGGTAGTCGCCTGGCTGGCAGATTGGCTGACCGGTCGAGTCGACTGACCCTTTACTATCTGTGCGACCCCATCTGGTGGGGGGTTAACACAGAGGTGAGGTCTGGACTCCCTGTTCAGCCAGTCCGGCCCAGCCTGGGCCAGGTCCGAGTAGTGCAGCGTGTGTGGGTCACCGCTGACAGGCACTGGGGTCGGGAAAAGTCAAAAAAGACCATAGCGGCGCTAAAACGGCGGAAATCAAAACAGCCGGCAACCAATGAAGTGCTCCATCCGGATAATCACAAGCCCCCCTGGGCCTGTCAGAAAGCAGCGGTTGCAGCAAAATCTCCGCCAGATGGATGCTGCAACCCCAGTCTCAAAGGCATGAGTATGGCCACGTCAAATGCCTTAAAACCTTGTTGGACTACTTTAAAAAAATCCCAACCACGACCAACGCTCCTCCAAAGTTCCAGCCCCAGGTGTCAACCAATTTTGCAGCCTCGGACCAGCAGGCTGAAATAAGTACGCCCCCCCTACAACTGCCTCCCCCACTACGGCGGCCAACGAAAACCAAGGAGTCAACTCAACCTTCGGGAGTTTACATCTTTGGATCAGCACTTAACGCCTTGGCTCTGGCCCGACTCGGGAATGCAAGCTTCAAACAAAACCTTTTTAGTCACCACTTAGAGCCGCAACTCGGCCAGCAACTCTCACCTACTGCAGAGGATATGCAAGGAGTATGCCCGCTGCAACCCTCTCCGGTGAGTTTACAGCATAACCCAAGCTTTTCTACAGATCAAATTCAGAAACCGGAAATACCAATATCATCCCCCTGACAAGATCCAGTCGTGCCAAAGGAACCCACAATGGTTCCCCATCGTCAACTAACACTTGCACAAATCCATGCACAAAATACGCAGGTGCATAATATCATTCCTCAACTGTCCAACTTACTTCAAATTAAAAGCACACCCAGGGAACCCCTGGACGCGTCAAGTCCCCAGCACTTTGCATTTTCACCACCAGCAGCAATAATGACATCTCCACAAAAATCGCCCAAAAAATCTGATTCTAATGACCAGCTTTTAGCGGACCTGTCATTTCTTTTTCAAAGACGATCAAAACCCCGCCAATCACACGCCAAACCAAAAGCCTAACCAAGAAGAACCCACAGTAACCGGGGTCTGGCCTCAACTTCTTCAAACCTTCCAACAAACAGTTAACGTATTAAATTACTATTCGGATAAATTGGATGCGCAGGTCGATCTTTTGAATACCATAGCGCTGTTTACGGCAGGGATTGATAATAAACTCGATAAACTAAACAATTTAATACTAGGAGCGCAAGCCTCGACAAAGCTCATACAGTCGGTCTGTTGCTGCTCCCCAATCATTGATTCACTTTCCTCGCTTCCAGACTTCCTAACTAGTGTAATAAAAGAAGTCAAACAGCTGAAGGGAGGCAACTCACCCATAACACCCTGTTCGCAATTGCAAAAAATGCCAGACACGATCCAAGATGGTGCTAATCCGTGGTCTATTATAAACAAAGGTACCAAGTCAAGCGGGGGAACAGTTCTTTGTCCAAACCAGCCGAGCGAGCAGTCAAAATCAGGCCAACCTCAATCAGCATCAACGGGCCTTGACTCGATCAAAGCGATGACTGAAAACGCCGGGACCCCAAGTGGGTGCACAGTCTGCACGGACCATCAAGTGATAGGCCCAACGGCCTGTTTAGTGTCAAGTCAAAGTCAAAGATCGCTTTATTCGATTCCATAAAAACTATAAAAGCACTTGTAAAAAACATTAGGACGTTTAAGGTTAACATTTTGATTTAAGATAAACAATTTCAGTTCCACTACATCAATTCATTTTCAGACTATTTACAAAAAGTGCATAGTACCGTTCACAATTCATTAGCTCATTGAAGTTCTACATCTAATGATGAATTTTAAGAACTTTGTTACAGTAATGATGTTTTTTTCATCCTAGAGTAGGAGAATCCTAAAGAGCGCTGGTCTGCACTGCCTTAAACCCCAGTTCTTTAATAATAATAATAAAATTTGCAAAAAAGAACACGATGAATAGTAGACTGTGCAGAACGATCATCGCATGGGCAATTACTTCGAGTTTTACACCAATCATTTGTGTGAGGGAAGGTAACCATCCTAAAACAGAGGCCCAGTCTCAGCCGTGCCAATAACATTCTATCATAGCTACCCCACTCGGGGCCCAAATAAAGCTGTAGACCAGATTCCTGCAATAATGAAAGGTGATGAAGCACTGAAGCCTTCTTACCCTCAACATACCAGCGTTGATCGGCCAAGAAGGAGGTAAATTTTTCTTTGAGAGTCTTTTTGGAAATGGAAGTTATTAATAAGGGCGTGTGATAAAATTCTGGGTGCCCTATATTTGTTAAAAAATCCTGCACGTAGGAAAGCCACTTTATATTTTTTAACCCCACAAGCCTCATGCAATCTGTGATGATTGCCTTGTTAAGATCAGTTTCTGTGGAGGTCCATATTTTATACCAGAGCAGCACTGGACTGATCCTAATTAAATCAGTAATATAAATCAAATCAAGTTCCTTATGGCACGCATAGGTTGGGGTAGACCTAGGAACAGCTAACAAATATTTAAGAAATCCATTTTCCTTCACCTGTATTTCCTGGCAATCTGAGATACCCCAGATCCCAGCCCCATGTATGGCGTTCGATACGCACTTAGCTTTATAAATGTCAAGCAAAATGCGTACAGGCCTGCCCCCCAGCTTGTTTGCAAACTGCATTAATGCCCCAATGGCTCGCGAAAAAGCTAAACACCTGGTAGTAATGGCTGTAGTCCATGAACAATTACTATTAAAAACAACCCCCAAAAATGAAAAAGTGTTTGTCATTTCTATCTTTGACTGCTCTAAAAATGTGTAGCAAGAAACCTTCTTTTTTGATGAGCAGCACATAGTGTAGGTTTTCCCTATGTTTATTTTTAGGCCCCTAGAACCCATGTATGCTGAGAATCCAGTTAGCGCCTTCTGGAGACCTACTTGAGTTCTTGACATAATAACCGCATCATCTGCGTAAAGTAAAATAGGCGCCGCCGTGCCATCGATTTGAGGAAAGTCCACGGCCAGATGTGTTAAGTGATCTGCTACACTGTTAATATAAAGGTTAAAAAGAAAGGGCGCCAGGATGCATCCCTGGCGAACGCCCTTCATTATTGGGAACTTATCTGAGCATTCGCCTTTCTTACCGTAACGCACCTTCGCCCCTGCCCCTCTGTATAGTTCCATGATAAAATATCGAATGTTTGGATCCACTCCAAGCCGTGACAGGGTATCCCACAAGACATCGTGATTTAGACAGTCAAATGCTGAACTAAGATCAACAAATGTCATAAATAAGTTTCCCTTTTTTGCGGTCTTATATTTCCCTATCAACAATGCCAAGTTGAGTCCTTGTTCAATAGTACCAAGACCGGACTTAAACCCATATTGAAATTTAGATAAAATGCCTTTATCCTTAGCCCATCTCTGTAGTCTGTTTAATATAACTCGACCTGCCAACTTTATAAGGGAGTCAAGCAGTGAAATGGGCCTGAAGCATTTGGGATCATTACGTTCGCCCTTTTTAAGTATTGGCACTACTATCGCATCCTGCCAAGTGGACGGCAATCCAACTTTATTATAGCTGTTTAACACATTTGTCAGGAGCGGTGCCCATAAAGAGGTATTTTCCTTATAAATATCAATGGGAATCCCATCTGGTCCTGGGGCCAGTTCCACCTCTGCTAGGGAGAAAACTATTTCTAGGGGAAATAATTCATGGGAAGTAGACTCTAATGTTACGTGCTCATTTGTATTTGTCCTGCCTATTCTGACAGTGTCGTCTATTTTGTAGAGTTCAGTAAAATGCCTAACCCAGATCGTCTCCTCTATGGCGATCTCCATCACATCACAACTTCTGTCCACAAAGAAAGGAGCGTTTACTGCTCTCCAAAATGCAGTATTATCTCTCAGTGTATACGCCTTAAGTAGATCTCCCCATGCCGCCTCTTTCAGTTCTTTTTTGCGCTTTTCGAGGGCAAGTTTATAAATTGCTCTAGCAGACTTTATTTCTAGGGGGATTTTTGGCACTGCTTTTAAAGTTCTTTTAAGAAGGGCGTGCGCCTTACTACAAGCAGAATTAAACCAATCCTTCGCTTTGCGACTATCCCCCCCCCACCCGAGCAATCCCTGTTAATTTGCTACGGGCTTGTGCGCTAATGTTTTGGAAAGCTGCCGCGACCTCTACGAAATTTGGATTTTCCGCAAGGCAGATCATAAAATCTTGTAAATGCTCTGCTACCAAATTTTACAGAAAACCTAAAGGGTCAACCTTGCTCCATTTTATTGCATAGCCATTTGTTCGACTTAGGTATATCCCATGACTATGTAGATTTTCTATAACATTGGGTCTTTTGGCTCGTCCCACTACCCTGCTGAAAGTTGCGGAGATTGGAAAGTGATCGCTAAGAGCAATATTCTCTGTATTAAATGATCGGACATTACAATGATGACGTGTAGTGATCAACATGAAATCAATCACCGAGTTTGAGCCCCTCCCGATAAAAGTTGGTAAAAACTCAACCTGGGGGTTACAGAGCTCATTTACAAAACCAAAATCATAATCAAATAGCAAGCTATTCAATAGATTCCCAAATGGGGAGTGTTCAAAGTGAGTACAGGGATCTCCCTTCAAGTTAACCATGCCGCATATGTCATGATTACTAAGAGGACAAAGGTGACAATTGAAATCTCCTGTCACTAAAGTGCACCTACCCTCTTGTTCTGGGCCAGTTCCCCTACTCAGGTCTGCTTTTAGGTCGTCCATTATCCTAATCCGATCTTCCCCTGGAATGTTATTATAAAGGTTGATCAGATTGATATACTGGTTTCCTCCCGTCATGAGTGTTAATGTCTGATAAAAGTGATGATTGCCCTTATCAGGTGGACATTTAACTGACACATTTGCAGTGTTAGATATAAAAGTACATAATCCGCCTGAGGGCCTACCCCTGCTAGAATGCTGTGCTGGCGTAAAAAAGGTGCGAAAACCATTGAGATGTATCTCGGATCGTTCCCAGCATTCCTGTAGGCAAATTACATCGAAATTGTCTATGAATGCCAGGAAGTCAGGATCCTTCACTTTACTAGCCAGACCCGCTGTATTCCATGATAACAAGGCCAGTCTGTCCCCATGGTCATTCAATGGGGCGACAATTGTTGATACTAGACGGATTACGTCTCGGATACCATCCCGCTGGGATGACGTTACTAAGCCACCCCCTACAGGTTCTCCCACAACCTCCTTTACTACAACTGGGCAAGTATGACAAGTCATATTCAAAATGTTTACTTCACTATCATCATTTATGGGAATTGACCCTAATTCAGCGGTGCTGTCTGTTCCTATGTATGCCGGACCACGAGTGATATGGACCACACTTTCTCCCCCAACCTCCTGGACATCTAATACTACAGAACCACCATTTATAGACCCACCAAGCCCTCTTCCACCCCCCCTTAAAACTACAGGATCCATCCTCTCACCCTCTAATAAACTAGTAGGATTTAGCTGTCAGTCAACCATCTCCAGGCAACTGAATCTATTTGCAGTTTGGAAACCACCCCAATTTTCCCTGTAAGCTGGCTCCCTAGGGCGCTGCGCCCCCCACATCCCCCAATCTCCGCCCCGCCCACGATACCCTACTATATGCCAATTTCTATCAATGTCCCAATCACGTGTTGGTCCACTCCTAGGGGGATAAAAGAAGGAAAGTCGTCTAGTTGCAATTCCCTCATATCTATCCTGAGTGTTCCATGCGCAAACATGGTTAGCCGTGTGAGGATCCGCAAAATGAATCAGAACACAATCACCTTAAACCGATTTCCTCTCATGTCCCACCCATGTTACCCTGCGCACCGTCAAGATCCTGCTTGTCTGGTTAGGGGGTAAGGGCCGATTTGAGTTAAGCCAATGTTGGACCTTGTTTTTTAATGACCAGTTAGCTTCCTCGTCGGCTTCACCCAATTCAGGGACCCCCGTCATAACCACAACGTAGGGACTTGCCTCGGGGGGCAGGTTCACCGCTCTTCTCCTAAGTGAACCTCCATCGTTCTTATTCTTATTTACTTGCGTGGTATATACCCTGGGTGAAGTCTGCCCCTCTCGAGGGGGGGGTGGCACAGGTTTTAGTTTTTGCTGCAGCCGACTTCTCGGAGGCCAAGACCAACTTAGGTTTTGGGTTGATCACTAATGTTGGTGGTTTTTTGGTAGCCTGGTCGGCAGGTTTATTGGTGTTGGATTTGTTTCCCCCTATTTTTTTTAGCCCCCTGTGGGTTTTGTTTTTTGGGCACAGCGCACAGGTCGGCTAGCTGTTTTTCAATGTGGGCTAGTCTTATCTCAATGGGCCTAAGATATAGTTTGAAGAGTTCAGCTGTCCTAGGTAGGAGTGACATATTGACCTCGTTATCCCTGACACTAATCCTGTCCAGATTTTCCGGGGCCTCTGCATTCGCTCTACTCAAGGCCTCTTTGGAGGGGACATTACGAGAGGCATCATGATCTATATTCAGGATTAAAACAGAATCCCCACAAGTCTTTTTCAATTGTTTAGCCCTATCCCTTACTTTTTTTGGCTTGAGTTTTTTAGGGATAGCTCCCTCCTTCTTACCCTTCAGCTGGCTAGCACTCAGATCATCAGGTGAAGTAATAGCAGCAATGTCCGGAGTTTTTTCTAAGTCTGTACTTGATAGATGAGATACTGATAGATCTACCGTGCCAGGCAAACTCTGTATGTGAACATGTATATCGGCATGGGTTACTACTGGGGTTTCCAAAGGGACCACGCCCTTTGGTTTGTCGGGTGTTTTAGCTGTTGCAAAGTGGCCCATAGATGATCTTTTTGCCAGGGCAAGCTCTTGGGATACTCTGCGCTCCATTGATGACATTTTGTAGTGTAGTTCCTATATTCCCAATAGGCTCTGCGCATTGGAATAATATAAAAAGCAGTGTAGACGTAGGACTGAGGTCATCTAGGTCTCTACTGACTATATTAGACTTAAGGTTTGCCAGCTAGCTCAGAGGTCACTAGAAACTTTCTCGAATAAACGAGGAGGAGTTTAACCTCCCTGGATAGACAAGAAGGGATTCGCTTCTGACAACCATAAAACATGACCACTTTGCTCCCTCAGAATAAGAGTATATCTTTAGAGTCGTGTGAAAACAATAGACAGCTATTTCTCTCAGTCAGCAGTGCATACTTAGTTTCACCAGATTGCAGAGAATAGAGAGACGGGCGTTTTCAATAAAAGGTGTAATTTATTGAGCAGTCTTCTTTTTCATGCAAGAGAAATGAATTGCCACAATTGCAATACTCATAGTAAAGTAAAGTGCGTACAGTAAAAGGAGGATTATAAAATAATACTGTAAAAACATTGATATGGTTTCTTAGCCATATGATACTTTAAAATAGATAAAATATATACATACATATATACATTGACTAACGTACTCAACTGGTGCTTCTAAATACGCCTACCCCGGTGTACCTGACCTAAGCCTAATACGTGGGAAGGAGTAAGTAAGTAGCAGTTTAAATAAGTTGGTTTCACCAAGAATCTGACTCAAGAATTCTCGTTAAGGGTTTAGTCAGCTCCGTACCTTGGTAATAGAAAGCAGGAGGTCTGGTATCTCTCTCTCAGGACTCGATATCCCAGTAACCCGCAAGGGTATCTCGAAACACCGGAGCTGGATTTCTCGGCAGGAGAAAAGACAGCGTCTCTCTCAGTGCGTCAAAAGGGAGGGGTGGCGTCCGTGGGCTCTCGCATCAGCTGGGCTCTCGGGCAAGTAGATAGCCGCTCTGCTCCAAAACCACCGTGTGTTTGCTTAAGGCAACGTTGGTATATTTATACCTGAAAGGTGCCGGGTTTGACGTAAGGTTGGAAATAAGACGTCAATAACGATGTCACTAAGAACTGGCCGTTCTTACCGTGCTCACAGGAGTTCTAGGACAATCAAAACAAAAACAAAAGCAATGGGGATTTCCCAGGTTGCTGGAGGTTTGTTTTGTTTAGAGAACTCGTTGTGCTTTCTAGGTGTCTGGGGAAGTAGCCTTGCTTAATGTGGAATGCATGGGCTATGACTTAATATGGATATGATTCTTATGCCTTTATAAGGATATTATTTATTATAACCGTACAAGGGCATAAAATAGAAATATCAAATTAGGTTCCTAGATAGAAACACAATAATTTCTTGCTCTATGAAGGTGTTTGCCCTTATTATGAAGTTATCTAGAGTGCCTGTTTGTAGTGCCCCCCCGCTGCCGTTTTACTTCTGCTCCCTCAAGTGCACATAATTATCAAATATCGAACAAAAATATTAAAAGTGAAACCCAAATGACAATTAAACAATAATATATAATACGTGCACGTACGTTCAGTCCAACTAGGGCTCAGAAGTTAGAGGGGCTACAACGGGCCCGCCCTTGGCCCGGGCTTCGCCCGCGCTTCTCCCGCGCGCGGCCCGCGATTCGCGTGTGGGGGTGGAGCTAAGTAGTAGGAGGCGGGGCGGGAAGAGGCTCCAGCTGCAGCTAGTGTGAAACCGCTGAGGGTGCTGGACCTCGCAGTCCCGCGCCCGTCCTAATGCCCCAAAGCTGCTGCCAAAATGGTCCAAGGGCGTCCGTGGGCTGTGAAAATCAGGAGGTCAGTGTTCCCCTATCGCGTTGCAGCTTGCGAGCGGCCAGTGTAGTGACCTCGGCCCCCTCTAAATCGGAAGGGCTACCAGCCCCTCAACCTCCCTGTAGTAAGAGAGAGCGCAAAAGCCTGCGTAAACAGAGAAACAAAACAAGGGTAAAAGCAACTGCTGTCCACTCAGAATTTGTTCCCCTCTTTGAAATGGCGGCTAGTAAAAAAGCTCCAAGTGAGACAGTTACACCCCCCCCCCCCAAAAAAAAACAGCGCCAACAACCCTAAAGGGGATCCACCTGCATCCACCACCCAGCTAACCGCGGGGAGTTCCCATGATTCAACTGAACGTGCGGTGCGAATAGCAGTAGATGAGCCCAGCACTGTCATAGAAAAGCCAAGGATGAAAATCGACGAACTAAGCCTACCTGGGTCCATAGTGACCCAAGCAAAACCTAAACCAGTGTTAGCCTCAATTCTGACACAGGCGGATTCCATAATATCAAGAATGAACCTTACAAAAACAATTCATATTCAAAAAATAACTCGCCTTGAAAACAGTCAGCCTTTGTGGAATGCCTCCCATCGCCCGATGCAACAGGAGCAGGAACAAGACGCAGGTCTGTTACCTAATAAATTTAATAAGACGACCCTAAGTGTAAAAAATAACGAGAACAAAAACGATCCACCACATTTTTATATTCTACTGGCACCGGAATACAAATCAAAGGGCCGGCAAGACATCCTTAACAGGTCGAACATAATAAAAGTAGTGGACGGCATCCCGGGGCTCGCAGGCCTGGTTTTGGACGACATAGAATCCATCAAATTTCTTCCACCAAGAGGCACTCAACCATCTGAGGTTACCCTGGTGTGTCTCAAGTCGGCCAGCTGGGCAGGAGCTTTTTTGGACCGTAAGGCCACTCTGCGGGACTGGGGCATTCGAGTGTACCCATATTCTGCCCCAGGCTACCCCATTGCCTTATTAAACCAGCCAACCCCACCCTGTAAAGCCAGAATCACCAGACCAGAGGAACACTCCAGACCATACTCAATTTTAAAAAACGCGTCAGGACCCGAAGAACAGTATAAAACCCCTCCAACAGTGGTCTCTTACGTCGACACAAGGCGAGGATGGGAGTGGCTCCCAGCCATCCTGTCAACCAAAAGCGTAGAATGACCGCTCGAAGTGGAGCGCAGGGGCCCCAATCACAAAACCCAGGTAAAGTCAATCTCCCTAGTGGCCTCACCAACAACTGTGCTTAACCCACAAGTAGATTCCACCTTTTTAATGTGTTCCTGGAACATAAGCGGACTCCAGCAGAAACTCATGCACCCTGAAACCCTCTCCTTTCTATGCGAGCACGCAGTAATAGCCATGCAGGAAACCTGGGCATTACAAGGATGTCCCGTCATTGGCTTTACTGAGCTAAGGAAACCAGCACTCAGGGACAGCCGCTATGGTCACTCTAAAGGGGGCCTGCAATATACATATCAAACAACTAAAAAGGCTCAATTTTACGACTATCCATAGACGAAGACTGGCTACTTGGGGTCAAAATTAGCTCATGGAGGAATCAGAGCTCACTTTTCCTTCTAAACGTGTACATTAACCCAAGTACACGTACAAAAAAAGACCACCTGGCGCGTCTAACGGAAATTATGAGCGACATAGCCGTGGAATACCCCAGCGCAGACTGTATTGTCACGGGAGATTTTAACACTAACCTATTGCAGGGCAAATTATCAGACACTGAAGGGCCTTTTTTATTTCCGATCACAGAGGCCGTGACACAAACTAAACAGTCAAATCAAGCACACTGTGGACTGGGCGAACTCTGTGTTATGCGATTTTACAGTGCTGGTTACTTGGTAATCAACGGCAGGTCGGCGGGTGACACCCCTCCAAACTGTTCCTGGACAATTGGCAGTAAGCAATCTTACTTGGACTATACCATCTGCAATTCTGCCTTGTTTCACTGCCTGGCTAGCTTCCGTATTCATCCACGAATCGAAAGTGACTACAGGCCCCACGTCATATCCTTCAACATAAAACCAGTGAACCATAAACCTGCTCCTTTAACCCCTTCCACGCTGATGACGAGCTGGGCTCGTCATGGGGTAGCCTCCTCGCACGCTGATGACGAGCCCAGCTCGTCACGTAAAGTGCGTTTTCGCAAACCCCAGCGTGCAAGCGAAATTCTGCTAGCGCGCATGGTGTTAACCTGCCGGGGAATACACACGGAGAACCTAAAGCGTCTCAAGTGGAGTGAAGACATCAGCCCGAACATCCTACAAGAAAGTATGGACGTCATAAGAGGCGGAATCGACCAAGATGCCTAAATGATTGCGACCTGGTCGACGCTGTGCTCCCACCTGACCAACCATTTCCCAGCAAAACAGCAGGCCCAAAGGCCAACCCAGCGTCGCAAGTTTACACTGTCGATACAGACAAAGTTACTTAAGAAAGCCAGAAACAACGCCTTGCGGCTACTTGCAAAATACCCGGGGAACAGTGAATGCTTAAACCATTACCAAACCGCCCAAAAGTCCTTCAGACTGGCGATGATTAAAGTTAAACAGTCGCACGAAAACCAATTCTGGTGCAAACTGGTGTGGGAGAGTAAGAATAAAAACTCAAGAAAAATTTGGGCCTTAATCAACCGGACAAACCCGAGTACATCGAGTTTTGGATCAGCAAATATCCAAGAATCGGATTGGGCAACATTCCTCACTGACTACTTCAAGTCTCCAGAACATCCAGGACCAACAGGACACAGCCCCCCAAGATAGTCCGCTCGCACCCCAGTCAGACAGCATTTAAAAAGGCCATCAAAAAATGTGTGAGAATGAGATCACTCACCACAGATAAAGCACTTTTTGCGAAACGTAGTCACGCCTGGGCTCTCATAAACTCGTATAGACGGCTAGCCCCGCCATTTACCTGTCTTGTACGTATTCACTGTACCTAAAATGTAGCACTATTGCTATTAGGATGGGTGACTCGCGTTTTTTGCAAGATCTGCCTTCCTGGCGACGCACGGTGGAAGATCCAACATGTAGAGGGTGTGGTAAAACAGCTGAAACCCTGCTGCATGTGGTCTGCCTTTGCCCACTTTTTAATTTCCAACGCAGGTGCAAACTAAAAGCTGAATGGAACAGGCTAGGTGCCCGGACCTGTAGGCAAGCCATTATTGTGGCTTTAGATCCTGAAAATACAGCCCTAAATATAAGACTAGCAAATTTCATTCAGCAAGCATACCGTAATTTTAAGCAAATGAGGTCCCATTAAGCTTCCCCCTTACTCTTTTTAACCACTTAACCCACCTTACAACCTACTCCAAGGAGAACAATATGAAAAGAGCATGCGCAGTATCCCTAAAAATATTGGGTTGTTTCTATATGCAGGATGCTATTGACTGCGAGAGTAATATAAAAGGGGTGAAGAGTTTTGTACACTACGAGTTAACCAACTTTCCCTTTGGTTCACTATATATTTGTGTTTTTAAATCTTATTTTTAAATGTTATGGAACAAGGAGGCTCAAGATGTGGACGATCTCAACTTTTATTACGACTATCAATAATTGATCGCCTTTCTGTACTTATTTTAATATTTGGTACATAACGTGAACATTGCATTCTTCTTTTAAAGATATCTGTGTTATATCTAAATAAAGATATTGATTTGATTTCATATCTGTTTCTTTTAGCTTTTGGCGGATTGCCACTGATGCTGCTTCACTTCTAATGTTGGCTAATAGAATAGCCGAGATCTGTTTGAAATCTTTTAGCAGTTTCATACCAAGTTTCAAAGCAGGTTCAGATCCGTATTCATTTTGAATCTGTCTTAGGACGTCTGGTATTACCGCCATAGACGGAACACCATGTGTTTTTGTGTCGATTGAAGCAAAGACTGTACCCCAAGTGTGACAGTCCTCCACATGTGGTGCTATCCCCATTGGTAAGCAGATTGTCAGAATTCTGTGTTTCTCATGAGGTGCACTATCAGGGAATACAGCCTCAATTTGAGTAATTTTCTGAGCTAACCAGAACGGAATTTGATCCCTCTTTGCGGGCAATTTACCAATGACTGATTGTATAGTCTGTGGTGTAATTTTGTTTGTGTTCCCCTGGTGAGGGGTGTGCTGTGGAATCCTTACAGCAGCCTGGACTGTTAAAGTCCTCATGACATATTGAACCAATTGTCTATGTATTTTAATTAGATCTTTCAGCTGAGCTAACAGTTCTGGACCTGTCATTTTTTCAATGTCAGGATGTGGTGTATAGCTGGCTAGTACCGGCCATGTTGCTCCTGGTCTACCTAGTGGACCGAGCCTGGTAATGTGATTTTGAATTTGTCTTTAAACCAGAGCTGATGCTCTTTGTAAGTTAATGGCATTTCAACGTCCTCGTAAGGAACGTATTCCGCTGGAGGTTCCTCTACTTTGTAGTAGTGGAACTCATCTGTTACTGCATTTGCTGCAGGAAACTGAATCCATAAATAGAATACCTCTGTCTGCCGATATTCATGTGCCTCTTACCACCTCTCGATGATACTCCATTATTTATTAGTTTGTAAGTTATGGTTTTTCTTACATTTACCGGGATCAATATAGCATCCGGGTTATTTTGTTGGAGACCTGTGCTGCTCTATCCAAATCCTCGTCACTAGCCGACATTTTTGTCGGCCAAACGTTTGCAGAGCAAGTTTCAAGGAAACAAAGATTAGGTATACAATATTTTGGAACACTGTATCCTTCAGTGTTGAACAAACCAAAAACTAATACATAGGATTTTCGTCATACTCAGTTTTGGCAGATATTATATCCTTTCACCCACTCCAGACGTATTGGAGTATTTTACGGGAAAAAGGGGTCTGTGTGAAAAGCACGACTGAGTTATTCTAGTATCTAGCGTTAAATTATCGCCTTACCAAACGTTGGGCGCCATGTAGTGTAGTTCCTATATTCCCAATAGGCTCTGCGCATTGGAATAACATATACTATAGTTTAGATGTAGGACTGAGGTCGACTAGGTCTCTATCGAATATATTAGACTTAATTGTGAGTGCTAGCTAGCTCAGAGGCCACTAGACACTTTCTCGAATAAACAAGAAGGGATTAGTTTCTGACAACCGCATAAACATGACAACTTTGTTTCCCAAGAATAAGAAATCAGTCTCTAGAGTCGCGGAAACAATAGATAATTATTTCACTCAGTCAATCGTGCATGCTTCGTTTCACCAGAGGTGCAGGGAAAATAGAGAGACGGGCGTTTTCAATAAAGGTAATTATTGAACAGTCTTCTTTCTCAAGCACAAGAAATGAACTGCTACAATCGTAATACTGGTTATAAATTACACTGCATATAATACGAAGAGTATTATAAAGTAGTACTGTAAAAGCATGGTATGGTTTCTAAGCCATATAAAATAACATAAAATACATACATTAATAAATAGTGACTAAAAGTACTCAACTGGTGCTTTTAAAATACGCCTACCCCGGTGTACCTAACCTAGGTCTAGTACAAGGGAAGACGTAAGTGAGGTGTAGCTTAGTTTCAGTATTCTTTTTGCCAAGAATCTATTCCAAGAATTCTCTAAGGGTCTACTCAGCTCCGTACCTTGGTTTAGAATGAAGGAGATCTTGTATCTCTCTCTCAGGACTCGATTTCCCAGCAACCCACAAGGGTGGCCTGGAAACACTGTAGCTGGATTTCTCGGCCAGAGAAAAGACAGCGTCTCTCAGTGCGCTGCTGGAGGGTCGGCTTCCTTCGGCACTTGCTGCGGCGTGATGCGTCGGGCAAGTAAATAGTCGAACTGCTCCAAACCACTGTGTGTTTGTCTGGGCGAATGTGGGCATATTTATACCTTGAAGGTGCCGAGTTTGACGTACGATTGGACATAATAAAGTCATCAAAGACTCTGTTCTTTTAAAACTCCATGATTTCTCAGATAAATTAGTATTCAAGCAAGGGGAAGTCCCTAGTTGCTGAAGGCGGGTTTTCGCAAGAAATCATTGTGGATTCTCGAAACTAGTGGAAGTAGCCATGCCGTATTTTGGCTGCATAGGCTAAGTCTAAATATGAATATGATTTCTATGCCTATATAAGGATAGAGTAATTTATACCTATATATGAGCATGAATTGGGAAAATTACACGAGGGTCCTAGAGTCATATACAACACAAGGATAGAGCCCTTGGTATGAGTTTGTTTATTGCAGTGTTGGGTGAGATCGTTCGCTTCCAGAAGGGTGGATAGGGCTTTTACTGTTGGATCATCGGCATTGTTCAAGTGCAGATTCATGTCTCCTAGTAGAACGTCTGCGCTGCCTTTAAGGTAGTTTTGCGTTAATAGGTTTGTTTAGTCCTCAAAGATTAGGCATTTTTCACCAGGAGGGTGATAGATGACATGAATCTTGATAGAGTTGGGGCCTTTGGACGAGAGTTGAACTCCTACATATTCAAAGGTTGGGTATTTCGTGTTGAGGAATGGAGTTAAGCACAGATAGTTTTTGTGTATGATGGTTAATCCACGGCCAATACTATCCTAGCGGTCGTACGGATGATTGAGAAGCCCTGTGGGTTGAGAAAAATTGATGAAAGAGGATGAGTGGTCGTTCTGCCGGGCTACAGTTGGAAAGCAGAAGTCAATTTTGTGTCCTAGGATGGTTTCGGCTATTTGAGTGGCATGCTTGACTGCTGACTGACAGTTTAATAGCATGCAGCAACGTGTAGGTAGTTATCTTGGGCCAGGCTGACAGGGTTGGATGGTAGTTAGTTGGATAGGACGCCTGGGAGGGCGAGTGATGTTCAGGGTTCTACTCGTGCCAAGGATAACCGGGATCTTGCGGCGGCAAGGCTTGCTCTGGGCATTGTCATACGTGTTGCTCAGCATTTCAGCTTCCTGTTGCGTGATTTCAGTCGTGGTGCATCTATGATTGAGTTGGTGATGGATATTAAAGATAGTTTGTCTAGGGGTAAAGGATAGAGGATTAGAGTGTATGTTTGTCCCAGGATCAGTGTTCGCTATAGATGCGTGAAGCTGGGGCCAGAATTAGTTAATCTTTGCGTTCTTACGTAGTGAGTGACGAGATTTGATCCAGAATAGTGTTGATTGTGAGTTCAAGCTGGGCTGTTCTAGGGATCAGTTGAGTGGCGGTTGGGTCAGTGGTAGGAAGTGGAGTGTGATGCAGCTCAGCAGAGTTTGGGGCGGAGGCTAATGAAGGAGCGGCTCGTGCAGGTAAAAGCGGTGGGGCCAGGTGGGGGGGATTCAATAGACGACAAAGAGGGGGAAATTATTTATTTAATTTTCCCTTGTCATCGTCTGTCGCATTCCCCTGGCCCCCCACTGCTCTTACCTGCACAGGCTGCTCCTGGGCTAATGTAGTATCCAGCCTGCTGTGGTTGGAGGACTGAGAGGATTCCTGTGGAATAGATAAGTCAAGCTGGGCAGTGGAGGTGAGCCATGCCGAGGGGGCAAGTAGTTTTGGTATTGAAACAGAAGCTTAAGTGCTTCTTCAGGTGATCAGAGAGGCTGTAGGGGAGGTAGAGGTGGGGGCAGTGCGAGGGGGTTTGGGAGTAGAAGGTTCGGCTAGTAGATGAGTGCGTGCATGGGAGAGAGTGGAGGGGTGGTGGTGGGAGCGAATGGCATGGTGGCGCAGAGAGCCGGAAAGTGGAAAATAGATAATTTTGTTCAGTGGCTTGGATTAGGATGTTCCAATTTCTGTATATAGTTATGGACAGATCTCCGCTAAATTTCTGGGATAGGGATATAGTTTGTTTAGATCCATAAGGGACATTGGTAGCATTAGTTACATGAAGGTGTTGAATGACGTTTTCTCTCCTTTTGGCGGGGTTCGTAGTGCAGAAGATTAATCCATTGTAAGACTTGCGTGTGTTGGATTGTAGAAGATGTCTGGTATTAGTGTCTCTAGGTGTTCTTTCAGGATTTTCTGTGTGTACTTCTTAGCAGCATGTTTGGAGAGGTTTTGCGGAAACGAGTTGAGGGCGTATCTTTCCACGCTCCCGAAGTTGAAGTGATACTCAAAAGTTGTTTCTGGGGATAACCAAAGTTAGACTTCAGGAGAAGCATTCAGAGGTGTGCATAGTGGTCAAGAGGCGGTGTCCGACAGCTAAGATAGCCGCCTGATTGTAACATTGGGCCCTTTCAATGGACGGTTGGTGGGCACTTCTTTGGAAGAGTGGGATGCGAGTGTCAGAGGCGTGTGAAAAAGGTCATCAAGGCGATCTGGTAGGATCCCTTAGAGGAAAAGTGGGCCTTGAATGCCGAAAAGCGCCAGTGGGCCTGTTGATGTCACTGGGTTCTTAGTGGCCATGGTATCTAGGAGCTGGAGGTTGTGATGGAGTTTATTGGTCAGTCTGCAGAAACATCCTTTATATTCGAGGGCATATATATAAGTTATACACCCACATCATAGGTAGTATATCACTATCAGCATAGACTAGTAGACATCACAAAGGATGGGTCACTGCTATAGGCACGTGGTAGGATAGGAAGCAGCATCAACTTGAGATGACAGTATATGCACGAGATAATATTGGAATAAGATGGGCAAAACAATCCCCATGTAGGCTTAGAAAAACAGTGTAGATATAAAGACACAGTATACTCGCAAGATAACATCTTGCACTTTAGCATTGTGGAACTTCATTGAGAGTTTTAACGGTGAGATATGTTAGGAGGGGTCTCTAGGTGTCATTGATGTAAATTGTCTGACACTATAATTTTGTGGGAATTTGTTGAGAGTTGTTTTTACTGGCATGAAGTAATAGAAGGGACAGTAGGTGGCACTGGGACCTCATTTATTCTTTTGCGGTCTGGAGTCCATAATTTATACCTGACACCCACTAGTAGTAGTTTCTAGAGGCTTCCACCGCCATGACGTGTCAGGCATCTGATTCCTCCTTGCCTTGGGTCCAGTTTGTCTGGAGTCACAAAAGACCAGTGATAACTGCTTTGTGCGAGCGCTGATGCAGAGCCTTTGTGATGTGCAACTGTGATAAGTGACAGCTGCTCCCCCTCGTTAAGTCAAAGAGGCCTATCCTGCCAGCACCTCGCTTCCAAATGAGCAGAGGAATACCGAAGCACTCAGCGAAGTCCAATGGCCATGCCTTGTGGCTCGTAAAGAAGTACTGCAAGATCAGAGATGTTTGTTGTGATTTATTGTTTCCACAATTATTCACCTTTCTTGCGCCTGAGACGTAAAATCCATTACAGACAGGCAGACGTCAAGTGTTTCGTCATAGAGACTTTTTCAAAGCTGCAAGAGGATATAGAAAGTATCTTACACAACTGTAACAATGACATAGGGATAAGAAATGCAGCAGTTAAGTCACCACCACCAGATAGAACAAGAAGAACCCCATTGTGATCCTGAAGGATACCCTGTGAAGAGCCAAGTGCATCGGGTGAAATCCTAAAACAGATTGTGCCTGATAATCTGGCCATGCTAAGTTATTGCAACTTGCTGTAAAATCATACTACTCCCCGGATAAAGTCATTGTTAGCCAAAACAACAGTAATCAATTCTATTAGCATTTCACAATGCTCAAGTAGAGTGGCGTCTCCGATTTCCAAAAAATGCTGTATGGCGGCAATCCCCCAGATTTGGGGATACTAGTATATAATGCGCAGAAGTCCAAGGTAACCAGTATGTTGCTGTCAGTCTACTCAATTTTTTTTTTATTGCTTCATCAACCCTACCCTCCTGCATACACCAGAAGCTAGGCCACAAACAATGCCCTCTCCTTTCGCTGCTTCAGCCGTGCCGTTTAAGGTTTATTTTGTAACTTTAAAGCTGAGTGCAGCTCTCGCTCTTCCCTAGACTCCACCCACTTTTCATCTGTGTTGGACTTGGCCCTTTAAGCAGGTTGCCCCCTGAACTTTTTGCCTTAAGCTCTGATATGGTGGTAGTGATTTTAGACCTCTGGGCACTTTAGCACTGTGGCCCAGTGTAGAGTGCCTGCGCTCTCTGAGAGCTGTGGTGAGATTGGCATGCCCTCCCACAGGAATGCATGGGGGATATGTGTGTCCATGGTAA
Organism: Lissotriton vulgaris; assembly: GCF_964263255.1. Lineage (NCBI taxonomy): Eukaryota > Metazoa > Chordata > Amphibia > Caudata > Salamandridae > Lissotriton > Lissotriton vulgaris. Next base: position 354,704,541 of record NC_141686.1, on the reverse strand, counting down.
TTCCTGGTATGAGAGGAGTGCAGGGTCGAGTTTAGTATGAATGAAGAATTAATTCTGCGCAATGGTGTGCACATATTTATAGTGACTGGGGGAGAAATGCCACTTTTAGAAGTTGGCATTGCTGTGTGTCTGCCTGCCTGATGTGAATTGCATGTCTGGCTTGTGAGTGACAGGGGCTGGATGGTGTGGGTGGCTCCAGGAGACAGGGTGAGTCAGCCCAGTGATGAATAGAGAGATCTGCATTCAGATGGGAGGGAGGAGTTGCACCTGGGACCTGAATAGGTCTGTGCCTTCCCTCCACAATGCTGGCTCTGCCCCCTGTGGTGCGTCTGATAACTGAGCCCCCACCTAACAATAGGGAAGAGGAGCCTGGTAAACAGAGTGCTCCAAAACCAATTGCATCTGGTTTCCCAAGCCCAATGCTGTAACACAAATTAAATTGTCCTATAAATGTAGGGGCTGTGACCCCATGAAAGTGTTGTGCTTGTTCTTACTTTGGGAGGACACTCTGCCAGGAGGAACCGCCGTGGGACCCAGCTGCTGTTTCCTGGGGGTCCCTGCGTGCTGGCCTGCCTGACTTTGCTGGGGTCTCCCCAGCACCAAGGACTCTCTTATTTCTGCCTTTTTGAGGACTTTTGTGGCCTAGTGCCTCGTGAGCGCTGAATTTGGGTCGCCTAAAGGGAGAGGAGCAGGCCCTGCTGCAGCGCGTGTCTGCTAGGGAATCCTGGCGTGTGGGATTTCCCCTGAGCTCCTTATTGAAGCAGTAGCCCCCCTTGCATATGTGTGTGCTACTGGCGGGTGCCCACCACGCAATCATCTTTATTGAAAGAATGGGTGCCCACCACGCATTGCCACTGTTTCCACGTATTAGTATTTTTAAAAAAACAAAACAATGCGGAGCCCACACCGCCGGTTCTGAGCCCCCTCGCCCCTCGTGAGGCCGCTGCCGAGAACATATAGGATCTACAAGAGGGGCCGCAGTGCTGCCCTCGGCGACCTTGAAGCCAGGCAGAGCGGTCTGGTTGTGGGCGGGGTGCTCCTCAAGACGCCGGAAGCAGACGGAAGCCTACCTCACGCTTCTGTTGAAAAAGGAGATAGGAAGCAGACGGAAGCCTACCCCGCGCTCCTTGGACCAAAAGGAGAGAGAGACTGCCCGACCATGTGAGGTGGGGCCCAGACGTGGGAGAGAGACGAGGCACGTTGTCGGTGCCTGCCCCCACCCACCGGGACCCCGAGAAATATGCCAGTGCGCCCCCAGTGAGTGAGTGGGGGCTGAATGCACCTCAGTGTTGGTGCCGCTTGAAGCCCATTGTCGGTGCTTTTGGCATTTTCTCAGCTGTGCCACAGGTGCGGGCAGCTGCAACGTTTTGGGCCCTTCTCCAGTCTAATCTCCAACGAGAGGCCTGTGCTCTTCCCTGTGTTGGCAACATTTTGTTACAGTTGCCCCGCGTGACAGTGGGCAACTGCAAAATTTGGGGCAGGGTTTATTTTCAGAGTCCCAGGGCGAGACTCCCATGTGCACTGTGCCTGTCCTCATTGCTTGTGGGAAATTGTTTTGGGCGACAGAGGCACAGTGAGTGCCAGGACTGCCAGTGCATTCCCACAGCTGCCCTGCGAAGCTCAGGCAGCTGCAACTTTTGGCCCATTTATTTTGTTAGAGTCCCAGTGGGGGACAGAGGGTGCCAGTGCCCATCTTTTTGGATTTCACAGCTGCCCAGCAAGTAGAGGGCAGCTGCCACATTTAGGCCAGCAATTCCTTTGGGGGCATTTCTGCATGAGGTAGGAGTGAGATGCACTTCTCTGCCCAGCGCAATTGCACACTGCGAATTCCACTGCATTGGCAGAGCCCTGACATTTGGGACATAAGGCATTTGAGCCCCTTAGAAGGCCAGTTGGCCAGGGGGACCAATAGGTTTGAGGGCGGAGGCCCTAAAGTGATTTAGGAGTATGAGATCTATCCTAACGTGTTTATGCCTAAGGAGATAGTGTAATGTGTATATGCCCAAAGTGATGCAGACATAATGTGTTTATTACAGGTGATAATGCTGAGGTCATTATGGTACAAGTAGTTACTGGTTGTTTCATTACTTGTGTTTTACTTACATGTTCTGGTGGTTATGACCAGGGCCTGATTGGCCTGGTCCTGTATATATTTCCCTGTGAATATTGCCTAGTGCCAGTTGGCACAGTGTATATTATGTGTTTATGTTTCTAATGTGTTTCTGACAATACAAAGGCTAATTTTCATATAACCTTGTGTGGAGTTCCTTTTGTGTTGTGCCTAGTGTGTTGCTGCTGTGTGTGTGTGTATTGTGCAAACGCTTTACACATTGCCTCTGGGATCAGCCTTACTGCTCGTGCCAAGCTACCAAGGGGGTGAGCAGGGGTTATCCTTGGCGTGTAACTCCCTTTCCCCGACTAGAATGGTGGTCTCTGCCTGGCTTTGGTGCAAGCCTTAGCCAACCAGAGATCCTGTTTCTAACATTGGTGGTCAGCGGTGAGGATAGGACATGTGTTTGCGCAGTACCAGAGCGACAACTGGTTGCACTATTGTTTCCGAGTTTTATTTGATTTTTTTCTTTTAAAAGTGTCATTTTTGAATTACGTACTCCTGTTGCAGCTATTGCACCTAGATCTCCTGTGTTGCACGTGTCTGAGCGTCCTGCCAAATTGGAGTCTGCATTTAATTTCTATGGTCTGTTTAGATACAGTATGTGGGAGTTGGTGGGGTTCTGTGAGGAGAGAGACATAGCAGTGAGTGGGTCAGACACCACGTCAAAACTTTTGGAAAACCTGATCCAACGGCAAAAGGACGAATGGGAACGTGAGCGCAATGAGGAGATGAGGGCCCTGGTCGCAAGCCAAGAGGGTGGTGGGTCTGAGGGGGCCCTGTGGAGTTTGAAGGGGAGGAAGAAAATGGCAGGACCGCCACGCTAGTAGATAGTGAGGACCCCATAGATAGGGAGTCTCTAGCTGCGTCCAGTGTCGGGGGCAGTGCCCCATCCCTTTCCCTATCCCCAGAGGAGTGGGTAGATAAGAGGGAAGAACGGGAGCATCAGCTGGCTTTGAAGAAGCTCAGGTTAGAGCATGCCAAGGAGATAGCGCAGCTGAGGGTGGAGGAGAAAAAGCTAGAGAACAAAAGGGTCTTAGTGCAGGAGAAGATGGCTGAGAGGGCCTTCGCCAGGGAGAAATTAGCTCTGGAGGGTAGATTATCCCCTGAGTGCAGTTGTGGTTTTCTGGATTCACCAGCGAGGGTGGGGTCCAGTGGAGGCAGCAATATGGAGTCCAGTGCAGGAAGTCCCATCCCTAGTTCCCAAAGTATGGTACCTTGTTCCCAAGAAGAGGAGTACAGGTTGAAGTCCAGTGGCAGTAAGAAACTGTTTCACCAGTCTTGGGGGGAGTTTGCGGATGAATGTTTTGTTGCACTGGTTGATTGGGTGATGGTTAACCTGGAACATGATTTTGAGGGACTGATCAATATGATTATCAAAGAGCACATGCTCAGTCGTTGTTTGCTGGGGTTGTGCCAACACCAATTGGAGTGAGAGTCCTTTAATCCTTGGGAACTTGCTCAGGAGGCACACTTCTGGGTAAGTGCCCGAAGTTCTGCCAAGGTCTTAGAGAGTGATTCCAAAAGTAGTGGCTTGAGTATCTTCCCGTCCTGTGTGGGGGAAGAGGTTCAGTGTAGCCCAGCTAGGTCCCAGAGTAGTGGGAGGGGTGTAGGGGATCACGTCCTGTCTCAGTGGAGTAGGAGTGAGTGTGGGACTGTGTGTCCCCAGGTGCCCGAAACCCAGTCTCAGGGCCTGGAGGGTTCCCTAAAGGGAACACCAGGTTGAGGGCCTAGGCTGTACTAGGAATCCATTTGAGGGGGATCTCCTAGTGTTAGGAGACCCTAGAACGTCGGTAAATGGAGCTCCAGTGGTTCTGGTGTCTGGCAGTCCCGCTCCAGTTGGGAGGGTGCAGAAGTCTGGATTGAGGGGTGAGAGGGGGATGTGTTCTCCAGTGGAAGAACCAGTGGGTCAGGGGCCAGTCAAAAGGGCTGAGTAACCGATGAATGGCAATGGTGACACCACTACTGTCCTGGGGGACCTTCACATGCTGTCAGATGAACAGGGGTCGGGAGATCTGTGCCAGGCAGAGTTTCACATGACACATGAGTCATGTCTTACCTTCATGGGGTTGAGGCTGTGTGCACCCCCAGAAGTCCTTGCGTACACAAGTGTTCAACCGCAGGGGTTGGTCCCTGGGTTGGGAGAACAGGTTCAGGATCTGCCTGACCTGGAGGGAGGGACATCTGTACCCAGTGTCCTGACCAGTTTGGCTTCCAGGGCTACCGCTCCAGTTGGGAGGGTGCAGAACTCTGGAAGGGGGGTGCAGAGGGAGGGAGCCCTCACCTCTGACCCCGGTGCAACCTGAGGGTTTAGACCCTAGGTTGGGAGACCAGTTGCTGGAGAGAGTTCCTGAACTGGCGGGAGAGTTGTGTTCTAAGGGTACCTCTCAAAGGAGCAGAGTGCGGAACCCTAGGAGGAGAGGTAGGGGGAGGAGAGCCTCGCCCGTGACTTCTAGTCAGCCTGAGGGTGCGGACCCTAAGCTGGAGGATCAGTGGCAGTCTAGAACTGCCCTGATGAGGAGAAGAGTGGAGAATGGTTACTATGTGCCAGGGGTATCTACCCCCACTCTGTGGATGGGCAAGGACCAGTGGCATCTGGGTGGTCTAGGGCCTGGTCCTGGCCGCGGACAGCTGTGGAGTACCAGTGGGGTAGCCTAGTTGGTCCTGAAAGCTTTTACAAAGGGTACCACATGGGTTCACAGTGGCGTAGAACAGGTTGGTGTCCTAAGGCTAACTGAAACAAATTTGATCCTTCATGAGTGACTTCGAAGGTATATCATCGGTAAGCACGTAAGCGCTGGAGAGATGAGATAAAGGCAGGCGTAGAATGTTGAGTTCTGACGTACACGTAGTGTAATCAAGACGTGTTCAACTACTATCCATGTGTGGCTTGGTTATTGGCGAGTCCTTGGGCTGGAAGGAAGCTATAACTGGTGACCAGATAGGGGAGACAAAGCACGTACACTGAAAGCGCTCTTCCAGAGAGTTTGCCGTGGACCAACACACTGCTCGTGCGTGCCACGTGTGCCTCAGTTTAAGTGCAGAATCGATGCTGGCACTGGTGGAGTCTCAGCGCAATGCCAGCCCGCTTAAAATGCTTAAAGATAATGACAGCGATACTGAAAGTCTACATGTCGCTGGACAGGAACTGAATGAAACAGCTTCTAATGGAATATATGGCGCCAATACGCAAATTAATACTACTATGTAAGAAAACTAAAGGTGGACAAGGAAAGCACATAGAAATAGTTCAGTACACATTACACTGAAATTCATATGCTGTGAAGCAGAGATTAACCAGGTGTTTGTGAAGAAACATTTCAGCACAAAATCGACCAGTGTTATCTGCTTTCATGTACTTGTAGTGTACAAAGATTTATCTCCTTCTCTAAACCATCAACAAATCATCGTCTCACAACATGCTGGAGAGCAGTCCCAGAAAGAGGATCGGAGTTGGGTTTGCCGAGTTTCCCCAGACGAAGCCGCCCACCACCAAAGCTGCTGCATAAGGGGCCCAAAACAACTCCTTAGACAGCCATAACATACAGAGCTCCGATGGAGAGCCAGGACGAGATCCAAGCTCCAAAAGTCATTGAGGCTGACCTCGAAGCCAGCACATCACGAGGCGCTAGAGACGCTCTGTCTGATCAAGTTCCACAGGGAGTGCCTGCGAGACCACTACTGTCCTTCAATGTATACACGGCTGCTGCATTCTTAAAACCGCCAACTGCGTTTGATATTGCAAAAAAACAGAATATTGGCGATAGATGGATGGATAGAGACTTTTGAAGAGTTCATAGATGCAATAGATGGAAAGAATTATAACGTGCTCAACCACAAAAAAAACCCTGCAACTATCATGTTTTGAAGAGTCATGACAACCAAGCTTTCCAAATGGGAAGGGCTGGGTGTGACAGGGGATACATCTGCATTCATCCCAAGTCTTCTTGGGCTGGGGGAGAGGTGATTCACACTTTCATTTGAATAGGTTGTGTCCTGCCCTCACTCAAAAAGCTGATTTATCCCCTACAGATCGTCCGGAGCCAGGAATGGGCTGCAAGGGACTGTTGCACACTTCTGAGGGTTCATTTGAAGTCACCCGTTCATCAAAGACATTTTTGAGTATATGTACTGGAGCTCTGATCCCATGTTTTTAGACGCTGCTTGGGACTTGTAGTCAGACACTGTTGGCTCTACAAACTGCTCATTGCCATGAGGACTGCTGTGCTGCCAGGAACAACTACCATTACGACTACCTGCCTTGTTGTGTTGACCTGCTGCTGCTGGGCTGCAGAAGGGACTGCCAATTTGCAACCTAACTGTATTTGCTGTCTGCTCCCTGCCACCTCATTTATTATATATATTTTTTAAAACCTTTATTATATCTTTCAGCAAAAATTACAGAAGTAGCCCTACAACCACAGGGGCCGGTCACCACATGTAGGCGATACGTATCAGAAGTTCCAATAACACAGCTCTTCAGCCGGCAACCCTGAGGTCCGGCAGCGGTAAAGGATATACGGTGCATTGAAAATAGTACAGATCGAAGGATAGTCATAAGGTTTCATTTTGAATTTAACCCCCCCTGACCCCCCAGAGACAAGATAAAGAAGAAGATACAGGATATATCCGGAGCCACACATTCGAAGATATAAGAAAGGCAGGTAGGTGCAAGAAGGTAGTCGCGGACCAAGTTAAAGAAACAGTAAAGACGCAAGCGCTAGTAAGCTCAATGAGGGTGAAGAACAAAACAACCGATCTCTCATCGTAGCCGCCCACCCCAGACCCCGCCCACTCTTATACTTCAGGATGAAACCGAAAGTACTGCTACCGGACACTGCAAGAAGAAAAAAAGGGGCCATAGAACAAAACAAAGGCAAAATAACAAACCCCCCACTCACCCTCCACCCTGCACCCCTGCAATGGCTACGGCCTACCCCACTAGCAGCGTGCCTGTCGCCCAGATGAATACCCTAAAAAGAGAGAGAAGAAAGAAAAAGGGGCCATAGAACAAAACAAAGGCAATATAACAACCCCCCCCCCACCCTGCACCCCTGCAGTGGCTACGGCCTAACCCACTACCCGCGTGCCTGTCGCCCAGAAACATCCCTAAAAGAAAGGAGAAGCGGAGGAGGAGAGATAAAAACACACTCCCGGACTCCCTTACCCCCCACCAGATGCGACCACCCCGAACAGAATGCAGCGAAATATACAATCAATCCGGGGAGGTATGATACACACCACCCGACTCCCGTACATTACAGGTCACAATCCCAGCAGCAAATTAAATTATTGTGCCGAACCCTAAAAAACACAAGCTAATCCTGGCCGGTACGATTCTTCACTAGAGCACTTATAACCCAGATCACAACAACAGTGAGCGAAGCAGAGCTTTCATAAAAGTTCAAGTCAGTACGAGCGAATCGAAGAAAGGATAAAAGTTCACGGTATCCACAGAACAAGCGAGGAAAAGCGTGGAAGGATAATGAAACTCTCCGATAGTCACTGGTGACCTTGTTGAGGCACTCAAGGTTGTCCATAGCGATGTTAAGCGGGATATGGCTCAAGCAGGGGAAGCTAACAATGTTCACGGGCGCGCGATCTGTCCTGAAGGGATCAGCAGCGCACACGGAATCCGGCTTCCGCACAGGGTCCTCAAAGTTGAGCATACAATGTTCCATGGGTAGTACAGCTGGCTGAGATGATGCTGAGAAGTGGCCGTCCGGTCTCCGGCAGAGATTGTCCACTGTTGCCGACAGTGCCTGGCAGGTGGCGATGATCTGTGAGTGGAGCGCTCCAATGGCCGCCATTACGGGATACAGCGATGGTGTTCCTTCTATCCCCTCCATCTCCTCTCGCGTAGCGACTGAGCAGGATATGAACCCCGGAGGTCGACTACTCCGAGGTAGCAGGCACAACCGCAGCAGGCAACAACAATGGGAGAGTCACGTTGCAGCGTCTGCGTTGTAGACAGGATACTAAATCGCCGTTAAAAACAAGTAAAGTGTCTCCGTTCGGGAGACCGGACGAAGCCCAAAGTCCACAGCCGATGTTGTTCAACTCCAGCCCGGATGGGTTGGAGATCGAGGCCCCGGCTTCCACGCTGAGTTAGGCCGAGAATGAGATACGGCATATCTTCGTCACCCGATGAGTTAAAAAGTTTGGGATTGCACCTTCAGAGTCAGTAACGCCTCATGTACACGGGAGTCCGGTGTGAAAACAGGATAACTTGCAGGATATACGAGCTGCTGGCGGAGGTCGGCGGAGCCGGGAGCTTATGCGGCCATCTTGTGTAGCGTTCTAATCTAGGACCCTGATCGATACTGTGACCTTATGCCCCTTTTCGGCTATAAATCCATTTATTCCCTATATTGGCATAACCGTTCAAGTGCAATATTCAGAAACTCGTCTCTGGCCTCACACGAACAGAGCCACATTCCAGAATAGCTTTCTCTGCAACCAATTAGTGCAATGACATAGCAGAAGTTACTATCTGAGATTCCTAGATTAACACTCCGAGTTCTTCAACAAGATAAAAACTCAGCAACCTGGAAATCCCCGCTTGCTGTGTTTTGATTAGTAATAGAACTCTAATGAGCACTGATAGACGATCACTTCCTAGTGACATCTTTATTGACGTCTTATGTCCAAAAACGTACGTCAAACAAGGCACCTTTCTGGTATAAATATTACCAACGTTGCCTTAAGCAAACGCTGCTGTCTCGTTGCTGTTTCGCTGAAGCTGATGCTGCCAGCTATCTCGCTGCTGCTGAAGAAGCTGTCATGCTGATGATACCATAGCTGCTATCGCTACTGCTATCGCTGCTAACTAGCGAACGATGATGTGGTGAACTTAGGAGCTGAACAGCCGTACCCTGCAAAGAGCCCAGCAAATGCAAGCTGCCCGCGGACGCTGCCCCTCCTCCTCCTCGACGTGCTGAAGAAGAGACGCTGTCTTTCTCCTGCAGAGAAATCCAGCTCCGGCGTTTCTGGTCTACCCTTGCGGGTGACTGGGATATTGAGTCCTGAGGGAGATACCAGACCTCCATCATTCTATTCCAGAGGTATGGTGTTGACTAAACCCTTGAGAGAGAATTCTTGAAGCAAACCTTGGCAAAACCAACTTAACTTAAAGCTACTTACTTACTCCCCTCCCAAGTATTAGGCTTAGGTAAGGTACACTGGGATAGGCGTAGTTAGAAGCACCAGTTGAGTATTTCAGCCTAATGTATATATGAATGTATATATGTTTTATTCCTTTTAAACCATTGTATGGCTAAGAAACCATATCAATGCTTTTACAGTATTATTTCGCAATACTTATCTTACAGTACGTACTTTTTATAATAACAAGTCTTGCAATTGTGGCAATTCATTTCTCTTGTACCAGAAGAAAGACTGTTCAATAAATGTTACCTTTTATTGACAACGCCGTCTCTCTATTCTATACATATTGTGAAAGTAAACTGCACAACCACTGACTGAGTAAAATAACTGTCTATTGTTTCACACGACCCTAGAGATTGACTCTTGATCTGAGGAGCAAAGTTGTCATGTTGCACGGTTGTTGGAAAACTGAATCCCTTCTTGGCTGTGCCAGGGAAGCTGATCACTTCCTATTTCAGTCAAGAAAGTTTCCAGTGACCTCTGAGCTAGTTGGTAACAAACCCAATTAAGTTTAGCATAGTCAGTGGAGGCCTGGAAGATCCGCACTTCTACGTCGATACTACTGTTTATGTTATTCCAATGCGCAGGGCCTATTGGGAAAATAGGAACTACACTACACTTGCTTGCTAGCGTAACTCCTCCTCCTCTGCCACCACATTGTGTGCCCCAAAGTGCTCTCCAAGGGCTTGTTTGCTTGCCCCCTGTTCTTTCGAGATCTCAGCGCCATCAAAGACCTTGTTGCCTCTTTTCTCCCAGACTTCTGCTGGGTGAGCCCATTTTACAAGGGCTAGCATGTTGCCATTGCTCCCTTCTTACACAAAACAGTGGACCCTAGTCGTTTGGGGGACCAAGGTAAGGATAGACACAAACTGAATAGTATTTATGTCCTTTGTCCGGCCGGACAGGAATTTATTTGGCGATGCACAAATTCAGAAAGTGATGTCAAGGGGGCACAGCCCGTGACCTACAGTGAACAAGACAGAACAACAAATATAGGCAAGAGCGAGTAAATCGGTCTGTATACTTATAATCAGTGAACAGACTTGATTATAGTTTGAGTGACCATTGTAAAATAGTATTCACAAGCATATTCATTACATATGATCGTATTGTGTCGACGACGTTTCGATGCCGAAAAACAAGATACATGGCATCATCTTCAGCACAAATATATAAATCATGTTTGTCTTGGAATTATAAACAGTTGCCTTTCATGCTACATACAAACGACAGTTGTGGGGAAAAAAATTAGGGAGAGAAGGGAAAGACACTGTGGATTCGTGGCCAGGCATGTTAAATTAGAACAGAAGCGACATGAATACAGATAGTGGTACAGTTTACTGCTCGCACCTCAAGGACCGTTCTTTTCTGGCATGCTTAGTGCTAGAACAAGGATGTCATGCTGTGCACTAAACAACGGTGCAGTGACGTTTGCCTAGGAACTCTGATCGGTGCTCGACGCAGTGTGAAATTGTGTTTGAGTTAAAAACCAGAGTTCAGGTTTGGAACAATAAGAGAAACCTTTCGGAAAAAGGCGAATTAAAAAACAGATCGTTATATAAATGGCGCGGTGTGAGGCAATATTTAGAGTAGTAGTGAAAGGATCAAAATCGGTCCATGCATTAGCGGAGACTTCACATTACTGAGTACACAGTGGTCTCTTTAGTGAACAATTTAGTGTGAACGGCGCGGTGATATATGAGGAGAAGGTTTTAAAGAGGCTGATCATTGGCAGTAGAATTGTCTATAAAGTGAGCAATTTTAGTGAAAGCGGCGTGGTGACATTTGAGGAAAAAAGTTTTTACCAAGACTGATCCTTAAGGCGGGGAGGGTGGCTCAGGTCGAGAGAAGTGGTTAGATTTAAGACCTATGGGGAAGGTAGCAAGCATAAGTATAGTGCAGTTAGGGCAGATTGGGCGTGAGAAAAATGGGCAGAGTATATTTACCAATGGTAGCGCTTTAATGTCAGGGTATCCCACGTATTTGTCAAGAAACCATCCAAATCACAGCTCGCTAGGGAAAGGAAGCACGGGCACAATTCAGATTTATGTGACAGTGGGGCCGGAGCAAGGCTATGCGGGGTAGGGTTGGTGTACTTACAGTTGTACCGGTTGCAGGATCCCAGGGCACGGCATCTCTGGCGGGGGATCGCTGTTAAACTGTACTGGGAGAGCCGGTTAAAAAAGCTAGCATTGGGCATGTGGTCTGTGAAAATAGAGGAGGGACTCACGATAACTGTGTGATGGCCATTTTGGATTGGGAATTGGGTACCTAGGACACGGTGGCCATCTTGGAGTGGAGAAATAAGACGTTGTGAAGTGGTAGTGGTGGTAACGTGACTTACAGTGAAAAATTCAAAAATGTATTAACAATGTACATTCAAATTGGCAATTCAACTATTAGGAAATGGAGACAGATGATCGCATTGAGAGAATATTTTCTATCCATAGATGGAGACAGAATATTTCTTTGAGACAGTGGTTTCTAACCAGACATATCGTGGGGATGTTTGCACATTCAGTTAGAGGAGGGTTGTCCAATCCTCAAGGCGGTTGAGTCCCATGCGGATACCGTTAGTCCTTAGTATCCAATGGAGCTCCTCCTTGTTTAGAAGTTGTGACACATCCGCACCACGTGGTGGTGGTTTGATCTGTGTGATAATTGTCCAAGTCAAGTCTCTTTCATTGTGTGCCTTTTCCATAAAGTGTTCCACCAAGGGGGCGTTTTCCGTGTTGCATCTTATTCTGCTCCGGTGCTGCCCAATGCGAAGCTTTATTTTCTGGGTGGTTTGACCTATATATATTTTCATACATGGGCAAAAGATTGCATACACAACATTTGATGAATTACAATTAGTAAATTGTTTTCTTTCGAACTTGATTGAGTCAAATGAAAAGGTTTTGCCTTCAATAGTGGAGTCGCAGGCTACACAGTTGCCACATTTCGTGTGGGCAGTTAGTGCGGGTAGTCCCCATACATCATTTAATGTAACTTTGGGTGTGGGTTGTGGGAGGGACGCTCCTACCAGGTGGTCTTTGATATTTTTGGCCCGTTTGAAAGCGAACATGGGGCGTTCTAATTGTAGTTCCCCTGCATTCAGTACTGGCCAGTGCTTTAGTATGCTTTTACTTATAGAGTTTGAGGCTGGTGAGAAAGTAGTTACACAAATGAGTCTGTCTTGGATCTTTTTGGGCTTGGGTTCTAGCAAGACCTCACGGGGCAGTACCAAGCTCTTTTTAAAAAGTGGCGTACCAATTTTTTCGGGTACCCTCTGTTCCTGAGTTTATCGCTGAGAATTTTATCCTTCTTAAAATAATCTTCCTCAAAGTAACAATTCCTTCGGATACGCAGGAACTGAGAGTAAGGGAGGGAGTCTCTCAAGGCACGGGGATGATGGCTGTTGTAGGTTAACAGAGTATTACGCTCAGTCGGTTTACGATGGAGAGTAGTGGTCAGGCGGCCATCTGTGTGTTTAATTTCAAGATCAAGGAATGGTATTGAGTCTTTACTCATGGAGAGCGTGTATTTTAGCCCACCACTGTTGTTGAGCCAGTGTAGTAGGTGGGCGAGAGAGTCTGTAGAATCAGTCCATAGTAGAAAGATATCGTCTATGTACAGTTTCCACAGGGCTATGCCAGAAAGGATTAGAGGGGTTCAGGATACATGATGTTTCGATGTGGTCCATGTGCAGAATGGCCAGGTTGGGAGCAAAAATAGCTCCCATAGAAGTTCCACGTACCTGGCCATAGTATTGTCCCTCAAAAAGAAAGGAATTCTTAGTTAAACAAATTTCCAGTAGTTGCAAAATGAATAGTGAGGGGACATTATGTGGGCGCGGTCGTGTATTCAGAACTTTTTCAATTACCCGAAGAGACTCAAATTGAGGGATGTTGGTATATAATAACTCCACATCCAGCGTGCAAATGGTCCTGGGTGTGGGGTCAAACGGATGGTCCTCAATCATGTTTATCATGGACATGCTATCTTTTATGTAGAATTGGGAGTTCAGGATAAGCTGTTTAGTGAAGAAGTCAATGTAGTGTCCGAGGGGCTCTAACACGAAGCCACACCCAGAGACAATCGGACGACCAGGTGGACTGTCGGAATTTTAATGAATTTTGGGGAGGCAGTCAATCACCAGTATTCTGGGGGCTCTTGTGTTAAGGAATTAATGTTCCTTTTTGGATAGATATCCTGATTCGAGTGCCTCGTTAGTGACATCATGAATCATCTTTTGTATTTCCTCTGTCGGGTTGCGTGGAAGTTTACAGTAATGTTCGGTGTTCTTGAGCTGACTGAAGATTTCGTTCCGGTAGTTGTCTAGTTCTTGGATCACAATTCCACCCCCTTGTCAGCCGCTTTAATGACAAGGGATGGGTTGTTTTTAAGAGATGCAAGGGCGTTTTTTTCATTGATGGAAATGTTATATGGAATGAATGATTTCTGTTTTTCCAGGGTGGTGAGGTCATTCAGAACCAGTTTCTCGAAGGTGGAAATTTCAGGTGGAATCATTCCTCTAGTGGGAGAAAATTTCGAGGGTGGTTTGAAGGGAGTGTTGGCATGCTTCAAGGGTGATGGGTTCAGAAGAAAAAAGCTGTGAAGCCTGGTTTTTCTGAAAAATCTAAGTAGCTCGGTTTGGGTATCAAGGTAGTTAGGGCGAATGGTAGGAACGAATGAGAGTCCTTCGTTGAGCAGTGACATTTCACCACTGGACAGTGTGTGCTGGGTAAGATTGAAAATAGGGAGAAGTGCATTATCTTGTTCAGGAATATTACTGAGACTGACAGGTTCATTGGTTACCATCGGTAGTGTTGCTGACGGGTAAAGCGTTCGCCTGCGGGGTTGGGAGGGTTTGGCCATCTCTGTGGTTGTTTTCCTTTCCCGACTCCTAGAGGTTCGTGCTTGGACTCTGCCTCGGCCTAAAAAATTCCTGTGGCAAAAGCCTAGCAGACAACTTCTTAGAGAAGTGTGCTGTACTCCAAGCTCCAAAAACGCTGAAGAACTTACAATCATTAGTAGGTTTCCTGAATTTCGTAAGAATATACATTCTAAATTATGCAGAGAGGGTTAAACCTCTCTACGAATTAATAAAACCTGATTTCAAACCAATTTATTGGACTCAGAAACACACAGAAATTTTAAGATCATTACAAACAGACATGTTAACTAAAACAAAACTGCAAACACGCCTAAACGTACGCAACCTTGTAATCTGAGTCATCCCAGAAAGATGCGGATTCACATACCTGACCTCTAATGAGGGAGAAACGGTACCAATAGCTTATAAATCACACTTGTACATACAAGCTGAAATGAAATTCAGTTCTACTGAAAAAATTCTAACTGCGGCTGTAGCAAAAGAAAGAGCCCTACTTGGACTAGGGCTCTTTCTAGGAGCATATCTGTTTTAACAGCGGTATCAGCCCTTGAGGCAGTAACAAGACCACGCATTCCAAATGCTGTGGCATTAGATCCAAAATGGATACAATGGGAAAATTCTCTTGCTGCAGAAGACGTGAAACACACTTTTGATCCGAAAATGAAAAACTAGAAAATCTAGAATACAAACATGAATATCCTCTGCCGATCGAAATTGTGCCTCTAGAACAATACACCTGTGTAATCTACACAGACAGATTTGCACAACACTACGTTGTGGGAAAACAAACTTACAATGCAGCGTGCGCGATTGTCAAAGGTCGCGGGCGCTTAGGGAAATTCAGACCGATAATAACAAAAACTGAATCCCTCAGAAACTGTACAGCTCAGCAAGCTGAAATAAGATCTTTAAAGAAGGCGCTTGAAAATGCTGATCGCGAATTCCCGTCACTTATAGTGTGCAATTCACATTACTGCGTCCGGTCTTACAATAACAACATGCAGACCTGGATTCAAAATGGTTACAAAAATGAGACAGGTGCCACAATAAAGCATAAAAAGCTATGGGAACAAGTAGTTCTTTTACAGAAAGAACTACGAAAGACTCACGTCATGGGAATGGGTCTGAGGCACCAAGAGACCTTGAAATCTCTAATAGAATTACAATCGGAGTACTGGTGGCCAGGGATGAGCGTGCACATTTATAACTTTGCAATTAATTGGCAGAACTGTAATAGAGATCACAATTGTGAACCGGACCAGACACTTGCCCGGACTCCTTTATTAGAAGCGTTAGGCTATCTATACGCAGAAATCCAGACGGAGAAATGCGATCCCATAACTATAACTATTGAGGAAATATAGATTTTATGGTCAAGAAATGTTCCCTAACGTGTACCCCACCGTCTCCATGTACCAGCTTAAAGTGCATGTAACTTCCCTCCTGTGCCAGTTATGAAGACGCAAATACATTTGCGTCCAACGTTAACATGTCCTCTTTCAGATCCACCCTGAACGGGTTGAATATTCCGTTCCTAAGTATGCCATGCCAACGTCTTTTTGTGGTGTACTTTACACGTTTTTCAGCTCTGGCGAAGTAGGCCCTGAATTCTGCCATCAAGCCTTTTTTCTGCCTTTTGACTCTGAACGCCTCAGCCTGGGCTGCCTCTGTACCCGTGACCTCTGCCTTACTCCCTGTGCGGCTAACGGCGCTTGGCTCAGCCTGCTGCCTGCCAAAACTGTATTCAACCTTCGAATTATCTGTTCCGCTCCTCAAACATACATTCCTGCCTACTAGTTCAAGTAAACATCCTTCCAGCTGCAGAGCAAAGGGCCCGGCCTCACTGTCTCCGTGCAAGTAATTCATAGCCTCTGTTACCATGGTAGGCCCATGCCCCCTCGCATCTCATGCAGACACTTAGACGCTTATACACGCACTCACAGTCAGTATAGAATAGCCTCTGCCCAAGAGACCTTTTCCTCTAGATAATATGGTTCCCAAACATCAGATATCAGATATGATATAGGTACGAGTTGATCTGACATGCCAGACTTCTGTCTCTTTCCGCTAGTGTAAATGTCAAGTCCCCTGCACCCTCCAGCTTCACGTCAATCACACGTCATGCAGCTGCGCGCGCATCCAGGCCTCAGATTTCTGCTGACATTGCACAATTCTGCTAAGTACCCACCTACTCGTGACACTTACATGTGACGTTTCTAGCACAAACCTCTATGTCCACGCCTAGTTCACGCCTTCTGATTACGTATTGCTAACACGTGTATGCTGTTATCTTGTTTCTCTCAGCTGTTACGCCTACTGTATTGGTATTCATTATATGGTTTAAGTATAAAAGTTATGTCTTGTCAATAAAGTATGCTCTATCCCTTCCTGCACCCCAGTGGTGGCAGGAACCCGATATCCGATCTGGTACCATGACCATTCCTTTTTAAGGAATAAAACCCCTAAGAACTCTAACACCACGGACTCTGCGTCTTTCTTTCCGATTGAGTTATTTTTGTTAAGTACTTACCTGCATAGAAATTAGGACGGTAAATCAAATATTTACCACATTATTTTGGCGCCCGAATAGGGACCCCTCCCCCACCTCACGCGCCGGTTGGTGCGTTGCAACCTTTGCCCCCTGCCATAAGTCAAGACGGACCACTACGCGTACCCGCAGGATTTCCTGTATCTCCCTCTGGCCCACGGAGGTGACGGAGACTGCGATCAGCACCCAGACGAGGCGGTGAGGAGTGCGGAGGATCCCGACCAGAGCCTAGCAGAAAGAAGCAAGGTCCGAGGTGTCAAGAGGCCCACCAGTTTCCGAAGTATCCACGTGTCGAGTCGAGTCGAGTCCAGCCCGGTCCAGTCCAGTCGAGTTTTCCGAGGCCTTCTGTTCCGTGCTTCCCGGTGAGTACCATTGCTGGGACGTATCTAGACGGGTGCATTATTATGTATCCGGTAAAGACGTGTTTGGGTACACAAACACGGTCTGCACTGTTTTAGACAGTGTATCTGTACTGTTTAGCAGTATATCAAGCATACAAGTTCTTGCACTGTTCTCAACAGTGTATCTGTGCTGTTTA
This sequence comes from Lissotriton vulgaris, assembly GCF_964263255.1. Lineage (NCBI taxonomy): Eukaryota > Metazoa > Chordata > Amphibia > Caudata > Salamandridae > Lissotriton > Lissotriton vulgaris. Next base: position 354,687,299 of record NC_141686.1, on the reverse strand, counting down.
GCAGTACATCTAGTATCAAGGGTAGTGATATATGTTCAAAATGTTTTCATGTGATTAATGTCGTGGTATGAGTGACTGGTTGATGTACATTATTGTGTTTCTGTGTAACTAGCTGTATTCAGAAGTAAGTAACAAGTATCGAGTATCCAGTACTAAGCAACAAGATGCCGTTCTTCAATAAACTAAGACAGATAGGAACTAGGAAAGGGATGCTAGAGGAAGAAATTCCTATCCCCCCTAGGGACACTCCTGGAAATTTTATGTACCATAAGCATGGCTTAGATGCCATATTGTATCTAGATTTATGGGCCGATTATACTAAGCACCTAGACGAGAGACACAGGTGGCCCGTTACAGGAACATGGGATGCCGAGTGCATCGTGAAGGTAGAAGAAGCGCTATGGAAAAAGAAAGCCAGACAATCTCAGAAAGACGCCATAGAATTTTGGCGTAAAGAATCACATAAACGTGCTGAAAGAGCGCTCCGTAGAGAAGACAGACATAGAGAAGAATCAGATAGAGCCCGAGAAAACGAATTAGTTAATGAAGGGATCAGAGTAAAAGCAGAAGAAGTAGACCGCGCGCGAAACAATCTTGTAAATGGCATGTATCTTGTGGCCGAGGGTTCGCCTGAAGCCACTTCAGAAATACCGAAAAATCTGCCGTCACCATTGGTTCCGACTAAAGTAAATCACAGGACCACCAAAGACATATTCCTTGCTTCCTATCTAGACGATGTAGCACCCGCTTACACCAATCCACGTGCCCGCGTCCCGCCTACTGACGGTGACGGGGACGGAGGTGGCAACCCGCCTCCAGACCATATCCTGCCATTACCGCAACAAGGTTCCCCCGTTCGACAACCCGCTCCACTTGTTCCTCCACCTCCGCCACTTCCCGCACCTAAGATTAATATACCAAATCCGATTGTGCCCGATCCCAGTAAGAGACAAGTTCAGATACACATACAGACTCCACAGAGAAATAATGCTCAAGCCTCTGGCTCCAGACCCCGCCAACAACACACAGATTACATCTTAGAGACCTGCTGAAGCAACATACCCCCCAATCACCCCGTCTCGACAGACTCAAAGAACCCCTTCCAGTTTGCAGATACGATCCAGTACCCGGTAAAGAAGATAGGATGTTGATAGCATCACTACGCTTGCGACAAGCTACAGATTACCTAGTGTTATTCCCAGGGATGACTGATCACCTAGATAGAATATATCATTTTGTCCTGACTGGAGAAAATCCCGATAGTATTAAGGAGGCCCTGGCACACCAGAAAGTTGACACTCAAGCATATATATTACGTTTTTTCATAAATTGCTTAATAAGAGCAGGCCTGGGGTAGATCGGGATGAAATAGAATCACTAAACAAGTGGGGTCAAAATATAGCCGAAGGAAAGCATGATAAAATGAATTGTATATCAAGCATGTACAAGAAAATCAGAAAGGCAGTAATAGAAATACATGAAAAAGAAAAAGAAAGTGACAAGAATGACTCCGAGGAGGAGGAGGAAGGACCTGAAGAACCAGAAACGACTACAGATACGATAGCGTATGTAGGTAAGGGAAATTACCTTAGGAAAGGCATTCGTCCAGAAAGCAAGAGAGTTTTTCTCTCTGGCATATTAAAACCAAAATCGCCTGAACATCTGTTTCAAGTTACCGATAAAATGCTTCAAGAACAAATGGGGTACCATGTACTCAATTCTATGGATGAACAAGAACTAGCCAGGTCAGCAGTACTATGGGCTGACAATTCTAACACGTACAATGATGATACAGTAGCACAGACATTTCTGAACCTTTCCCCAGACGAGCAGAAATTAGCTGGTATATACATGATTCAGCATCTCATCACGTTATACAGACAACAACATTCTGATCCAGGTCCCTTACCCGATACATTAGAAGCACTACTCATGAATAGATGGAGAGGCCTAAGTACCAGATTAATTCAAATAATTCTAGAACAACGACGTAAATATAACGCTTTCTTAGGTCCACAATATGTTCCAGCTCAGCCACCCGAAAGAAAAATGTGTCACTTTGAGCATTTTGACAGGCAGAATCCGTTACGAGAAGTACACCCAGTTATGGGCACCGATAATACCCTGAAACGTGTGTATGTATACACACCTCTGACCAAGTTAGAATTATTAGAAATGAAGAAACTAGTACCCTGTCATGATAAAGACCCTGCAGGTTTTCACCGAGAACTTAAAGACATGTTACTCATGGGAGATTACACATATACAGATATTATGAAATTGTTAAAGGTACTGCTGCCCACGGGCATCTACGAGAAACTCAAGGAAAAGGAATGGGAGGTGGGAGATAAAAAGATTATATGGACAGAAATAGAAGACGAGGAAAAAATTTGTACTCCAGGGCTAGGCCTTTGGGAGAAAGCAAAAGCATTACCAGGTTTAATAGTACAGGTCTTGCCAAGATTATTGTCAACTAAAAAGGAAGACTGGGACGCAATCTCAGCCTGTAAACAGAAACACAATGAAGATACCAGTGACTTCTATTCAAGATTCGAGAAATGTTTCATTATTAATAGTGGCCTAAAACCAGGTAGCGAGTCGTACCCGCATCTTTTTGTATCAAAGTTAGTCGAGAATTCCCTGACAGCAGTCAAAAACCGTGTATATAAAGTTGAAAGTACATGGCAAGCAAACACGCCATCCCAGATGTTACAAATGTTACAATACCATCAGAACAGAATTAGAGAAGAACAGGATCACGAACAGAGACGTATGAAAGACACGAAAATGAAAATGTTAGTGGCCCAGTCGGTTCCAGCCGACGGCCAGAGAAAGGGTACGACCCAGATCCAGACAGGTAATGCCGCAGCTCCCGTTAAAGGGACATGCAATTATTGCAAGCAGCCAGGTCACTACGTACATGAATGTCCAGTCCTGAAACACAATATAGCAACAGGTAAAACTAAAGAAAGACCGCATCCGTCTAGACAAGACCAGGTCCAGCAACAGACTTCACAGAATTCACAACCTAGGCATGCTCCACCACATACAGCACAGACCGCAGCGGTATCACAGCCACAGCCACAGCCCATTGCCGCGACACAGCAAGTTTCACGACAGATGAACCAGTATGCCCAATCTGATTATCCCGATTACCAGCGATACACATGAAACAGCCTAGAGAGGGAGGTTGGCTTGCCTCTTATTGAGTTTCCTGTAGATCAAGAGGGTCCTTATGTACATAGTCGAGTATTGGGAAAAGACAGAAAGTTTTTAATTGACACAGGGGCAAGCCGCACAACAATCAGCCATAATGAAGTCCCAGGGGCACCCCTCTCAGGCTCACAGAATGTTTCCCTTGGTTTTTCAGGACAGCCTATTGTAAATGAGGTATCGAAACCAGTCCCCCTGGCTGTGGGTCCATTATCACGTGTTACCGACTTGTTGCTAACGAAATCATGTCCAGAAAATCTGTTGGGTATCAAAACATTGAAGGCTCTAGGAGCTGTGATATGTTGTTCTCCGGAAGGAGTTAGACTTTTCCTGCGTGACTTTAAGGGTCACTATGTATTACGAGAGTTTGATGTCAGATTGAAAAATGTACCGGAACACCTGTGGGCACAAGGCCCAACCGATGTAGGTTGCATGCATATCACACCATACCGTGTTACACTCAAACAAGGAGTTGTTTTACCGAGAATCAGACAATACAAGTTACCACCCGATGCTGTAGTGGCTTTACTGGAAATCATTGAAGAGCTCATTGCCCAAGGAGTGGTCGTAGAGACCGACTCCAATATCTGCAACTCTCCTATCATTCCGATTCTTAAACGTACTGATCCCAATGCACCGCCAGTATATCGGCTGGTGATTGATTTACGAGAACTGAATAAATGCATTGTTCCACAGTACCCTGTGGTTCCCGACATCTCTTCCCTATTGACTGCTATTGATTCAGAAGCAACGTTCTTTACTGTAATTGACCTCAAGAACGCCTTCTTCAGTGTGCCCATTGATCCAGAGAGCCAATACCTCTTCGGATTCAGTTTAAATGGACGAAGTTTCAAATTTTCACGCGCACCTCAAGGATTCACAGAAAGCCCCAGCATCTATAGTCAAGCACTGAAAAGACAACTTGATTGTATTCAAATGCCAGTTAATACCGCCTTGCTACAATACGTCGATGATCTGCTGATCACCGCACGAAGTGAACGCGAATGTGAACAAGCATCACTGACAGTTTTACATTTTCTGGCCGACAAGGGACACAAGGTGTCTCCTTCGAAGCTGCAATTCTGTGTTCAGCAAGTTGTGTACTTGGGTCACTTGCTGTCCAAAGTGGGGAGACAGCTCACTCCTGACCGCATCCAGTTAATTGTAAATATGCCACAACCCCAGACACAAAAGGAAGTGCGGGCCTTTATAGGCCTCACCTCGTACTGCAGACAATGGATTCCTCAACATGCATTTCTAGCTAAACCACTCATTCAGTTGACAACACAGGAGGCAGCGACTTCGACTACCCTTCCTTGGACTCAGGAACATACGCAGGCCTTTGAGGAATTAAAGAAAGCTTTATGTCAAGCACCAGTTTTAGCGACACCATGTTACAGCAAACCTTTTACACTTTTTGTTTACAGAACGTGATGGTACAGCGTTGTCTGTCCTCACTCAAGATCAAGCAGGTTCACATAAGCCTTGCGCTTATTTTTCAAGTACATTGGATTCAGTAGCCCAGGCACTCCCTGCGTGCTTAAAGTCAGTCGCAGCGACAGCCCTAGCAATCAGACAGAGCGATTCAATTGTCTTAGGACATCAATTAACAGTACAAGTTCCACATTCTGTAGAGGTTCTTCTAAACCGAACCCAGACTCAACACTTGACTATAGCACGACTGACAGGTTATGAACTGACACTATTCCAGCCACACATAGAAATCAGACGCTGTAACACTCTGAATCCCGCAACATTGTTACCTTCGATTATGACTAATTCAGCCCCGCATGATTGTATAGAGATCATTAATGCAGTAACAAAACCCCGGCGAGACTTAACAGATGTTCCACTGACAAATCCAGACCTGACACTTTATGTGGATGGTTCATGTATGAGAACAAACACAGGAGAATTAGTGGCCGCGTATGCAGTGACCACTGAAACTGAAGTTAAAGAAACATATCGTATTGATACACTGTCAGCTCAAGCAGCAGAGCTCATCGCTCTGACCCGAGCTTGTATACTAGCCAAGAACAGAAATGTTAACATATACACAGATTCACGTTATGCTTTCGGAGTTGTACACGACTTCGGAGTGTTATGGCAAGAACGAGGTTTCCTGACCTCTCACGGTGCCAAGATCCAACACGGTCCCGTCATTCAAGCACTATTAGAAGCAATACATCTGCCTTCAGGCATATCCATCATGAAGTGTAAAGCACATACTAAAGTTACAGATTCCATTTCCCAGGGTAACGACCTGTCAGACCAAACAGCAAAACATACAGCATTGACTCACACCCAGACAACTGATGTGACAAAGACAATAGTACCGACACATTGTATGACAGTTAGGGATCCCACACTAGATGTAATCGATATTCAGACACATGCTACTCCAGATGAAATCAAGAAATGGACTGAACTAGGAGGGATCCAGACAGATCAAGGTTGGATGACGAAGGGAAAATCTACATGGTTTCTCCCCGACTCTATGGTTCAAGTCATAATAAATACAGCACATAGTCCAGCACACCTAGGAGAAAAAGCTATGTTAGACAGTTTACAGAATCTCTGGTACAACAAACATTTACGAGCAGCAGCAAAACAGAAAGTGCGTACTTGCATGATCTGTTGTCAGTTCAATCCAGGTAAAAGCGTCCCTGTAGAACAAGGTGGATTCCATCCTCCCGATCACCCTTTTGAAGTCCTCCAGATGGATTATATCCAGATGGACCGTTGTCGAGGATTCAAGTATGTCCTCGTAGTTGTTTGTGCACTTTCCCGTTGGACCGAAGCATATCCAGTCCCAGATTACACTGCCCCGACCACTGCCAGGCAGCTGGTTCGAGAATTCTTCCCACGGTACAGCTTGCCTCGTGTCGTGTACTCAGATAACGGACAGCCATTCTCATCCGAACTCATGAAACAGGTTTCCCTTCTGCTAGGATATCAGTGGAAATTCCACTGCGTCCGACATCCCGAGGCCGCTGGCCTTGTAGAGAGGCATAACCAGACACTGAAAACACGACTTGCTAAAATCTGTAAAGAGAAAGGGGTCGACTGGATAGTCGCCCTGCCAGTTGCACTGTTCTATATGAGAATGGTCCCCCATTCGAGATCAGGACTATCCCCGTATGAGGTGGTCTTTGGCAGACCACCGAATATGTGGGGGACGCCCATGCCTAAGAAAATAACCGATGTTGATTGTAACATGCTGACAGATTACCTTGCCTCCTTGATGTCTGCACTCCAATTATGTCGTTCACAGGTTGCCGCAGCCTTCCCTGACAACACTGATGTAAAGCCACATGATGTCCGTCCCGGGGATACTGTGTTGATTCGCAACTTCGACAGGAAAAGCCCGCTGGAGCCCCGCTGGAAGGAGCCGAAGATCGTCCTTCTGACCACGAGGACGGCGATTAAAGTTGAAGGAAGAAAGGGGTGGATCCACACGAGTCATATTAAAAAATGTAATGAACTGCTGCCAGAGACTGACTCTTCCACCCCCTCAAAGGACTGCCTCGATACTAGAGACTTCAAAGTTCCAAAAAGAGAGAAAACTCCCCAAGAGGAATACAAAGAGAAATTACGGTCTAGCAAGTCAGACAGTTTAATTGTTTAAGTCCTCCCCTAGGTGAATCGGTTAAATAGTTTCTGACATGTATCCCCTAGACCGAGATAGAGAGAGAGAGAGACGATTCAAGAAACGTGCATACTGTAAATCACTCCATAGTCACTGTATAGTGACATTATTGATTATGTTTTTTCTAAGTCTTCTGATTATTGTTGCCAGTATATTGCTGCCTATATACTACCCTATCTTCAAGCGTGAACAACCTGTTTACAATGTCACTGCCGAGCATTCTTTTAGCGAGTTACCCCCCCATGAATTATCTTACAGACTTGCGCTGCGCAACAACACATTCATTAGTATGTTACATCACTCCCATCAGACTAATAATGCTACAAACTGTTGGATATGTGGCCGACTCCCTCCTTATCAGAAATACAAGGGAGTTCTGCCCCTCTTTCCGTACCCGTTCACACACAATGGCTCATGTGGAGCATGGTTTAGAATAATTAATTCCTTAGATCCTGATATTGCTGTTTTCGAAGGAAATTGGGTGTGGGGAAACTTGAACTTAGTTCTGCTTAACGCCTGTTACCCTGACAAGAAGGGACTTCCCACTAGAATAGGAACCGATCTAGAAAATGAAGTATATGGATTAGGTAATCATACAATTAACCTTATGATTCTTACTGTTGAATCCGAAGCTGCACCAGTTCTCCCTGCTATGTCAGTATTACCAGTCACAGGTGACTTATGTGTCAGAAAGAAGGGCTCAGTGCACTTAGGTCATAGTAAATGTACTACTGTGGTTGAATTCAGTGATCAAGGCAAATCTTCCTTTAGAGCTACTCGTCATTCCTACTTTGTTTGTGGCCATACCGCATACATACGCTTACCTCCAGATTGGGATGGTACCTGTTACATTGCATTCCTTCTGCCACCTGTTTTTCTAGCCCCTCCTGATTATCACAGAAATACAAATCTAGTAAAGAATAGACTCCGAAGAGATCTCCCGATTGTCGACTATACTGAAACGGCATGGGAGCAATACACAGATTTCAATAAAGGATTCTTTTTCTTCACAGGTCCCGTCCAAAATAGTAAACTGATACGAAGATTAACTAGAACACTCGAAGCAGTAGTGAATGAAACTACCTCCGCTCTAGGCAACTTAACAGAGGAGCAATCTGCCATGCGGGTTGTTGTTCTCCAGAATCGTCTTGTTATTGACGTCATCCTAGCAGATAGGGGCGGAGCTTGTAAGGTCATCGGGTCAAGTTGCTGTGTTTTCATTCCAGAAAACGCGCCTACAGTATATAAAGCTATTACACGTCTTCATAAGATTGCAAGTTTGATACATCAGAATCCAGGCACCTGGACTTGGTCCGGTTGGTTCTGGACAACATTGACCGCTTGGGGATGGAAGATCCTATCCTTCCTAGGCATTGCCCTTGTCATAGTATTCAGTTGCTGCCTGTGCCGACAGTGTGGGCCAGCGATTTGTGGTCTGTGCGCCACTTCATGTATTACACATTCCAGTTTTCACCTAAAACGCGAAAAGAAGAAAGAAGAGCAAATGATGTTACAAGAACAGACTGATCGGTTTATGAGGATCGATATATCATGAAGGGTCCGTAGGGAACAAGGAGGGAATGAGGAAATATAGATTTTATGGTCAAGAAATGTTCCCTAACGTGTACCCCACCGTCTCCATGTACCAGCTTAAAGTGCATGTAACTTCCCTCCTGTGCCAGTTATGAAGACGCAAATACATTTGCGTCCAACGTTAACATGTCCTCTTTCAGATCCACCCTGAACGGGTTGAATATTCCGTTCCTAAGTATGCCGTGCCAACGTCTTTTTGTGGTGTACTTTACACGTTTTTCAGCTCTGGCGAAGTAGGCCCTGAATTCTGCCATCGAGCCTTTTTTCTGCCTTCTGACTCTGAACGCCTCAGCCTGGGCTGCTTCTGTACCCGTGACCTCTGCCTTACTCCCTGTGCGGCTAACGGCGCTTGGCTCAGCCTGCTGCCTGCCAAAACTGTATTCAACCTTCAAATTATCTGTTCCGCTCCTCAAACATACATTCCTGCCTACTAGTTCAAGTAAACATCCTTCCAGCTGCAGAGCAAAGGGCCCGGCCTCACTGTCTCCGTGCAAGTAATTCATAGCCTCTGTTACCATGGTAGGCCCATGCCCCCGCGCATCTCATGCAGACACTTAGACGCTTATACACGCACTCACAGTCAGTATAGAATAGCCTCTGCCCAAGAGACCTTTTCCTCTAGATAATATGGTTCCCAAACATCAGATATCAGATATGATATAGGTACGAGTTGATCTGACATGCCAGACTTCTGTCTCTTTCCGCTAGTGTAAATGTCAAGTCCCCTGCACCCTCCAGCTTCACGTCAATCACACATCATGCAGCTGCGCGCGCATCCAGGCCTCAGATTTCTGCTGACATTGCACAATTCTGCTAAGTACCCACCTACTCGTGACACTTACATGTGACGTTTCTAGCACAAACCTCTATGTCCACGCCTAGTTCACGCCTTCTGATTACGTATTGCTAACACGTGTATGCTGTTATCTTGTTTCTCTCAGCTGTTACGCCTACTGTATTGGTATTCATTATATGGTTTAAGTATAAAAGTTATGTCTTGTCAATAATGTATGCTCTATCCCTTCCTGCACCCCAGTGGTGGCAGGAACCCGATACTGTGACATAAAGCAATCTATAACAGTGAGGGTATTAGGTTCGGGTGACGGGTGGGTCAAACATCTAACAAGTATCCAACGTAGTCTTAATAATCTGCCAAGAAATTCTCTAGGAGGTATCACTCCATACGAACTATTGTTCGGCACTAGAATGATCATCCAGGACCTAGATTGTCAGACTTCAGTGGTGAAACAAAAAACCTTTGATATCAAAGATTGTTTGGCTGTTTTACAGGACTTAAATGAAACAAGAAGAAGTCTAAGTAACATAAAGCTAAAGCCAACAACCACTGAAGAAAAACCACCTGTCCCAGCAAGACCTGTCTGGATTCCAAAGATTGGGGATCTGGTCAGAGAAAAGATCGTGGTGAAGTAGGAATTTGGGCCTTCTTACAGAAAAGCAGTACCTGTCTTAGCTGTCAGCGGAACAAGATCAGTAGTACTACCGCCCCTTTCTGGTAAAAAGGAGAACAGAGTTGTATCAATCCACCTGGTAAAACCACAATCATGTGGCCAATAATAAGTAGTAGGCCCAGTGGACGCCCAAGAAATAGCAGAAGACCAAATCTTGCTACAATCCAAGAGGTTCAAACTGAAAGACTAATCACATTTGATAAACCTGCAGTGAATAAAAAAGGACTATGCAACAAAGCCATGGAACTTGTGCCTCTTGAAACCCAAATTGCGACAGTTCGTTATGAAACGCCTGTCTACAACGATGTAGCCTCAGACTATGCAAACGAAAAAAAAAAAGATTCAAAGACTAATGCAAATCCGGAAGCAATTCCAACAATTGACAGAACTGCATCTAGCTACTTCATCAATTTCGATGACTTTTCTGATGATCCAAGTGAACAGGAAGAAATGCCAGCAACAAAAACTTTCAAAGAAAAAATTACAGAACTCTTTCATCAACTTGGAGAAACATATCTGATTTCACCATGGATTGAATTATGGATTGTGTTAGGTGTACTTTTCCTCCTGCTCTGGCTCATCATTGTTTTAAGTTTGGGTAGATTTATTGATGGAAAACATAGTACAATGGACACAGCAAGTCAGAACATCAACTTGGTCCTAAAGCCTCACAGATCATCACACATCAAATAAAGAGAACTGTCATCAGTGAACATCACAGCCAATCCTATACATCGGGGTGTAGCATGGGACAAAACTGATTACGAAATATATGGCCTGATTGAGCTCTTGAAATATCCACATCAATTCAAGGTTTCCTCAAGTGACTTTGTATCACCTAGTACTTTCTCTGATGATTGGGACTTTGAAAATATTAATATTATGATGCCAGACTTACAAATGTCGATGATTTAACAAAAAGGGGTAACCCTGTGTCCCTCAGAACCTGGGTATATGTGATTAACAAACAAGTGGTTCTGTTGGGTAGTGATAATAATTTCTTTAGGGGAGGCTGAGAACAGCTCAGAAACACACAACAAGCAAAACTCTCTGATAGGCAAAGTTTTTATATATATTAAAAACAAGAGAAAGACAATATACTGGAATTACTTCATTCCACTACATTACTAATAAGTACTTCAAATTCGTGAATAGTGACTGTGGTGATTAAAGTGACTAGTGCAATGCATATAGTGACACTTATATGCAAAACAATTATTTATAATAAAACATCAAGGGGAAAAGACCGGGGGAAGGAAAAACTAAGTATTTTCTGTCGTTGTGAGGCCAGTATTGTAAAAGTAAATATTCCAAGGAAAACAAATGGTTAATGTCCAAGTTCCTGGAGCTATTTTGGCCAAATAAGAGCGTCGACGTTTCGACCCTAGTTGCGCCCCAGTTGGTGGTTGCGGCAGGTCTTTATCAAGACAGGGGGGGCTGAAAGGAAAGGGATAGGTATCAGAGAGGTGCTTGTAAATTACGTCAAAAATTGACGAGAGTCGCTGAAGGTTACTTACAAGGGGATCCGTATTAATCATTTTCCCTTGTTAGGACTCCGGTTGTATTTCCGAGCTCGGACTTGCACCGTGTTTTAGAATCACTTAGGCACTTCCTTTGCCAGCTTTAAATCACTTAGGCACTTAATTTAAATAATTTTACCACACCTATCTACTGAGTAATCATGTACCCTAGGTAATCACCTAGGTACCTTAAATAAATGCCTCTTGATTAATGAGAGACACAAATGTGGTTGCTACAATTTTACACCACATGGTCCTAAAAGTTCTTTTTCCATTTAGGTTGACCAACGGGCTACCCTCTGGAATAATTCACCATTTGACCGATCCCCTTGTAAGTAACCTTCAGCGACTCTCGTCATTTTTTGACGTAATTTACAAGCACCTCTCTGATACCTATCCCTTTCCTTTCAGCCCCCCCTGTCTTGATAAAGACCCGCCGCGACCACCAACTGGGGCGCAACTAGGGTCGAAACGTCGACGCTCTTATTTGGCCAAGATAGCTCCAGGAACTTGGACATTAACCATTTGTTTTCCTTGGAATATTTACTTTTACAATACTGGCCTCACAACGACAGAAAATACTTCGTTTTTCCTTCCCCCGGTCTTTTCCCCTTGTGGTTTTATTGTAAATAATTGTTTTGTATATAAGTGTCACTATATGCATTGCACTAGTCACTTTAATCACCACAGTCACTATTCACGAATTTGAAGTACTTATTAGTAATGTAGTGGAATGAAGTAATTCCAGTATATTGTCTTTCTCTTGTTTTTAATATATATAAAAACTTTGCATATCAGAGAGTTTTGCTTGTTGTGTGTTTCTGAGCTGTTGTCAGCCTCCCCTAAAGAAATTATTATCACTACCCAACAGAACCACTTGTTTGTTAATCAGACATACAAATGTCAGCAAAATTCACAGAACATGATTATCTACAGGGTTCATCAAATTATGAAGAAATCTATTGCTATAATCATTATGGTCATCACTATTTGCATAAATCTGCTAATGCTAGAAATGTTTTTAGTTATAACCAATGAGAACATTGTCCAACACCACCAAAAGGCAGCTAGAAAACATTTTATGAGAAATTCCCATACTTCTCAGGTTTTAACAACAGTGATCCAGAAACGTTTTATTTTAAAATGTTAAATTAGACAGGAATGAAAAACATGTTGACAAATACTAAATTGATTTATTCGGAAAAATGTTATGAAAAAATGTCTACATCTGGTTTTGAATTTTGGAAAAACAACATTGAGACAAAAACCATCTGTGGTACAAAAGACTGGCAGGTACAAGGTCTAGAATCATTATTAAGAGCCTGCATGATCCCAGAACAGATAATATTCCTGAATGACACCATTCAACAGACTACTTGTCTTGGCTTAGCTAAGATAAAAGACTTAAACAAACTGTCTATTCTAAAGCCCATACCTGATAGTAATAGCACTACAGATGTGGGGATAGACGTATCCCATATTTTACACCAAAACAGAACAAATCCTGATTGGAAAAAATGGTTGATCTGGTCCACAGACACTAATAACTGTCAAGATAGATTCCTGAACAAAACACAGGGGTTCAAACAGAACAGGCCAGACCCAAGATATTCCCAGAGACAACATCCAGGGATAGTTACAACATATAGTGTAGGAATACTATGCCTTGAGTGGCTACAGAAATCCACACTGCCTGAAATTAAGCAACACTTGACTTTACTTAAAGAAGGTGCTGACTTGCGAGATTTCATACTGGGACCTGGCAAACAGCGTAAAAAACTGCGGCCGGTGTATACGCTGCTTACAACGAAGCTTGGAAAGAAACACAAATTGAAACTGCAGAAAAAATACGAGAAATTGATTGTATTAATTTGGAAAAATCACTTTCTGTAGTGGACAATGGGTTAACGACTCTGTCCTCCAGAATATATTCACTGGACAGCATTGTATCATCTGCTATTGATATAATAGAGCAGGACTTGCTAATGTTACAACATAGCCAGTCCCAATTGCGTTCTATTGTACAGCTAGGCTGGACGTTGCAAAACCTGCGTTCAGGCTATGTGCCATGGCGTCTAAGCAACATAACGTCATTATTTTCTATCTTTAACCTTACTGATAAACAAATCAGTTTGGCACAAAAAGGAGCAGACTATACGATACTGAGCATTGAAAAACTTGAGAGGTTACCATTGACAATGTCAGAGAGACCTGTCATTGAATGGATAATACATGGAACAATTACAATTCCGATAACAACTTTTCAGTTTCAAAATTGCCAAAAGTATATACCAGCAGGCCTGTATGAAAAGTTGGGTAAAGGATACGTCAAGTTAACCTGGAATTTACCTTATACACATAGATGCTATAGTGAAGGGAAAAAAGAGGTATTTCTTAGTGGTAACAACTGTAAAAATTCAGTAAGCGGTACACTTCTGCGTCAAGGTATTAACCTGCATGGAGCCTGTGAGGGTTCATCAAATAACCTTTAATGTCACCTGCACGGCACCCCTGCAGAACAGATAGAGCCTTTTTTCAGACAGCTTTCCAACAGCAGCTACGTTCTAATAAGTGACCACAGCTGTTGTGGCATGGTGCCAGGAAAAGCCTATCTCGTAACCGTTACTTCCAGGGTCATTTGCTGTATGCAAGTATTGTATCCAAACAGCAAACCAGACAAGGAGGCAGCAATATGGCCTTCTCTGAATATCTCTTCTATTTGAATTGATACTTTAAGCAGAATGAAGTCTATTCTTTTATAGACAACTGTGCCTTTAACCTCGTCCAAAGAGACGTATGATCTGCAAGTTGCAAAGACAGCAGCAGTGATACATATCCTATTGTCGACAAATTGCCCGTGCATTTCGTAGAAATGTTAAGACAAATTCTAAACATGTCTGATACCAGTGGCATCGCACATGTATTTAAGACAATTTTTTCGGGACTGTTAGCACCCTTTGAAACAGTTCTGGGCATCTTCCCGAATTTTGTGCATTCTGTCTTTGGCGGCCTACCTCTTATTTTGGGACTCGTAGAAGGAATTTTATTTTTATTCCTTCTGCTCCGATATGGCAAGCCAAATCACAGACAAAACTCCAGCAACGATGGAAGAAACGATCCTATCAATACAATACCGAGACCGGATCACTAGAGTCCTCGGATTGGCCCGGCTAAGAGATCTGAGTACTACCTCATTTCTTTCATTCAGACCAATCTGGCAAGATTGCATCTTACCTGTGCTTTGATGTCTGCTATGCGGAGAAGAATGCCCGTTGGACGTCTGTCTTACACTACCATCAGCAGTACCAATGGATATCGATACTTTGCTTGGTTCGGTAACGGCTCATGCAACGTGTTGTAACACAGTGGCTACCTATTCTGATGACGGCATTCGTTGAGACTTCACCATTACGATTAGGTGGCGGTGGAGTATGAGATGAAAGCGGCACCACACAGGTACAACCTTCTGTGAGCATTGCTGATGTAGAAATCGATGATGGCAATGATTCTCACATTTGCACTATTGCTGCTTTTTCGAACTTGGTCGAACTTTCACCTACTGTTGTAGACCAATTTTTCGCAAGCCTTTCAAAATAATTTTTTCCAATCTCCAAAATATTTTCTTTTTTTTTGCACTTGTACTCTGCTTAAAGTAGAACTATTCTTCGAGAACAGAACTTCTATTTTTAGAGACTCTAGAGACAATATTTCGACGTAGCCTCTAGCACATGTAGAGTATTGTATAAATATGTGATGAAATGGTCTCGACCTTCTTTTCTGTATTAAGAGCCATTTCATAAATGTAATTTTCGCATTTCATTCAGCTGATATTTATATATGCATTATCTGAATGATACCACTGCTTGAAAAACGTACAGTATAATACTCATTTTCGTGTATCTATACCATTTCAAATGCATTTTATGTATTTTGGGGTGAGCTCGAAAACACATGCATACTTATATGTTTACATATTGCTTAGTATTTAGTAATGACGGACATTATACGTGCTACTGGAGCTGCACAAAGCCTTCAACAGCACGTTGTTCTATAACATGTGGCTGGTGAACATTCTGAGGCAAATTCCAGCCGGCCTCGCCCTCTGTTTTTAACGTGTATACTGCACGAAGCTCACAACATCGGGTCCCACTCCCGAGACATGACACATTGTCAGCAATTTACAGATGCCCTGAGGACAGTGACCCTGCACCCATAAAGGTACTGTGAGGCAGGTTGGGTCCAGAAGAGTGGTAAAGCTGCCCTGCTCTCCTTCACAGCATTGTCTCTGCTCTAGAGATGACCTCAAGAAAGGCGCAGGCCGTCCATAGAGGAGAACAGCTGTAAACCTCAAGCTCAGTTACTGTTTAGCATTTAGTAGGTGCTCCTGCGCCCTAAGTTTGGTTTCTAAATGCAAACACTTTAACCACGTTTACTACAGTTACCATATGACGTGTAATAGGAGAACAGGTTCGCTGTGACCTATGTTTTCATAGTAATGTGTGTTTTTCTCTGTCAAACCTGCATTATATGCACTAATGGTGTGATTTAAGTCATTTTGGTCTTGTTTGATGTACAGTATAGAATCTATTTTTACTTAATTCTGTGTGGATTCCCTTTTGTGGTTTACTCACTGTGTTGCTGTACGAGTGTGTTGCACAAATGCTTTGCACATTGCTTCTTTAAACTAGCCTTACTGCTCTGCGCCAAGCTACCAGAGGGTGAGCGCAGATTATCTCAGGTGTGTATCTGACTTACCCTGACTAGAGTGGTGGATTCTGCCTGGCTTCGGTGCCTACCCTAGCCAACCAGAAACACCATGTCAAACAGTGGTTCTTGTGAATCACTTGATTTCCCAGCATGCTCCTGCTGCAGGACTAGGTCACCGCACTTTATGTAGGAGGACTAGCCACCATTTGTGTCTCAAAGGGAAGTGTGACTCTTCTTCTTAGAACATACATTGTTTTCTCTGCATTGTAACTGTTCACCTCTCCATATTATAACAATGCAGCTTTTTCAAGAAATATTTTCTTCATGTAATCTTTAATGTTTTTCTATTTTGCAGCACAACAGTCACATCTAGAAGGCCTTGTACGGCATCAAAGCGTACACACAGGAGAGATGCCTCATCAAAGCGTACACACAGGAGAGATGCCTCATCAAAGCATACACACAGGAGAGATGCCTCATCACTGTACAGTGTGTTCCAAGCGCTTTTCTCAGAAGGCAACCCTTGTACGGCATCAAAGGGTACACACAGGAGAGAGACCTTATCACAGTACTGTATCTGCAAAGAGCTTCACTCAAAAGCAAATTCTCCATGAGCATCAACGCATACACACAGGAAAAAAGCATTATCACTGCACCTTGTGTGAGAAGAGCTTCAAGCAAAGAACAACTCTACTAAAGCACAAACTAATACACACCAGAGAGAGACCTCATCACTGCACCATGTGTGAGAAGAGCTTCAATCAAAAGGCAGATCTACTACAGCACCAAAGAAAACACACCAGGGAGAAACGTTATCACTGCACTGTGTGTTCAAAGCGCTTTTCTCGAAAGGGAGGCCTCGTACGGCATCAAAGAGCGCACACAGGAGAGCGGCCTTATCCCTGCACTCTGTGTACCAAGCGCTATGCTGATAAGAGATCCCTTGTACAGCATCAAATCGTACACACAGGAAAGAAGCTTTATCACTGCACTGAGTGTTCCCAGCGCTTTGCTTATAAGGGAACGCACATAGGAGAAAAGCCTTTGCGCTGTACTGTGTGCGAGAAGAGCTTCAATCAAAAGGCAAATCTACAAACGCACCAACTAATCTAATTTCTTTATAAATGTGCTGAGCGTTTCTCACTGCTAGTTGATTCTATTGTACCAACCGAATATAGGATTCATTTACCACCTCTCTCATGCATTACATGAGGGCACAGCCGCAACGCTCTCACGCTGTCTTACAAAACACACACTAAACTACTACTTACACGTCACAACAACTTTGAGCTCACAGCTAGTGCTCTCAGCACAGCCCCCTATTTGCAGATTCCAAAGTCCTAACAAATCGAAGCCCGTAGCCCCTCTGCAGCGCACAGAGGTACTCGACTCGTGGAACGGACTTGCTTCCATCTTCAGCCCAGGTGTTGCTCGCTCTTTGTGGTGCCTGATTAACGTTGGAGCTGCAGAAAAAAACGTGGGCTCTTTTCCTTTCCCATCATACCTTTTATCACATACATTTAAAAGTTAGTAGTTGAACTGTGTTTATTGCAGATGTATTTAGACCTCTTTTCCTAAATAAATCCTGCTGTATCTTTCATTTCAATGGGTTCGAGTTAGCATTCTGTGCATTTAAGATCCCCTCCTATAGGGCGCACATTTATTTTTTTGTCGCTCAGTAAGCTCTACAGCACTCAGGCTTCGGTAGTGAAGAGTGCTGCCGCAACCAACTGGAAAGCAGCGAACCCACCAAGCAGCTCCGTATCTATGTGTACCACCAGGTATAAGTTCATTTACCTCTTGTAAGAAGTTAGTACTGTGTCCAGACTGATTTTTTAATTTATTTTTTTCATCCCAGCCCTTTTTTGCTTTCCTCATTCGAAGAATGCAAAATACAACAAGACTTAGGGCAGGATGTACTAGCATCAGGAATACCGATTTCCTAATTGTGTTTCTCTCTGAGTTGCAATTTGGAAATCTGAATTCCTAATGTATGAAACTCTTTTGAGTTTCATTAGCGATTGCTAGCGAGTGACAAATAGACCTACCTCATGCATATTAGTGAGGTAGGTCGCAATTTGAGACCCATTAGGAATCACAGCCATCACAGAGATGGCAGCCTGCTGAGGACAGCAGACCACCATGTCTATGATTGGGTTTTAATAAAGCAGTCTGTTGTTTTTTTTATGCAGCCCGTTTTCCTGAAAGGATAATGGGATGCATTAAAAAAGAAAGAAAATAAGCTTTTTCGTTTAATTTTTTAAGAGTAGACAGTGGGGTCCGTGGGACAGCCGCCTGCTCTTACAAATATTTGTTTTCCATTATTCAAAGGACCCCTACCTATTTGCAAATAGGTTACTAACTCCTTCAGGGAGTCAGTAAAATGTGATCTTAATTTGGTCGCAAAACTTTCATACAGCTCATTCAGATTCAGTAATTGGAATAAATGCCGTAAACACGCCCCTTTTAAATACCAAATCTCAAACACTAATTGCAAGTAGGTAGCGTGTTACTGAATCACAATTTGTATTTGGTGCATTTGTAAAAGCATTTTTGCGGTTGGACGTTTCCGACTTCAAAAATGCTTTGTACAAGTGACCCCTAATGATTTACTCCCCCAGTAGGAGAACTAGCCAATAGGGCACTACACTAATGGTGCAGCGCCAGCTTTGCACGTGTGCAGCAACAGCAGTGGCTTGAGCACCGGCACAGGTTTGTTTTTTTTAAACAATTTAATCACTGCAAGCATTCATTTATTTGTGCTCCTCATGATTGCAGATGTCTCTTTCAGTCTTAAGCTTGGAGATAATATTTTGTTTGAAGTCCATGCTCGTGTTTTCCCAGCGGACGGCAGAAGCTCCTGCTGTTCTCGGTCCATTCATCACACACTCCTGCTGGTGCTTGGTGACTCTTCATGCTTCTGTGCGCTTTATCAATGGTGCAGCAGGTGCAGTGGCACGGGGCCCAGGGCTATGAGGGGCCCGTTGACTCTGTAAATGACTGTATATTAGCAGCCCAACAACAATCAAATTGGTGATTTTCTTTGCTTGCACCTGAGCTCATGGCATCCTGATCTTTCCATAAATATGCATAAACCCGAGTAGGACGTTCCTGCTAGCACTGATGGAGGGCTGTACGCTTTGGAAGGAGAGGCGATCTTTCCAGGACCATGCTCAGATAAAATGATCATTATTACGAGTCACTGCACTGCCGACGGCTGAGTAACAGCGAACCCTTTGTCTACCTTTTCTTGGTTCATGCATGACTTAATTCTGCCTAAGTAAGGTTCCCGTATGTTTCATTTAACAACACAGTTTGGTTCCTAAATGCAACTGAATAGATCGGGGCAGATTTACAAGCCTGATGCGCCTCTTTTATGCCGTCATTGCGTCACTTTTGTGACGCAGCAGCGACGCAAAAGATGCGCCATGGTGTGGGGTATTTACAACGTGACGCATCTGGGAGATGCGTCACGTTGTAAAGCCCTGCGCCATAAGGAGGCGTTCCGGCGTAGGGGGGGTCGTTCCTGCGCAGGAACGCCTCCTAAAAGTGGCTGAGTGAAATCTACAATATTTCACTCAGTCACTTTTAGGCCAATGCTGCGTCAAAACCCTGAGCCTGCATGAAGCAGACATAAGGCTTGACGCAGCATTGGACAGATAGGGCCCCCAGAGCATTGCTGGAGCTGCTTCGTGCTTGCGACGCAACTCCAGCAATGTGCCGCCTTTACGGCACAGATGCGTCACGCACCTTCTGCCATTTTTGCACCATGGAGCACCGCAATGTAAATGCGGCACACCATGGGTGGCGGAGCTGTGGCGCACAATAACTGGCGCATCCCTGGGGATGCTCCAGTTATTGTAAATCTGCCCCTTAGATTTTAGTGGGATGAACAGTACATAGGATTATACCCGCAAGCATTTTGGACATACAAAACAGACACACACACGCATCAACCCTTTTAAGAATATCCACGCCTTATGTCCATTTTACTCCAATCCACGTGTTGTATAGCATTCCCCATCGGAGGGAGGGGACGCCTTCACAAAAGAAGGGTCGAGGATGTGTTGCATATTGAAAGGCTTCAAGCCTGTGCTCTGCGTGCTGCAGATGTCCACAGTGGATGCCTTAACAATCTGCGCTACCTTACATGCTTACTAAGACACAGGAACAACTGTGTATGTATGTCAATTGTAACTGAGGATCAACAAAAAACACTTTGGTTTAGAGGATCGCCTAAACCTTTTTCTTTCGTAGCTACAATCACTTTCTTTCTGTGGCACTTTGCATTTCATGTTCACTGTTCTGCGGCTCACCATTACCAGTCCACCGAAACCAAAATGCAATTGATAATTGGTTGCAGGTTGCGGGTTGCAGGCTCCACTCATCCTCCACTGTTCCACAAGCAGGTAGTTTGGATCTTCCATTTATTTAAGGCAATTCCTGAAATATCAGAAATGGCTGTATAGTCCAGAAAAATCTTTCACACTCTCATGGGATTCCTTTCTTTTCTTGTCCAGCTCCTCTCTGCTGCAAAGCATTCAGTGGAAAGTGGCGCTCTTCATTGTACCTTTCTGCTGCTGACAGTCATTCGATAGACCTCTCCCCACACATCTGCCCCAGAGGACCTGTCGTCCGTACATTCTTCAACTGCATACATTCGTTCGTCCTTTGCAGGGGTCTGGTGTTACCGCAGCCCCATTCCATAGCCCACCACGCTGCAGCCTGCAATCCTCTTTTAGTATCCTTTGTCCAGCATCACCCCTCTGCGTGCCATTCCTCCTCGCCATTTTTGCAGCTTTCCACTAAGTATGCCATGTCCGAGTGCCGATCCCCCAATTTTGGGGCAGGGCCCCTTGCCCAGCGCATCGCTACTCTGCGCTTAGCTAATAGTAGTCCAATAACTACTAGCTTCCTAGGTCCTTCTCGTATCACAAAAAAACTCGCATTGGTTCCATCTGTATAGTGAGGCTGTTCTAGTCGTCAATACCTGGAAAACTCCCTCCCAGAATTGAGGTATCGCTGGACAGTATCAAGCAGCATGTATAAACCCTTCTTACTGCTCACTGCATCGCAGGCAGTTTGCAGATTCCCGTAGGCCATATCGGTACAATCTTTCCAGCGTATAATACACACGGTTTATGTACTTAAAGTGTATCAACTGGTGTCCCCATTTACAGACCCCTCCTTAGTTCTAGCGCAGCAAGACTGCCATACCTTATCTTCTATGGGCCTACCCAAGTCTCTCCGCGAGTCCGATCTTGCTTTAGTCACACTGGGTCTGCGCCTGCCTGTGCGTAAGCATAGAGCACTCTTACTACCTTGTCTGGGGCTGCTTCTGCTTCAGGGCAGAACGAGCTGGCATGTCTGGTGGCTCTTGCAAGTCTTGTCCTAATAGTTCTCTCAATTCATGGCAGTGATATAGAGTCAGGGCTGATGGCGGGTGTCTTGCTCAGGGATATTCCTCCAATTCTCAAACTTTACTTTGTGAAAAAGATCTCCCATCTTTGTTACCCCTTGTGTTTGCAGGGCAGTTTTCATATTTTTCTTACCAGTACTAACGAGAGCCAGGTGCACTGCTCCAGTTTAACATACGGGAATACAAGAGTGTGCCCCTTGTTTATCTCACAAGCTCCACTGTGCATGAGATGTAGTGTTCAGTAGATCAAAGACTCCAGTTTGGCGGGTTGGAGCCTTGAAAGTTTCTGTGGGAGTGTGTGGGGGTGTGCGGCGTCTCTCTCCAAGCACTGATTAGGCAGATTGTGTAGGCCATGAATCCAGTAGTAGGCGAAGGAGCTTTGCACCACTTTATAGTACAATTCTAGGTCTGGGGCATTAAGACCCCCCCATGTCATAAGGTAGAGTGAAGACCTCCCACCGAAACTTTGGCTGCTTTCCCGACCTTGTTAATTTTGTCAGAAAACTGCATAATGTCGCAAAAATTGCTTTAGACAGGAGAGTAGGTATGTTCAGAAACAGAAACCTAGGGAGGATTACCATTTTCATAAGAGTTATGCGCCCAATGAGAGAGAGTGGTGGTTTGACCCAGCGGTTCACATTTTCTTCTAACATTTGTATTGCCTTACCGTAGTTCTCTAGTATGACTATTGCTGGGTCTGTATGAATCTGTATTCCCAAATATCGTTCTGCTTCTGTGGTCTATCGTAAGGGGAATTCCAATACTGGTGGCGACGTGGATGGGGTAAGTGGAAACATGAAGGACTTATCCCAGTTAACCTTTTAGCCCTGAAAGACCCCAAATCGTACCACTTCTCTTAGCATAGGCGTAAGATTCTTCCCTGGTTCCGAACATACAGCAACATGTTGTCAGCCTATGCTGTTCTGACTAGTCTGTAGCTCAGGAATTGCGGCCCTCTTTGACCATGATATTCTCGGAGCGCGCACGCAGTAGCTACACTATGACAGCATATAGCAGGGGCGATAGTGGGCAGCCCTAACCGGTGCCCCTTGTAATCGGACTTTGGGACGTGGTTATTGCACTAATACCAATATGTGCCACCGGTTTGTTGTGCAGTGTCCTAACAAATTGTTGAAATACTTCTCCCACTACGATCCGTCTTGAGGTTGCTCTCATGAATACCCACTCAACTGAGTTAAATGCATTTTGGGCGTCCAAAAAGACTGCGGTCTCTTCTCTTTCGGGGTCCAGGTGCTGTAGTGCATCCAGCAGCGTCCTAGGATTAGTATTCAGACTCCGACCCGGGACAAATCCTATCTGCTCTGGCACCACCACCCTTGGTAATATCAACTCCAGCCTATTGACAAGTATTTTAGCATATATTTTCCTGTCAACATTTAATAACGATAAAGGCCCACAGGAGGAGCAGGCAAGGGGAGGTTTGCCAGGTTTAGGTATTGTAACTTTGAAAGCCTCGTGCCTCAAAGGGGTATTTTTCCGGTCTGTACCATTTCTTCATAGAGCGTGACTAGTGTGGTATCAGGACATCTTGATATGCTTTATAAAAAGTCATCATTAGGCCATCCATCCCCGGCACTTTCCCAGGTTGCATACCCGCCGGTGCTGCACGGAGCTCCTCCGGGTCCAGCGGAGCCATCAGATGCTCCCACGTAATTTTAATGTGCCCCAAATAGTCATTTATGGCTGCCTCATCTAGGATTATTCAAGACCTATATAACTCATCATGGTATTTGCAAAATCTCTTGGCTATATAGTGCGGCTCATGTAGGGGTTTGTCATCTTCATCTAACTCTTCCAACAGAGTCTCTACCTCTCTCCTAGGGCGCACCAATGCTCCTAGCGTTGCCCCTGGGTGTTTTCCTTCTCTGTATGCTCTGGCTACTGCATACTGTCCCATATGCTGAAACTCCTAGGCTGATATTTCATTGTCCTCTTCTAGTCTGACCTGGATGTACCTTAACGTTTCTTTATCTCCCAACCGTTGATGTTTCTAACTCTGATGCCTCTTTTTCTAGGAGTGTTCACCTTCTCCGGGGGATTTCAGTACCCCTGAGTGCTTTGATATAACCATCCCCCCGATATAAACTTTGAATGTTTCCCAGACCGTAGCAAATGTAGCCACCGAGCCTACATTGTCTGAGAAAATCTCAATTATTAGCTGGCTCAATTCCACTTTAAAGGCTGAGTCTAGGAGAGAGTACGGTGGGAATCGCCAAGTAATGGCAGAGGTCTGACATTGTCAGAGCTCCAGGGTCAATATCACTGGCGAGTGATCCGAATATGTAAGTGGGAGAGGTTCATGTTGGGTAACCCTAGGCACTAGACTCTTAAAGATTAACCAATAATCTATCCCAGTGGGTATGCCATGTACGGAGGAATAGTGCATATGCCCGCCTCCCGTATTTGAGCAATGTCTCCATATATCCACCATTGCCAAACAGTCCTTTATATCGGTGATGGTTTGTGCACCCGCTGCCGGTCAACGGGTCGGGACAATTGATCTATCCTTAGCAGGGTCCAGGAAGCAATTAAAGTAGCCCCCCCAAAATCTGAGGCAGGCCATCGTCCTGGTGCAGGTAGGCGCAGAGTGTGTGGTGAAACTGTGGATCATCATAGTTAGGACCGGAGAGTCCAACCGGCAGGACTGCTACGTCTTCCTTATAACAATGGACACCACAATTCTACCGCTTGGGTCAATGCGCACATTTTTTATCGTCACACCAGCCTTATTGTCAGCCCAGATAAGGAAAATCCAGATGCAATAAACTGTCATGTTATCGTTTCGCCCCTTTCTCATTGGCTCAAAGTCTGGTTGAACAAGGGTACCGCCCTAAATAGAGAGATCCTAAGGGATTGTATGGCTCTGGACCATGCCCACTACATTCCTTGGTTAAAATACATCCAGGATGGATATAGGACTCTTGGTAGGGCGGATCTCTATAGTAATCCGAATTCAAAGAAAGAAAAGATCTTCTTTGGGCCAAGGAGACTTTTTTTAGACAGCGGCTGGTGAACAGGGAAGAGCGTGAGTTAATGAAGCCGAGTGTACGTAAATATATTATTCTTAAGACGTACCCACAATTGAACCGTATCTCCTAGGGCTTCCCAAAACGCATGGCCGTTTTTTATTAACAAGATTCCGTTTTGATTTATCACCTTCTCCCCGCCCACCCGAGGGGGAGTAGAAAAGGCGAGACTCTGTTGCCATGCAGTTGCGATGGCGAATCCGCTCAGGATATGACTTATTTTTTAATGTTTTGTAGGTATTACGAGGTGCCGAGGGAAATGTTTGTAATCCCCGTCTTAAAACAAAAAACTTTACGCAAGTGCGCCCTTCTTTTATCTCCTTGGCTATGCTTTCAGAGTCCACTTTATGGCACGTTCTTAGCCGTTTAAAGGTTGCAGTTAGGCTTAGATCTAGCTGTGTCTAAATTTCATGTATGAAGTAGTCCTGAAAGTGTGATCATTCTTGATTTTTATATATGTTGTAGATACGTTGTCATGCCTTTTTTTTATCTACTTTATAAGGAATTAAAATTATTTATTCAATGATATTCATGGACAGGATCCGTCTGCTACAATGTAACTTGCACTTTTATGGTTTTTATACAAAAGCTGAATAAAGTATTTTGATTGATTGGGAAGGAGTGGGAGCACACTGCTGACCTCCCAGCACAGTTCGCCCCTTAGCATTGTGTTAAATGCAGTTTGCAGTACGCGCTTACTTGGTATTTTGCTGGAGTGTTCCATCAAAGTTGGTGCAGATTAGTGCACTGTGACCTGTGAGGAACTTGACAGCATTTCCATTAACCCCAGATGATTTTGAAGTAAGTTTGAACTGTGTACTGTATTTACCAGGATGCAGAGGGGTGAACTGTGCTGGGACTGTGAGGCAGTGTGCTCCCAACCCCCATTCTATTTTGATTCATTGATTGACCTTGCAGTCTACGTTGCATCAATTCATCACTATTGGGGGCCGGTGCGTCTCCTGTAATATTGCTCCATCTTCACTGTAGTGTTTGAGATATTCTATCACCTTCCGTATTCTCCTACAGTCGTTCAATCCTCTAACATTCCTTGTGAGGAGTCTAATCTGCGGCTCTGTGTGTGGATCAATCATTCCTTTTCTTGTATCTTCCATGATCTCAGTGCTTTGTGTTCTGTGCAGTTGCGAGTAGCCAAATTGTCAACATACACACTTCTACCTAACAAAACTAAACAGACCATACCAACCCCGTTATGGATCCCACCCACGCTATACATTCCCAAACTTTGCATAGCATCTCTGTGACCCCCCCCCCATATGTCCCTCCCGGTTACTTAAAAGTACTGTAAACTATACACGGTGGTGCACACATGAGGGCGGGTGTTGCTCCGTCGGCACTCTTCCCTAATCCCAGCGTTCATTTAGATGCTATCTCTCACGGATCTTAACTTTCTGTGCACAAACAACATTGCTTGATTCCACTTGTTAGCTAAGCGTTAAGAACATCAAGGGCCAGTTTGGATAATAGAGTCCTCTCCCTTCAGAGGAGCTCTATCCCCGCCTCCCCGTCTCCATTGCACGCAAGTACGTTCCATGCTCAGCATCACAAAAACACAAACGGGCACTGGAATGAACTAGATACCCTGAGGGTAAGAGAGGTAACCGGAGTATATCCTCCCAGAATAGTACAACACGAAAAAATACTCCAGTGGACCACAGGTAAGTCAATTGAGTAGAGTATAGAGTTCTATGCCCGCGATCTATAAGAAAGAGAAGTGGGAGCTAATAGGGTGGTCTAACTATCTGGTTGCCTCTAATGCTACCATGTTTCTTTGGGGAATACTTTAATCTTGTTTATATTACCCTCACACACCCTAGTGGTGTCATGCTTCATCATCGGGTCACCCCGACCCCTACAAGTCAGGGTGGGCTCAACCACAGTATTGGGAAGCTCTTCTGATATATTGGAGGAGGGGGCTTTACTGAAGATAAATAAAATCACCTAGATAGATCCCCGGTTTCCCTTTATTTTTGGGGTCTATCTGGGAAGTTAAAATACTGTATAAAGATTACTTATACAAAGGGGTCTTGTAAGGATATTATGGTCCTATGACCCTAGTGCCATTTTACCAATAATCCATACGTGTAACTGCATAAGAAATCTTCTCCTCCCACACCAGGTTAACACTTTCACGGTCGTCTCTCAGCAAAGGATAAAACCATGGTGTGCTTAAAATGTTTGCAGTGCGCTTAGCGCAGCTCCACATCTCATATCCACAATTTAGCAGGGGAGTTGGGGCAGCTCTGATGTTAACAACACCTTATTGCTCCTCTAGGTCCGGAGAGTCCTCATCTTCGTTCAAATTATCTTTGGGGAGGTCCCTTTTGTCTTTAACTTTTCTTTTTTGCTTAAGGAACTGGAGTGCTGTCTTGTAATCTGTAAAGAAGAGAGTCTTCCCTTTATTTACATTTCTGAGCTTAGCGGGATACATCATGCTATATTCCAGCTGTAACTCTCGCAGCTTTCTTTTCACTGGCACAAACTGGCGGCAAAGTTCCTGCACTTGCGGCGTGAAGTCGGGATAAATGGATTACTTCATGTCCTCGTGGCGCAGAGTCCGAATCTCTCTGGCCTTCTGCAGTGCACCATCCCGGTCCCTATAATTTAAATGTTTGGCAATTATTGGGTGAGGGGCGGACCCCAGGACCGGCTTCAGGGACAAGGCACTGTGAGCCCACTCCATACCAAAGATCTCTGGAAAAGTGTCTCTGCCTATTATGCTCACTAGTGTGCTTTCCACGAACTGCTCTATATTCGTTATTTTGGCTTTTTCCGCAACTCCCACTATACGTATAGTGCACCGCCTAGAGTGTGCTTCTAGATCCTCTGTCTTTGCTTGCAGGATGCGGAGTATTCCATCCATTACCTTGTTCCTAATCACTCCTTCACTGAATGTGTCTTCCACGTCAGAGACTCTTCTTTCTACAGTGTCAAGTCTCTCTGCATGTTTGTCTAGTCTTTCCACCATTCTGTCCATACGGTTAGTAAGCGTGTCTATTTTCCCATCTATTTTTGTTAAACTGTGTTGCATGGCTACCAATATTTGTTTGAGATCTGCATCCACAGGAGTTTACTAACTTCAGGCCCAGAGTCAGCATCATCAGGTTTGGTGTCTCTGCTTTTTAGACGTTCGTGGCTCAAATTGCAACTTGGCCTGCGCCTTATCTGCTTTCCCCAGGCTGTTCCTCTGCCACTGGGTGTATGCGTGCTCAACACACAGATCAGAAATTCATGGCTGCAATTCTGGATTCTCCACGCACATATGCAGTGTCCTGTGCAGACGCACCGCACTCTCCAGTTATTTTCCCACCTGTTGCGCGTGGAGGGGCCAACTTTCAATTCACTAAACATATGTCTGTCGTGTAGGTCTATTTTTTTGTTGTTGAAACTGTATTGATTTTCAACGGCATGTAATCACTACATCAGAATCAAACATAGACCGACATATCAATTTGGATCATCAGATATTAGTCAATACATTCAAAAGCGTTGCATAGGGAAAAAGGAAAAGGTCATGTTCATCATGTTGTTTTTTCTGGGCTCCCTCAAATCCATCAAGCATTACATCCTACAAACCTCAGTGTCCACAATCCTTGGGCACATAAAGGGGAGGCAGTTAGTGCTCGCATAATACAGGTCCATGATCCAGTAGACATATATCTACTCTCATGTAGTCACCCATAGGCATATGAAAGGCGAGGATGACACTGTGTTACACTCTATGCCAAAGGGCATTACAGGCACAAGTCTCCCCTGGGATCCATGTCTCTGTTTCCACACTAGTGTCTTCAGGTGTGTCTGAGGGCTGGGCAGCAAGGTAGGCCTTCAGAGGATCCCAAATGCCTCTGGGGCGGGATGAAAATGGAAGTAGCTCAGCATAAGAACACAATTTTCTTGACAATATGTGAGATTGGAGAGCCAGTCCTTAAACTTTGACGCTCTGCCCCATCTACAAGCGATACAGCGTTTAGCCATCAGCAAAGCAAGTGATATGAAGCGTCGGTGGGGCTTTGCCACCAGTGCAGTGTAGCCCAGTAGTGCCGTCAGTGGAGCGGGCTGTAAAGGAAGGGCTGTCATCTGTGCTAGGGCCTCAAAAACCTGCCTTCAATACTCATTTACCCCCGAGCAATCCCAGGCCAGATGAAAAAAAATCTGCTCCTGCACATCTGCATCTGTCACAGCGGTCCGATTCCTTCAATTTATATTATACATTTTGACTGGGGTATAAGAGTCGGTTTAAACATTTTTTTTTTGTAAAATTTTTATTTTGTAGTATGCAAGGTGAAACGGAAAGGGGGGAAGGGAATAGAGCAAGAGGATCAAAGGAGAAGGAAAGAAGAACAGGCGACATGCCGCCACAAACCCCACACAGGGGGAGCAATGATTGGGGAGAGGAACGTCCGCAAAGCAAGGCCAGCTAAACTCCAAAGTCCACACCATGACACCAGGGACCGGGCAAGCAACAGAGGCATGGGTAGGAGGCCCACCCATCAGAGCGTCCACGGTAAGCCAGGCGTACCAACAATAGAGGCAGTGTCCCTGGAGAGGGGAAGCAGCTCCAGCCTTAAGCAAGATGTAGTGTTCATCCCAAGAGTAAAGTAAGTCGCAAAAAAGGAAAACGTCCCCAACTACCCTCCCACCCTCATCCCACCCCAACATTCACCCCCCCCCCAGTGGTGGCGACACCAAACACACAATCCATCACAATCACACCCACAATCAGATCTGGAAAAGATGAAGGGATCGCAGTGCTGACGGACACACTGCCGAAGGAAGGCCCCGAGATAGAAATCGTACAAGTGGGCCCCAGTTGTGCATGAAGTTCTTAAATTTACCCAGAAAAATGTCAGAGAGACGTTCCATGCTCAACAAGCGCCACAAACGGGCGTGCCACAAGGAGACAGCAGGGGCAGACGGAGCCTTCCAGGCGGCTGCCAAGGTCATCTTAGCCGCACCCAAACACAACCACATGATACGCTTATCCGCCCTAGTTTGATGCTCGAGCAGAGGGTCCCTAAGGCCTAATAGGACAAAAGCCATGGAGTCTGGGATTGGATAACCCAGGATATCCCTCATGTGTGAGAGAATCTCGGCCCAGAATGGCTTGATGGAGGGGCAGTCCCACCAGATATGGCTAAAATCCCCTAACATTCCACAGCCCCTCCAGCACCTATCCGAAGCAGTCGGAAATATGCGTCGCAATTTAGAGGGATACAGGTACCAATCAAAGATGAGTTTCATATGGGCCTCCCTGAGGTCGGTGGAGTGGTTATGCGCCGACACGTCCCGCCACAGGCCCCGCCATTCACAAGCTGAGATGTCCCTTCCCAACGCAGATTCCCAATGGTCCTGGTACCGCGGTCTCGGAGATATAGTAGTGTCCAATAGCAGCTTATATATGAAAGAGATCGCCCCCTTCATGGTGGAGGTGCGAAGAAGGAAAGATTCGAAAGTCGTCAGGGGCCTGGTGGCGGCATCCGCCACCGAGGGCGATGTCGCCCAGTGGAGGAGCTGGAGATGTCTAAAACGCTCCGTTGGCAGCACCCCGTAGTCCCTCATACAGTTGTGGAAAGTGAGGGGCACAGTACCATGAAATAAATGAGTGAGGGCTCTGCAGCCGCCCTCCCTCCAGGCCTCAAAAGGACCCTCCGTCAAGGCCGGGGGGAAGGCCGGGTTAAAATGGATCGGGGTGAACGGGGACGGAAATGTGGTCCAGCGGTCATCACCACTCACCACGTCCCATACCTTCAATACCGTGCTCGTGGGGGTGCTAAGGTATGCGTTCCTGGGCCGGTCCATCTTAGGCTTCCATGCCAAATCCCATATGGAGCGGCCCGCCACACTCCGATCCATATGGAGCCAATGTTTTTCCGAGCGTTGTTGGGACCACTCCACCAGAACTCTCAGTTGAGCAGCTTTGTAGTACAATTGCATGTCCGGGAAACCCACCCCTCCATCTAAGCGTGGGCGCCGAAGAACCGCAAATGGAAGCCGGGCACGGCCACCTTGCCATACATATTTCAGCATCACGGTCTTCAATCGGCGGAAATAGTCCAGCCCCACCGGAATCGGCAAAGCCTGAAAGAGGTACAAGAGTTTAGGAAGAAGAACCATTTTGAGGGCGTGAATCCTGCCAAGCCAGGAGATGAATTTAGGCTTCCACCGTTCCAGTTCAGCCCGGATTGAGGACAATATCGGCGGAAAATTAGCCTGAAACAGGGCTCCCACGGTGGGGGTCAGTCGCACCCCCAAATAAAGCAGGGACGTGGACGCCCAAGCAAGCGTAGTAAGCATCCGGGTCTGTTGCACATCTCCGGGGACAGGGTCAGATTCAAGATATAGGACTTATCAAAGTTGACCTTAAAACCTGCCACAGCCTCGTAGGCGGAGAGGACTGAGAGGACATGGGGTAGGGACTGAGCAGGGTCGCGTATGGACAGGAGGACGTCGTCGGCAAAGAGCGATATCTTATGTTGTTCACCTGTAAAGGGAAGCCCCAAGATCCGCTCATTTTCCCGTATCGCCAATGCCAAAGGTTCGATGCTGAGGGCGAAAAGGAGGGGCGAGAGGGGACACCCCTGGCGCGTCCCCCTGGAATGGCTAAAACTCTCGGATCTGTGGCCATTGACCAGAACCCGGGAGGTAGGACCTCGATAATTGGCCTCGATCATGCGAATGAAGCCGGGCGAGAATCCGAAGGCCTCCAGTGTCCGGTGCAGGAACCCCCAATCCACGCGATCGAAGGCCTTCTCCGCATCCAGCCCTATCAGCACCGCAGGTATGCGGAATCGTTCCGCCTTTTCTATGAGATGGACCACGCGGCGCAGATTGTCATGAGTCTGCCGACCTTTGATGAAACCAGATTGGTCAGGATGGATCAAGGCCGGCATGAGGTCCTGCAGTCTGCCCGCCAAGATGGAGGAATACAGTTTAGCGTCCAGGTTGAGGAGCGCTATCGGGCGATAAGACGTACAGGAGGAAGGGTCCTTCCCTGGTTTGGGGATTATGGTGATCAATGCTTCGGCCATGGAGTCCGTAGTCCTACCGTCAGTCGCCATAGCATTGAAGAGGGAGACCAAGTAGTCACAAATCTCCGAGGCGAACGTTTTATAGAAGAGGGCCGTGTAGCCGTCAGGCCCAGGCGCCTTATGTAGCTTTAGAGCCTTGATAGCGTCCAGAACTTCCTCCCGAGTGATGGGGGAGGACAACAAATTGTTCCATTCATTGGAGACCTTCGGGAGAGGGAGCCCCTCCAGGAATCTGGACTGAGCCTCCGGGTCGAGAGCATCACTCGAGTAGAGTGCTGCGTAGAAGCGCCCAAAGATGGCCGCCTTGTCCGCATCCTTATGCTGAACCAAGCCCGTGTGATCACGCACCCCTCCAATGTATTCCCGCTCGCGCTTGTCACGGAGTTGCCGGGCAAGATGGCGCCCAATCTTGTTGCCCTGGGAGTAAGAGGCGCGCCGTAGGCGCAAAAGAGTGAACTCCGCCCTGTTATTATAATGGGCCCTCAGCTTCCCACGCACCGCCGTTAGGGGCCGTAAAGTCACCCTGGAGGGGTTCGCTTTGTGGGCCTGCTCCAGAGTGGCAAGTTCCGATTCAAGAGCCTCCCTCTCCTCGCGTCGCAGTTTGTTCAGGCGCGCATTGAGAGCGAGGCAAGTGCCCCTTAAGGAGGCCTTGCACGCATCCCAGGTGGTGTACACCGAGGTGTCCGAAGGGGGATTGAGAAGAAAGAAATCTCCGATTGCCTTACGTAAAGCCTTACAGGACAGGTCATCCCTCGCCAGGGCTGCTGGGAAGTACCATTTGCGCCAACCGTCCCCCCCAGGGGCCCAGCGTAGTCCCAGAACCACCAGGCTATGGTCGGATAAAGAAAGTGGAAAGATATTAGATAGTTGGATATCACCCCGGAGAGCTTGGCCCACCAAGACATAGTCAATGCGAGAGTACGAGCGGTGAACATTAGAGAAAAAAGTGTAGTCCCTAGCCTGCGCATGGACAAAGCGCCAACCATCCACCAATCCCATATCACCCAACTGACGCTTAGTTTCCTCCGAAAAGACTCCAGTGTCCGCCCTTCGTGCTCCAGAAGCGTCCTGGTCTCTGTCCCACACCATATTAAAGTCACCCAACAAGATCAAGTGTCCCTCCACAAAATCCCCCACCTTATCAAGCAAGCCTTGCAAAAAGCCATTCTGACCCGTATTCGGGGCATACATCACAACAAAGGTACAGAGGCGGCCATGTAACCCCCCCTTCACCATCAGCCATCGACCCTCCTTGTCAACATTCACTCCCAGGGGCTGAAAATGCAGGGAAGCTCGGAATAGAAGGGCCACTCCCCTATGCTTCGTGGCCGCAGACGCCCTATAGAGAAGAGGGAACTGTCTGTGGCGGAGCCGCAGTTCATCTTTCCTAGCCAGATGGGTCTCCTGAAGGGCAACCACGTCTAAGTGGTGGTCCACAATGTACTTCCATAACTTCTGCCTCTTCTGCGGGGAGTTGAGGCCCTTCACATTCCATGTACCTATGCTAATAGTCATATCGGGAAACTAGAAAGCCACGCCATGCATACGTCCGAACAGCCACACAGCCCGATCAGAACCTCGCGGTCAAAGGCCCAAAGAGGCACCAGGGCCCAAGGACCCCTCAAACAGAGCATTCCAGGAAGCGTGGGAGTAAACAGGGTTGTAATCACACGCACCATACCGCTAACACACCAGGTCGCCACCACCACCCCCCCAAACCCCAGCCCCAACCAAAGCTGTACTGCCACTACAAGCGCTTGCCAAGCACCAACTGGCCCACCCCCCCCAAACAGCCCCAAAACCAAAAAAACAGAGCACAAGGCCCGCAACCTGAAGATTACAGTCAGCAGTTCCAATGGGCCACAGGTCACACGGTCCGCATCAGACTGGTACCGGGGCGGGGGCACCAGATCGGGGGCCCCCAGGGCCAAGGCCCGGGGTGTCTTCTCCAAAAGTACCATAGTACCCCAGGGCCGTCGAAGTAGAGGCGCCCCGGCGCCCAACCTTGAAAGAAATCAGGGGTCAAGCCGCTCCAGAGGAGTGCTGAGAGTCTGCAAGAGTGACCGAGGCCACCGACGCCACTGCTGATCCTCTCTCCTGCAGGCGAATGGAGTGGTCCGGTCGCAGCCGCTCCGGGGAGGCCCCAACTCTTTGCCATGACGAGGAGCGATGGCGGCGCCGTGAAGGCGAGGATCGTGCTGCCTGTGAGGGTGGCTCTTCCTCCAGTCCCAACAGCTCCCTCGCGGACTTCAAGGAGCGGATTTGCACCAGCCGGTTCTGCCACCGGAAGATGATTCGGAAAGGGTGACCCCAAGAGTAAGAGATGCCCTGTTCCCTTAGATAGGCAGTCACCGGCCGGAACTCCCTCCGTTTCTGAAGGGTAGATGCCGCCAAGTCCTGGAACAACTGTGGCCGATGTTCTCGAAAGGTCAAGGAGGAGAGGGCCCTGGCATTCCGGAGGATGCGTTCCTTGATCTGAAAGTCATGAACACAAGCCAGGATATCTGGAGGAGGGCCCCCCCGCCTGGGCAGGCCCACTCGATGCACCCTGTCCAGTTTAATCTCTAGAACGTCCTCCTCATCAAGCACCTGGAGGAAGAGGGCCTGCACGTAGCCCCTCAAATCACCAGCCTCACCGTCCCAGGGGACCGCTCTGATCCGGATGTTGTTCCTCCTGGAGCGGTTCTCCAGGTCTTCGGCGTAGGATTGCAAATTCAAGTTCTGGTCCGTAAGGCGAAGAACATCTTGCTGTAGCTGGTGGACGTCATTCGCCATACTTAGGTCATGGTCCTCCAGTACGGCCACTCGCTCACCAATGCCATCCACGTCCCTCCGGACTTCACGGAGGTCCGAAGCTAGTTGGGCTCGCAGTTCAGAGATGTCCTCCTTGATTGAGGCAAAGAGCTCCGACATGAAGGCCTTAGTGGCCGGCGCCTCTTCATCCGATTGTCTCGCCGAGCCACTCGCCCCTGGGGAGTTGGGCGGTTGCGATGCCTTGGAGGTCCCCTCCTTCACCGTCCTTCCTTTGCGAGGCAAGGTCGACATGGCGGCGGGGTAGCGGCACAAGGCCGTCCGAGTTGCAGGGAAGAGCACTTGCACACAGCAATGGACACTCGAGAAAAGTTCCCCAGCCGAGGAGCCAGGGAGTGGCAGCAAAGTCGACGGACCGGACTCGCAGAGCCAGGCCGTAATCAGTCACTCGGCACAGTGCACGACTGAGCCCTCCGTCTCCCGGTCGCTCGGGCCCGGTGGATGGTCCGTACAACAGCCAAGTTGCCCCAAGGAGTCAGCCGTTGAGCTCCCCAGCTGGCCAAAGCAAGAGGTGAACCTCCAAACCAACGTTCCGTTGCAGCGAAGGGGGCCCGAGAGCCGAGAAGGCAGAGGACGTCCGCTGCTCCGTGAAGCCCCGCCCAGCCGCCGCCGATCTACTGCGCTCCAAGGCGGGCTCGTCCGTGCGCAAGGGCGGTGCTCAGTAGGCCCGTTGCTGCAGAGCTCTGAATGGCGCCGGACGACCACTCCGGAGGGCGCCGATAGCACCAGACCACTCCGCTCAGCACCACGGACCGCTGTCGTCGTTCGGGAGCGGATCGAGGCCCCGTAGGCGATGCTGTACAATGCTTAGCAGGTCGGGCGCCGGAGCGACTCAAAAGCACGTCTTACTCCGACGCCATCTTGGCCACGCCCCGGTTTAAACATTTTAAATGTGTAATACGGAGTCTGCTGCTGGCCGAGATTTGCTCTGTTTGTAAACAACAATAATCCCACTGTTCATCTGTGAGCTCTAATCCTAGTTCTGTGTTCCAATGTGTACGAGCGGAGCAAGGGGCTGTTTCTCGTTGAATATGAATGGTATGATAAAGTCTGGAGACAACATGTCCCGGTGAAGCAGCTGCAAAACCATGTGCAGCGGGGTGAGCGTGGGGAGCTCCTGAGGGAAAGCTGGGGAAATGTGTTGCACACCCTGCCTGAGCCACGAATAAAGGAATATGTCTAACGGGGATGGCCGATTATCAAAAAACATTTGATCCTGCGAGTTAAACTTCCCATTGGAGTATGGGTCTCCCCAAGTTGAAATGTTCAGGCGTGTGAGTAGTTTGGGAAATCCCATCTCCTCTAATAGTACAAGAGTGGGTGATATACTAGGGGGAGTAAAGGTGAATAGAGCACTGTTCCCCCGTGCATTGCAAGAATGCGGTGCCAGGCCTCTACCGTGCCTGTGAGCGTTGTGGACGTTTTGTTTCTGGGTTTTAGCATGGAATAAATCATGCCCTCGAGAGGGACAGGGTCAGCCAGCCAATGCTCTGCTACAACCTGAGGCATGTACGCAGGGGGATGGAACCAAAAATAAGCATAGTGTGCTTGTGCGCAGGTGTGGTATAATTCGAAATCAGGGACGTCAAAGCCCCCCTCTGCATTGGGCCTAATGAGTACATTCCATTGCAAACGCGGGTGCTTGCCCCCACCCCGCCAAACCAGTCTGATCATTTCTGACTGCAGTGCCCTAAATAAATACCTGCCTGGATGGTATGGAACATTAAGAAATAAATATAGCAGTTGTGGGAGTACTACCATCTTTATCAGGGAGAGGCGCCAGCCATAGAAAGGGGCAGTGAGATCCATCTAGTCACGTTGCTTCCAATGCGGTCGTGGGCAGTGCCGAAATTAAGTCAGTTTAATTCCTCACGATCTCTGGAGATATGTATCCCCAAGTACCTCAAATCTGAGTCGCACCACTCCAATGGGAAGTCCAAAGGGAATCGCATGGCAGCGGATGTGAGAGGGAAGACTTCCGACTTTCCCCAGTTGATTTGTACCCCAGAAAGATCCCAAATACAAAAAATTCTCAAAGAAGTGGATTTAAGTTGTTTTGGGGGTCTCGAACATATAGGGTAACATAGTCGGCATAGAGGGATATCAGTATTTGCTGCAAGTTGCAACATAACGCCTTGTCCTGATGATGTTGCCGAAGCTTAGCAGCCAGGGGCTCAATTGCAAGGGGGAAAAAAGGGGGGAAAGAGGGCAGCCCTGTCTGGTCCCCCTGACTAAATAGAAAGCCGTAGATATGTGGCCATTGATCATAACCCTGGTGGAAGGGAAATTATATAACAAGCAGATCCACAAGAGAAACAATGGACCGAAGCCCATGCTTTGCAGAACCTCCAATAAATAGTCACAGTCGACCGAATCGAACGCCTTGGTGGCCTCCAGGGCCAGATCATGGTCCACATTATGTAATATAGCAAA
Organism: Lissotriton vulgaris; assembly: GCF_964263255.1. Lineage (NCBI taxonomy): Eukaryota > Metazoa > Chordata > Amphibia > Caudata > Salamandridae > Lissotriton > Lissotriton vulgaris. The sequence continues at coordinate 354,650,389 of NC_141686.1, read as the reverse complement.
GAGTTAATGAGTTATAAGTTAATGAGTTAAAGAGGAGTCGGCCTAACGGCTAGGGCGCTCGACCTCGGACCTGGGGATCTGGGTTCGAGTCTTGGTAACGACGCCCAAAACTCCTGTAATTCTGGGCAAATCACTTAATCTCCCTGTGCCTAAAAATGAAAGTGTGTCCTCATGTAACGGAACTGGAAAAAAAATATGTAAAGCGTTCTGATACCTGATTCGGTTCAGGTCTAGTTCGCTCTATATAAAACTCTGCCAAAAAAAAAATGTAAGTTATATGTGGTCGAGCACCCTGGGATAAATCCCGACTGATTGAGAAGAACCAGCTATTCCATGAGCAAGCTCAGGCGATTGGCAATGACGTTAGCGAGAATTTTCGCATTACAATTAATAAGTGACAGAGGTCTGTATGAGTCACAAGAAGCGGACGACTTTCCAGGTTTAAGTAGTGAGATAATGAGAGCCTCTCTCATACCTCCTGGAGAATGGGAGTGAGGAGACCAATGTACGCTTTGTAGAATTCAATGGGGAACCCATCTGTGAGAAAGTGCCATCTTTCTTGCATAGGTATGCCCCCACTTTTTTCTGAACTGCTAATGTACTTTGACTGAGTGTGCCCTGGGTTCCTGCCAACCAGGTACCCAGGGCCTGTGTTCCTTCCCTAAAACTATGCTGAAACAAAAGACCCAATTGGCATCTCTGGCCACCTGTCAGCCCCTAGTAAATGGTACCCTAGGTACCCAGGGCATGGCGACCAGGGAAGACCACTGAGGGCTGAAGAACTTATTGTGCCACCCTCAGGGGCCCTTACCCTGGCACCCACACACTGCCTTTGCAGGCTGAGTGCTTAAGTACAGAACTAAAACAAGAGTCAACATGGCACATGCCCACAGAACCCACTGCCCTGGCATACTTCAGGCACCCCTCTAGCTGGGTGCCCTATGCCAGAGGTGAGGGTACAGGTGCATGAGCCCTGTGCCCCTACAGTACCCAGGGCCATTCCTGGGCACTGTAAGTGCAGTGATGCCATTAAGAGTATATGGTTTTGGAAGGTCGACATTACGAACTCCACAACACCATAATGGCTACACTGAAGCCTGACAAGTTTGGTACCAAACTTCTCAGCACATTAAACCCGCACTGATGCCAGTGTGGGATTTAATGTACAATGCATCAGAGGGCATCTTAGAGATGCCCTCCAAAACCCGAACTTACAATCCACGTCTGGGCTGAGTGGCTGCAGAGGCTGCCACACAGCAGACATGTTGCTGGACCCCTGGGTGGAGAGCCCCTCGCTCTCATGGGCCTGCAACAATGCACATCCTGGGTGAGGTGCTATGTTTCCTCCCCCAGGATGGACAGGGGGAAGCTTCAAAGGCATGCCACCTCTGAGAGCTTCTCCAGACCATTTGCTGTACCCAGCAACTGGCCCCCACCAGTGCTACCCCCACACTGGCGTGAAAAACTACGTCAGTAAGAAGGGGGTGCCAACCGTTGCCAACTCCACCCCTCAGGTGGAGGAGACGAGGTGAAGCACGACCCCGGGCTCCGGCCATCTTGTAGATGGGGAGCCCTGCCCAATCCCAGCTAGGCTCCTGCCCCCTCCCACAGGAGAGGAGCAGGCTAGGGGGTGTACTCACCCCAGGACAGGGACACATTGGTCCCTGCTCTTGCCCTATCTGTGACGACCCTAAATTTAGTATTGAGGGCTCCCTGAACCTTCCTTGCTCAGATCCCGATACAAAAAGAAGAAAGAAGATCAAGAAAAAGAAGACCTGCTGTGCAGCTGCTAACAATAGGACGACAACAACTGACTTGGCCCCAGCCCTACCGGCCTGTCAATCCTGGAACCTGCTCCTGCCTAATCCCGGCGACCTGCGCGGACAGCAACCTTGGGACACCCAGAGAACCTGCCTGCCTTGACCCTCTTAAAGACTGGCCATCAGCAGAGGCTCTGCTGCAACAACCCACCTGGTGCCAGCCAGGAAGCTCCGGACCAGCCCACTCTGCACCCGCCGAGCCCGGGCCGGGCCCAACCGAACCAAGACCACGAGGACGTACCCCCGGCAACTGGGACCCGAAGTCCAGTGCCCAAAGACCCTCCTCGACTAACCAGGCGACGCCTGCAGACCTACAAGACCTAAAGATTCCGTGGCCTGAAAACCTAAGTCCAAGATCTGAGTAAGAGGACCCAATAAATCTAGTACTTTATCCTGGCAGGAACGCCATGCTCGGTCAATTCCTTTCTTCGGGTCCTTAGCATACTTCTTAAGGTACGTGACCATGGTAGGGTCAACCTCCGGGGTGTCAAACAAATTGTCGGCCAGATCAGGACGAGGGCACTCAGACCTTAGATGAGCCCTGACATTTTTTTCAAAGGGCCGGTGAAGCGCAGTCTGCCTCGAAGCTTGGCAACCGGGTTCGAGTCTCGGCGAGGACACTCAACATCCTGTGATTCTGGGCAAATCACTTAATCTCCCCGTGCCTAACAAAAATGAATGTGTCCATCTGTAAAGAAACTGGTGCTCATGTAAAGCGCTCTGATACCCGATGTCGCGGGTCAAGTTCGCGCTATATAAAACTCTAAAAAAAAAAATTAAAAAAATTCCACGACAGCCGGGGACGGTAGCCATGAAGACGAGTTTGGATGAATGATGTCTGAAGGCTCAAAAGTGAGAAGGGGAGGATGCATTGGAGCATCAACATAATGTTCCTTACTAGCCTTCTTGGAGGGCGGAGGATCAACCTGAGGATGAAGAGGAATGGGCATCATCAGTGTCAGTATAATGAACCTGGGATGTGGCAGCCCCCACTGAGGACTTGGCAGATGACTGCTCAGAAGACAAGGATCTCGCCAACCTTTGAAAATCTGATTTATGGGGGTTTGAGGGAGACTTGGACGAAACACAGAAAGTTGGCAACCAACCCTGCTGCTGGGGGTACTTGGACACATGACGCTTCAATGGAGTTATTGCTCGGACCAGTGCCTTATTAACTGACTGTTGGACCCCCTAAACCAGAGCCTCAACCAAATTGTGCTCCATAGAGCCAGAGGCGTCATCCTCATAATAACAGTCATCCTCCTCGTAATATTCAGCCATAGTCGCACCAAAACTGCGACAATAATGCCCACAGAGGAGACTGAAAAACCTTGGTGGCCAAAGGCACAATGCAGGGGGAGTGGACAACCCCAAAGCAAGCCAAGAAACACACACAGGCAAAACCTGTCTAACATTGCAGAATAAAACGTGGAGGGAGGGCTTGCTCAGACTAGCCACTCTAGGCAAAGCCTATGATGGTTATACAGCCCAATCCTGATATTTTCTGGGTAGGGCGTAAATTAGGGCAAGCTGCAGGCTGTGGGCTCTTGTGGGCGTGAACGCCGTGTCAGAATATTTTCCTGTGCCGACAAAAGCCGAAATAAACACCGGAAAATGGCCACCGCGCATGCGCGGTCTTGCCGCCTGTCAGCACACAAAAGGAAAAGCTCTCGCGCACCGTGCTCGAGCTCCCCTGCCCCGGTATCTCCCGCTCCACACAAAACAAGGAAATGTGGGCGCATAGCGCCTGCACCTAGGAGGCGAACACACGCTCCCAAAGCAGTACAACTACAAAGAACCAAAACTACCAGCCGAAGGAAAAAGGCGAAAGTTGGCAGAAGCAGCAGTAATAAAGCGCCAGCAAGGCGGTAACAAAGCACACTGAAAACACAGCAAAATACAGGTACAATGGCAAATCTAACAACCACATAGAAGAATGATAAATGTAGAAAGGCACTTAACTGGCTGCCGAGCAGCAAAGAAAGAGGATTTGGTATTCTCTATGGCACCTTTTATACCAGTGACTCTATGATATGTCATGTGATACCCAAAGATTCATGGGTATTGTAGTTTTATTTTTTATATGCTGTTTTCCTATTGGCTGCTGAGCATTTCTAATAAAGAAATGAGAAAGCATAATCGGAGCCTCCTGTCCTGACATAGAATTGGAAAATCCAGCTTTCGTAAGGTCTCTGCCAAAGCCTTGCCCGGTCTCTCTCCCTCACCGTAGCGTCAAGCCACCCAATACTTCCCCTGAATTTTGTCTCCCTGTCTGCTGTGTCTGCGTAGTCCGAGAGTTTATCCCGTAGTTCACGCTGTGTTCTGCCATCAGTGCCCTGTGAAAGTCTAGTCTCTATGCCCTTAAGGTCCCTATCCAATGTCTGTAAAAGTCAGTTATTTCTTGACCTAATTCATCAGGAAACACTGCATCGAGCAGCGTGAGAGGCGACAACCTCCAGCTTGTGCGTGGAAGGTCCCCCCCACAGGGGAGATCGTCATTCTTACAGGAGAGTGGTCAGATAATGTGCGGGTCAATTGCGTGACTGAGAGCAGTGCAGGTACAAGGCCTCGAGATATGAGACAATACTCCAGTCGAGCCCAGGAGGCAGAGTGTGCTGTGAAATGTGTGCCCTCCGCAGTGTGGGGATGTAGTTGACGCCATGCATCTATCAGCCCGCCATCGGCTATTATTTCTTGTGGACTTTTTGTGCTCTAGTATAGTGATGTGGTGCGGGATTAGACCTATCTCTGACAGGATTCAGAGCAACGTTGAAACCCCCGCCCCATAGAATGTGAGTGGAGCCTATTTCTTCCCCACAGCACGGTAAAGAAGTCTGGGGCATCAATGTTAGGGCCATAACAGCACGCCAGGGTGACCAAATCGGGCCCAGTCTTACCCATACTATGCAGTAGCGTCCCTTTTGATCGCTTGCCCTGCCAGCGACTACAAAAGGGTTGTTCTTCTTTATGAGTATGCCGACCCCCTAGACTATGAGGAGTAGCATGAAAATGTTCGTGATCCGCCCATTTGGATGCAAAGGTGTGGTTGTGGTGAGGGTTGAGATGGGTTTCTTGGAGCATGACAATTTGTGTCTGATGGCGGTTTAAATATGACAAAACCCTCTGGCGCTTTCTCGGGTCACTCAGCCGTCTAACATTCCAGGTAAGGATTTTTTGACCTTGGTGATGCAATGAATTAGCCATTCAAAAACGTAAAAATGAATGTTCGTCGCATTGAGAATCTAAACCTTATCTGTCTGATATGGCATGTCTCTAGAAGAACCCCTATTAACAACCCTTTTCCCCCCTCCCAAGAAAGCATCCAAAACATGCCAGTAAGTACATTTCCTCCCCCCTCCCAATATGACATAACTTCTGCAGATTAATCTGTGACAAGAGCCAACGGGGGTACACCCTTTATGGGGAACTTCCAGGGGCAAGCACGATTCCTCCCCGCCCTCAGAGAGGTAGGACGATGGAGCGATCATGTCTCTCGAGGGCGAGGGTGCTCGGTTTGTGGAGTAGCTTGCCCTTGTACCATATAAGCCTGAGAATTCCCATCAGGTGGGCAATTCTTCCTGTGCAGTTCATCCAGTTCATCAGTTATAGCAGGAGGGTTCAGTTCCCCGGGAGTCATGAGAACTTTGGTTATGTGTCACTACCAGCAGTTAGCCTTTGTCTTCAGGATTTTTGCTAGGAGACATGTCCGGCGTAGAGGAAGTGTTATTTTGTTGTTTCAATCGTTTCAGGAAGTCATATACCTGCTGCGGATTGGTGAAAAAGGATTGCGTGCCCTGGTGTGTGACTCGTAGCTTCGCAGAGTAGTGAAGAGCATATTCTATCTCGGCCTGGCGCAACTTCTGTTTTGGCGGGATTAAACTTGCTTCATTCCTCCTGCACTGCACTCATGAAATCTGGGTAGATCGTAAATTTGTTGCCTTCTTAAACAAGTTAGCGCTTTTCCCGTGCTATTTTAAGGACAACATTTTAGGGCGTGGGGTGCCTCCCGGTGGCGGCCTGGGGCCGAGGGTTCGATGCACCCTTTCGACGATAAAATGGGAGGATAAGAATGTAGAACAATGGTGTTTGTCAGCAGCCTCTCAATGTACACTTCCATTCTGCCCGTGTTTGTACTCTCTGGAATTCCCAGGACGCGTATATTATTCTTGGGACTGCGCGCCTCCAGGTCCTCGTACTTTGCAGCAATTATCTTGAGTAATGTATCCATCTGCGCCACATGGGTTTACATACTGGAGGTACTGTCTTCTACATCTGAAACTCGGTGCTCAGTTTCTTTAATGCCTTCATCGTGTCCTTCCAGCTTGTGGATAATTGCAAAAACAACAGTTGATGGACAGAATGCAGAACAATGTCATACATTCACCCCAGTACAGAGATCTGGGCATAAATCCACCGTTTTTTTACTCACCACCCCAGTTCAGACATGGCCATATGCAAATCAGCCTTGACCCTGTGCCTCATGGGAACAGTCCTTCCCGAACTGCCAAGCCTTGACCCTGTGCCTCATGTCCAGCCCGAACTGCCAAGCCGTGTCTTCCCTGGACCGGAATCAAGCATCCTAGGACCGGGTTTCTGGCTATCAGCCGTCTTCAGCCAGGATAGCTTGACTCCAGTGGCGTGGAGAGCACGGTACTCACGTCTGAGCATACCCGTCCCACACGGGGTCACAAATACAAAAACAACAATTGATTGACAGAATGCAGAACAATGTCATACATTCACCCCAGTACAGAGATCTGGGTCTAAATCCATTCTTTTTTGCTTACCACACCACCCCAGTTCAGACATGGACATATGCAAATCAGCCTTGACCCTGTGCCTCATGGGAACAGTCCAGCCCGAACTGCCAAGCCATGTGTTCCCTAACCAGAATCAAGCACCCTAGATTTGTTTACGCGCTCCGTCCATCATCCCCTTTAGTATCGCTTTGTTTGCCCTAAGTTGGCAGGGTATTTCCAGACGTGGGTTCCATGCTCACTCTACTACTTGATTCAAGATAGCCTGGCTGATGAGGATTATGAATCCGAAACCGGTCCCAGGATGCTTGTTTCCGGTCCAGTGAAGACATGGCTTGGCAGTTCGGGATGGATTGTTCCCATGAGGCACAGGGTCAGACTGATTCGCATATGGCCATGTCTGAACTGGGGTGGTGGAGTGAGCTAAAGAATGGTGATGGATTAAACCGATGTCAGTTGACGGGGGGTGAGTGTTTGATTTGCTCAAGCGCTCCGTCCATCATCCCCTTTGGTATCAGCTTGTGGACAAGAGCATCCATACGACTAGTCATGGCATCCATTTTGCCTGCAAATGGTGGTGAGGCTCTGGCGCACCTCTATTAGCAAAGATTTCATATCGTCCTCCGGTGGGGAGGGCGCTCTCTGCGCGGCTTCCTCCGTACTCCCCCTGACATGCTCCTGCTGAGTACGGCCCACCTTTTTAGCTTCAAAAGTCAGGCGGGGTTGTCTGGTGTCTGCCTTCCCCATGATTGGTGTTGAGCAGCGTCTGGTTTCGTGGGTAAGGCTGCAGGCCGAGAGCATCTACCAAGAGTGGGTTGTATGACTCGTTCATGATTGCCCGGTACATGTATAGTAGGCCATCCGCTGTCTCTCCGTCACTTCCCATGATTTCATCTTTTGGTTTTACAGACACTCTCTTACAAAGTATCGTTTCCTACCACAGTGTAGGCGCTGTGCATTCCAAGGCTTTGCATCTTTTCCTTTCGTAGACAAAGTAGAGTGAAAGCTTCAGATTTCCAAGGGTTCAGAGATGCTCTCGCCTGAAATCATGCTTTTACAAGCGTGATATCTTTCTGTGGACCCTCAAATCATCATAAACTTTCTCCAGTCTCCTGTTCTCTTATGAAGCCTCTGGCCTAACCGTAAAGGAAAATTTATAAGATCTGTGCATTTTGTTAGCTCTGGCTCAGTCTGGTAGACATCTTTCAGTTAGTCTTTGAGACAGCAAAAAATAAACAGCTGCTGTGTGTTCTTCTAGTCACACGGTCTCTGCCTCCAGCCAACTGACATAGACGAGATGTGCCGGAAAGTCTTGATTTCCTTCTTGTGGGCCCAGCAGTACTCTGTCAGCTGACAACATGGTTGATCTTCAATCAAAAATCTTCTTAAATTCAGATCTAGAGTTACTCCAGTTTACAAGAGGGGGTTATCCTCTCACTAACGGCACTGTCCATAATGCTTTCTCCTCCCAAATAGGAAATGAAACCTGCTGCCCCAGACTGGGAAACTCACACATTGCAACTGCGCCAGGGTTAAGTAGGTTTGTACCTTGGTGGGTCCAATAAATCTCTTCAGAGCAGACAGCTGGACAACCTTAGGCCCTAATAGAGATTTATCAGGAGCCACAACTGGAGGTTGTACAGGGGGACTTGGAGTAACCTGCATTTCTGTACCTGGGAAGTGAGAGATTCATGATCGGACTGGGTTCCTGTGTTTCATTTGAGTGACCCTCTTAGCAAAAGCTTTTGCCTCTAACCAAGCCACAGCAAGGTCTTGATAAACCATGATGAGACCTTCACCACATCATCTAAAGAGTTTGCTCCACTCAAAAGGGCTCAATATGCAGGCTTGTAATTTATCAGGAATAGTCGCTGTTATACACAGTGCTGATGTTTTGAAAGAACTCTAAGCACCTTGCTGCAGGATGAAGGGGCCCCCTTTGGGAAGTTCCTTCTCTTTGTCCAGGTAGAGCACAGGACATGAAGACACACTAGTTTATCTCTCCATGAATCGGTCCGCTGTCCTCATTTGTACAATGATAGATTCATAGGCTCCTAGTCATTTCTTTGATTTACAGACATTGAAGCGTCCGTCCATACCAGCAGTGACCAAAGAAGCTTCTGAACCAATAACTGCTGTTGATGGTATGGAATTACCTTCAGGACCTGTGGCTGAGCATACTGTCACAGAGACCCTTTAGTACATGGCTGAAGATGAAAAACACAATATGTGCACCCGTTTCAAAGTCACTGCTTCCCAACGGTATGGATTTATTGTAGGATTGCCATTGGTAATGACCCACCACCCTAATATTGATTGGCAGTCTAGAATAACAACCCTAGTATAGATTGCCATTCTAGAAAAACAACCCTAATACAGGTTGAAAGTCTACAACAATTACCTTAATATTGATTAGCAGTCTAGAACAACAACCCCTAGTATAGATTGGCAGTCTAGTATAACAAACCTAGTATAGATTGGCAGTCTAGCATAACAATCCTACTATAGATTGGCAGTCTAGAACAGCAACCCTAGTATAGACTGGCAGTCTAGAACAGCAACCCTAGTATAGATTGGCAGTCTAGAACAGCAACCCTAGTATAGATTGCTAGATGGATAAGGTGTATGATCCCAAAAGGGATTAGGTTGAATGTTTCTACTACAGACCATCTCTGCACCTCTCACTAAAGGTACTCCTATCTCTACACACAGTTGGTAGTTGCTAAATATGGGCGCACTTATACTACCGACGCCACTTGATGCAAAGACTTGTAAAACCCGCCTGCAGACTGCACACCAATGACATAAGTGACAAACCTCAGAATGCCAATCTTGGTCCTGTGCCCAGCCTGCACTCCTTCACGGTCGGTCTGAATTTGTGACTTTGCCATGGTCCAGTGCGACCATATACTCTCAGTTCGTCATTTACACCTTTTGGCTCAACGTTTATCTAACTCTTGAAAATTGCATATCTCCAGTTCTACTCGTCATTTAAAGCTGCCTCCTGAAAACATACGATACAGTCCCTCGTAATGTGAAGAATTTTCACCCTGTTTTGCTGCTGCCTTTTGAGGCTAAGATTTTGGAAACTAATTGCGTAGACAGCTTTAGGCTAATGATGGTCTAAATAACATGCAGACGGATTTTCATCCGTTCCTCCGTTCTCCTTTCTATTCTTGATGACGTCGGCAAGCTAGACGCTGGTCATATTAATACCTTGGTCCTATTGGACCTGCTGCCGCTTTGAACGTGGTCGATCATTCAATTCAGGAACGTTTGTCAGTGCTGGTTTAAAACTCCCAGTTTTAATACATACATCTCAGTGCGGCGGTATAATTTGATGTATTAAGGTGTAACACACTGAATGTTGAAAAAATACTATTTTGAATTGTGAAGATACTGTATCATAGTCTAACATGGTCTTTGTGCCGTGATGTACATGACAAACATGTTCATGGCTCGGCTTCACCACCGGCTTTTCGAGCCAGAGCCCAGCTTTGGTTCCGCTCTGGCTCCGGCTCGGCACTCCCTGTTCATGTGTTGGCGTGCCCACCTCTGTTGTATTGAATGTAGGTCGCTCAGTGGGTTACTGCTTTTGTAACAGACAACCTTTTGTTCTTTGCAGTTAAGAAGCGACAATCTTTCTAGCATAGCGCTGTGTCGTTCTACCCGCAACAAGGAGCTACATGTGCCCTGAAAGGCATGGCTTGTTTTTATCATCCATTTTTCGTTATTCCACGTTTGTTAAGAAAGGCCCCATTGGATAGTAATAAAGTCTGTGCACAGGCGACCACTGCTTAACATTTGAAATCCGAACTTTGCGATTCTCTGCACCAAGTGCACTTAACATATAACGCCTACGAGTTTGTGATATGTGACGCCCATACAGTGTAGCCCACATTGTCGTTTGTAACATTCCCAGTACATTGATTTACACACTTGTATGATTCATTATCTCTGTGTAATCCGTTTTTGTGATGTAAAGTGCTCTGAGATCCTACATTAGTATAAATAGCGCTATAAAAGAAAGTAGAAAATGCCCTTACATTCTTCTAATGGGATATAATAGGTAACTGGAGAGCTGAGACCGCTGCCTTAACCAAGAGTATACCGAACTCAATGTCTTCGCTTCTTTGTGTCCTTAAGTCCTATGCATTATTAATCGTTGAACAGATCAGATCCCGGGGTTGTTGCGGGTGGGGGGATGTTAAAGTACACGGTTGTTCTAATGTCAATATGAAAATGAGACTGCTGTTATCTTTTATATTCCCAATGCAGGACACATATTTATCATTTTGTTGAATTGAGACGCTGCCGGACCTTTGGTTGTCGGCTGGAAGGCTGAGTTAAAGTACTTAGCTGTATATACCTTGGACTACTCCGCGGCCGGCCCTTTAGGGTTGTAGGCCTACTGCTGTGTTCTTGCAATTTGATACAATAAAGGTCTTAAAAAAAAAAAAAAGGTCTACCATCCCAGTCTACCAGATAATTGGAAAATCCATTCTTGGCATATGCCATATTTCATTTTACCACGTGAAGTGAAGTGAAAAATAACCACAGTCTTGACAAATTCTTAGATTTACAGATTCACGTAAATCTGGGAATGCGTCAAAACCCATGGGAACACCCACTGCAGCGCCCATGGAACGCCCCCCTGATGCAGTGTAAGGAAACGCAGCGTCTTGCGCTGCCCTACACCATACCCACCAGACCATGGAAAGCCAAGCAGAGTGCCTTTGCGTAGCCTCAAAGATATGGGTCTGGACTCTGCGCTGCCAGAGTGTCACGAAAAGTGGCTTTGCGTAGCCTTGCAGATATGGGTCTGCACTCTGCGCTGCCAGAGCATCATGAAAAGTGGCTCTGCATAGCCTGGCAGATATGGGTCCACACTCTACGCTGCCAGAACGTCATGAAAAGTGGCTCTGCGTAGCCTGGCAGATATGGGTCTGCCCTCTGCGCTGCCGGAACGTCATGAAAGGTGGCTTTGCGTAGCCTGGCAGATATGGGTCTGCACTCTGCGCTGCCAGAGCGTCATGAAAAGTGGCTTTGTGTAGCGTCGCAGATATGGGTCTGCACTCTGCGCTGTCAGAGCGTCATGAAAAGTGGCTCTGCGTAGCCTCGTAGATATGGGTCTGCACTCTGCGCTGCGAGAGCAGCATGAAAAGTGGCTTTGTGTAGCGTCGCAAATATGGGTCTGCACTCTGCGCTGCCAGAGCATCATGAAAAGTGGCTCTGCGTAGCCTCGCAGATATGGGTCTGCACTCTGCGCTGCGAGAGCATCATGAAAAGTGGCTCTGCGTAGCCTGGCAGATATGGGTCTGCACTCTGCGCTGCCAGAGCATCATGTAAAGTGGCTTTGCGTAGCCTGGCAGATATGGGTCTGCCCTCTGCGCTGCAGGAGCATCATGAAAGGTGGCTTTGCGTAGCCTCGCAGATATGGGTCTGCACTCTGCGCTGCCGGAGCGTCATGAAAAGTGGCTTTGTGTAGCGTCGCAGATATGGGTCTGCACTCTGCACTGCCAGAGCATCATGAAAAGTGGCTTTGCGTAACCTGGCAGATATGGGCCTGCACTCTGCGCTGCCAGATCATCATGTAAAGTGGCTTTGCGTAGCCTGGCAGATATGGGTCTGCACTCTGCGCTGCCAGAGCATCATGTAAAGTGGCTTTGCGTAGCCTGGCAGATATGGGTCTGCACTCTGCGCTGCCAGAGCATCATGTAAAGTGGCTTTGCGTAGCCTGGCAGATATGGGTTTGCACTCTGCGCTGCCGGAGCGTCATGAAAGTTGGCTTTGCGTAGCCTGGCAGATATGGGTCTGCACTCTGTGCTGCCAGAGTGTCATGTAAAGTGGCTTTGCGTAGCCTCGCAGATATGGGTCTGCACTCTCCGCTGCCGGACCACCATGAAAAGTGGCTTTGCGTAGCCTCGCAGATATGGGTCTGCACTCTGCGCTGCCAGAGCATCATGTAAAGTGGCTTTGCTTAGCTTGGCAGATATGGGTCTGCACTCTGCACTGCCAGAGCATCATGAAAGGTGGCTTTGCGTAGCCTGGCAGATATGGGTCTGCACTCTGCACTGCCAGAGCATCATGAAAGGTGGCTTTGCGTAGCCTGGCAGATATGGGTCTGCACTCTGCGCTGCCGGACCACCATGAAAAGTGGCTTTACGTAGCCTGGCAGATATGGGTCTGCACTCTGCGCTGCCTGAGCGTCATGAAAGGTGGCTTTGCGTAGCCCCGCAGATATGGGTCTGAACTCTGCGCTGCCGGAGCGTCATGAAAGGTGGCTTTGCGTAGCCCCGCAGATATGGGTCTGCACTCTGCGCTGCCAGAGCGTCATGAAAAGTGGCTTTGTGTAGCGTCGCAGATATGGGTCTGCACTCTGCGCTGCCGGACAACCATGAAAAGTGGCTCTGCGTAGCCTCGTAGATATGGGTCTGCACTCTGTGCTGCGAGAGCATCATGAAAAGTGGCTTTGTGTAGCGTCGCAGATATGGGTCTGCATTCTGCGCTGCCAGAGCATCATGAAAAGTGGCTCTGCGTAGCCTCGCAGATATGGGTCTGCACTCTGCGCTGCGAGAGCATCATGAAAAGTGGCTCTGCGTAGCCTGGCAGATATGGGTCTGCACTCTGCGCTGCCAGAGCATCATGTAAAGTGGCTTTGCGTAGCCTGGCAGATATGGGTCTGCCCTCTGCGCTGCAGGAGCTTCATGAAAGGTGGCTTTGCGTAGCCTCGCAGATATGGGTCTGCACTCTGCGCTGCCGGAGCGTCATGAGAAGTGGCTTTGTGTAGCGTCGCAGATATGGGTCTGCACTCTGCACTGCCAGAGCATCATGAAAAGTGGCTTTGCGTAACCTGGCAGATATGGGCCTGCACTCTGCGCTGCCAGAGCATCATGTAAAGTGGCTTTGCGTAACCTGGCAGATATGGGTCTGCACTCTGCGCTGTCAGAGCATCATGTAAAGTGGCTTTGCGTAGCCTGGCAGATATGGGTCTGCACTCTGCGCTGCCAGAGCATCATGTAAAGTGGCTTTGCGTAGCCTGGCAGATATGGGTTTGCACTCTGCGCTGCCGGAGCGTCATGAAAGTTGGCTTTGCGTAGCCTGGCAGATATGGGTCTGCACTCTGTGCTGCCAGAGTGTCATGTAAAGTGGCTTTGCGTAGCCTCGCAGATATGGGTCTGCATTCTGCGCTGCCGGACCACCATGAAAAGTGGCTTTGCATAGCCTTGCAGATATGGGTCTGCACTCTGCGCTGCCAGAGCATCATGTAAAGTGGCTTTGCGTAGCTTGGCAGATATGGGTCTGCACTCTGCACTGCCAGAGCATCATGAAAGGTGGCTTTGCGTAGCCTGGCAGATATGGGTCTGCACTCTGCGCTGCCAGAGCATCATGAAAGGTGGCTTTGCGTAGCCTGGCAGATATGGGTCTGCACTCTGCACTGCCAGAGCATCATGAAAGGTGGCTTTGCGTAGCCTGGCAGATATGGGTCTGCACTCTGCGCTGCCGGACCACCATGAAAAGTGGCTTTACGTAGCCTGGCAGATATGGGTCTGCACTCTGCGCTGCCTGAGCGTCATGAAAGGTGGCTTTGCGTAGCCCCGCAGATATGGGTCTGCACTCTGCGCTGCCGGAGCGTCATGAAAGGTGGCTTTGCGTAGCCTCGCAGATGTGGGTGTGCACTCTGCGCTGCCAGACACGAACGCCTGTAAAAGCTTTGAAGGACAGGACTCTCTGTCTTGCCCATCATAAACACCCAACCACAGTCTGAGCTACCCAGACCTGAGGGGGACAGCTTCACAATTTGTAATACATTAGGGTCATATGTTGTATGACAATAAAGACACTGAAACACATCATCTGAAAAGACTAAATTCTCTTAGGAAATACAAGATGGATGAAAGCATGTGAAATGTGAACGCTGACGGCCTGATGATTCTGAAGCTTCCAAAGTCAGAGGGTCAGTCTCCAATGCCACATCCTCTGCCATCAGTTAAGAGAGTGACACCTGAACTCAATGTACTGACTGGCCTTCTTCCAGTGAAAGATGGGCCGCAGCCCATGAGGAAGTGTCCTGTCTGAGGCAGCAGCAGAACAATCTTGATTCCTCCCACAATTCTTATTCACCCATAACGGAAAATACTGGGTCTTGACAAACAGCAAAGGGCAGCGGATGGACGTGAGCGCTTGTAAAAGCTTTGATGGACATGAGCTCCTGTAAAAGCTTTGATGGACATGAGCTCCTGTAAATGCTTTGATGGACATGAGCGCCTATAATAGCTTTGATGGAAATAAACTCCTGTAAAAGCTTTGATGGACATGAACTCCTGTAAAAGCTTTGATGGACTTGTGCTCCTGTAAATGTTTTGATGGACATGAGCTCCTGTAAAAGCTTTGATGGACATGAGCTCCTGTAAAAGCTTTGATGGAAATGAGCTCCTGTAAAAGCTTTGATGGACATAAACTCCTGTAAAAGCTTTGATGGACATGAGCTCCTGTAAAAGCTTTGATGGACATAAACTACTGTAAATGCTTTAATGGACATGAGCTCCTGTAAAAGCTTTGATGGACATGAGCGCCTGTAAAAGCTTTGATGGACATGAGCTCCTGTAAAAGCTTTGATGGACATGTGCTCCTGTAAAAGCTTTGATGGACATGAGCTCCTGTAAAAGCTTTGATGGACTTGAGTGCCTGTAAAAACTTGATGGACATGAGCTCCTGTAAAAGCCTTGATGGACATGAGCTCCTGTAAAACGTTTGATGGGCATGAGCGCTTGTAAAATCTTTGATGGACATGAGCTCCTGTAAAAGCTTTGTTGGACGTGAGCGCTTGTAAAATCTTTGATGGACATGAGCTCCTGTAAAAGCTTTGATGGACATGAGCTCCTGTAAAAGCTTTGATGGACGTGAGCGCTTGTAAAATCTTTGATGGACATGAGCTCCTGTAAAAGCTTCGATGGACATGAGCTCCTGTAAAAGCTTTGATAGGCATGAGCTCCTGTAAAAGCTTTTATGGACATGAGCGCTTGTAAAAGCCTTAATGGACATGAGCTCCTGTAAAAGCTTTGATGGACAGGAGCTCCTGTAAAATCTTTGATGGACTTGAGTGCCTGTAAAAGCTTTGGATGGCATGAGCGCTTGTAAAAGATTTGATGGACATGAGCTCCTGTAAAAGCTTTGTGGACATAAGCTCCTGTAAAAGTTTTAATGGACATGAGCGCTTGTTAAAGCTTTGATGGACATGAGCTCCTGTAAAAGCTTTGATGGACATGAGATCCTGTAAGAGCTTTGATGAACATGAGCTCCTGTAAAAGCTTTGATGGACATGAGATCCTGTAAAAGCTTTGATGGACATGAGCTCCTGTAAAAGCTTTGATGGACATGTGATCCTGTAAAAGCTTTGATGAACATGAGCTCCTGTAAAAGCTTTGATGGACATGAGATCCTGAAAAAGCTTTGAGGGACATGAGCTCTTGTTAAAGCTTTGATGGACATGAGCTCCTGTAAAAGCTTTGATGGACATGAGCTCCTGTAAAAGCTTTGATGGACATGAGCTCCTGTAAAAGCTTTGATGGACATGAGTGCCTGTAAAAGCTTTGATGGACATGAGTGCCTGTAAAAGCTTTGATGGACATGAGTGCCTGTAAAAGCTTTGATGGACATGAGCGCTTGTTAAAGCTTTGATGGACATGAGCTCTTGTAAAAGCTTTGATGGACATGAGTGCCTGTAAAAGCTTTGATGGACATGAGTGCCTGTAAAAGCTTTGATGGACATGAGCGCTTGTTAAAGCTTTGATGGACATGAGCTCCTGTAAAAGCTTTGATGGACATGAGTGCCTGTAAAAGCTTTGATGGACATGTGTGCCTGTAAAAGCTTTGATGGACATGAGTGCCTGTAAAAGCTTTGCTGGGCATGGGCGCCTGTAAAAGCTTTGATGGACATGAGCGCCTGTAAAAGCTTTGATGGACAGGAGCTCCTGTAAAAGCTTTGATGGGCATGAGCGCTTGTAAACGATTTGATGGACATGAGCTCCTGTAAAAGCTCTGATGGACATGAGCTCCTGTAAAAGCTTTGATGGACAAGAGCGCCTGTAAAAGCTCTGATGGACATGAGCTCCTGTAAAAGCTTTGATGGACATGAGCTCCTGTAAAGCGTCGATGGACATGAGCTCCCGTAAAAGCTTTGATGGACATGAGCTCCTGTAAAAGCTTTGATGGACATGAGCTCCTGTAAAAGCTTTGATGGACATGAGCGCTTGTTAAAGCTTTGATGGACATGAGCTCCTGTAAAAGCTTTGATGGACATGAACGCCTGTAAAAGCTTTGATGGACATGAGCGCTTGTTAAAGCTTTGATGGGCACGAGCTCCTGTAAAAGCTTTGATGGACATGAGCGTCTGTAAAAGCTTTGATGGGCATGGGCGCCTGTAAAAGCTTTGATGGACATGAGCGCCTGTAAAAGCTTTGATGGGCATGGGCGCCCGTAAAAGCTTTGATGGACATGAGCGCCTGTAAAAGCTTTGATGGACAGGAGCTCCTGTAAAAGCTTTGATGGGCATGAGCTCCTGTAAAAGCTTTGATGGACATGAGCGTCTGTAAAAGCTTTGTTGGACGTGAGCTCCTGTAAAAGCTTTGATGGACATGAACGCCTGTAAAAGCTTTGATGGACATGAGCGCTTGTTAAAGCTTTGATGGGCACGAGCTCCTGTAAAAGCTTTGATGGACATGAGCTCCTGTAAAAGCTTTGATGGACATGAGCGCCTGTAAAAGCTTTGATGGACATGAGCGCCTGTAAATGTTTTGATGGACATGAGCTCCTGTAAAAGCTTTGATGGACATGAGCTCCTGTAAAAGCTTTGATGGAAATGAGCTCCTGTAAAAGCTTTGATGGACATAAACTCCTGTAAAAGCTTTGATGGACATGAGCTCCTGTAAAAGCTTTGCTGGACATAAACTACTGTAAATGCTTTAATGGACATGAGCTCCTGTAAAAGCTTTGATGGACATGAGCGCCTGTAAAAGCTTTGATGGACATGAGCTCCTGTAAAAGCTTTGATGGACATGTGCTCCTGTAAAAGCTTTGATGGACATGAGCTCCTGTAAAAGCTTTGATGGACTTGAGTGCCTGTAAAAACTTGATGGACATGAGCTCCTGTAAAAGCCTTGATGGACATGAGCTCCTGTAAAACGTTTGATGGGCATGAGCGCTTGTAAAATCTTTGATGGACATGAGCTCCTGTAAAAGCTTTGTTGGACGTGAGCGCTTGTAAAATCTTTGATGGACATGAGCTCCTGTAAAAGCTTTGATGGACATGAGCTCCTGTAAAAGCTTTGATGGACGTGAGCGCTTGTAAAATCTTTGATGGACATGAGCTCCTGTAAAAGCTTCGATGGACATGAGCTCCTGTAAAAGCTTTGATAGGCATGAGCTCCTGTAAAAGCTTTTATGGACATGAGCGCTTGTAAAAGCCTTAATGGACATGAGCTCCTGTAAAAGCTTTGATGGACAGGAGCTCCTGTAAAATCTTTGATGGACTTGAGTGCCTGTAAAAGCTTTGGATGGCATGAGCGCTTGTAAAAGATTTGATGGACATGAGCTCCTGTAAAAGCTTTGTGGACATAAGCTCCTGTAAAAGTTTTAATGGACATGAGCGCTTGTTAAAGCTTTGATGGACATGAGCTCCTGTAAAAGCTTTGATGGACATGAGATCCTGTAAGAGCTTTGATGAACATGAGCTCCTGTAAAAGCTTTGATGGACATGAGATCCTGTAAAAGCTTTGATGGACATGAGCTCCTGTAAAAGCTTTGATGGACATGTGATCCTGTAAAAGCTTTGATGAACATGAGCTCCTGTAAAAGCTTTGATGGACATGAGATCCTGAAAAAGCTTTGAGGGACATGAGCTCTTGTTAAAGCTTTGATGGACATGAGCTCCTGTAAAAGCTTTGATGGACATGAGCTCCTGTAAAAGCTTTGATGGACATGAGCTCCTGTAAAAGCTTTGATGGACATGAGTGCCTGTAAAAGCTTTGATGGACATGAGTGCCTGTAAAAGCTTTGATGGACATGAGTGCCTGTAAAAGCTTTGATGGACATGAGCGCTTGTTAAAGCTTTGATGGACATGAGCTCTTGTAAAAGCTTTGATGGACATGAGTGCCTGTAAAAGCTTTGATGGACATGAGTGCCTGTAAAAGCTTTGATGGACATGAGCGCTTGTTAAAGCTTTGATGGACATGAGCTCCTGTAAAAGCTTTGATGGACATGAGTGCCTGTAAAAGCTTTGATGGACATGTGTGCCTGTAAAAGCTTTGATGGACATGAGTGCCTGTAAAAGCTTTGCTGGGCATGGGCGCCTGTAAAAGCTTTGATGGACATGAGCGCCTGTAAAAGCTTTGATGGACAGGAGCTCCTGTAAAAGCTTTGATGGGCATGAGCGCTTGTAAACGATTTGATGGACATGAGCTCCTGTAAAAGCTCTGATGGACATGAGCTCCTGTAAAAGCTTTGATGGACAAGAGCGCCTGTAAAAGCTCTGATGGACATGAGCTCCTGTAAAAGCTTTGATGGACATGAGCTCCTGTAAAGCGTCGATGGACATGAGCTCCCGTAAAAGCTTTGATGGACATGAGCTCCTGTAAAAGCTTTGATGGACATGAGCTCCTGTAAAAGCTTTGATGGACATGAGCGCTTGTTAAAGCTTTGATGGACATGAGCTCCTGTAAAAGCTTTGATGGACATGAACGCCTGTAAAAGCTTTGATGGACATGAGCGCTTGTTAAAGCTTTGATGGGCACGAGCTCCTGTAAAAGCTTTGATGGACATGAGCGTCTGTAAAAGCTTTGATGGGCATGGGCGCCTGTAAAAGCTTTGATGGACATGAGCGCCTGTAAAAGCTTTGATGGGCATGGGCGCCCGTAAAAGCTTTGATGGACATGAGCGCCTGTAAAAGCTTTGATGGACAGGAGCTCCTGTAAAAGCTTTGATGGGCATGAGCTCCTGTAAAAGCTTTGATGGACATGAGCGTCTGTAAAAGCTTTGTTGGACGTGAGCTCCTGTAAAAGCTTTGATGGACATGAACGCCTGTAAAAGCTTTGATGGACATGAGCGCTTGTTAAAGCTTTGATGGGCACGAGCTCCTGTAAAAGCTTTGATGGACATGAGCTCCTGTAAAAGCTTTGATGGACATGAGCGCCTGTAAAAGCTTTGATGGACATGAGCGCCTGTAAAAGCTTTGATGGACATGAGCGTCTGTAAAAGCTTTGATGGACATGAGCTCCTGTAAAGCTTTGATGGACATGAGCTCATGTAAAAGCTTTGATGGACATGAGCTCCTGTAAAAGCTTTGATGGACATGAGTTCCTGTAAAAGCTTTGATGGACCTGAGCTCCTGTAAAAGCTTTGATGGACATGAGCGCCTGTAAAAGCTTTGATGGACATGAGCTCCTGTAAAAGCTTTGATGGACATGAGCTCCTGTAAATGCTTTGATGGACATGAGCGCCTATAGCCGGAAGCGCGCCGAAGTCGAGCCAAAGTCCAGCCCGTCTGCGCCCGTCCGCGACAGGACGGGGCGAGGGGCTAAGGACTCTGGCCACTTAACTCCCCCTAGGATACAGTATGATAGTAGGGAGCTGTTAGCTCTCTGTCCCGAGGTTGTCCCCCAGTGTTTACACACCTCGGAAGCTCTATCCCTACGGGACTGCTCTTGGTGCTCTTTCAAGCCCTCCACCACTGCTAGGAAGGCGCCGGGCAATTGGCAGGTTAAGGCGGGATTGGTCAACTGTCGCTCGCTCAGTAAGCATAGCACTCAAATATACCATCTACTTGAGGATGAGGACTATGACATCATGTTCTTTACTGAGACGTGGCTTGGGGGCTCATCTGATCCTGATATCATAGAGTCCTTGCCCCCCGGTTTTTCCTTGGCCAGATTGGATAGGAATGGCAGGGGGGGGGGGATTGCTATCGCTACCAGACTGCCTCTCCAATGCTCCTTAACACCCCTCACCATTAAAAACTCTGAAGCTGGTGCTTTTAATATTAACTTGGGACCCCAAACCTCTCTCTCAGGCATCCTGGTATATAGACCACCTGGTAGGATGTTTGATTTTAGCTCCAGCCTCATGGAGGTTTCTGCTCATCAAGCTATTAGGAAAAGGAGCTTCCTTGTGCTCGGTGACATGAACGCTCATTTCAACGATCCACTGGATATGGATGCTAAGGATATTTGCTCCAATCTCCGCTCCCTACAGCTTGAGCTTATCAATCAGGACCCTACGCACAGATTAGGGAACCTTTTAGACCCCATCTTTGGTCATCGCTCTGGGGTACAACCTCTTACTCCGATTCCAGTCCCCTGGTCGGATCACTTTGTGATTCCGTTCCTGATTCAGATTGCAGAGGCGGAGTCTAAGAGAGATTTTGAGCAGAGGTATCAGCGACGGAAATGGAAAAGTTTTTCGCAGTCCACCTTCAATGAACTAATTACAGTAGACGGCCCTTTAGGAGGAATGGACTGTGAAATGGCCCATCATGAGCTACATAATCGCATTTTAGGTGCACTTGATAAAACGGCCCCAATACGTACTGAGAGAAACACGAAGAATGTGAGGAAAACCTCCCCTTGGTTCACTCCGGAACTTCAGCTTGCGAAATCTGCCTGCAAGCAGTTGGAACGTGAGTGGCGAGTCAGATTCTGCCCAGAGATTAAAACAGACTATAAGAAAAAGCAAAAAGAGTACTATAAGGCTATAAGGGTCTCTAAAGCCACACATTATAAAAATCGCATTGTGGAGGCTGAAAACTCTTCGAAGGAACTTTTTAAAATTTATAAAGAGATCTCGGTAATCTCGAACAATAGTGGGCCGTCCGCAGATTCTGTGGAAACCTGCAACAATATTGCTCATTATTTTGCAGGCAAAATTTCGAACATCTATGCCAACTTTACGGGGAATTTGATCAATGGCCCTGATCTCGACAGTAGCAGGGAGGTAGGTTCATTAGATTCTGAATTACCCAGCTTTCATGTCCCTGCTGCGGAAACACTAGTTACTGTATGCAAGAAAGTTAAATCAGGCTCCCCCCGTGATCCGGCCCCCCCCAAAGTACTCAATGCTAGTCTGGATGTGCTTGAGCCGCTGTTCAGACATGTTATCCAGCTGTCTTTCTCTTCGGCCACCCTGCCAGGTGACTGGAAGAAAGCCATAGTTTTACCGATAAAAAAAAAAACCTAATGTAAGTCAGGATATAATGGAAAATCTCTGCCCTATATCTCTTTTACCTTACTTAGCTAAAGTGACGGAAAAATTGGTAAACACTCAGCTCATGGAATATTTAGAGTCAAACAATATGTTTCATGGCTCTCAGTCTGGCTTTCGTAAGAACTACTCCACTGAGACTGCCCTGCTGAGAGCAACCGAAACTTTACGGATGGGTGCTGATGAGGGGAACACTATGGCACTTATCATGCTAGACCTCAGCGCCGCTTTCGACACCGTAGCACACTCCACCTTGCTACGGTGTCTGAGCAGCGCGGGGGTTACAAAGGCAGCTTGGGGATGGCTCAAGGACTTTCTCTCGGACCGTAGTTTCCAGGTTCAGAGAGGTATGTTCCTCTCCGACAGCGTGGCCTTAGAACAGGGGGTGCCTCAGGGCTCTGCCCTGAGTCCCACCCTGTTCAACCTGTATATGGCTCCATTGGCAGCGGTTGTTCAGTCATACGGCATAGATCTTGTATCTTATACCGATGACACGCAGCTGCTCATCTCCCTGTCACAGTCTCCTAAGCTAGCAGCGGCCAATTTTAAAACCTGCATGCAGGAGCTTGCTGGCTGGATGAATCAACACTGCCTTAAGCTCAATGGGGCTAAAACGGAGGTGCTAGTGATAGGGGGAGATGGGGCGAGCTGGACTCAGGAATGGTGGCCGCCCTGCCTTGGCTCTCTGCCCATCCCATGCAGTGAGGCCAAGAACCTGGGGGTCTGGGTAGATCCTAAACTCTCGTTTGAGAGTCATGTGGACAAAGTGGTGGGGAAATGCTTTGGGGTTATGAAGACCCTAAATCGCACTCTGGACCTACTGCCACTGGAGGCCAGACGTATTATGATCCAAGCTCTGGTCACTTCTCGCATGGACTATGCGAATGTGCTGCTATTAGGTACTACGGTGAAGAACCTGAGGAGACTGCAAGTGCTGCAAAATACGGCGGCCCGGTTAGCCCTCAGACTCCCTAAAAGAACAGCATCCAAGCCTACTTTGGCTGCCCTTCATTGGCTGCCTGTAAAGAAAAGAATCCTTTTTAAAGCCCTCCTCTTTTGCTACAGGATAGCCTCTGCAGAAGCGCCAGGGTATTTGAAGGATCTGGCCATCCCCTATCTACCCCAAAGAGCACTTCGCTCGGCGGGTATGGGTCTCCTGACAGTTCCTCGTGTTAGAAAGGCCAGGATGGGAGGCCGCTCCTTTCGGGTGCTGGCTACCACCCAGTGGAACAGCCTTCCACTTGGGATCAGACTAGCCAACAATGAAACCATGTTCCGGAAACTCTTGAAAACACATCTGTTTGCCCTGTAGGGATAGATGCCCCTCCTCCTTTCTGACTCTTACTCCTCAGCGCGGGGACACGCCGTGATGGCGTCACCAGGCGCTTTAGAAATTCCTTTATTATTATTATTATTATTATTATAATAGCTTTGATGGAAATAAACTCCTGTAAAAGCTTTGATGGACATGAACTCCTGTAAAAGCTTTGATGGACTTGTGCTCCTGTAAATGTTTTGATGGACATGAGCTCCTGTAAAAGCTTTGATGGACATGAGCGTCTGTAAAAGCTTTGATGGAAATGAGCTCCTGTAAAAGCTTTGATGGACATAAACTCCTGTAAAAGCTTTGATGGACATGAGATCCTGTAAAAGCTTTGGATGGCATGAGCGCTTGTAAACGATTTGATGGACATGAGCTCCTGTAAAAGCTTTGATTGACATAAGCTCCTGTAAAAGTTTTAATGGACATGAGCGCTTGTTAAAGCTTTGATGGACATGAGCTCCTGTAAAAGTTTTGATGGACATGAGATCCTGTAAGAGCTTTGATGAACATAAGCTCCTGTAAAAGCTTTGATGGACATGAGATCCTGTAAAAGCTTTGATGGACATGAGCTCCTGTAAAAGCTTTGATGGACATGTGATCCTGTAAAAGCTTTGATGAACATGAGCTCCTGTAAAAGCTTTGATGGACATAAGCTCCTGTAAAAGCTTTGATGGACATGAGATCCTGAAAAAGCTTTGAGGGACATGAGCTCTTGTTAAAGCTTTGATGGACATGAGCTCCTGTAAAAGCTTTGATGGACATGAGCTCCTGTAAAAGCTTTGATGGACATGAGCTCCTGTAAAAGCTTTGATGGACATGAGCGCCTGTAAAAGCTTTGATGGACATGAGTGCCTGTAAAAGCTTTGATGGACATGAGTGCCTGTAAAAGCTTTGATGGACATGAGCGTCTGTAAAAGCTTTGATGGACATGAGTGCCTGTAAAAGCTTTGATGGACATGAGTGCCTGTAAAAGCTTTGATGGACATGAGCGCTTGTTAAAGCTTTGATGGACATGAGCTCCTGTAAAAGCTTTGATGGACATGAGTGCCTGTAAAAGCTTTGATGGACATGAGTGCCTGTAAAAGCTTTGATGGACATGAGTGCCTGTAAAAGCTTTGCTGGACATGAGCTCCTGTAAAAGCTTTGATGGACATGAGCGCTTGTTAAAGCTTTGATGGACATGAGCTCTTGTAAAAGCTTTGATGGACATGAACGCCTGTAAAACCTTTGATGGACATGAGCGCTTGTTAAAGCTTTGATGGACATGAGCGCCTGTAAAAGCTTTGATGGACATGAGCGCCTGTAAAAGCTTTGTTGGACATGAGCGCCTGTAAAAGCTTTGATGGACATGAGCGCTTGTTAAAGCTTTGATGGACATGAGCTCCTGTAAAAGCTCTGATGGACATGAGCTCCTGTAAAAGCTTCGATGGACATGAGCTTCTGTAAAAGCTTTGATGGACATGAGCTTCTGTAAAAGCTTTGATGGACATGAGCTTCTGTAAAAGCTTTGTTGGACGTGAGCGCCTGTAAAAGCTTTGATGGACATGAGCTCCTGTAAAAGCTTTGATGGACATGAGCGCTTGTTAAAGCTTTGATGGACATGAGCTCCTGTAAAAGCTTTGATGGACATGAACGCCTGTAAAAGCTTTGAGGGACATGAGCGCTTGTTAAAGCTTTGATGGGCACGAGCTCCTGTAAAAGGTTTGATGGACATGAGCGTCTGTAAAAGCTTTGATGGGCATGGGCGCCTGTAAAAGCTTTGATGGACATGAGCGCCTGTAAAAGCTTTGATGGGCATGGGCGCCTGTAAAAGCTTTGATGGACATGAGCGCCTGTAAAAGCTTTGATGGACAGGAGCTCCTGTAAAAGCTTTGATGGGCATGAGCTCCTGTAAAAGCTTTGATGGACATGAGCGTCTGTAAAAGCTTTGTTGGACGTGAGCTCCTGTAAAAGCTTTGATGGACATGAACGCCTGTAAAAGCTTTGATGGACATGAGCGCTTGTTAAGGCTTTGATGGGCACGAGCTCCTGTAAAAGCTTTGATGGACATGAGCTCCTGTAAAAGCTTTGATGGACATGAGCGCCTGTAAAAGCTTTGATGGACATGAGCGCCTGTAAAAGCTTTGATGGACATGAGCGTCTGTAAAAGCTTTGATGGACATGAGCTCCTGTAAAGCTTTGATGGACATGAGCTCATGTAAAAGCTTTGATGGACATGAGCTCCTGTAAAAGCTTTGATGGACATGAGTTCCTGTAAAAGCTTTGATGGACCTGAGCTCCTGTAAAAGCTTTGATGGACATGAGCTCCTGTAAAAGCTTTGATGGACAGGAGCTCCTGTAAAAGCTTTGATGGACATGAGCTCCTGTAAAAGCTTTGATGGACATGAGTTCCTGTAAAAGCTTTGATGGACATGAGCGCCTGTAAAAGCTTTGATGGACATGAGCGTCTGTAAAAGCTTTGATGGACAGGAGCTCCTGTAAAAGCTTTGATGGACATGAGCGCCTGTAAAAGTTTTGATGGGCATGGGCGCCTGTAAAAGCTTTGATGGACATGAGCGCCTGTAAAAGCTTTGATGGACATGAGCGTCTGTAAAAGCTTTGATGGACATGAGCGTCTGTAAAAGCTTTGATGGGCATGGGCGCCTGTAAAAGCTTTGATGGACATGAGCGCTTGTAAAAGCTTTGAGGGACGTGAGCTCCTGTAAAAGCTTTGATGGACATGAGCGCCTGTAAAAGCTTTGATGGGCATGGGCGCCTGTAAAAGCTTTGATGGACATGAGCACCTGTAAAAGCTTTGATGGGCATGGGCGCCTGTAAAAGCTTCGATGGACATGAGCGCCTGTAAAAGCTTTGATGGACAGGAGCGTCTGTAAAAGCTTTGATGGACATGATCTCCTGTACAAGCTTTGATGGACATGAGCGTCTGTAAAAGCTTTGATGGACATGAGCTCCTGTAAAAGCTTTGATGGACATGAGCGTCTGTAAAAGCTTTGATGGACATGAGCTCCTGTAAAAGCTTGGATGGACATGAGCGCCTGTAAAAGCTTTGATGGACATGAGCTCCTGTACAAGCTATGATGGACATGAGCGTCTGTAAAAGCTTTGATGGACATGAGCGTCTGTAAAGCTTTGATGGACATGAGCTCCTGTAAAAGCTTTGATGGACATGAGCTTCTGTAAAAGCTTTGATGGACGTGAGCGCCTGTGAAAGCTTTGATGGGCATGAGCGCCTGTAAAAGCTTTGATGGACATGAGCTTCTGTAAAAGCTTTGATGGACATGAGCACCTGTAAAAGCTTTGATGGACATGAGCGTCTGTAAAAGCTTTGATGGACATGAGCTTCTGTAAAAGCTTTGATGGACATGAGCGTCTGTAAAAGCTTTGATGGACATGAGCGTCTGTAAAGCTTTGATGGACATGAGCTCCTGTAAAAGCTTTGATGGACATGAGCGTCTGTAAAGCTTTGATGGACATGAGCTCCTGTAAAAGCTTTGATGGACATGAGCTTCTGTAAAAGCTTTGTTGGACGTGAGCTCCTGTAAAAGCTTTGATGGACATGAGCGCCTGTAAAAGCTTTGATGGGCATGAGCGCCTGTAAAAGCTTTGATGGACTTGAGCTCCTGTGAAAGCTTTGATGGACGTGAGCTCCTGTAAAAGCTTTGATGGACATGAGCTCCTGTAAAAGCTTTGATGGACATGAGCGCCTGTAAAAGGTTTGATGGACATGAGCTCCTGTAAAAGCTTTGATAGACGTGAGCTCCTGTAAAAGCTTTGATAGACGTGAGCGTCTGTAAAGCTTTGATGGACATGAGCGCCTGTAAAAGCTTTGATGGGCATGAGCGCCTGTTAAAGCTTTGATGGACGTGAGCTCCTGTGAAAGCTTTGATGGACGTGAGCTCCTGTAAAAGCTTTGATGAACATGAGCTCCTGTAAAAGCCTTGATGGGCATGAGCGCCTGTAAAAGCTTTGATGGACATGAGCTCCTGTAAAAGCTTTGATGGACGTGAGCTCCCGTAAAAGCTTTGATGGATGTGAGCACCTGTAAAAACTTTGATGGACAAAAGCTCCTGTAAAAGCTTTGATGGACATGAGCTCCTGTAAAAGCTTTGATGGATGTGAGCTCCTGTAAAAGCTTCGATGGACGTGAGCTCCTGTAGAAGCTTTGATGGACGTGAGCACCTGTAAAAGCTTCGATGGACATGAGCTCCTGTAAAAGCTTTGATGGACGTGAGCTCCTGAAAAAGCTTTGATGGACATGAGCTCCTGTAAAAGCTTTGATGGACGTGAGCTCCTGTAAAAGCTTTGATGGACTTGAGCTCCTGTAAAAGCTTTGATGGACATGAGCTTCTGTAAAAGCTTTGTTGGACGTGAGCGCCTGTAAAAGCTTTGATGGACATGAGCTCCTGTAAAAGCTTTGATGGACATGAGCGCCTATAAAAGCTTTGATGGACATGAGCGCCTGTAAAAGCTTTACCCCTTCAGGGCTCGCACCCCAATACTGAGGGCGGTCTGCCAGATAACACATCCGTCTTCAAATTGGAGGGGTGCACAATCATTAAGGCATGCAGGGGATGCTGAAACACTCCAAGGGATACAGGCAATGCGCTGGTGATTCGACCTTTTGGTGCTATACAAATTATGGACTGTGTGATGATTTCAGGAAAATCCACAGTACAAAAATGCCGCACCAGTCCTTGAAACAGGCTCACAAGCAGAAGAGTAGAGGTACAGCTGACGGGGTTACGAGACCTGGACGGAACTCTTCATTCAGTGTCCAGAGGTCAGACTACCTGTCAGGTGGCAACATCCCGATGCCTCCAGATAATTGTAGATGTATTTCCAGAGAGACAGGCAGGCAACACCTCCATGTGTTTTGCGCAATGTAGCTGGCACGCCTGGGGCTTTCTCAAGGCAATGAGAGAAACGATGAATAGTCTGGTTCATAGTACACATCACACAAAGGAATCTAAATAACATTCTCTGTAATCATTCCATATACTGCATGTCTCTCGCTTGAATTACTCTCATAAGCAGCCGACACCATGGCCCTCATACTGACCTGCCGGACTAGCCCTGGCGCTGCCACACTGTCCTATAGGGCAGTCCATCCCTCGACTGAAGGTGTGAACACAGCATGTGCTCAGGGTCAGAGACACTTTGATTATTCTTTTCGGACATGTGCGCCGGAACCAATGCACATATATTGTTACAAGCTGGGCCCTGAAGACGTTTCCATGACAACCCAGCCACCTCTATGGGCCTAGCTCAGACTGCAATAGGATTAAACAAATGAGCGCCGGCTGCACTCAAGCCTCAATGAAAGCAAAGCACCTTCAGAAATGCTAAGAAAGTGTGACACGTGGATTTTAGTGTAGAAATGTGGTGAGATGCACTAAAATGTGTTACACTAAATTTAATTTACCCTCTGGTACTGGGACCCTCGCCAAGCCGTTTTAACTCACACTTCATTTTACACCTCACACTGCACTCTCAGTAAAATACCAGCTCCGCTGTAATCAGGCGTCGCAGCACACCCGGGACACATTAGGTGTCACTGGGTGGGCCCGATGATGAAGCATGCCACCAACCAGGTTGGTGGGTGAGGGCTTCATGAACTCACCAACGAGGTGCCCATGACAAATCTAATCAGAGTCCTAACAATATTGGTCATATTTAAGCTAGTCTTTTTTGATAACACTAATAAAGATTCTTGACATAGAATATTCAGTCAACGGTTTATTCAGTGAAGAATAAAAATGTTTATAATTGAGCTCTGTGTGTGGCTTGATCATTTATATGTACCCAGGCTGGGGAGGAGGCTACTACTGGTGACAAGACAGGGGATACATAACCCGAAGAACAAGCGTGCTCCCCCAGAGAGTTTGCCGAGGTTAGCAAACTGCTTATGCGTGCCACCCGTGACTCAGTCGAATAGAAGATCGACGATTGGCGTATGTAGAGTCAAAGGGCCGCTCCAGCCAGAGCAAAGCTGTCGATGGAGACAAAGGAAATTTAGATATCCTCGGCCAGACACCTGCTCTTAAGGCTGTGAAAGAGATACCGCACACAGATCCATAAGTCCTTTGAACATTAACTCTAAATGCAGCAGTAACCACGTACAGAGAAGCCGAAAAAGCAACAACAGTCCAGTGCTGGGAAGCGCTAGCAGCGAAAATAGTCACACATTGAGAATCGCTAAAGGAAGCGACAACCAGGACAAGGAAGCGCTAAAAGACAAATAGCCAGATACTGAGAAAACGGTAAAGGCAGTGGAAACCAAGTTAAATGCAGAAAACTGAGAATGCAGTGGCGTAACACAGGGCCCCCACGCTCCAGGGGCCCCTCTCACTTTATCAAGGAGAATCACCGATTGAGATTCCTCCGGGACTAAAGCCCTCATGCGCAGGGTGTCGGCGGCCTACTCAGTGGAAGGGAGACGTTTCTTCTGTTCCGGGATTCCAGGGGTTAACAGGGGGTGGATGGAGTTCAGGCTGGGCGAGGTGAGATCAGTATTGCTCGGAAGTGCACCCTTTCTACCCCAGAACACTGGGGAAGAAACCTGCAGGATATCCAGAAAACTCGTGCAGAATCAAAAATTAGCTAGCATTCGCGCCAAGAATTTTCAATTCTATTAAGGACACAGAGGCAAGGATTATGCTTCTCTTTCTTATATTTGCTACTCACAGCAGCCAATGAAAAACGTTTTGTATGCAAATAAAACTACATTTCCCATGATGCTTGTACATACATCACATCCTGTATTGCCCAATAAGAGCTGCTGTACCCTGTGTCTCCTCCTCTTTCTTTGCTCGAACTTATATAGTCCACACATTAATAAATCCAGTACAATCCACGGAATAAGAGTCTCAATAAACATCCTTCAACATGGAAGAACCATTTTCGACTGGAAAGATTACGTCTTCTAAGCCAGAAGAACACCTGATCCTTCATCTTTACTCGAAGCTGAAAGGAATGAGAAAGGAAAAAAAAACGTAACTTCTGCTGATACAGAGTATCAAGGACATGCGGGTGGGTAATTATTACCAATAATGTAATAAACCGGGTGGGATAATCCTCACCTCCGTGTCCTTAATAGAATTGGAAATTCTTGGCGCGAATGCTAGCTAATTTTTGATTCTATTACAGGACCGGAGGCTTCGTATTATGCTAGTTTAACACTTATAATACACAACAACCTTTAGATCACCCACCGATGTGTAATAATTGGTGAAACAGAAAATCAGAAATCGAGACCTTGAGGCGTTTGAACAATCAGAAATAATCATATAACATTGCAAACCATGACATCATGGGCAGAATGACCAGACATTTGGTATGAAATTATGCCCTGGCATAATCGTCCTCAAACATGTGGTTAGTATAGTCGCTGGCACATGTTAAAAGATTTTTTGTCACACAACCAACCATTAATATATCTTGGATCCTGAAGCAACTAGAACAGAATGTGCCCCAAACATTTAGGGTAGAAATCCCTGCTGCCTTTATATCAGACTTCAGCCAGTGGCTATCGAGACCGCAGTAACAGGTTATAAGTAGGACCTCTTGAAAATTTTAAAAACAATAAACCCATAATTTGTAGCTGGAAAGCTTGCTATGTAGTAGAGCCTGATAAGTTGTGATCCTGGTATAAAGTGAAATGAAAAACCTTGTTTGAAATGATTACCGTACCTGCAAGAATCCAGTGGTGTTACCTGCTGCCAGAACTGCGACAGGTAGAAAGGCCTAGAGTCACCGCATGACCCGGAATCTAAACCTGGGAGTATGTATGAATAGGCCCTTATAAATAAGGGAAGCTAGAGAAAAAACCCATCCCCTAGAGGAATATTCTGATCTGGGAGGGAGGTAATGGAATACCTGACGAGAAAGATTGGAAAACACTAGCCGAAAATAAACGATCCAACTGCTGTTGTAAGGTAGAGCGAAAACCAATATGTACAACATTTTTTGGTAGAAGATCGGCCGTCATGCGGGGAAAAATAACCCCACAGTAGAGTCATGTGTGATGTATCTATCCGCTAACATGGCCTTTCCACGTTGAAAAAATCACAAAGGACAGAAGAACCTGGAGTTATAAGAGAGCGCCTGCAACGCAGGTAAGCGCCTGGCAAGTTTCTGTCATTATCGGGAAACCTTGAAGCCAAAAGGAGATTACTTACTTGATGGCGGACATGCAAGAAGCCCCAGTAATCTCGTGAAAAGATACAAAGCACCCGAGCAGGACACAACCCTTGGCCCTGGGTGTTGAAGTCAGCATGGAGGTCTTCACACATCAGAAATGCTAGGATCCGTTTCTGCTGACAGTGAAGGTGTAATAATAATAATTCACATTTGAAAAACACGAACGATCACCCGTAAGGGTCTCGAGATGTAGGGGTCGTCAGGAAGATTAAGCAAGCTATTGCCCCGAGTCACATGGTGCCGGGCTAATCTGGCGCCGAGGACCAAACTGTGATCCCCAGATTCCAGCGTCAGTCGGATTGGCGCCACACCCCTTGCCAGTGTAAGGCATTGGAAGGGTGTCTGAGGGAATAGGAGTTGGCCCCTCAATTAGTAGGAAGATCAGGCACCTTTAATTCGGCGGTAGTTCCGGTTACAAATACATTGTGAAAATGTCAGAAAACTAATGGAAACAAACTTAATAATACCAGTACACCATCAAGTCCCCGAAGGGCTCTTGCACGGAGAGCTCAAGAGTGCGCTCCAAGGGGGCTATGTGAAGGATTGCACCATCAGAGAGTGCCAGATAACGAGGTACCGTTTGGAGGACGAACCTCCTGAGGCAACGGGGAACTGAAGTGGAGCTGGAACCAGCCATTATATTGTGCATTCCCGAAAAGGGACAGAAAGCTGAAAATCCCTGAAGCAGAAGGGATTATAGTCGAAAATGGTCATAAGAAAGTGCAAAAGTAAAGGACTGTTATTATGACGTATCCTTGTGAATCCAGGGGAATGCTAAACCTGCCCATATACACTAGACACCTTTGTAACAACCCTAATGGTGAACTACCACCCATTTGACATGGTGAAATTATCCATTTACAGAGAAAAATGATTTGCATCTCTTGGAGATGGGGCGAAAAAAGAACCCAAAAAACGTATTGTGTTCACTGCAACCCGCGGAGCCACCGGGGAGACTAAACCAGCTAGCACGAATGTTCTGGAAAAATCCTTCTCATAAAGATCTAGAATCAGGAGGGAGTGGATGTCAACGGTAGGAACCCCAACCTTGGCATTAGAAGAAAAGAAAAAGATAAAAAACAAAAGAAAAACAAAACAAGAAACAAGACAAAAAACAACGCCCAAAGAATATGCGTAAATAATAATGATGGACGGTCATGGGGCTTACTACCCCGTGCTGGGGACTGAATACCTGGGGCCCTGGTGACCGACACTGGGACGGAAAATCCCGATTGGCACAGAGTGCATTCTGGAGCGAACGCTCCCTAATGTACGTTTCATCCTCCTTGTATCTCACCCTGCCTGTGTATGGGTGTCTGAATGTAATATTGTAGTGCAAGGCACCAGTCACAGAGGAGTAAGAGGGGGAGCCAACCCTTTGCACACTAGAAGTGAAATAATAAAATATATCTGGCTCCTCAGCAAAGCTGTAGTCCAATTTATTCCAGCCCCCAAGGGCGTCATTGCCATGTCAAGTTATAAGGAGCGTGTGCGCAGTCCGAGAGCCCTCCTGTGTTACAGCCTGGAAGGCGTAAGTCAAAATCGCTCCGTCTGAACATGAGGCATTAGGAGCCTAGGAGCAAGTTGGGAACGCGTGCGAAGGGCGTAATCCAAACTGATATGAAGTGAAGGTGAGTGGATTACGCCCCCCGGAGCGTCATTGCCTCTATTCCGCACTCAGCCACTAGGGAAGGCTTTTGGCGGGTAAACGCGAAACTGCGCCATCACAGGAAGTATTCCCTGAAATACACATGGACATATATTGTGAAATTACTAGTTTGGAACCATATAGTACATACCTGCATACCTGGTATTAGTAAGATACGTAACCACTACCCGACAGTGGCTTAGTAGTAACGCTGGAACTCCAGCTCGGTGCCTTGCTCTCTTGGATTGCGTGCGCAGTTGGGCCAATACATGTAGAGTCAATATATACGGTGAGAGCACGCCATCTCCACTCCCACTGGAGCGTCTACAGGCTGTGTGACCGGAAGGGTGAACCGTTTTGTGTTAGGACACATAATCATCTATTAGGCAGTTGCCAAATGAAGCATACAATGTAAACTGCGCAGGTATTGCAACCTGATGCGCACATTGCTAAAACCCAACCGGTCAAGGAACATTTCAATCACCTCGCCTGCGGGCGAAAACAATTCCTAGCTGGAACGCTTAATAACCGTGAGCAACTAAGGGAACAGTAAATACCACAATAAACTGCAAGATCCTTACTAGAAGAGTTGGAAATAAATATGAATACATATAACAGATCCGTCCTGCCTTTATTGTAAAAGGTATAATACATATGAATAATAGAATAAGTCCTCAAGAGAGGATCTCTTGCTGAGCAAGCGCAATTGTAATATGAAAGCAGAGACGTCGACACCCGAAGCACTGTACATCCAATTCTAAAGGAGGCAGCGCTAGCCTTCATACCACGTGCTTCCAAAGGAAGTCGACTAGACAGCCGTGTAGACCGCAGTGAGAGAATACGTAACCCGCCTAGCGGGGCGCGGACAAGCAACACCTGAACACTGAAAAAACATGCCGCCAAAGACAGCGCAATATCACAAGATCACGGGAGGCTTGGTAATATTCTATGACACCGGAAGTCCTAAAACATGAATAGCGCCCGCCGGAGGCGGGAGAAGGGGCTTCGCGCGCTCGCCCGAGCTTCCCAAAACAAGTCGGCACAGCCACCTTAAAATAAATACTTTATAAGGGGGACAATTAAGGGCCCTAGCGCAACTGGCAGGAAGCATACGAGTTCAGCGGGGGAATTATTCTGAGCGCGGGGGCCGCCCGCATGACGCCTTAGCTCCGCTCTCCGCGAGAGCCTCCTGAGGTAATCACTCCCGGCTGGAGCTCATCAGCATGCCCGAAGCCGAAGGCCAGCGGGAAATCAGCGTTATGCACACGTTACACTCGCAACAGCAGAATGTTGAAACACAGCGCGATGCTGCGCTAGCGTAAAACAGTATCAGTGGATATTATTGCCAATGAAGCAGTAGCGCGCCACGCGCGGCTCAACCAGAATTACTAGCAAACAGCGCTTACAAACACATAACAGCAGAGTTTAAAAAGTAGCATTATCTACGTGTAAGCATAGGCATACAACATAATCATCACATCTCAATGAACAATTAAGTAAGGCAAAATCATATTATAGTCGAGCACTTAACTTTCTGCGTGAGCAGCAAAGAAAGAGGAGGAGACACGGGGTACAACAGCTCTTATTGGGCTATACAGGATGTGATGTATGTACAAGCATCATGGGAAATGTAGTTTTATTTGCATACAAAACGTTTTTCATTGGCTGCTGTGAGTAGCAAATATAAGAAAGAGAAGCATAATACGAAGCCTCCGGTCCTGAAATAGAATCAGTGAAGGCTGGGCCTGGCAGGACTCACTGCTGCTGCTGACTCTGCCACCAATGACCCAGAGACTATTCCCACTCACAGGAAGAGAAGAGCTCCGCAGCCTCCGCTGCTTGTGCTGTCGCTGCCGCCGCTGACCCAGAGACTATTCACACTCTTAGGAAGAAAAGAGCCCCGCAGCCTCCGCTGCTCGTGCTGTCGCTGCCGCCGCTGACCCAGACGTTCTTATCTACAAAGGCCATGGAGAGGCTCAGTCTGCTGCAGGTGTTGACTCTGACACAGGTGACCCGGACACAATCACACTGACAGGAAGAGAGGAACTCAGCCTCCGCTGCTGATGCTGACTCTGCCACAAATGACCCCACTCTGTCACACCCACAGACCTGAGGAGAGCTCATCAGTCGCTGCCGCCGCTCACCCGGCAGTAGATATTTCTGAGAGGGCTCGGCAGCATCGGCTCTGACCCGGAAGTGAAGGCGATCCTGAACTCTCTTCAGGTTGAGAAGAGAAGGTGAGACTGCGGGGGGGGGGGAGAGAGGGGGGCGAGAGGAGGGGTGAAGAGGGTGTGGTATGCGCTCTAGTCTACGGGCGTATACGCGATGACGCGTTACGCCGTAGGCTAGAGCGGATAGGCGCGCATGCGCACTACGGTAAAGGAAAAGGCGCGAACGCGAGGAAACGGCAGTTGGCGACCGGAGCTCGCTGTAGTTAGACGCTCGGCGCCCTTGGCTAGGATCTTTCTTGTTGTACATAATAAAAGTGAGTTCCACACTCATACCTGTCTCAGAGTGTCCTGTGGGGGAGAAGAACAAACATTACAGTGGCGACGAGGCTGAGATCCGGACACCACCAGGTGCAGTGGACGAAAAAAAATAAAACCCCACAGCCCACACCCACGAGCCAGCAAGGCACAGGTCCAGAAAGGAAGAGCAAGGGCGTGGCAGCAGCGCAGCAGCACGGCAAGGAACAAAAACACCAGCCTCACAAGTCAGGTTAGTGTGGCCGAAGACTCCAGGAGCCCCCAGGCAGCAACCTGGCAACCAAAGGAGACACCCCCAAGCTAGAGGAAGGGGGGAAGATAGCGCAGACAGCGCACGCTACGAGGGACAATACCCCAGGTAGCCCAAGGGGCCAAGGTGACACGGCAGAGAGCGCAGGAGCGTCCGGTGAGCCTACCCAAAGGGCCCAGGAAGGAGGACCTAGAGGCGAAGCCAGAATGGCGAATCAAGCGTCAGCCCTGATGGCACCCGTCCCGTTCCTAACCAGACCAGGTGAACCCCAACTAAAATGGGAAGACTGGAAAGAATATTTCCTCAATTACATTGAGGCCCTGGAAGATGAAAGTGAAGGTGAATACAAGCCGGAAAGGAAAAAGAGACTGTTGCTCCACAACTTAGGCCCAGAAGGGGTAAGAGTGTTTAAGAACCTGGTGCCCAAAGAGAGGGGTGCAGCGGAGACGGACGTCTTTGTGAATGCACTGGACGACCTGGACAGCCACTATCGCCCAGGAGTTTGCGTCTCGATAGACCGCTATAACTTCCAACAGAGAAAACAAGAGGCAGGAGAATCCATTGACGACTATGTGGCAGCTCTCCGCCGGCTAGCAATCACGTGTAGGTATGGGAACCTGCAGGATGAATACATCAAAGACCAAATTGTAATGCACACCACCAGCAGAGCAGTCCAAGACAAGCTATGGGCGATGAATGAGACAACCCTGAAAGAAGTTGTGGCTATGGTCAAGAAGGCGGAAATGTCGAAGAGAGGCGCAGACGCGGCAAAAAGGGAAAGTGGACCGAGACAGATGATCAACAAGATTGATGAGGCACCACAATCCAGCAAGCCCAAAAGCGCTTACGGAGACCCGAGGAAGGACACAAGAGGGTCTGGGAAGCAGATGTCTCGCCCCAGCCAGAGGACGAAATTCGCGTGCTACAGATGTGGCAGTGCAGCGCACGCGGCCCAGGACAGGCGTTGTCCCGCGTTTCGCGCCAGGTGCTCATTCTGTGGGTTGACCGGTCACTTCGAAAAAGTCTGCCGGAAGAAGGGGACGAAGTCCACGGTCAAGTGCATCGACGCGGCCACGGCCAACGTAAGTGAGGAAGACGACCCGGAAGAGGATGACCTGGTGCTGTGCATAGAGGATCAAGTGCTGGACGTATCCGGGAAGCGCAGGGATAAGCCCCGCACCGACATGCTCATCGGGGGCGTCAAGGTACATGTGGCCGTGGATTCAGGGTCCCCCTGGACCATCGTGCAAAGGTCGATATGGGAAGAGGACTTCGTGCCAGTCATAGGACCCGACCTAATGCCGCCGGACATCAGACCCATCTCGTATACCGAGAATTCCATCCCACTGGTAGGATGCAGGGACTTGGAGTTCGAATTCAGAGGACGGTCGGCCACGTGCACCCTGTATGTAGCGGAGAAGGGCCCATCGGTACTAGGATGGAGAGACGCAGGTGGTCTCGGCATCATACTCAATCCGGGAGGGAAAGAACAGATCTTGCTAACAGATGAATGGCCCCTCTCGAAGGAGGAAGATTGGAAGGCAGCATACCCCAAGGTTTTCGAGGGCACGGTAGGCAAACTGGACAAATTCATGCATAAAATGGTCCTTAAGGAGGGAGCAGTACCAGTAGTGCATAAGGTACGGAACATACCGATATCCACGAGTGAGGCGGTGCGCCAGGAACTACGGAAGTTGGAAGAGCTAGATATCATCGAGCCAGTGGACAGTGCGGAATGGCTATCGCCCTTGGTAGTAGTTAAAAAACCCAATGGAAAGGTCAGGCTCTGTGTGGACCTGAGGGAGCTCAACAAAAACCTCATAGTGGAGAGGTTCCCGCTCCCCAGAATAGAGGAGATGCTAGCAAGGACAAAAGGTATCACCCACTTTTCCACCATAGACCTCACGTCTGCATACTACCAGATAGAACTGCACCGTCGAGCAGGAAGTACACAGCCTTCATAACGCCCTTTGGATGCTACCAATTCAGGAGAATGCCCTTCGGCCTGGCATCCGCTGCGGCCGTTTTCCAGAAGTTGATGCACAGGTTGTTTAAGGACATCTCGGGAGTGCAATATTTCCAAGACGACATCCTAGTGATGGGCTCCGACAAAGGTGAGCACGACAAGAAACTACATCAAGTGCTGGGTGTGCTGCAAGGCAAAGGAATGACGGCGGAATGGAGCAAGTGCAGAATAGGGTCTCGCACAGTGACCTACCTAGGGCACGAGATAGGAACACATGGCATCTCACCGAAGGAGCAAAACGTGAAGGCAATAAAGGACGCCAAAGCCCCAACAACCAAAGAGGAAGTGCGGTCATTCCTTGGAATGGCCGAGTATTACAGCAAGTTTGTCAGACATTTTGCCACGAGAACGTACAGGATGAGACAACTAATCAGGCACAATACAAAATTCGAATGGGACAGGGAGGCCCAGTCCGAATTTGAGTCCATTAAAGACTGTATCAGCCATGCCATCCCGTTGCAGGGGTATGTCCCCATGGGCAAGACTATTGTAACGACAGACGCAAGCGACAAGGGCTTGGGGGCTGTCTTGGCGCAAGAAAGGGAAGACGGAACCAAAGAAACAATCAGTTTTGCATCCCGGGCGCTGTCCCCGACGGAACAAAGGTACAGCGTAATTGAAAAGGAGATGCTGGCGGTCACGTGGGCATTGAACAAGTTTCGTCAGTTCATATGGGGCACGAAATTCAGGCTCCAAACGGATCACAAGCCACTCGTCAAAGTGTTGACATCATCGGGCAATGACACTGCCACCCCGAGAATAGCGAAAATGACCCTGAAGTTGCTAGATTATACATACGATGTAGAATATCTTCCAGGCACGCAGAACAAGGTAGCTGATTA
Organism: Lissotriton vulgaris; assembly: GCF_964263255.1. Lineage (NCBI taxonomy): Eukaryota > Metazoa > Chordata > Amphibia > Caudata > Salamandridae > Lissotriton > Lissotriton vulgaris. Next base: position 354,611,784 of record NC_141686.1, on the reverse strand, counting down.
CCTCAGCCGGGCATCAGCCATGGAAGAGGCGCCGGGAGAGACCCCGGACACAGAGGAGATGGTCGCCAGCATGGAGGACCATGAGACATCGATCAGTGCACAGGAATGGCAGGCGGCTTACGAGCTCGATGAGGAGAAGATGGAAGTAAGGAAACATCTCAGGTCGGGGTGGCCGGACAAGAAGAAGCTAACGGAGGGTGTCCGACGTTTTTATGAAATAAGAGAAGAATTGTCCCTGAGTGACTCGGGGATATTCTTGTACAGAGGAGAGAGAGTGGTGCCCCCAGTGACACTAATACCCCGACTGCTGAAATCGCTCCACGAGGGGCATCTGGGCATAGTGAAAACCAAGGCGTTGGTCAAACAGATGTATTGGTGGCCAGGAATGGATGCCCACATCGAGAGACAAGTGCGGGAGTGCGGGCAGTGCCAAGGAGCGGACAAGGTGCTCCGCCCACTCCGACCAGCACTGGGGAAGTTCGACACCCCGCATGGCCCCTGGGAGGATGTGGCCATAGACATTCTGGGGCCCGTGCTGGACAGTAGAGGTGTGAATAAGTACATCTGTGTGTTAATAGACAAGTATTCTAAGTGGCCAGAAGTGGACATACAAGAGTCGATGGACACGGACACGATCTTGAAGTTCCTAACCTCGGTGTTCCTCAGAGAGGGAATACCCAAAACCATCCTCAGCGACAATGGTCCGCAATTTGTGTCGGACAAGTGGGGGAGATACATGAAGAGGAATGGGATCGAGGTGAGACACACTGCCGTGTACCATCCAGCTTGCAACGGCCAGGTCGAAAGGTTCAACAGGATGCTCATGGGCTCCATCCAGGCAGCCATATCGCAAGGAAAAGACTGGGAGGTGGAAGTAATGAACATGATATGGGCATACCGGATAACGCCCTCTGTAGTGGGGTATAGTCCGTTCCAAGTGCTAAGAGGACGGCATCCCTTCACCCGGGACAACGTAGCATGGAGGGAGAAGACCATCACCAGCAAGTGGTCCCCTGCGGTGGTGCAGCACAATCTGGAGAAGGCCCAGAAGATCTATGCAGCACACTATGACAAGCGACGCAGCACGAAGGAAACGGCGCTGGAAGAAGGGGAGTGGGTCAGGATCAAACTCCCCACCCTACAAAAGAAGGGCGAAACCAAATTCAGCCAGCCACTACAAGTCAAGGAGGTGCGTGGCAGGGCGGCTCTCCTCAGTGACGGCAAGGTCTGGTCACAAGATCGCATGGCCAGAGTCAACAAAATAGTAGTCTGGCCCAAGGCCGAGGAAGTCGACAGATGCATGGATCACCCGGAGGTTAGACCCCTTCCTGAGGAGGAGAGGGAGGGGAAAGGGGTAGAGGAGGAGGGTGAGAGGAGGGGTCAGAGGAAGGGAGTGAGGAGGAGGGGGAGGAGGGGGAGGGGAGGGGGCAGAAGAGGGGGGTGAAGAGGGGGAGGAGGGGGGCAGAGGACAGGGCAGGGGGCAGAGGGGATAGGAGCGAGGGGAGGGGGGGCAGAAGAGAGGGGAGGGGGAAGAGAAGAGGGGGCAGAGGAAGAGGGTGAGGAGGGGGGAGAAGAGGGGGGAGGAGGGGGCAGAGGAGAGGGGAGGGGACAGAGGGGAGAGGAGCGAGGGGAGGGGGGCAGAGGAGAGGGGGACGAGGGGAGGGGGCAGAAGAGATGGGGTGCAGGGGGAGGGGGGCGAGGGTAGGGGGCAGAGGAGAAGGGGAGCGAGGGAAGGGGCAGAGGAGAGGGGGAACACGGGGAGGGGGGCAGAGGAAAGGGGGGCGAGGGGAGGGGGGCACAGGAGGGGGGTGAGGGTGGGGGCTGAAGAGAGGAGGTCTGGTGGGGAGGAGGAGGTCGAGAGGAGGGGGCAGAGGAGGGGGGAGGAAGGGGTGGCAGAGCTGTGGGGAGCAGAGAAGGAAGAGGGGGCGAGGGGTAGAGGAGGAGAAGAGAGGGCCCACGGCAGAGGCTGCGAAGAAGGGAGGGCAAAGGAAGAGAGCTGGTGAGTCTCAGACGTGCCGCGAAGCCTTGGCCTCCATCGTCCATCAGCGTCACCTAGAGCCCTGACTCTACAGGCCTCCTGCCTCCTTCTTGCTCTCTTCCATCGCTTCTCTTTGCCTCTCTGCTCACAGCTGGGCCCTCCCTTGTTGTATTTGTCTCTCTAGTGTCTCTTCCTCCCATGCTTCTCTTGGCCTCTCTGCTCACAGCTGGGCCACCCTTGTTGCATTTGTCTCTCTTTTCTTTTTCCGCCCCACGCTTCTCTTTGCCTCTCTGCTCACAGCTGGGCCCTCCCTTGTTGTATTTGTCTCTCGTGTCTCTTCCATCACTTCTCTTGGCGTCTCTGCTCACAACTGGACACTCCTTGTTGCATTTGTCTCTCTAATGTCTGTTCTTCGGCTCACCTGTTGATTTGATCAGAATTTATTTATGCTTTCAGGAGGATGTGAGAAGGGATGGCTGGGCCAAGTCACTAGCAATGTGTCTTTGTGGAAGCAGTTAATGGCAGGGTTGAAGGCTTCACCTTTCTGCACAACTCTCTGTGCCAGTCATGGTGTACGAGCTCTATCTCCTCAAAACAGCTCTCCCAGGTTAGGATTTCTGGGGGGGGGGGGGAGGGCTGCTCTTACTGTATGTCCTATCAAGTGTGATTGCAGCTGTAAGTTGTTTGATGCACCTGGAAACTTCACAACCCTAGAACAGTTGGACAATCCTTGTAACAAGCATTGCTGTTATCCTTGGAGTCGCACATATCGGGTAGTACTGCAAGCTGACAGAAATGATATTGGATTCAACCCAGATCTGTGACTGGGGGTGAGTGACTGAAAAGTTTCAGCGCTCGGTCCATCATCTCCTTGTGTTTTATTAGTTCGACCTAAGTTGGCAGGGTATGCCCAGACGTGGGTCCCTTGCTCACTTTGGCACTGGATTCAAGCTAGACTGGCTGATGAAGGGTGATGCCCAGAAACCGGTCCCAGGATGCTTGTTTCCGGTTCAGGGAAGACCTGGCTTGGCAGTTCGGTCTGGACTGTTCCCATCCATAAGGCATAGGGTCAAGACTGATTTGCATATATCTGGGTGTGAACTGGGGTGCCGAAGTGAGCTAAAGAATGATGATGGATTCAACCCAGATCCCCGACTGGGGGTGAGTGTCTGAAAAGTTTACTCTTTAATCACGCGCACACGCACCCTCTGCATCCGCTTTGTTTGGGGCGGAAATGAACTAGCAATCTGCACCATTTTGGCCTTGATTACATTATCTGCTGCCCTTACTCAGAGCCCAAGGGAGCGGCAGACAGAGCCCTATTGTGAGTGGAGGACTCTTGTCATTTTGTGCCAAACTCACTTGGTTATGTGATGTTTAATAATTGTTATATATGTTATATATGACTCCCTTCAGTTAGCCACGGGTCGTTAAATAACAGCACATTGCTTTATATTTTTGCACCTATACTAACCGTGCTTAAACCCAATCTACATGTCCCAGAATGCTATGTTTCCTTGCTGAAATTTAGGACTTTACGGTGCACTGTGCAATGGGGTCACATTGTGACCGTGTTATAGTACATCAAAGATTCAATCTGGTCTCAGTTTGTGGGTTTAAACTCCTTTATATTGGGAAAGGATCCACAAATATCCCATTTGCGGTTCTTACTTGTTTTCACAAATACATGTTCAGACCTTGTACTTCAATTTGGGGGAGATTATCACTTTAATGGATTAACAGTTGTGCTAGAAGGAAACAAAAGCGTATTTTTACAGAAAAATATTAGTTTCATCTTTTTAATACATTTCTAAGCGCTTTTGCTCACAGTTCTATACATTGAAATCTTTGATTTCCAAACTTTGTTCTCCAAAGTATTGTGAGGGTTTTATCAAAGCAGATTTATAAAGCACAGCTAATTTCCCAATAGGGTATCCAGGCACTGGTAGCCATGCTGCTCGGGTGAATTAATTCAACAACCAGGCCTTGAGTCCCTCCCTGAATGGAGGTTGAGGTCGGAGGTGAAGGGGGAGGCTGTTCTAGGACTTCGCCGCGGGGTAGGAGAAGGAGCGTCCTCTATTGTTGCTTCAGCGGACGCGGAGTGGTGTGAGACAGGGAGATGGAATGCAGATGTCTGAAGGGTTGATGGAACCTTAGGTGGTGGTTGATATAAGCTGGTCCTTGGTTTTGCACAGCTTTGTAGTTGGGGGTCAGCGTCCTAAATTGACAACTTTTGTGGACGAGGAGCCAGTGGAGATTCTTGAGCTGTGGGGTAATGTGGGTATGTCTGGGGAGGTAGATGCTGAGCTTGGCCGCTGAGTTCTGTATGGTCTGCAATCCATCAATCAATCAATCATAGCACTTGTATAGCGCACTACTCACCCAGAAGGGTCTCAAGGCGCTTGGGGGAGGGGTCCGCTACTGCTCGAACAGCCAGGTCTTGAGTTGTCTCCGGATGGCGAGGTGGTCCTGGGTCAGCCGAAGGTGGATGAAGAGGGAGTTCCATGTCTTGGCCGCCAGGTAGGAGAAGGATCTGCCTCCGGCGGTGGCTCTTCGGATGCGTGGTACGGCGGCGAGGGCGAGGCTGGTAGACCGTAGCTGGCGGGTGGGCGTGTAGAAGGTCAGGCGGTCGTTGAGGTACTTGGGGCCCAGTTCGTGGAGAGACTTGTGTGCGTGGGTGAGGAGCCTGAACGTGATCCTCTTGTTGACGGGGAGCCAGTGCAGGTCCCTCAGGTGGCCGGAGATGTGGCTGCGTCGGGGGATGTCTAGAATGAGTCTGCAGGAGGCGTTCTGGATGCGTTGGAGTCTTTTCCGTAGCTTGGCCGTGGTTCCGGCGTAGAGGGTGTTTCCGTAGTCCAGTCGGCTTGTGACGAGTGCCTGGGTGACCGTCTTCCTGGTTTCGGTCGGGATCCATCGGAAGATCTTGCGAAGCATGCGAAGGGTGTGAAAGCATGATGAGGAGACGGCATTGACTTGTCTGGTCATCGAGAGGGAGGAGTCCAGGATGAAGCCTAGGTTGCGTGCATGGTCTGTTGGCTTGGGAGCGGTGCCCAGGGGCCACCAGGAGTCGTCCCAGGTGGAGGGCGATGGTCCCAGGATGAGGACTTCCGTCTTGTCTGAGTTCAGTTTCAGGCGGCTGTTCTTCATCCACTCGGCGACGTCTTTCATCCCTTCGTGTAGGCTGGTTCTGGCGGTGTCGGGGTCTCTGGTGAGGGAGAGGATCAGCTGGGTGTCGTCGGCGTAGGAGATGATGTTGAGGTTGTGTTGGCGTGCAATGGCAGCAAGAGGTCTCATGTAGACGTTGAAGAGGGTGGGGCTGAGTGATGATCCTTGCGGGACGCCGCAGATGACTTCGGTGGCCTCGGATCGAAATGGGGGGAGGCAGTCTCTCTGTGTCTGCAGTCTCTTCAGGGTGTGTGTGGTAATTCCTGCATAGGGTGTTGCCGTAGTCCAGGCAGCTAGTAACGAGGGGTTGAGTGATAGTGCGTCTGGTGCTGATTGGGAGACATTGGAAGATCTTTCAGAGCATGCAAAGAGTGAAGTAGCAGGCGGAGGAGACTGCGTATATGTGTTTTTTTTTGGGTGAGTTTGTCCAGGAGGATGTAGAGGTTCCGGGCATGGTCTGTAGGAGTGGGTGAGGCTCCTAGTTCAGCAAACCACCCAAGAGTCGTTCCATGAGTAGGTGTTGTTCTTGAAGATCAGTTCTTCTGTTTTTTTTGTGTTGAGTTTGATGCAGTTGTTTTGCATTCAGTTGGCAACGTTTGTTCAAACTAGCATATGAAACTATACCTTACCGTTCATTGAGATATTAAGGGTTTATAGAACCCCGGGCAACATATTTGGGGATCCCTATTTGGAATACATTTGAATTTATTACCACTTTTGGGTTCAATTGAAGTCCCTGTGATGCCAAAAAAAGATTGAACCATGTTAAACCTTCGAACCCGGGCCGGCAAAAGCATCTAAAAGCCCAAGCTGGCTATAGTCCACCAGCCAAGTACTATCAAAAGAAGCTTGAACAGATATTAATAAAGATATATTTATTTTTGAGTTTGGTTCTAGATCTTTTACTTGCAAAAACATTTTAAGTGGATATCCAGCCAGCTTGTTATTCCCATTGCAGGGAAACCTGCTACGTTTAGTGGACTAGTGCATAATATTACAATAAAAAGACATATGCATGTAGCACTTGAAATTGTAGCTTTAGTTGCAGAAAATGTGTTACCGTAAATATAGCCCTTTCACCATTGCATTCCTGCTACAGCAGCGAAAAATCAAAGCACTGCTCTGAGGATTTTCACAGTCCCATCTAATAACTTTCTCTTTATTTCTCTTCCACTGCATTGTCCAACTTCACTTCTATTAATGTGTAAACCTCTCCAGCTCGGCAGGTACCTGTGAGCCTCCTGAGTAAGATAATGGGACCGGCCAGGATACAAGAGATGCACTGAGACTTAAAGAGAACAGTTGAGCGAGAGACATGAAGTAGAGGTGGAAGGGAGAGACTGAAATGATGTAGAAAGATATGTCAGGTGGAGAGAGGAAAAGAATATAGAAAAATGGTGAGGTAGCCGGATGGAAAGATGAAGAGTGGTAGCTGGAGGAAGATGTGAAAGAGAGGTAGAGAAATAGGTAGAGTTTAGAGTGAGGTAGGGAGAAGGTAATGTAGAGAGGCAGAAGAGGACAGTATTCCAAGGGGGGGAGGTGAAGAGAGAGAGAGAGAGAGAGAGAGAGAGAGGTAATGTAGATAAAAGGTGAATTAGAGAGAGGTAAAAGCAGCAAGAAGTGGACGATGCACGATATAGAGTGCAAAATGGAAAGGGTGAGAGCACAACATTTCAGGTAAGGACAGTAGAAAGGGGTGAAGTGTCGATAGAGGAATCCTCTGTAGAGAGAATCGAGGAATTTGAAAACTTATATGAACTAGAGAAAGAGAGGTAATGTTAACAAGCATTAGAAATGCAATAGGTCTTGGATTTATTTGAGTTAGAGGTAATGGCATTGTAAATGGCAATGTCTTTTATCCATGTGTTATGGAGTGTATGCATGTGGTGTGTAGTAGAAATATGTGGGTTGGATTGGAATTGTATCAATGGTGGCATGCTGCCCTTTAGATGAATATGTTTAAAAGTGAAGTGCACCATACTGCGATTGCTACAATAGTTTATTGTGGATGCGTTAACAATTGATGTGTGCACTGATGGCTGTTGGTGTGTGTGCCTGTAGAAATTGTTCACTGATGGCTGGTGGTGTGTGTGCTTGGTGGAAGTGTGCACTGCTGGCTGGAGGTGTGTGTGCTTGGTGGAAGTGTGCACTGACGGCTGGTGGTGTGTGTGCCTGGTAAAAGCGTGCACTGACGGCTGGTGGTGAGTGCGCCTGGTAAAAGCGTGCACTGACGGCTGGTGGTGAGTGCGCCTGGTGAAAGTGTGCACTGATGGCTGGTGGTATGTGTGTGATTGGTGAAAGCGTGCACTGATGTTTGGTGTTGTGTGCCTGGTGGAAGCCTGCACTGACGCCGGGTGGTGTATGTGCCCGGTGAAAGCATGCACTGATGGCTGGTGGTGTGTGTGTGGCTGGTGAAAGTGTGCACTGATGGCTGGTGGTGGTTGTGTCTGGTGAAAGCGTGCACTGATGGCTGGTGGTGTGTGGTTGTGTGTGTTTGTGGGGAGTGTGTGGTGGTGTGTGTGTGGTCTTATGTGTGTGGTTTTATGTATGTGTGTGTGTGGTGGACTTAGTTCGAGTGTTCGGATCCTGCACACTCACACACTGTTCACTCTGCACACTTAGACACTGTTCACTCTGCACACTCACACACTGTTCACCCTGCACACTCACACACTGTTCACCCTGCACACTCACACACTGTTCACCCTGCACACTCACACACTGTTCACCCTGCACACTCACACACTGTTCACCCTGCACACTCACACACTGTTCACCCTGCACACTCACACACTGTTCACTCTGCAGTCACACTCACTCTGCAGTCACTCTGCAGTCACTGTCACTCTGCAGTCACTCTGCAGTCACACTCACTCTGCAGTCACTCTGCACTCGCACTCACTCTGCAGTCACTCTGCACTCGCAGCCACTCTGCACTCGCACTCACTCTGCAGTCACTCTGCACTCGCACTCACTCTGAAGTCACTCTGCACCTGCACTCACTCTGCACTCACTCTGCACCTGCACTCACTCTGCACTCACTCTGTACTCTCCACTCACTCTCTCTGCACTCACTCTGCACTCTCCACTCACTCTCTCTGCACTCACTCTGCACTCACTCTGTACTCTGCACTCACTCTCTCTGCACTCACTCTCTCTGCACTCACTCTCTCTGCACTCACTCTCTCTGCACTCACTCTGCACTTTGCACTCACTCTCTCTGCACTCACTCTGTACTCTGCACTCACTCACTGTGCACCTGCACTCAACAGCACTCTGCCCTCAACATCGCACATCACTCTGCCCTCAACAGCGCACATCACTCTGCCCTCAACAGCGCACATCACTCTGCCCTCAACAGCACACATCACTCTGCACTCAACAGCACACTGCACTCTACACTCAACAGCACTCTGCACTCAACAGCACTCTGCCCTCAACAGCACTCTACACTCAGCCCTCAACATCACTCTGCCCTCAACAGCACTCTGCCCTCTGCCCTCAAGAGCACACAGCACTCTGTCCTCAACAGCACACAGCACTCTGTCCTCAACAGCACACAGCACTCTGCACTCAACAGCACACAGCACTCTGCACTCAACAGCACACATCACTCTGCACTCAACAGCAGACAGCACTCTGCCCTCAACAGCACTCTGCCTTCTGCACTCAACAGCACACATCACTCTGCACTCAACAGCACACATCACTCTGCACTCAACATCACACAGCACTCTGCACTCAACAGCACACAACACTCTGCACTCAATAGCACACAGCACTCTGCACTCAACAGCACACAGCACTCTGCACTCAACAGCACACATCACTCGGCACTCAACAGCACATATCACTCGGCACTCAACAGCACACAGCACTCTGCACTCAACAGCACACATCACTCTGCACTCAACAGCACACATCACTCTGCACTCAACAGCACACATCACTCTGCACTCAACAGCACACATCACTCTGCACTCAACAGCACACATCACTCTGCACTCAACAGCACACAGCACTCTGCACTCAATAGCCCACAGCACTCTGCACTCAACAGCACACAGCACTCTGCACTCAACAGCACACAGCACTCTGCACTCAACAGCACACAACACTCTGCACTCAACAGCACACATCACTCTGCACTCAACAGCACACGTCACTCTGCACTCAACAGCACACAGCACTCTGCACTCAATAGCCCACAGCACTCTGCACTCTACAGCCCACAGCACTCTGCACTCAACAGCACTCTGCACTCAACAGCACTCTGCACTCAACAGCACTCTGCACTCAACAGCACAGCACTCAACAGCACAGCACTCAACAGCACACATCACTCAACAGCACACATCACTCAACAGCACTCAACAGCACTCTGCACTCAACAGCACACATCACTCTGCTCTCAACAGCACTCTGCACTCTGCTCTCAACAGCACTCTGCACTCACCCTGCACGCACTCTGCACGCATTCACTCACACTCTGCAGTGTAAATCTTCCGGGCTTTTGAGGGTTGGAAAAGTGAGTGCCATAACACTGGATAATAAATACAATAACTGTGGTTAGAAGCAGCATGTGTGTGGAACGAGGCGCTACACCAAAATAAATTATTTATTGCAAGTATATAAACAATAACATTTTAACTGTCAGTGTAAGTCTCTTGCTGGAACTACAGTCCCAACAAAAAATAAACCTTTCGGCAGTTAAAAGTCTCATCTGCGTCTAGCTTGCTTTCTTTGACCAGACACACGTTTTTCAGACACACGTTTTTTGGATCTTATTGAGTTATCCCCTCTGCTCGTGAACATTGTAAATTGTACCCTCTCTTCTCTGAGTGCTACTATGTCCTGTATTTTTCTTCTTCATAAATGTCTTTATTGTTATCACTCTGCTGCTCTCTGCAAATGTATAAAGCGCTCTGATACCCGTCAAGTTTGCGCTATAAAAAACTATCAAATAAATAAATAATTGCATGAAGCCGTGTTTTAAATCTAGTGTCCGAGATATATTTTGTTAAGTTAATTTCGGAAAAAACATTACGAGTCATTGCCTGTGGGAGTTCTTTTAATCTTGGCGAAGCAATGCTGCACCATGCCACATCTTGAGAGACGGGAGTGACATGCAGCATACGTTATGTTATGTTATGTTATTATGAATTTGTAGAGCGCACGTTCACCCTGGGGTTTCTTGGCGCTGTGTACCGCTAGGGAACCCGTCCTGGCTTTCCCTGTGAGATGGTCCCTATTGGGCAACCCCAAGGTGAAGCCAGGCATCCCCGGCAGCGAGGGGTCCGTTGTGGAGATTAAGCAAGCTATTGCCCAGAGTTGCAGCGTGGGACCCATGGTTAGAGAGGCACCGAGGCGAGATTTATCGAGCCCGCTGACATTGGTTCCGTACCCTGCCGCGTCGCGAATTGAACCCTGGTCCCGGGCCGACCTCTGCTTCTGGGTCTGCCGCCTCTAACCGGTGAGCCACACTTCTCCACATACAAACTATATACTGTGGTTTAACTAAGCAAAGGACGGGTGCTGGGGGTGAAATGTCTAACCGGTGAGCCACACTTCTCCACATACAAACTATATACTGTGGTTTAACTAAGCAAAGGACGGGTGCTGGGGGTGAAATGTGCTGAGAGATTTTTATTATGTCGAAAAGAAAGGACAAAACATTAGGAAACATCTGGACAATTTATCTTGCAAATCTAGGCCGATACACTAATGGTCTGTAACGTTACTCAAAGCTCCAGTACAAACAAGAATGTTCCACTCATAAGCCAGCTCTTCAAAGGCCAACACTTACACATGAAAGGATGCAGACGAACGCGTGCCCACCAAACTCACTGCAGACTGGTGAACGCGCCCCGACCATCTGGATTCTATTACCGCGGCACCCTGACAGCTCGTAATTGAAAACGTATTACACTCCCCTGCGCATAACTGCACAGAATATGCAGGAAGTGCCGAACCTGAAATCCATATAGCCTATTGTGTGAAGGCTACTACAAACACAGCACCGCGAGGACCAATTACCATGCAGATGGCAAAAAAAACTACTGAAAAATCTCGTGCACTGAGGAATTTTTACTACACTATTCTGAGCCCCTTAACAAAACGGCTCGGAGCTTCACCCCACTTCTGACGAAGTGGTGACGTAGGCCGAGCCCTAAAAAGGCAATATTGAGTTTTGGGAAAATTAAAGAGGAATAGACAGTTAGGTAGAGCGATCCCTACAGATAACGTTTGAGAGAGATAGTTGAGATGGAGGGAGTGAGGTGAAATGGAGAAGGAGGTCCAGAGAATGATGTGTGTTTGAGTGAAAGAGCGAGTGAGGGAGAGAGAAAGAGAGAATAGTTAATGGTTTTGAGGTAGCGCAATTGAGGTAGCCAGAAACAAGTAATCTATTTAGAGAGGTGAAGGAAAGGAAACAGAGGTAGAGGGTGAGAAAGAAAGGTGGAGATAGAAGGCAGTGAACTAATAATGAGTTACATTTAAAATGTATGTTTAGTGAGTGAGGGATTGGTGGGGCAGAGAGAGGTGAGGCAGAGAGAAATGAGCTAGAAAGGAGAGGAGAAGTGTGAGGCACAGAAAGGTATGAGAGAGAAGGTAGGATAGGTTAGGTAAAAGGACGTGAAGAGAAGATGGAGGTAAGGTAAAGCCAGAGATGAGTTTGTGTGAGAAGGGAAATGGAAGGAGGAGAGATACAGGGATGTAATAGAGAAACAAAATAAGTGTGGTACAGAGATAGGGATGAGGTAGAGGGAAATGAGTAAGAGAGCAGGGTTAAGAGTGATAGATAAATATGTAGGTACAGAAACTGAAAGAGAGGCAAGGGCATGAGAGAGAGGTATAGAAAGATGGACCAGAGTGAGGTATATTGGATGAGAGCTGAGGTAAAGAGATCAGAGATAAAAGAGAGGGTGGAGGTACATAGAGAAGTAGAGATAGGTTAAGTGGGACAGAGAGGTGAAGTGCGGAGAGCGTGATGAAACACACTCATTGTAATTGCCACCTGCTGACGGAGAATGTGAGGGTTAGGACTAGGCAGACCACGCATGCACAAGAGAATGTGAGGGTTGAAGCTGGGCATACCAAGCATGCACGAGAGAATGTGAGGGTGGAAGCTGGACAGACCACGCATGCTCAATAGAATGTGAGGGTTAAGGCTGGGCAGACCACGCATGCACAAGAGAATGTGAGGGTTGAAGCTGGGTAGACCAAGCATGCACGAGAGAATGTGAGGGTGGAAGCTGGGCAGACCACGCATGCACAAGAGAATGTGAGGGTTAAGGATGGGCAGACCACGGTTGCACTCGTACGGAGCAGATTTATTATTTTTTAGTGCACCGCAGTGCAGCAGTTCAGTTCAGCGCTGTAAAGTGCGAGGGGGAGAAAGAAGCGCTGAGCCAGATTTATGAAATACTGCACGCTGCTGCTCACTACCCCTGCACTAGTACGCAGTCTACCTAGTGCCACACAAAACCTTTACACCATAGGCCAGAGGTGTGTGTGATGTGTAGCATAGAATTTGTACTGGAAACACACTTACAGTACAAAATCCTATACATAGAGTAATCCTTAAACACTCCAGAGTTTGTGTTTGTGCTGTAAAGTGCTGCACAGGTTATGTTTGAGCTGTGAAGTGCAGGGCAGGCTGTGTTTGTGCTGTGGTGTGCTGCGCACATGCAATGTGTGGTGTGTTTGAAGAAGTGTCAGTTTTTCTGTGTTGTGGTTAATCAAAGAGAACTAGCTATGTCTGTATGCTATGTGTCTGCATGGGAAACCATTTGGTTTAGTGTGAAGGCCCTCACCCACCAACCTAGTTGGTGGCATACTCCATCATCGGGCCCCACCCGAGGCACCGAGTTCGCCTCAGGTGTGCTGCGACGCCAGATTACTGCGGAGCGGGTTTTTTGGAAGGTGAGTGTGCTGTGCAGGTGTGTTGCGTGAGATTTCAAAATTCTCTCCTTGGGGTCCCTAACGGTTACTTCATGGGTGGGCCCCAGGCAGAGCTGGCTTGGGACGTGTATGGGTTGACTTATGGTCCCCCACGTCCAGTGTGCTGTAAAGTGCAGGTCAGGTTGTGTTTGTGATGTAGTGTGCTGCGCAATGTGTGGTGTATTTGAAGAAGTGACAGTTTTTCTGTGTTATCACCAGCTTCAGTGGCTTTTTTAACATAAAATTCACAGACCCTCAGTACTCTCACAACACGATATTGAAGCGTTGTACATTTTTCCATATTTCCGCGCGTCGCTAATATATGAAGTATCGCGTGTTCATGGTGGTGATAGAAAGGGAAGTTTATTTCTTACAGAATGCTCCACCCACAGATCTGCTCCCTTCTGAGATACTGACACCTTCCAACTCCCTCAGCAGCATTCCACATTGGGTGTCGCCTCAGAGACTCTGGGATGTCACAGCTCTGTTTGAAGAGACTGCAAGAACTTTGTCTGAGGATTAAGCCGTGATTATTTGAGGTGTTACATGTGATTGTGCAGATCTGTGCCCACCCTGTGCCCGCCCTGTGTGTAGATCTCTGGGAGCTGTGAATGGCCTGGACGAAGCCTAATCTTTCGATACAAAATGTATGGAAGTGATTTGTGTGTGCGAGACAGTGTGTATGTGCTTGTTTGTGATTGGTCCTCTTGGGTGGATTGAATCTATATGAGTGTGTAAGCGACTGATCCGTCTGATTACTTATTTCCAGTGTGAGTGTGTAGGTCTTTGGGCCTGGAGATCAATTGTATTTCACGTGTGTGTGTGCACGGCAGAGCACAATGCCTGTGTAATTGTGCAGCATTGAAGATGTAGTTAAGAGATATCTAGTTTGTTACATTATTCCATTTATAAATGAGGTGTGAGGCTGTACAAGTGAGAGTTGGAGTTTGTGTCACATCAGTGAGTACAGAATTGAATGGAGTTTTTAAAGAGCAATTTTTTCTGTGTGCGTGTTTGTTGTAAACATTTTGCATGTGTGTTGCAAGCATTTTGCCAAAGACAAGCCTGTCTGCTGCCAGCCACACCTGGCTGCATCCGCTGGGACCAGGAATCTCGTAGTATACTCAATATTTTTCATCTTCAGCATAAGATCAATTGTCTTTCAGGTACACAGATTTTAGTATCTCCCCCCCATGCTTGTCTCAACTTTAGAAACAAATGGTCTGTATGCCAGCCACACACATTACAAATTACTCAAACTGAAGGTGTAGATCTGTTTCCCTTTCTCAATTTTGGAATTGATGACGACAACTCGGACCCTAAAGATAATGAATTTGCTGAGTTAATGGTGTTATTGAGTTTACACCAACACATTACATGCTCAGGTCACATAAAACGAAATCCCTTAGATCTGATCTAGGCGTATAATTTGAATCGACCCAATATAATCATCCCTCCTTGCTTACAGTCCGGTCAGTATTTGATCAGCGTGTATTTGATCAGCGTTGTATTCCGGTAGATTTTTCTAACGTAATCCACAAGCAGTAAATGAAACCATACACACATGGCGATACATTAATACAGAGCCAGTGTTATCAACACTTTCAAACCCCTCCCCCTCTTCCCATCAATTGAAGACATTCTCCCCAAAGAAAAATAATCCACTCTGTGGCTCAGACATGCTAGTGACCCACACCCTGCAAATCCAACAGCGTGTTATAAACCGCACCAGACCAGTGCCCTGGTACAAGCCAGAGTTAAAGGAGGCGAAACCTGGTTTGCGTCGACACTGGCGGGAAAGGGATGATGAAGAGAGCAAAATCAAATTTAAAATTGAGCTTGAGGAATATAAAGACAAAACCGCTCATGCAAAGCCCTTTTAATAGGCAAATGATAAAAATACTATTTTAATATCCTGAATGATTAGTCGCCCCCAGATGAAATGAGAACTTCCCTGAATCCTATTGAGGCATTTTGTGACAATCTAAATACTTTTTTTTTTTTATTCAAATCGTTTTTATTTAGGAAAAAGAAATAGAAGAAAGACAAGACAATATTGTATAATAAAAATACAATAAAATACAATAAATGCAATAATAAGGCAAAAGGAAGTGATTGCATTGAATCATGTAAGAAGTTGGAATGAGTTGCACACATATTTGAACAGAATTACAGACATACCTAATACTAACAAAATCATACAAAATGCAAATGAACAAACGTTGCACAGTTAAGACATATACAATTGCATATACAGTCGATATATCTATGTGTAAATATGTGTCTAGGGTCTTGTGAAGAAGTGTGGCTCAATGGTTAGAGCAGCAGACCCTGATGCAGAGGTCTGGCCCGGACCTGGGTTCAATTCCCGCCTCGGCGGGTCTTGGGCTCAATTTCCCCAGACCTGATAATTCTCGCCTCGGTGCCTATTCTAAGCATGGGTCCCACTCTGCAACTCTGGGCAATAGCTTGCTTAATCTCCACAACAGCCCCAACAGCGCTGGGATGGCTGGCTTCACCTTGGGGGTGCCCAGGAGTGGGCACTTCACAGGGAAAGACCAGGAAGGGTTCCACAGCGGTATGTGTACAGCGCCTTGAGACCCCTTCGGGGGTGATACGTGCGCTATGTAAGCACTACATTTACATTTACATTTTACATTTGTGGTACTATCATCTATAGACGCCTCACAGTTCAGATTGTCTGTGGGTATATTGACTTGAAATTGGTATTTGATTACTGCCGACATGGAGTGTGATATAGATTCTGCACCAACGCACCTACGGCAGATCAAATGAAAAGGAGGAGGCATCAAGCGATTTCCATAGCTTCTTATGAGAAACGCGCCCTGGGGAGGAGTGTAGGGCCGTGTTATCAGCCCCTCTTAAAAAGGACAACCATTCTTACCACATTTTGAACGACACTTCGGAGGCGTTCTTCCACTTACATAATACCACCTTGCTTGCTAAAGTAAGAAATAAATCAAGAAGCTGTCGGTCGGTAGCATTTGTCAATTTCAGGTCAAGCACTCCTAGTAGGACATAAGAAAATTCCCTTGTGGGCTTGATACCGAAAACATGTTCTATGCATTCAAAGATTTTTTCCCAATAATTCCCCAAGGAGGGGCAATTAAAGCATATGGGCCAGGTCTCCTACTCCTGAGTCACAATTCCAACACTTAGGGTCGTCTTTTAGGTGAAGTATAAAAAGCTTCTCTGGTGTCCAGTAAGTTCTATTGATTATCATGTATTTAGTTTGTGCCAGTATAGGAGAGACCTTGTTCCTGAAGGCAGTGGTGTGCATAATATCAAAAGTCAGGCCCGTTACATTGGGCTCTGTTTCCCTTCTTATCTCATTTCGTCTATGTGTTTTCTGGGGATGGGGAGAAGAAGTTTGTAAACCTTTGAGACAAAATGCCCCGCCACTCTGATACGGGTGATGATGTTCCAAAGCCAAGGAACAAGCGCTTTTAATTTCAGAAAGTCATAAAAATCTATTGGCGAGATACCATGTGTGGCTTGAATTGAAGAAAACGGTGGTGGGTTGCTTCTTTCATACAGATCACTCACTAGGTTGATGCCTTTTTTAGACCAGTGTACCCATTGGAGAGGTTCTCCATTGATTTTTAGCATGGGATTATGCCATAAGGCAATGGAGGTGGATTTCTTGAGCTTTAGGCCCATATGATGTGATTGTTCGAGTTTCAGAAGGGCCCGTCTCGTGTTCAGTAAGATGTATTTCGAATGGAGCAGATGTAAGAGGTCCATGGTGAGTAGGGCTGAGAGGGGAATACTACCAATGATGGCTCTTTCAATATCTAGCCACAGTGGGGTGTAGGCTAAGTCGTCGCATAACCATTGGGCACCCTGTTTACATAGGAACGCAGTTTGGTAATGTCTGAAGTTTAGGAGGCCCAGGCCGCCTCTTTCTTTAGCTAGTTGTAGCTTTTTCATTGATATCCTAGGCTTCTTCCCTTGCCACAAAAATGTACCAAATAGCTTATCCACCTTATGTAGGAAGTTGTCTGAAAAGGTCATTAGTAACATACTTGCCAAGTAGTTTACCAAGGGGGTTACCATCATTTTCAGGGTTTCAGCCCTACCCCACCAGGATAAATATTTAGGAGACCAAGCGTCAAGTAATTTGGGAGATTTTCTTCAGTAGTATATTTTCGTTAGTTCTTAATGTGGATATTAGGTCCCTATCAAAATCCAAACCTAAATATTTGAAGCAGCCTGGCTGCCATGTCAGGCCAGAATCCCCTAGAATCTCTTTATTCCCTAGGTTGTTTAGTAGTTTGACTTCTGTTTTGTCTTTGTTTAATTTATATTCAGAGACCTTGGAAAACTCCTCAATAGTAGTGAGGAGGGCCGGTATAGCCTCCTCCGCCTTCTCTGATACGACTAAGACGTCATCCGCATAGGCCGTTATTTTTATAGTGCATTCATTAAAAGGAATGGCTGCTATATCTCTGTTGTGCCTAATATGGTGTAGGAATGATTCAATGGCCAGTAAGAACAGTGATGGGACGAGAGGCCATCCCTGTCTGGTGCCCTGGTGTAGACGGAACGATGATGAGAACGACCCCCCCCCGCTCTGACCCTTGCTGATGGACAGAAATAAAGGGACATGATCATCCTTATAAATGATGGTCCCAGGTTAACTTTATTTAGAACAGCCTCCAGATACATCTAGTCCACTTTATCAAATGCTTTCTCGGCATCGAGTGTGATTGCTGCTGTAGGGGTACGCTTTCTCAAGCACATGTGCTAGAGTCCTGGTGTTATCGCTGGACAGCCTGTACTTCAAAAACCCTGCTTGAGATGGGTGTATGAGTTTGGGTAAAACTCTCTGGAGGCGGTCGGCTAAAATTGAGGCTAAAAGCTTACAATCCAAATTAATAAGTGAGATGGGCCTATAGTTCTTGGGCAACTTTGGATCCTTCCCATCTTTAGGTAAGACCGCAATGATGGCTTCTGATAGTGTACCCTTTGTCTCTCCTGTCTCATTGATCTCCCAAAACATGTGAAGGAGTGGTTGTGATACTACGGAGGAGAATCATTTATAGAATCTGGCAGAAAACCCATCGGGTCCCGGGGCCTTCCCACATTTTAGCGATTTCATGGCTTTCTCAACTTCTAGGCTCGTAATTGGACTATTAATGTCTGCTTGCTCTTCCGAGGAGAGAGACGGTAGCATGCATTCACTTAAGTAATCTTTGATCTTGTTGCCTTCGACTTCCGTGTTTTTAGCGTAACGACGTTCATAGAAATCTTTGAATATCTCTGTAATTTTTTTTTTTTTTTTTGGAAAACCTTTATTGATAGAAAAAGTACACCGCTATTCAGCCGTACATCCCGGAGGCCAGGCAGCATGAAGTCAGCAGGAAAGGTCGTGCACAACACCATAAGCAGAAGCAATCAGGTTTAATTTTTAAATAAGAGTGAACTCAAAAATAAATAAACCATGAGGTAGAAAGGCCCAGAAAGGGCCAAAAGAAAAGGTGTGCAGGAAGCACAATAGGCAGCGAAAGAGAAAGAGAAGAAGGCTGAGGACAATACAGATTTAGCGGGCTTTTGTAGCGGGAGGGGGTCGGAGGCTCAACACCCAAGAATGTGTACAATAAGAGTGACTACTGTGAAAGATGTGGGGGGGTAGCACAACAGAAGGCATACATTGGAGTCCCGGGTATGGGGTACTACGGGGAAGGCAGGGTGTCAATATCGAGTTCCACGGGGGGGTCGCAGATGTCTCCCCTATAGGAGTTCCAGGCACCCCACACAGACATCCACATTCTAGGTTTACCCCTGGCCACATACACCGTCTTCTCACGCAGCATGCACCAGTCCATATTCGACTCCCAGAGGCTGAGCGAGGGGGGAGCCGGCGCACCCCATTTCTGGGCGATATCTCTTTTGGCCACCATGTTACCCAGGGTGACCCATCGGGTCTGCGCAACACTATAGTCAGTCGGGCCCCAGATGTTAAGGAGGCATCTACGGGCCTCAGCCGGCAGGGTCACACCAGTCACTTCTTCCATCACGGCATGCACACGCGTCCAGTATCGGGTCACACAAGGGCATTCCCATATAATGTGGAGGAAGGTCCCAAGCATTCCACAACCCCTTCGGCACATGCCATCTGTAGACAGCCCCATGTGTATTAGTCTGGGACCGGTAACATACACCCTGTGCAGTATCTTCAGCTGCACCAGGCGGAGACGCGCCGAAATTGCCACTTCCCTGGGAGAGGAAATCGCCGATTGCCACT
The DNA here is from genome assembly GCF_964263255.1 of Lissotriton vulgaris. Classification (NCBI taxonomy): domain Eukaryota; kingdom Metazoa; phylum Chordata; class Amphibia; order Caudata; family Salamandridae; genus Lissotriton; species Lissotriton vulgaris. The sequence continues at coordinate 354,592,432 of NC_141686.1, read as the reverse complement.
CCTCGTCATCCACCTCAATTCCATCATGCACCCAAAGCTCTCTCAATCGTACCAGCAAGTCAACTCGCACATTAATAAGTTTTTTGTAGGTCAGGGAGATAGCGCTGTCCGGCATGTGGCCGTCCAACACCCGATCCTCCAGGGGAGATGATTCAGGGATCGCTTCCGCCCCCGACACATAGGGGGAAAGTGCATGGCTAAGTTGAGCGTGCCGGAAATATTCCGATGCCGCCAATTGGTACTCTGACTGCAACACTTCGAAGGACTTGACCCTACCCCTGGCCACCATGTCCCCAACCTTGGATATCCCGATAGTGTCCCACCTGTCGAAGCCCTTTGTGTGCCACAACTTCCCCAACACGTCCGAATCAAACAGCGGGGTGGCCATGGTAACCCTATTGTGCCAGCCCAACGTTTTAGTAACTGCGCGCCAAATATGGACCATAGTCTTAGTGGGACCCGTAAGCTTCCGATCCAGAGACCTGGAGTATAACGCTCTGTAGTAATTCCCGTCTCCCACAAGCCATCGATCCATAGCATAGCCTGGGTTAACCGCCGGTCCGTAGAGGCCGTGATTGATTGCCGCAAGTTGGGATGCCCAGTAATATCGCCGCACGTCGGGCAACGCGATACCCCCATCGTAACTCGGTATAGTCAGCTTGGCCAGCGCAATCCGCGGCCTGCCGTCCCACAGTAGTGCTCGCTGGATAGATTCTATTTGCACAAAGTATTTAGCTGGCACTGGGTCCTGGGTGTTCTGCAGGGCATACAGGAACCGAGGTAACGCCATCATTTTAAAAAGGGCCGCCCTGCCCATAAGGGATATCGGCAACTTCCGCCAGCCCTCGACGTCCCGGCGCAGCCGCTCCAACGGTGGAAGGAGGTTGTGCAAGTAGCGGGCTCGGGAGTCCCGCGACACGTAGATGCCTAAATACCGGAAGCCCTGTTGGGCCACCTGGATCGAGCACCCCCGGGGGAGACGCGGCGTATCCCCGGATAGTACATACAGCGAGGACTTAGTCCAGTTGATTACCAGGCCCGAATGGGCCCCAAAAATCCCCAAGAGATCGAAAGCCACTATGAGGGAATGACAGGGAGAAGTGAGATATAAAAGGATGTCATCAGCATAGAGCGACACCCGGTCCTCAAATCCCGGGGACCACGGTATGCCAGAGATATCGGGGTGCGATCTGATCCACGCCGCCAGCGGTTCAAGTGCCAGAGCGAAAAGAAGCGGGGAAAGCGGACATCCCTGTCTAGTGCCCCTGCGTAGTGCGAAAGAGGCCGATAGCCGACCGTTAACCGCCACGTTGGCCAGAGGTGCAGAGTACAGTAGTCGGACCCAGCCAATAAAGGCGGGTCCAAACCCCAACTTGGCCAGTACCGCCCACAGGTAATTCCACTCCAACGAGTCGAAAGCCATAGTGGCGTCGAGAGAAGCGAGGACAGCAGGCTCACGAAGCAGGTGCACACGTGCCATTACTGCGTGAAGCCGTCTCAGGTTGAGCGCTGTGCTCCGGTGCGGAATGAAGCCGGACTGGTCTGGGTGGACCAAGTCCGAGATCACGCCCACTAGCCGGTTAGCCAGTATCTTAGCCAGTATCTTGGGCTCAGCGTTCAAAAGGGAGATGGGTCGGTAGGACCGGCAAAGATCGCGCGGTTTCCCCTCCTTGTGTATCACCACGATGGTGGCCAACCGCTGGTCTGGGGGGAGTTCTCCCACAGCACGGGCCTCAAGGAACATGTTCAACAAAGGCCCGGCAAGCGAGTCAGCCCTGAGTTTGTAGAGCTCAATCGGGATGCCGTTAGGCCCCGGCGCTTTGCCAGAACGCAAGGGTTTGATGGCCAGGGCCACCTCGTCCGCCGTCAGTGACCGATCCATGTCGTCTCGCTCAAGGTCCGAGAGACAGGGAAGCTCTATGTCTTCCAGAAATGAGGCCGACGCAGACTCCGGAAGAGGGTCCGCCGAGGCGTAAACCTCCTCGAAGTAGTCCGCGAAGGATCCCACTATCGCGGCCGGGTCGGTCAAGGTGACACCATCCGCACCCACCAACTCCGGGACTGCTCGGGACGCAAGTTCCCTTCTATCCAGCCACGCCAAGAGCTTACCAGCCTTGTCCCCCGCGTTATATATTCTACCTTGTTGCTCCCTGCTCAGGGCTTTCGCCGCATCCGTGGCAGTCGCGCGGAGCTGGGACTGTTTAGGAGAGAGCGTGTGAAGCAGTTCGGGAGAGGGATCTATCTCCAATTGGGAGTTTAGCTCAGCAAGGTCAGATTCCAGCCGAACAACATCCTCGTTCCGCCGGCGGCGGGCCTCCGCAATCAAGGAGAAGGCCTCGCCGCGTAGCACGGTCTTGAAAGCCTCCCAGAGGGAGACGGCTGAGTCAACTGAGCCGGTGTTTTCGGCGAAGTACCGATCCATCGCTTTGGTCAGTAGCGACCTGGACTTCGGGTCACGGAAGTACCACGGGTTAATGGGAGCCACTCGCGAGGACGCGGGGATCTGGAAATCAAAAGAAACCCAAACTGGGGAATGATCCGAAATGCCCCTAGCCAGAAGACGCGCCGTGGATACGGACTGCGCCTGGGCCGCCGGGGTAAGAACATAGTCTATCCTGGATAGGCTACCGTGGGCGCCGGAGAGAAACGTGTACTGCCGCTGGGAGGGGTGCATCAACCGCCAGCAATCGACCATCCCCATTGAACCCAGAAAGTCAGGCAACCAGGATTGGGAAGGACGCAGGTCTCTGGATGGGAAGCGGTCCAGGGTTCCGGACACGACAGAGTTAAAGTCCCCACCCACCAACAACAAGCCTTCGGGGAGACCCAAAATGGCGGCAGCCAGGTCCCTAAAGGTGGTTTCCTGTAACCCCGGGGGAACGTAAACTGAAACCAAAACCAGAGTACGGCCCTCCCATTTGCCCACCACAGCCAAGTATCTGCCTCTCTCATCCGCAGCCACTGACTCCACCTCCAGCGGGAGGGACATGCGCACCATGATGCCCACCCCTCGTGAGCCCGAAGAGAACCCCGAGTGCGCCACCATTTTGAACCCACGTCTGCTCAGCGCTTTACAAGTGTGTCCCACTAGATGGGTCTCCTGCAAGAAAATGACATCAGGCGAATATCGTTTAAGCATCTGCAACACAATACCCCTCTTAATGCGGTCCCCCAACCCGTTGACATTCCAGCTCAACAAGTTTAAAGATTTACCCCCCATCATCAAGGAAGCTCCACCCCCTCCCCACCCCCCGCAATGGCGCCCACCACAACGACATAACAGTCCAGTGAACCCTCAGCCAGAACAAAGAAGAAGACAGAAAAAGAAGTTGAAAAATCACGCCCCAACTACCCCCCACCCTGCACCCCTGCATTAGACTATAATCCACCCCAACTAGCAGTGTGCCTGTCGCCCCTTAACTAATCTACAAGAAGTCTACAGAGGAGAAAGGAGTCTTCCTATCGCCCCCCGTCATCCCCCATATTAAAGACAAAAAGAGTCAAAACCAATAGCAGCAATGTCTGAAGTTGAGGTCCCATACGGTCACCCAGCTAACGGAAAGTCAAACTGAAAACCATCACTCCCGTGCCTCCCCGCCTCCGGTGGCCTCCTCCGTCTGGTCAGCCGGGTCTTGTCGCTCCTGGGGAAGGGTGTCCAGCCAGTGTCCCACCTCATCTGGAAAGTCAAAAAACAAGGTCCGGTGGTCACGTTCAATCCGAAGCTTGGCTGGGTAAAGCATGGAGTACCGTAGGCCCATTTCCCTCAGTCGCCGTTTCACCCCTGTAAAACTCTGACGTTTCTTTTGCACGGCCTGGGTGAAGTCCGGAAAGAAGTTGACTTCGGAGTTTTGGAAACGCAGAGGGCCCGCGGTCCTCGATGCCTGCAGGATAGCGTCTCTGTCCCTAAAGTTAAAGAGCCGTGCGATAATAGGGCGAGGAAAGGCGCCCGACTTCGGCGGTCCCCCCGGTATCCTGTGTGCCCGCTCCACTGAGAAGAACTTACTCAGGCCTCCGGGCATTAAGTTCTTAAGCACCAGTTCCTCCACGAAAAGTTCCACAGAGTCCTCCTCGGCCTTCTCCGGGACCCCAGTAATGCTAACATTCTGGCGCCGCGCACGGCCTTCGAAATCGTCCAGCCGGCGCGCCAGCGCACCGTTAGCCAGCTTCAGGTCGCGCACCTCCGTCTGTATGTCCGACACATCGGTGGTCAGGCTAGCCGTCTTGAGGTCCAGCGATTTGACCCGGTCGTTGGTTTTCCCGAGGTCAGTTCTGATGAGGTTCAACTCGATCTTCAGGGAGTCGACCTTGCTGGACAGTTCCTCTCGGAGAGTATGCATTTCTGATTGCACTCCCGTGATTGCACCCATAACGTCCCGAAGCGTTATCTCAGAGTCCTCCGGTGATCGATCCCTAGTCGGGTCCTTAGTACGGGCAGCCAGAACCGGCGAGCCCTTCGACTGGGAGAAGCGCTCTGGGATGGTAGATTGGGACTGGGACAGTTTTCTGTTGACCCGCTGGGGCTTGCCTTTGTCCAGGTCCCCTCTGCCCGCCATGTTGGCACGGCCGACAAGACGATCTACAGGGACCAGGAAGTCCAGTGGGAGGTGCGCAACACACTCGACGAAGTTACCAGGGTCCGATACACCGGCCGAGTATCAGGGCGTTCAAGGACCGGAGTCACACACCGCAGGGTCCTGGCTTAGACTAAGAAGCGCCCACATGGGAGCACCGCTGCGCACCACAACAATAGACCAGTGTCACGGGCGGAGCCACCAAGGTCCGTCGAGCTAACTGGGTCCAGGAATGTCCGATTTTCACTCCGAAAGCGGGCGCCGCATCAGGACCCACTCAGCAATCGATTCCCACAATTGTGGGACAGGATAGGCATCAGGATTATTGCGGAGGATCGGGAGGTCTTCGGAGCTCCGAGCTCACGCGGCCATCTTGATCGCCGGCGAAGCTCCTCGCTATCTCTGTAATTTTAATAGGATCGGAGTGGGCTGCACCAAACTGGTCCACGATGGAGTTTATCGTGTTTTTCTGTACTTTGAATTTAAGGTAGGCTGCTAGACTTTTCCCAGCTTTATTTGACTCACATAGTTTAAACCGTTTTCTCCTGTTCAGCCACACACCTGCTCTCTCACTCACTATTTTATTGTACTCGTATTTTTTGTTGGCCAGCTTATTAAGTGTCTCGTCTTTCCTATCTAGCAGATGCCTAGCTTCCAAGATATAGGTTTTCTATCTTCCTAGCGTGGTTTTTGTTCATGGCAGATTTAATCTTAATAATGACCCCTCTAATTGTACTTTTTAAAGCCTCCCACCGAGTCAAGTCAGTGGTGTCACCCCTAGCGTTGTGATCCAGATACTCTCTGATGGCCGTTTCAATGGCTGCTAGATGTTGATCTTGTTCGAGGACTTCATCGTTAAGGCGCCAAAGAGTTTGGCGGGTAGATGGTTTTATATCAGAGATGGTTAGTGTGATGCAGGAGTGGTCGGATAGAACTCTTGGTTCTATCGATGTATCTTCTATTCTGGGAACAGCGTTCTTTGTAATAAATAAATAGTCGATTCGAGAGAATGAGTCGTGAGGGGAAGAGTAAAATGTGTATTCCCTCCCAACAGGATTATGCAACCGCCATGGGTCTACTAGATGGAATCGGTCACAGAGGTTGAGGAAGGCCTTATGTGATTTGTTACTGCGAAAACAACAACTGTCATGACACACATAACCCAAATGTCCCCTTCGTCGGCTGTAACATCTGCAAACCGGGAAACCTTGTCCTTCCCAGGTTGGCCGCCCCACCTCCGGGCCTCAAACTAGCGACACTGAACTGTAGATCCCTCCCCAAGCACGCCCTACTCATTAATCACCTAGTCATCGACCACGACCTGGATGTACTATTCCTTACCGAAACCTGGATCACTAGCCATTCTAACGCTGATATAGTCGCGGCCCTTCCCCCGGGCTTTCTCATCATGTCCCAACCCCGCCCTGTAGGTCGAGGTGGTGGGATAGCCATCATCTACCGAGACCACTTCACCTGTCGCTCCACCGAGATCCAGAGTAAGGAGTCGGAGAGCTGTTTGTTCACGCTAACGCTCTCGCCGACCTACTCCCTATCAGGCCTTCTGATCTACAGACCCCCTGGCCACTTCGGCCCTTTCTCCGCCGATTTACTGGAATCCGTCTCCTCCCTGGCCTACCAAACTTCCAACTTCCTGATCACAGGCGACCTAAATATTCACTTCGATGACCCAACCGACACCGGGTCGTCCGATCTAATCAGCGAACTTGGCGCCCTTGGCTTCTCCCTGACTAACGCAGGAGCCACGCATGCGAAAGGTCACCTACTCGACCCGATACTCTCCAACATCCCTTCCCTCCAGTTCACTAATTCCATCCCCCTCCCGTGGACAGACCACTTCCTGGTCCTGACTCATCTCCCGGGGCCCTTTAAGAAACCACACAAGCCTCCAACCTTCACCAAGGATAGAGCCTGGGCCAGACTTTCGACCGACAATTGGGCCCTGGCGCTTGACGCCTCCACCCCCACTCTTGCAGTCGACCCGACCAAGGCTGATACCCAGTTCAGAGACTGGATCTCCTTCTCCCTTGACAGCCTCATCCCCATCAAAAACCGTGAGGTGATAGTCAAAACCAAGGGCCATGCCCCCTGGTACAACGCCGATCTTAGAGCCCTACGCAAAGTGTGTAAAAAGGCTGAGAGATCTTGGAGGAAAGATTGGCTCCACAGCAACAAGGATACTTATCGCAACGCGGTTAGACAGTACAAGACTGCCTTGAAAGCAGCTAAATCACTATTCTACGACGACAGAATAAAAGCCTCGACTAACTCAGCCAAAGAATCCTACCAGATTGTCAGAGAATTATTAAACATCCCTACTGTACCTCCTCCGCATTCCCCCGTCACAGACAGAAGCAAGGATCTAGCCGATTACTTTGACTCCAAAATCCTACGGATACTTGACTCCCTTCCTACTATCAGCCCTCCCATCCTGGCCACAGCAGACGAAAATTGCGGACCACAGCTGAAAACCTTCAGATCAGTCTCCCTCCCTGAGGTGACGGCCACGCTTGATAAAATGAAAAGTGGCTCCCCCCTGGACCCAGCCCCAGTAAGATTCCTTAAAAAGGTGTCCTCCACCACGGCCCCTATCATCAGGGACCTGATCAACTCTTCCCTAGCGAGTGGTACGGTGCCTTCCAATTGGAAGAATGCAGTCGTAAAGGCTTTGCTCAAAAAGCCCCAACTAAACCCGGACGACATGTCCAATTACAGGCCGATCTCGCTGCTCCCCTGCATCAGTAAGATGGCTGAAAAACTAGTCAACGCTCAGCTATCCCAATTCCTCGAAACCCATAACATCTTGCGCCAATCCCAAACCGGGTTTCGACCTGGCCATGGCACGGACACCGCACTCCTCGCTGTCATCGCGGAGGCTAGGTGTATCTTAGACTCAGGGGGTTCAGTGGCAGTGATCCTCCTGGATCTTAGCGCCGCCTTTGATACGGTGGATCACCGTGTCCTATTACACCGCCTGGCCAAGGCAGGAATTGTGGGTACGGCGCGAGCATGGATCGAATCCTTCCTTTCCCATCGATCCTTTCAGGTGTGGGACGGCAACTCCCGGTCAGAGCCTCGTCCACTGAAGAACGGAGTTCCCCAGGGGTCGTCGCTCAGCCCAACCCTTTTTAATGTCTATATGGCGCCCCTGGAAGACGTAGTGACCCCCTACGGGATAAAAATAATTAACTACGCTGACGACACCCAACTTGTCGTATCCCTGTCCCACCTGGATATCCATCCGGACAGTTTGCTCCACTGTCCCCAGGACATTCATACATGGATGTGTGACTCGGCTTTGAAGCTGAACGGCGCAAAGACCGAGATTATGCTCTTAGGCAATAAACGGGTAACCCTGCCGCCCACGTCCTGGCCCGACACCTTCGGTGAAATTCCATCTCCCAAAAATGAAATTAAGACTCTAGGGGTTTGGTTAGAACCGGACCTCACTATGAAAACGCAGGCAACCAAGACAGCAGGCACCTGCTTTGGCCTGCTTCGGTCCGTTCGCAAGATCCTGCCTCTTCTCCCCCTCCCATCCAGGAAACTACTTGTCCAGGGCCTTGTCTTGGCACGGCTCGACTATAGCAACGCCATCTATCTAGGGGCCCCTGAGTACTCTTTGGCCAAACTCCAACGTACTCAGAACGCGGCGGCCAGGCTCATCATGAACCTTTCCCCTAGAGTGTCGGCTAAGCCCGCCCTCAAAGCCCTACACTGGCTCCCCGTCCGCCAGAGAATAGAATTCAAGGCCCTATGTACCACCCACAAGCTCATGAATGGAGCTGGCCCTGACGCGCTTAAACATATGGTTACCCCATATAAAGCCTCAAGATCACTTCGCTCCGACGCCGAGCATCTTGCTAAGGTGCCCAAATTCAGGAAGGCTCGTTCCGGCGGACGCCGCTTCTCGGTCAAAGCCTCTTCAGCCTGGAACCTACTCCCCCTCAGCCTTCGTCTGGAACCCTCCCACTTAGTGTTTCGTAGGAAACTCAAAACACTCCTGTTTCCCAATTAAACACACTCCCTCTCCCCTCTCTGGATAGCGACAGGTTAATAGCGCGGGGATGCCTACGGGTCACCAGGCGCTTTAGAAATCGCGAAATAAATAAATAATAAATAAATAAATAAAAGAACATCGGGAGTCCCTGTCTAGGGTAGGGTCAAAGGGGAAGTTAAAGTCTCCTGCGAGAATATGGACTGCCGAGTCTGGGAGGCTGTCAATTTGTTTCTCTAGGTCTGACCAGAATTTCAAGTCACATGTGTTTGGAGCATAGACGTTTGTAACAAAAAATTCGGTATTATCTTTTAGTATTTTGGTTGTGACCCACCTCCCTTTGGAATCAGCCGTGGAGGAAAGCAAATCAACATTGGATTTTTTGGCTATCAGAGTTACTACCCCGTTTTTTTTTCCGACGGCTTCCGAGCCAGTAACCTCGGTGAAGAATTTATTCCTAAGTGTGTGAAATTGTTTAGCATCTAGTTTGGATTCCTGTAGTAATGCAATATCACCTTTTTGTCTGCGTAGGTAATCTAGGATTTTCTGGCGTTTGACTGGCTTATTAAGACCTTTGACATTGAGGGAAAGAACTTTCAGGTGTCCTACCTTTAATACTCCGAGGGGTGTATTAATTGTGGGTGTAGACATGAGCATACGTTAGACGATTCATTACATCCAAATAAATCATGTTAACCAGTCTCCCATGTGGAGTGGCATCCATATCATCTAAAGTCTTAGAACGCTTGTGATTGGTCAGCTTGAGACCCTTCGGCCTGAATATGAAGATCTTGATAACATTCGCAATGAGCACCTTACAGAGTAAGAAAGAATGACTTCTGAGCATTTGAAGTGTTTGTACCCTGACACTGTTATGCAACAAATAATAAAAGCAAAATCAAAGACAAAGACAAGGACAAGGAAGAAAAGAAAAAACAGAACCCTCCAACACCCTCCCTCACTCTCCCTCTCCCTACCCTCCCTGCTTCCCCCTCCCAACCCACCTACCCCACCCCGAACATTGCCGTTAGGCATGGTGACTAGGAGAACAACAGCGTTGTCCCTCCCATGTCCTTACACTCACAGTGTGTTAAGAATTGGGAACTAACTCAACGGTGGAACGGGTATCTGTGTCAAGGCAAGCGTGTGCAAATTCAACCCCGCTGGGTGATCTGATCTTCATAGCGAGCTACTGAGTTTGTCGTATGCGTGGTGTCCGAAATGAACATTGTCAGCTCTAGTCTGTGCTATGTATTGTGTTAGACACTGTAGTAGGCACCTTTCTAATGCAGTAAAGGCTATTTCAACCGCCATAGTAACGACAATGTGAGGTCAGTGTGTTTAACTTCAAGTGTGTAACTTCTGAAATAACTGCAAACAAGGACTAACATTACCCACGTAAACGGCATGAGTGGGTTAAATGGCTTAGATGGCACGGTTGGTGACTTTGAATAGCGTGACGAGTAACTTACGATTCATTACAATAACAATGACATCAGAGCACCATGCAAACAGGTATTCGGCAGGCAACCCTGTTCTAACACTTCTAATCGCTGGAGCTGATCGGGACTAGCAGTGACTAAGTCGGGAAAGGCCCGTGGGACTCGGGTGCAGTGTTTAAAGTGCACACACTCACCAATGCATTGTGTATGGTGCGTAAAAGTTACAAAGTTAGTTATTTAGGAACCTTCCGAGTGACCTAGAGGAGTGAAACTTAAGACACAGGCCCTTGAGATGTGTACCAGTGTGGGAACACCGGCGTTGATGAGTTACCTCACCCACAGGAAACGGGTGCACAGGTGCGAAGTAGTGTCGGGTTTTGTCACGCAGGTCGATGGTGCTTGGAGCTGAAGATGCTGCAGGCGGCTCGATGTGAAGAGTTCCGGTGGATCCAAGGGTGGATCTGAAGTTGTGAAGACCTGAAAGCAGAGGGGACAATGTTCAAAGTCACTAGCCAGTGACTACTGTGGAACCAGATTGGAACCAGGCGATGTCGGGTGCAAGCGGGTGATGAGGTGTAGCTTCTCTCTGCAGCCACGTGGACACGAAGAGGTAGAGGACGTCCAGGAGTCGATCACGAGCTGTCTCACGAAGGCTTCTCGCTGTTGGCGGAGTCGGCAACTTGATTGGAGCAAACAGGCTTTGGCTAATGCAAGCCACGCAGGAATCAAAAAAGGCTTATCACTCGGACCAGCAAGGTCAGAGCGGGTGCTCCCTTTTACAGGAGCGAGGGAAAGTCTGGAGCAACCAGACCCGCAGTGTAGATTGTAGGTTTCGTTGCCAAGAGGGCCGCAGACCACGTGGCAAGTGGCCGGGATGGCGCGTCGAGTGGCACGATGCAAAAGGGCCCCGCGCAGATCGTGGAGATGCTGGGGGGCTGATCTTCGGTGCAAGGGCTGCTCGGTTGTGGGGCTTCTCAAACCCCAAAGCACAGCGTCGAGGGTGCCTCAGGTGCTGCGCAGTCAGCGTCTCGGGGGTCTTTCAAGAGGTCCGGTCCCACGTCTCTCGGTGCCTCCACGGGTCCCTTCTTTGCAGGGACTGTGGATCGGGCTGTGAGAAGTCTGGGAGTCTGGATCTTGTCAGGCTCTGGACTCGGGCTCTGGTGGGAAGCGGCGGCAAAGCAGAGGTCGAGTTGCTGGATGGTGCCTGTGTTCACAGGGTGGCCACTCCTAGGCCACAAGGGAGATGCTCTTCAGTCTTCTGTGCAGCAGAATGTCGAAGTCCAGTCCTCTTCTTAGTTTCAAGTTGATTCAGGATGATCTGAGGTGCTATGGCACTGCTCCCACTCTTATTCCCAATCTGAGGGGTGGATCACCTGCTAGGTCCCTCCTCTGGGTGGGACCAGGAAGGGGGGCAGTTACACCCCCTTTCCTTTGTCCAGCTCCTCGCCGGGCCTGGGTCTGGAAAGTCCCAGGACCGGTTTGGACTGGCTTATGCACGGGGACACCTTGTGTGCCCCGGGCATGTCTGATTCTATTCAGCCCTGTCCTACTGTTATGGCAGAGTTTTTGGCTTTATTTAGCAGTGATATAGATCATTAATCTTGCTCGCATCTAGTATAGGTATTCTTAGCCTGTGTTGGCCCTTTTAAGCCCTTTTTCCAGACCTATAAGAGGATAGCTGCTTAATATGCCTTTATTCTTGACTTTAACCTGTCTATTGCCTATTGGCTTTGACATATTAGACATATTGGTATGGTTTATGTAGGTATTCTGACAGAGCTAAGGAGCATTTCACCCCTTTCAGGCCTACAGGCCTAGAGCTAGAGGGACTCCATCTTGATGAAGCTGAGAGGCTTTTCAGGGCAAAGGCAAAGTTTATAGTTAAGGCTGTTGTTCGCTTGGAGAGAACCGGTTCAGGCTGGCCCTTATCGAAGGAATGTATTTTTCTCCACTCCGAAGACACAACTTCAGGCTGGCCAGCTGGGAACGTGTCCTTGGTACGGGGAGGTACAAGAATTTGGTGGGCGGCAGGTTACTGGCCGTAGCTTTCCATGAAAGGACAAGCTTCCATATTAGTGAGCTACAGGAGAGGAGGAGTGTTCAGTTCAGTTCAGTTTGGTGTTCAGTTCAGTTCAGTCCAGCGTGGTGTGCAGTTCAGCGTGGTGCTCAGAACAGCTTGGAGCACAGAACTGCTGGGAGCTCAGAACAGCTTGGAGCTCAGAACAGCTTGCAGAGAGAGAGAGGATGTCTGCTGGAGCTGCAGAATAGAGTGCAGTTCTTGAATGGAGAAAGAAGGCAGACGATTGCTGAAGATGAGGAGAGAGAAAGCAGTGCAGAGAGCATCAAAGAAGGCTGTCAGCTGGAGCAACTGAACCAGAGGCGTGGTGATGTGGTGAAGGAGGGAGAGACAGAGAGAGCCCTAATCCCACCAGAGGCAGAGAGAGAGCCCTAATCCCACCAGAGGCAGAGAGAGAAATCTTCCTTCTAATAGGTGAGGTAGTCTGAATTAGTTACACTTACACTTTATGTCTAATCTTTTCCCTTTCAGCGGAGTGTTCCTGTTATGTTTAATCCTTCTCTTTCAAGCGGTGTGTTCTACCTATAGTCTTTGTCAATTCTGTGTAAAGGTTTATATTGTACTAATAATAAATGACCCCATTAATTAGTGAATTAGTGTGCATGAGTTCTTTTATGATAAAGTTATCCTGGCTTCAAGCCAGTTGCTGTTGAGCCACTGATGGATCAAAAAGGGGGGTAGGAGCGCTTAAATCAAGAAATAACTCAGTCACATAGTGTGTATATCTTTATCCCCATACAGTGAGGTTAATCACTCCTGGTAAGTATTACTGTTTGAACAGATGCTACCCCTGATCAGGTAAGTAATATTGAGGGAGAGAGGAGACTTGCAACCAAGGGACTAAGTTAGTACACCATCCCATAATATTATTGTAGTAGCAGACCCTTAGTGAAGAGACTTCCCCATATATATATATATATGTATAGGTGTTCATAGGAATGTGGTCGTCGTTGATATGCGGCGTTAGTGAGAACACTGGGTGGGAGACCAGTGTGGACACCCACTGGATTGTGGCTTGAGTAAATGAGAGCACTAGGTAGTCGAACTAGTGTGTAGTTTCGCAGGATTGCGAACAGTTTGGAAAAGGGAGCATTGGGTTCTGCAGGCCCGTGTGTAGACGCACCGGATTGTGTGTCATATCTGCCCTAGGGTAGAACGGTCTGGGTCAGGGTGGCCGCGAGACCAACTGATGTGAATAAGTGTGGTGTAGGGTATGGATATCCCTAGTAATCAGTGAGTATTCTTAGTATCCCTATAGATTTAGTGGTGTTTTTAATAATATGAGCTTGTATATTGCGAGTTCCCCATCCTCAGGTAGGTACCAGGTGCCTGGATAGGTGGTCCTGAGGAGGGAAGGTGAGTACATTCTGGCTGGGTTGGAGGGGCCCCTGGGGGCTGATCCCACCTACTCAGAAAATCCAGACATTACATCTGGCGTAGTCGTCATCTTACGAAGCCTGTGTGCCTGGCCATATGCTTAGATTGTTTCCCATGTGTTGTGTGGGAGTGCCCTGAGCGCCAGACATTACATCTGGCGTAGTCGTCATTTTACGAAGCCTGTGTGATCTGGCCATGTGCTTAGAGAGTTTCCCATGTGTTCTGAGGGAGTGCCCTGAACGCTGGTTCCATCTGGCGTAATGTTGCAGTTTATGTAGCTTGTTAGACATAAGGGCTTGAACAGTTGCAGCGTGAGGAGATTGCATTACATCATGGCATTTGGTTTATTCAGGGTGGAAGGAATGGTTTTCATCTTGGTGTTTAAACTGTCAGAGTTGAAGGATGGCATTACATGAGGAAGCCAGTTACATCTTTGTGATGGTCCAATTGTATAAATGTGTGTAAAAAAATGCTTTTAAATTGCCCATTCAATTGCTTGCTGCATCTGCTTATGCTGTGCAATGTGAAATGTGTTCATTGTAATATGATTTGTGAAGTTCTTTGAATATAGCTCCTTGTAAATATGACTTGTGAATAGCGCCATATTAATGTAGCTTGTGAGGTGCAGGTTCTCATGTTGATCTATTGTGTTCCTTGTGCATTGCGCCTTGGATACATTGTTTGTGAAAAGCTTGTCTTGTAAATATGGCTTGTGAATAGCGCCATATTATTGTGGCTTGTGAGGTGCATGTTCTCATGTTGATCTGCTGTGTTCCTTGTGCATTGCGCCTTGGAAATGTTGTTTGTGAAAAGCTTGTCTTGTAAATATGGCTTGTGAATAGCACCATGTGGTCATGGCTTGGACAGGGCATGTTATCATTACGTTTGGCAGGAGAGAGCTGGATCTCTCTCGGGTGCTTGGGGATAACGTTTTTGAAAATATGTGTACGTGTCATCTGTAAACGTGAAGAAATGTGATCATGATTTTCCCATGTATAAATGGACGTTGGGAAATGATTCTGCTTGAGCTGTCAAAGGGTTAATATCTTGAGTTGAGATGGCAGTCTTTATTTTTTACATGCTGTCAACATGCATGTTTATCTGACCTGACTATAAAAGTCAGTGGATTATTTGATGGTTTGATTTTGACTTTTTTTTTGATTCCTTGGTCTGCCTATGTGTTTTGTCAGTTTCTTGACGGGAAGGTAACATCTTGTGTTTTGCGAAGGGTTCTGTTCATTTCACATTCCTTTTGAAATGCGTCTACGAATTTTTGTGTGGGTTTGCCTTGGAACTGATGTGGTTATAAATAAACCAGTCGGATTACGGAGAAAGCTGTGTTCTTTTAAAATGAGTGAAATGTTAAAAAGATGGCCCGTTAGAGTGCACGCTACGGAGCTGTTTTCATTAATTATTTCTGTGAGGGGTTTCCATCTAGACAGGAATGTGCTGGTTGCAATAATGATAGGTTCAGAATAATGAATCTTGCCCGACGGTGCATGGTAACATGTGCTTTTAATTAGTGGAAGGCAACCATGTGCCTTTGAAAGGAAAAAATGTTAAAATGTAATATTATTATTTTCCCAAATGTAAATTAAAATGTATGCTTTTATAAATGTGTCAGCAAAACATTAAATTAAATACAATGTTGAAATGTATCTGCATTTTATGTTGTTTTACCATGTTAATTCGTTTTTTTCTCAAATGCAGAATGTTGGACAGGCCACATGAAGGGCCGCTCTCCCCCGGCTCAACCAGGCCCGAGCCCGGTCACGCAAGCACCACACACCACCATTGCACGTCCTCCGTCCCCTCAGGGACCCCTGCCCCCGAGCACGTTAACCTCGTGGATCCGATCCACTGCCGGCCCACGCGCCCAGCCCGGGCCGCCATCTTGGACACTTCACCACGAGGCCGCCTGGCCCCCGATCGACCTCAACCCGGGGCCTAGCCCGGCCTCAGACATTCCGGCACCACCCTCCACCCAGGAGGTGAGCGGGCTTCTTGGCAAGTCAATGGGAGAAAGAGGTGCCGATGGCTCTCCCCCGCCAAGTGCCGCTCGCCCATCGCCTCCCCGGGCGCTGGCTCCACCCCCCTGCTGGGTGTCTGGACTCCCTCATCCCGGACCTCCCGACCTCCAAGTGCGAGGGTCCGGACATCAAAGCACACCAGCCCTATAACTGGGGCAGCTCCAGAGCAGGAAGGCAGTTGTATCTTGGAGTCGAGAGACGTAAAGAGGAACTCATCCTGGACGGACTACTGGCGCTGCCATAGCTCTGTCCTGTGCACCATCGTCCTGCCTGTTGGCGCTGCCACAGCCGTCGTAACCTTCATCCTTCATCGTCGTCGGGATCTGCTGGCGTGGCCGCGGACCGTTGTAACCGTCATCTTTCACCGGGACCTGCAGGCTCCGCCGCGGACCGTCGTCCTTCCTTCATCCATCTCGGGACCTGCTTGGCTCCTCCACGGCCCGATCATCTAGAACGCCGAGCTCGAGGATTGAGAGCTATTTTGTACTCATTGGTAACTAAGACTGTCCCGCTACCCCTTTCCTCAACCAAAGACTAGAATCGAGGGGACCCCTGAGTCCAGACCTCCTTGTATCATACCAACGTAACCTAAGAATTGCATATAAAGTCTCGTTAACCTTCAATCTTGTGTGGTGTCCGTCTGTGGGGGGGAAGTTACTTGTCTGTACAGTCGTTGGAGACGGCTCTCCCTGGAGACCTCTCCCCGTAATCTCGGCCGACCCTCCCGGTCCGTCTAACATTGGTGGCCAGCGGCGCGATCCGAATCACCGCATAACGTACAGAGAGTAGCTCACCCCACAACGAACCACAATGACAACTAAAGAGAGCGGATCAACTGAGAAGTTCCAAATGGAAAAACTAGAGGAGTACAGCCATCGTGAACTAAAGCAGTTCTGCATCGAACTAGGTATCGCTACCACCGGACTAAGCACCAAGGACGATTTTAAGCATGCCCTAGAATCTTGGGCAGAGACCGGGGATGCCGAAGCCCCTGAGCAAAGCACCGCGAAAAAAACCAACACGGCCCCTGAAGGGCAAAGAACCGGTCTCTCGCAAGACGAGATCCAAGAAAGAGAAAAAACCCGACTACACGAGCTAGAAATGGCCCGACTCAAGATGGACGTAGAACTCAAGTTGGCCGAACAAAAAATAAACTTAGAGCACCTACGTCTCCGAGAAGAAAGAGAGGAGAAACAGAGACAAAGGGAGCTCGAGGAAAAGAAACTAGCGTACGAGCACGAACGGAACCTAGCCGAGATCAACCTGCGCAAGCAGAATAAAGAGTTAGGGGTGCCCGAGAGACCACACACCCCAGGGACCACGGAGAAAAAAGTACACATCCCCAAGGATGTTGTCCGAGAATATTTTCGAGAGGACGACATCCAGCAATGGTTTAAGGCCTATGAAATCGCTATGACTGCGCACCGGATCGATAGAAACGATTGGGGAGCCGGCCTATGGGGCAGATTCCTCAATGAGGGCCGCGATACCCTGTTACAGCTCCCAGACCACCAGATGACCTCCTACGACCATATGAAAGCGGCCCTCCTCACCCGCTATGGCCTCACGCCCGAGATGTACCGTCAGAGGTTCCGAGACTGCACACGCATCCCGGGTACAACTTGGGTGGACTATGTAACGTACTTTAGCCGAGCTTTCGAAGGCTGGATCAGAGGGAACAACGTCACGACCTACGAGCAGCTGTTCAATCTGATGGTATGGGAGCATCTGTCCAACAATTGCTTCATTGAACTACGCCAACACCTCCTCGACAGCAAGTTAACCGATCCCCGGCAGCTCGCAGCCGAAGCTGACCGGTGGGAGATCACCAGAGTGGGCCGGAATGGGTCCTACGAGCAGAACAGGAACAACAATGGTCACCACCGACCCAGAGGAGGAGGAGGGGGCCAAGGACGAGGAAGAGACAACACTCCGGCCGCCCCCGTTACCAGCACCACCCCCCCGGCCAACCGGGGCAGCACCCCGGCGCGACCGGGGTACAGAGCCAATGTCACGTGTCACCGATGCCAACGAGTCGGCCACTATGCAAACGACCCAAGCTGCCCGCAGTATCAGAGTCCAAAACCCCGCCATGTGGCCGCCGCGGCACTAGGGGAAGAACAGATCTCCGAGGAACAAGAAACAGACGAGCAAGAGTATCAAGAGTGGGAGCCAGCCGCCATGACTCTCGCGTGCTTAGGGGGAAGAGACATGGTCCCGCGGGTCCCCCTACCCGCTAACACCCAGAAGTACAGCCAATGGGTGAGCATCAATGGACAACGGGCCGAAGCCCTTCGGGACACCGGGGCCAGTGTGACAGCCGTCCGCTGTCACCTGGTGACCCCAGAACAATATCTACCGAACATTCTCTGCCCTGTGCGATCAGCCGACAACTCGGAAAGTCTGTGTCGGATGGCCTGCGTCCCCTTTGAGTGGGGAGGGGTCTCCGGCATGTTGAAGGTGACGGTCCGAGACGACGCCCCCGTGGACTGCCTCCTCGGAAATGACCTGGAGAGCTCCCCGTGGGCAGCCGTGGAGCGAAAAGAACACTTGGGGATGTTGGGCGTCCCGGACTGGGCGTGCGTCACCACCCGGTCCATGGCCGCCCGTGCCAACCATCACCCGGAAGAACCAGAATGGCCGGCGCCACCGCCTCCGGTCGCCCCAGCCGAGACCCCCGACCATGACACCCCCCTCGAACCTGCTCAACCTTCCGACCTCGCTAACCTTGACCAGTGGGCCCAAGAGGGGGGACCCACACAAGAACAATTTCGCCAGGAACAGAAGACCTGTCCCTCCCTCGAGGGACTCCGCCAACAAGCGCTCGCCCAAAGCGCAGGGGATACCTCCGGAACTCATTGGGTCTACTGGGACAATGATCTGTTGTACAGCGAGCAACGAATCGCCGAGCTGGGGGCCAACCGAGTACTAGTAGTGCCCCTCCGCTTTAGAGACTTCCTGCTAAACCTGGCCCACGATGTCCCCCTGGCAGGGCACCTGGGACAAGATAAAACCTACAGTCGCCTAGTGACCCACTTCTTCTGGCCCAAAATGAGAAACGATGTGCACCAGCATTGCCGATCTTGCCCCACGTGCCAAGCCAGTGGGAAGAGCGGCCGCAAACTAAAGGCCCCCTTGCAACCTTTTCCAGTAGTCACGACCCCATTTGAGAGGGTCGGAATAGACATTGTGGGACCCCTGGACCCGCGTACAAAACAAGGCCATCGCTTCATTCTGGTGCTAGTGGACCACGCCACCCGCTACCCTGAGGCTGTTCCTCTCCGGACCGTGACAGCCCCAGTGGTCGGCCGGGCCCTGATGGGGATCTTCTCCCGTGTGGGGTTCCCCCGAGAAGTCGTCAGCGACAGAGGCACGAACTTTATCTCTAAATACATGAAATCCCTCTGGCAACAGTGTGGGGTCACCTACCGATTCATGACCCCCTATCACCCCCAAGGGAACGGACTTGTTGAGCGGTTCAACCGCACGCTAAAAGGGATGATCGGGGGATTGGAAGAGCCCCTCCGTCGCCAGTGGGATGTGCTGCTGCCGTACCTCCTCACCCTCCGCAACCAGTCCCGGCGGTTCAGAGACCTAGCAAAAGCCAACCTAGAGGCCAGTCAAGAGGACATGGAAAAATGGTATGACCAGAACGCCTCATCCATTGAATTCGAGCCGGGGCAACAGGTATGGGTAATGTCCCCCACGGAGCCATGCGCTCTCCAAGACAAATGGACGGGACCCTTCAAGGTAATCGAGCGCAAGGGTCCTGCCACCTATCTGATCGATATGGAGTCCTCCCGGAACCCACTCCGAGTCCTCCACACCAACAGACTGAAACCCCACTTTGCACGAACAGAACTCAGCCTACTGATGGCCACAGACAATGGGGTTGAAGACGACTCCGAGCCTCTCCCTGACCTCCTGCGGACCCAGGAGCAAGACGGCTCCGTGGATGGGGTCCGACTCTCGGAGACCCTCACCAGAGAACAACGCCAAGAGTGCCAAGCTCTCCTGTCACGGTTCGCCAGTCTGTTCTCCCTCACCCCAGGTGTCACTTCCTGGTGTGTGCACGATGTGGACACCGGAGACAGCCCTCCTATCCGCCACCGGGCCTACCGCGTACCTGATCGGGTACGGGCCTGCATCCAGGCGGAAGTGGCTAAGATGCTCAAGCTCGGGGTCATCGAGCCCTCAGACAGTCCATGGGCCAGCCCGGTCGTACTGGTCCCCAAAGCAGCCGCCCCCGGAACCACACCAGAACTCCGGTTCTGCGTCGACTACCGGGGCCTGAATGAAGTCACCAGAACGGACGCACATCCCATCCCCCGGGCAGATGAACTGGTCGACCGAATGGGAGCTGCCCGCTACCTCAGCATCTTCGACCTGACAGCAGGTTATTGGCAGATCGGCCTCACACCCCGAGCACAAGAACGTTCTGCCTTCTCCACCCCCGATGGCCACTACCATTTTACGGTCATGCCCTTCGGCATGAAGAATGCCCCAGCGACTTTCCAACGGCTCGTCAATCAGGTCCTGGCGGGGCTCGAAGGGTTCAGCGCCGCCTACCTAGACGACATCGCTGTGTACAGCCACCATTGGACCGAGCACCTCCACCACCTCCGAGCAGTGCTGCAAGCCCTTCAGCGAGCTGGCCTCACGATCAAGGCCAGCAAGTGTCAAATTGGACAAGGGTCTGTGACCTACCTCGGACACCAGGTGGGAAGCGGCCTAGTGGCCCCTCTACAGCTGAAAATTGCCGCCATCCAGGACTGGCAGCCCCCTATCACCCAAACCGAGGTACGAGCCTTCCTGGGCCTCACGGGCTATTACCGAAGGTTCGTGAAAGACTATGGTACCATAGTGGGGCCTCTCACCGAACTCACGTCAAAGAATCAGCCCAAGAAGGTGAACTGGACCCCAGAGTGTCAAGCGGCATTCGAACAGTTGAAGGCCGCCATGTGTTCCGCTCCTGTGCTCCAGGCCCCAGACTACAGCCGGGAGTTCGTCGTCCAGACGGACGCCTCCGACCAGGGCATTGGGGCGGTCCTGTCTCAAGTGAACACCGAAGGCCTTGATCAACCGGTGGCCTTCATCAGCCGGAGACTCCTACCACGGGAGCAACGCTGGAGCACCATAGAGAGGGAAGCCTTCGCTGTGGTATGGGCCCTCAAGAAGCTCCGGCCCTACCTTTTTGGCACCCACTTTCGGGTGCAGACCGACCACCGACCCCTGCAGTGGCTGATGCATATGCGGGGAGAAAACCCAAAGTTGCTACGCTGGTCCATCCCCTTGCAAGGTATGGACTTCACAGTCGAACACCGGCCTGGGTCAGACCACGCCAACGCGGATGGCCTGTCCCGGTTTTTCCGCCTCGACGAGGAGAGTCCCCAAGAGGATGGGTAACTCTCCCCGCCTTCAGCTGGGGGGGACGCATGTTGGACAGGCCACATGAAGGGCCGCTCTCCCCCGGCTCAACCAGGCCCGAGCCCGGTCACGCAAGCACCACACACCACCATTGCACGTCCTCCGTCCCCTCAGGGACCCCTGCCCCCGAGCATGTTAACCTCGTGGATCCGATCCACTGCCGGCCCACGCGCCCAGCCCGGGCCGCCATCTTGGACACTTCACCACGAGGCCGCCTGGCCCCCGATCGACCTCAACCCGGGGCCTAGCCCGGCCTCAGACATTCCGGCACCACCCTCCACCCAGGAGGTGAGCGGGCTACTTGGCAAGTCAATGGGAGAAAGAGGTGCCGATGGCTCTCCCCCGCCAAGTGCCGCTCGCCCATCGCCTCCCCGGGCGCTGGCTCCACCCCCCTGCTGGGTGTCTGGACTCCCTCATCCCGGACCTCCCGACCTCCAAGTGCGAGGGTCCGGACATCAAAGCACACCAGCCCTATAACTGGGGCAGCTCCAGAGCAGGAAGGCAGTTGTATCTTGGAGTCGAGAGACGTAAAGAGGAACTCATCCTGGACGGACTACTGGCGCTGCCATAGCTCTGTCCTGTGCACCATCGTCCTGCCTGTTGGCGCTGCCACAGCCGTCGTAACCTTCATCCTTCATCGTCGTCGGGATCTGCTGGCGTGGCCGCGGACCGTTGTAACCGTCATCTTTCACCGGGACCTGCAGGCTCCGCCGCGGACCGTCGTCCTTCCTTCATCCATCTCGGGACCTGCTTGGCTCCTCCACGGCCCGATCATCTAGAACGCCGAGCTCGAGGATTGAGAGCTATTTTGTACTCATTGGTAACTAAGACTGTCCCGCTACCCCTTTCCTCAACCAAAGACTAGAATCGAGGGGACCCCTGAGTCCAGACCTCCTTGTATCATACCAACGTAACCTAAGAATTGCATATAAAGTCTCGTTAACCTTCAATCTTGTGTGGTGTCCGTCTGTGGGGGGGAAGTTACTTGTCTGTACAGTCGTTGGAGACGGCTCTCCCTGGAGACCTCTCCCCGTAATCTCGGCCGACCCTCCCGGTCCGTCTAACACAGAATGTATAATCTTGTGTGCAAAAGGTAGTTGCCCCTTTCTAAATAAGTGCCCATATTTTAGGTGTCTTGCCTTTAGCTGAATTAGTTGGACAAAAGTCTTTTTAAAAACTGGTGCTTTTTTAATTGGCAGTACACTGTAACAGAATTGTTTTTTTTTAAAATGCTAGCTTTCGTTGGGTAGCACAGATCAGGCATGAGAAATTTGTTTTTCGACCTTGGCAGACCAGCTGGTTTGTGCAGACGAGTTTTTTTCCCTTTGCTCTGCAAGTTTCGATCACGTCCCTGTTCGTTATGATTGGCTACAATCCAATTTTCTTCCGCGGATGGCTTGTTTATTTAAGGGAGGGGCTGGTTTAGAGAGGCTCATCATATTGCAGTTCAAGTAGCTTCATACTGTAGCGTGGCTCCTGCTCTGAAGGGAGGGGCTGGCTTAGTAAGGTTTAGGGTATGTTAGGCCCTGCGCAATGTTATTAAAAGTTAAATTTTGAATGTTTTTAATTAATTAGGATATTTTCTTTTCAATAATGAAAGGCACCCGGGGTGCTTTTTAGATGGAAAATTTTATTTTACAAGAATAATGATACTTGTTCTCTTGTTCCTAGGATTGCTGAAGTTGTGGTTGTGCGTGGGTCCCTCCCCCTTCCACTTCTTTTTTTTTGTTTTAGCTTTTTACTTTCATGTTTTTATTTTAGTTTATTATTTTTGGATGATGGAACCAGACCAGACCAGACCAGACCGGGTGATGGATGGCCGCATTGGAGGAAGTGTCCGGATACCGAGGATGCAGGGTGGTGGCCTACACTGAAGACTTTTGGACTAAGTTATTTAATTCCTTAGCCTGCATTTTTTTTTTTTTTTTTTTGTTGACATCACTACGAGCAGGCCCCACTTAAAAAACAAAAACCCCACGAACATGTTTTATTTGTTACAGAATTTTAAAAGGATTTGATGCATAATCCCTTGGACAAGCAGGCCCCACTTTTAAAGCAAAAAATATGTCACCTATTATAGTTTTTCTGTTTTCTTCAAAACAGTTTTTGCCAATGAAGGACTTTTTTTTTGAATGGTGGTGCCCACATGTGTTCCACAGTGTGATTTAAAAGCTTGATTTTACACCAGCTATCTTGTAGAAATGGGGTTGTTGTTTTTTTTTTTTTTTTACTGTTCTTACATTTTCACCTTGATTGATCAAAGGGTGGTTACCTTAAAATTTGGATTGTTCTGGGTGGTGTGTCTTTTAGTATGATTATGTATTAATGTTTGCCCAAACCTTGACACAGTTTATCATGTCTATTTCTCAGATTTCACCAAAATGTTAGCTTAGGTTAACTAAAGTAGGTAGGCCTCATTTAGGCCTATTGTTATTTTCATCCCACAAACAAGCCCCTACACCAATAGTTTCATGAGTCATCATTAGCTTAAGTTGCCTATAGTACGTAGGGCTCATTTAGGCCCTTTCTTGTTTTCTCATTAGGAGTTGAAACACATTTAGTTCTTAAGTTGACAATAATAGGTAGGCCTCATTTAGCCTTAAGTTGTCCGAAGTAGGCCCCATTTACGTCCCTTGCTGTTTTCATTCAACACATAAGTCTCTACATCACTAGATTTCACCAGTTATCATTAGGAGTTGAGGCACATTTAGTTTGAGGATGCTTTGGTTAGTTTCTGTTGTTATCAGATATGTTTCAGCATTCAAGTCAAGGGTGCTTTGATTTGTTTTTAGGTTTCTATTGCCTATAATTGAGTTTCAGGTGGAATTTCCTTGAGTTGCCATTGTTTTTAGGGAGTTTTTTAGGTTTTGATTTGTTGATAGATTGTGTTGATGTTTGTTTATCTAGATGTTATTGTTTATAAGATGTTCGCAAGATAAGGATCTAAGGGTGGATGGCAGAGATATTTAGCAATGATATAGATCTTAATCTTGCTCACATCTAGGATAGGTATTTTTAGCCTATGTTGGATAGATTATGTTGATGTTTGTTTTGATGGTTGTTGTTGTTTATTGATGCTCGCAAGATAAGGATCTAAGGGTGGAATGTTATGGCAGAGTTTTTGGCTTTATTTAGCAGTGATATAGATCATTAATCTTGCTCGCATCTAGTATAGGTATTCTTAGCCTGTGTTGGCCCTTTTAAGCCCTTTTTCCAGACCTATAAGAGGATAGCTGCTTAATATGCCTTTATTCTTGACTTTAACCTGTCTATTGCCTATTGGCTTTGACATATTAGACATATTGGTATGGTTTATGTAGGTATTCTGACAGAGCTAAGGAGCATTTCACCCCTTTCAGGCCTACAGGCCTAGAGCTAGAGGGACTCCATCTTGATGAAGCTGAGAGGCTTTTCAGGGCAAAGGCAAAGTTTATAGTTAAGGCTGTTGTTCGCTTGGAGAGAACCGGTTCAGGCTGGCCCTTATCGAAGGAATGTATTTTTCTCCACTCCGAAGACACAACTTCAGGCTGGCCAGCTGGGAACGTGTCCTTGGTACGGGGAGGTACAAGAATTTGGTGGGCGGCAGGTTACTGGCCGTAGCTTTCCATGAAAGGACAAGCTTCCATATTAGTGAGCTACAGGAGAGGAGGAGTGTTCAGTTCAGTTCAGTTTGGTGTTCAGTTCAGTTCAGTCCAGCGTGGTGTGCAGTTCAGCGTGGTGCTCAGAACAGCTTGGAGCACAGAACTGCTGGGAGCTCAGAACAGCTTGGAGCTCAGAACAGCTTGCAGAGAGAGAGAGGATGTCTGCTGGAGCTGCAGAATAGAGTGCAGTTCTTGAATGGAGAAAGAAGGCAGACGATTGCTGAAGATGAGGAGAGAGAAAGCAGTGCAGAGAGCATCAAAGAAGGCTGTCAGCTGGAGCAACTGAACCAGAGGCGTGGTTATGTGGTGAAGGAGGGAGAGACAGAGAGAGCCCGAATCCCACCAGAGGCAGAGAGAGAGCCCTAATCCCACCAGAGGCAGAGAGAGAAATCTTCCTTCTAATAGGTGAGGTAGTCTGAATTAGTTACACTTACACTTTATGTCTAATCTTTTCCCTTTCAGCGGAGTGTTCCTGTTATGTTTAATCCTTCTCTTTCAAGCGGTGTGTTCTACCTATAGTCTTTGTCAGTTCTGTGTAAAGGTTTATATTGTACTAATAATAAATGACCCCATTAATTAGTGAATTAGTGTGCATGAGTTCTTTTATGATAAAGTTATCCTGGCTTCAAGCCAGTTGCTGTTGAGCCACTGATGGATCAAAAAGGGGGGTAGGAGCGCTTAAATCAAGAAATAACTCAGTCACATAGTGTGTATATCTTTATCCCCATACAGTGAGGTTAATCACTCCTGGTAAGTATTACTGTTTGAACAGATGCTACCCCTGATCAGGTAAGTAATAGTGAGGGAGAGAGGAGACTTGCAACCAAGGGACTAAGTTAGTACACCATCCCATAATATTATTGTAGTAGCAGACCCTTAGTGAAGAGACTTCCCCATATATATATATATATATGTATAGGTGTTCATAGGAATGTGGTCGTCGTTGATATGCGGCGTTAGTGAGAACACTGGGTGGGAGACCAGTGTGGACACCCACTGGATTGTGGCTTGAGTAAATGAGAGCACTAGGTAGTCGAACTAGTGTGTAGTTTCGCAGGATTGCGAACAGTTTGGAAAAGGGAGCATTGGGTTCTGCAGGCCCGTGTGTAGACGCACCGGATTGTGTGTCATATCTGCCCTAGGGTAGAACGGTCTGGGTCAGGGTGGCCGCGAGACCAACTGATGTGAATAAGTGTGGTGTAGGGTATGGATATCCCTAGTAATCAGTGAGTATTCTTAGTATCCCTATAGATTTAGTGGTGTTTTTAATAATATGAGCTTGTATATTGCGAGTTCCCCATCCTCAGGTAGGTACCAGGTGCCTGGATAGGTGGTCCTGAGGAGGGAAGGTGAGTACGTTCTGGCTGGGTTGGAGGGGCCCCTGGGGGCTGATCCCACCTACTCAGAAAATCCAGCCATTACACCTACCCAATACACAAAATCCTGTCTGGGGTGGTGCTCGCACCTCCCAAGGCAGGAAACCCTTGGTCCAAGACTCCCTCGCTGGAAGGACTCCCAGCAGCAGGAGGTCAGACTTGTGTTTGTGGTGGCAGCATCCATTTTGTGATGCTGAGGCTCTGGTTAACTTTAACCGGGGTTAAGGCTATGTACATGTCGTGTCCCTCTAGAAGGGTGGAATGCTATCCCCGTCGACAGAACTGTCGAGGGGATAGTATTTCAAATCGTATGACACCTTACTCAACATGTTTTGATAAAGCCAAACCAAAGTTAGCATATAACCGCAAGGATTATAATGCACTTAAGAGTATATGGTATGGCAATATCCCGGAACAGCTAAGGGAGTTGTTCCCGACAGCTGCAGACAGGCTCAGCTCATGCTAGAGCGCCATCTCCCATGTAACCACGCACTCTGCCCCCAGGATTGCAGGGGCCTTCCATAGGAATGGCTTATAGGTTAACATGTGTCCAGTTAAGGTTAGATATAGGGATACTATATCTAAGCAAGAGGTGATTACACCAACTTACCCCAGCTGAGTGATCAGCCAGTTGTGTCAAATATGGAGACCAGGCCAGGGGTGGCACAATACATGCTGCAGCCCCTGGTAGGCCTTGGAAACACCTATGCCCTGGGTACCTAGGGTACACAGTTACAGGGGCCAATAAGGTGAACCAGTTCCAATTGTGTATGCACCTAAGGTACATGGAGTCCATTTTAAGGAGAGAGCAACTAGCCTGGGGCCCTGAATAGCAGGATCCCAGGCCAACTATGTCAAAAACCAGCTAAACACCAGGCAAAAAGTTTGGGGGTAACCATAGTCAGATATTCACCTTCCTACATAATACCCCCCCCCCCCCAACGAAAGGAGATAAGGCTATCCTTGACCAGGTAAGCCTATATTGCCTAAGTGGCCATATAAGGAAGTACCAGCTCTGGTTTGGTAACCCCCTGTCTCATGGTCCACTAAGCAATCCCTCACCCTAAGGGTATCTGAGGGTCTCCACCATAGGGAATCTCTACCTGTGGTGTGTCTTTGCAAAGTTAAAGGCTGGTGCTGGGATGGAGTACTGAAGTGAGATTCCTCTGTAGGACTCAGCTTTCTCCAATCACTCTCCACCATGTGTGCCTTTCTTTCTTTGACTGAGTTGCACTGTGCTCTCAGGGTCAACCTCTGGCTACCTAAAGATGGAGGCTGGGTGGGTCCCTTTGTTTGGCTTACTGGAGGGACAGTTCAGGTTTGGGCCCTTAGGGTCCTAGGTTTGGCTGTGCCCAACAATATCCATCTGGGGGAGGTCCCTAACTACTTTTAAGGGGGATCCCTCAGGAGTTTTTAAAGTTTTCACCTCACTAGGGCTACTAGTTTCGGTGCCCCTAATCTGTTGATGGGGGTGCTTTATTTGACAGGGGCCCTTTGGGGCTCACTGTCCTTCTTGTCCTCTGCAGCCCTGGGCTGAGTAAGGCAAGGTAGAGAGGGGCAGGTTACCTGCTCCAGACTGGGTCCCACCTGAGAAGGGTCCACTGCCATCAGGGGCTTTGTCAGGCTAGGCCTAACTACCTCTGGGACAGTTCCTTCATCAGGGTTAAGATCAGTTCCCTGATGAGGCTGATCCTTTCCTAATGTCTGGTGAGGGGGAGATTTCTCTCCCTCCTCCATGCTCTCAGTTTGGGTGGAGTGATCCATCATTTCAGGCTTCACTACCCATGTATCAGTTTGAGTTTGGGCTGTGTCCATCACAGCCCCACCAACCTTTTCAGGAAGAGACTCAGTTTGGGTATTGGCTGTTACCATCACAGCCCTGCTAATCTTTTCAGGAGGGAAGTTAGCTAAAGATGGGGCTGAGGTTTGCTCAGCCCTCCCAACCTTTTCAGGAAGGACATCTTGGATTGGGGCTGTGGCCATCACAGCCCCACTAACCTTTCCATGTAGATTTACCATTCTAGAATGGGTTTGCTGTTCAACCTCAGCCCAGGCTGAGATTTCCAAATCATTACCCAGTAGGCAACCTACAGGCAAGTTTGCTGCCACTGCCACTCTCTTTGGGCCAGTGACACCTCCCCAGCTAAGATTGACTACTGCCATGGGATGTTTGGTTTCTATTTCATCAATGTTTGTCACCTGATATGTGGCATCAGGTAAAAGTTGCCTTGAGGGGACTAGGCATCCAGCCACCATGGTGATGCTAGCCCCTGTGTCTCTAAAGGCCTCCACTTTCAAACCATTGATGAGGGGCTCCTGTCTATACTTGCTCAAAGTGTTTGGGCAAGCAGTGAAATTGGCAAACCCCATGCCACTCTCATAGACAAGAGTATCTGAGTTAGGGGACCTGGATAGGCCAGAGTCCACCTGTCCTCCAAAAGTAAACCCACCCAAATTCTTGGGGATGCTCCCACCACCTGGGGGACCACTGCTAACAGTGACAGGAGGTGCTGGAGCCTTACCTGGAGGTATATTCTCCTTATTGCCATTCTTGGGACAACAGCTGTCTGTTTTCCAATGCCCAACCTGTTTACAGGCATGGCAGTAAGGTTTATTTTCTGTAGAGGAAGTGTTGTGGGGCCCACCCTTTTCATTGGAGTTTTGGGGCCCTGTGGAAGTCTTCTCTTTGGCTTTATCCCCACCTTTCTCTTGAGGCTTGGTAGTCCCTTTCTTTTGGTCACCACCCTGGTTCTTAGGCCTGATCCTGGTTCTGACCCATTTGTCTGCCCTCTTACCCAATTCTTGTGGAGAGGTCAGATCAGAGTCAACCAGGTGCTGATGTAGAAGCTGATTTTGACAATTACTCAAGATTTGCTCTCTCATAATTAAATTATACAATCCTGCATAGTCAGTAACCCTACTTCCCAGCAACCAGCCCTCCAGAGCCTTAGTGGCACATTCAACAAATTCAGACCAGTCCTGAGTCTGTCTTCTGGGTATCTCTGAACATTAACCTGTACTGTTCAGTGGTTAAGCCTCACCCATCAATCAGAGCACTCTTCAGGACCAGGTAGTTTCTAGAATCCCCATCACTAACTGTGAGGAGTCTGTCTCGGCGTCTACCTTCAAAGGAGAGCCACAAGATTGCTGCCCACTGCTCCTGAGGGATCTGCTGTACTCTGCGGGCTCTCTCAAGTGCATTCATCCATTTGTGTATATCATCCCCAGCTTTGTAGGGGGGGCACAATCTTACTCAGGTTTCTGGTATCAAAAGACCTGTCTTTATCCTTAGGGATAGTGCTGCCACCAGTGGGTACTAACCCACTCTCTCTAGGCTGTCTTGCTCTAGCAAGTTTCTCTTGGGCCAGGGTAACTTCTAATTCTTGTCTCTGGATCCTAAGCTCAGCCTCTCTCATTTTGGCCTCATGTTCCCTTCTCTGAGGGCTAGTCATCTCCCTTCTGGAGTGACCATGAGAACCTCTAGAAGTCTGGGAGGTATTGGATTCACCTGAGTGATTCTTCCTCCTCCTCCTACGCTCCTGGTTAAGTCCACCTGGGTGTCTGTGCAAGGTCATCCTTGCTTCAGTCCCAAATACACTTAAGTTAGCCTGGTTAAGCCTGCTGACTAGCAACTGACTATTTCTGCCATCATCAGAATCACTGCTCCCCCCTTCTGTCTCCTCTTCTTCTTCCTCCTCCTCATCTACCTGAGGAGCTCCAGTGACTTGGTCATCCTCATCTACCTGGACTATGGGGACAGGGGTATCAGTATTGTCATCTTCAGTGGGAGAGCCTCCATCAGCATTCCCTGTGGGGTCTGCTTTAGAGGTCTTTAGAGCCTCAGACTGGTCTAAGAGCTCTCTAAGGTGGTCTGTAGTAGGGGATGGCCCTGTCTTCAGACCTCTTAAGGCACAAAGCTGCCTTAGTTCCTTAAAGGTGAATATAGCAAATTTGGATGGTGCCTTTGGAGGGTCACTCTCAACAGAGACATTCCCAGTGGAACCCTCTGCTCCAGACATTGCTCTAGTGTGGGTGGATATGTTGCAATCTACCTACACTGGTGTTTACCTACTAAACCTATCTAGTAGTTGTAGTCAGGGTGTGCTACTCCCTATCCTGTACAACAACTAAGTTCAGTAGAACTTAAGTATACTAGTCTTGTTTTATATGTACCTAGCAGGTACCTGTATGATCTTTCAAATGATACTCTCAAAGATTGTAATGGTAAAACAAACAGCAAGCTCAGATCCCACAGCTGCCACCAATGTGAGAAGTTGGCCTGGTATATGATACTCACTAGTTCTAGTGGTCACCTTGTACCATGCCAAGCAACCCTTATGATGATTGGTTGTAAGTCAACCTTATAGACCAGCTATCCTAGTGGTAGCGTGGACAAAGCAGTCTTAGGCTAAACTCTGAAAGGCATGTGAAGCAAGCTGTTTTACCATATACAACCCTCTTGAATACCAAATGAAAGGACACCACACAGATATATATTGAAAATATATATATATATTTATTAACTACAAATATCCCCTATACTCTTTATGAGCACAGAAGCACAAGCGTTAAAACAAAACACAGTTGAAATACACAAAAGTTGCACAATATAGATGAGCCCTAGGGGCCACCTAAACCATATACTAAG